>NC_044979.1:153310196-154059363 GCF_008728515.1 Papio anubis
CTTACAAATCAACCAGGAGACACCCATCAAAATGTGGTTGTTACTGAAGCAGGTAATTACTTCATGTGTCCTTAACTTCGTCAAGAAATGAACTGTACTTTCAAACGCTGCTTCATGTTGACCCAGTGAAACTTGTCTTGCCTGGAGAAGTGATTCACTAAGTGTGGTCCTATGGAAATTTACTTTTAAACTAGGTTAGAAAAAATTATGCTAAGCTAGTATTTGAATACTACCTGTTTTGTTTTCTTCAGAGTGGTACTAAACTAAGTGATCCACATTAAAATTTGGGTCTGGCCAGACACAGGGGCTCACACCTGTAATCCTAGCAATTTGGGGGACTGAGGCAGGTGGATCACTTGAACCCAGGAGTTCGAGACCATCCTGAGCAACCTGGCGAGACCCCGTCCCTGCAAAAAATACAAAAAATTAGAGTGGCGTGGTGGTACACACCTGTAGTCCTAGTTACTTGGAGGCTAAGGTGGGAGAATCACCTGAGCTTGGGAAGTCGAGGCTGCAGTGAGCACTGATCGTGCCACTACAGTCCAGTTTGGTCAACAAAGTGAGACCCTGTCTCAAAAAAGCAAACAACAACAACAACAAAAAACAAACAAAAACACCAACAGCAACAACAAAAAAACTTTGGATCTACAATAAATTTCTCTAACAACACGTAGGTGTCATGATGCAAACTGGCACATTCAGTGGAGAGCAAACAGGGGTGTGCTGGTAAATGTTTAGGGATTGGCTGAATCCTTAAATTGCTTGAAGTCAAACAAGAGTGGGTGGAAACAGCAACTTATCGCTCAGATGCCCCATTGCTCATGAGTTTGTCTTCTGCTAGTAAAAGAAGTGATGCACAGTTAAGTGGAAAGCTTTATCTGCATCTGGTCCACTTTGACCAGAATTATTCAGATTAGTCATGATGATGACTTTTAATTGACAAGCTAAATGCCTAGTTCTTCAATTTGCTTTTTCTGTATAGACATGATATTAAGGCTTAGTGCTTTTCACTTTTCAAGTGCTTGGTTTTAAAACCATTCAGAACATCTAAACCTAATTAAAAAGATCCGTAGGCTGGGCGCAGTGGCTCACACTTGTAATCCCAGCACTTTGGGTGGCCGAGGTGGGTGGGTCACCTGAGGTCAGGAGTTCGAGACCAGCTTGGCTAACATGGGGAAACCCTGTCCCTAGTAAAAAATACAAAAATTAGCTGGGCATGGTGGCAGGTGCCTGTAATACCAGCTATTTGGGAGGCCGAGGCAGCAGAATCACTTGAAACCAGGAGGTGGAGGTTACAGTGAGCTGAGATTGTGCCATTGCACTCTGGCCTGGGAGACAGAGCAAGACTCTGTCCCCCCACCCAGAAAAACAAAAATCACATTAGAAATATTATTTTCTCTTATGAAATTGAACAAATGTTTATTAAAGTAGTTTTAAGTTGTATGAAATTACAGTGTCATGGTTTTTTAATTTTACTAAGAATACCTAGCATTATCCAATGTGATGGAACAGGATTAAAAAATGATTCATGTTAGAATTTAATTAAGGTAAGTCTTTGTGCTGCCAGAGTCTTGTGTCTCTGAGTCGTGACTGTATCATCGGTTAATATTTGCATATTTCAGTTTAATCCCGGTGACTCTTGTATGCAATCATGACACTAAGCTTATTGGCTAGGTAATTACTTACCCAATATATTTAAAATAATTTTAAGAATTATTATTTTAATAATAAGTACTTATTTTTGTAAATAATGATTGAGAAAGAGTAATGAAATGAGTTAGCTAAGATTATTAATGAAAGCTAGTCCATGTCTGAATTGTAGATTTAATAATAGTTTTGGAAGTATGGATATCAAATTGGAACAGTTTGATATCACTACAATTCAGTACCATTCAATTTTCAGTACCGTAAAACTTTGTTTTTAATTTTTACCAAAATATGAATACAGTCATGTGCCACTTAACAATGGAGATATGTTCTGAGAGATGCACCATTAGACGATTTTGTCATTGTGCGAACATCATAGAGCGTACTTAAACGTAGATTGTATAGCTTACTACACATCTAGGCTGTTTGATATGGCCTATTACTTCCAGGCTACAAACCCCTGCAGCATGTTACTGTACGGAATGCTGTAGACAACTGTAACACAATGGAATTTATATATCAAAACCTATCTAAACATAGAAGTGTGTAAAATAGGATATCAAATACAAAAGACGGTACACCTATAGAGGGCAGCTCCATTATAATCTTATGGGACCACTGTCATAAATGTGGTCCATCACTAACTGAAATGTCACTATGTGGTGCATGACTGTATATTATTTCATTATATTTTTCAATATTTTGAGAAGAACTTTAGGGCCAATTTATTGAAAATTCTATTTCACCTTAATTTTTTGAAACATTCTTACATATTTTTGCATTAGCATTCTTCCTCAACTATCTTTTCACATGAAGACTGTTTTATTTTGTAGGTATAATTCCCAATCTAATTTATGTTGTTATACCAACAATACCCCTGCTGTTACTGATACTGGTTGCTTTTGGAACCTGTTGTTTCCAGATGCTGCACAAAAGGTAAATAACTCATATATGTAGAGACAATTTGAAAAACTTTAAATAGGTTTTCAGTAATGTTTTAAAGCTATTAGTATAAAGTTAATTATATTTTAATTTTCCTTAAATCCTATACATACAATCCTATACAATCTAATAAGATATACATTGAGGATAGGATTAATGTAATATATCATTTAATCCTCACAAGACTTATTAAGCAGTTACCCTTCTGTTTGTATTTCTCAGTTGAGAAGATGGTGTCTTAGATGGGTTACCTAGTCTGCCTTGGTTACCTAGTCATAGCTAGTGTCCATGCTGAATCTGAAATTTGGATGTTTGTAAACTTCCAACATATACACTCTACTAAACTGTTTTTTGTTATAAAGTATAAGAATTAATGCTAGACTTTTCAATCTAGACATCAAGCTATATGTAAGACTTGATATTTTTGGGTTCATTTTGTATTGCTTTTCAAAATTCAAGTCACAGGTTTCTGTTTTATTTCAAACAGATCTTTTAAGAATAGGAAATAAAATACAGTGGTTCAAACAGGTCACTTTTTGCCAGGTATCTTGAAATAAAATCCTCTATTTTACCAGCAAGATTTCTGGGAGATTATTATGACTTTTGTATCTGCTTACTCATACCCTAGAATTAGAGAAGTTTTTCCATGTGTCCCAATTTTTTAATAAAAATGAAACAAAATTCAATAAAATGAAAATTTATTTCATTTTCAAATAAAAATGAAATATAAATATGTATCAAAATAAAAAAAATGAAAAGCTGTTCTGTTTATGTAAGAGCATGTTCGCTAGAATAAGCTAGACATCTTTGTCTGAGTGGTTTAAATAAGAACTGATCAAGAGAATGCCTCCATCAGAAAGGACCTGCAAACATGCATTTTTCTCTTTTGACCTTACTTCATCTTCTTCTTTTGCTGAAATAAACCCTAAAGAACCCATTAAGTAACAAAAGACCTAGAAAAAATTTAAGTAATTCTTAAATGAAATACTAATTCTACACAAAAGTCACATTAATAACCATTTTTAACCATTTAGAACATTTTTGTGCTTTTTATAAATTTTCTTGGCTAATATTCCATACATGTTAGATGATTGTAGAATAGAGTTGTGTTAATCTTATTTGGATGGAAATCTACAAACCATACAATTTGGACATAATATTTTATTAGTAACCAAAACAGCTAAATCTAAATGAATTAAGTAATATTTTAAAAGGGTGATGGTCAGGTGTGTTTAGAAATAGTTCTTTTTTCTCTTTGAGGGAATTCTGCAATGTCTGCTAGATGGAGAGGAGGGAATGGGGAGACGTCTGTGAAGATTGAGGCAGATGCTGGGAACTGGGGCTGGGGTGGTCAGGGAGCAAGTAAGTGCACAACACAGTGAACTGGGACAAACACTTTTGGTCCAGGCAAGAGGTTATCCCGAGGAAACCAGCCCAAAGAAATCTACTTTTGACAGGGCATCCAGTAGAGAATGACTTGGGTGCATCACCTGAGGTCGGGAGTTTGAGACCACCCTGGCTAACATGGCAAAACCCCATCTCTCCTAAAAATACAAAAAATAGCCAGGCATGGTGGTGGGCGCCGATAATCCCAGTTACTTGGGAGGCTGAGGCCGGAGAATCACTTGAACCCGCGAGGTGGAGCTTGCAGTGAGCCGAGATTGCCCCACTGCACTCCAGCCTGGGCAACAGAGTGAGGGTCTGTCTCAAAAAAAAAAAAAAAAAAAAGAGAGACAGAATGACTTAGGTAAACCCAGGAACAGGGAACTGCTGCAGGTGCCTGAAAAGTTATTATGTTGTGGAAAGAAAGAAGATAGCAGAACCCTAAGCACAGGCTGGAAATGTGGGCCAGAATGCTAAATCTGACTAGGGTGAAGCTGTATCTCAGATCTAGAGGAACTCAGATACTGTTATGTTACCAAAGCATGAAGCTGCTATTTAACCACAGCGGTTTCAGAGACTGAGGCATCAGTAAGCTTCCAGAAATCAAGTGACTTAGGTGCAGAGCCGGAGAACTGATGGGAGGAGGGGAATAGGCACATCTGCACACATAGTATAATACCATTGTTTTGATGATTTGACATTAAATTCAGCATACATTAGTGACAGGAGACTCAAGGAGCAAGATGATTTCCAAAATAATTGATCAAAGAAAATAAAGGTTTTTATTGGTGAATAAAACAGAAATGGTTAATATTGTGTCAGGCACATGTTTGTATGTGTGGAACCAACCCAAATGCCCATCAATCAGTGAATGGATAAAGAATCTGTGGTATATATATATGATGGAATACTACTCAGCTATACAAAGGAATGAATTAATGGCATTCATAGTGACTTGGGTAATATTGGAGACTATTATTCTAAGTGAAGTAACACAGGAATGGAAAAGTAAACATCGTATGTTCTCACTCATAAGTGGGAGCTAAGCTATGATGATGCAAAGACATAATGATGCAGTGGACTTTGGGGACTCAGGGGGATAGGGTGGGAAGGGGGTGAGGGATAAAAGAATACAAATTGGGTACAGTATATACTACTCAAGTGATGGGTGCACCAAAATTTCACAAATCACCACTAAAGAACTTACTCATGTAACTAAACACCACCTGTTCCCCCATAACCTATGGAAATAAAAAATTAAAACAACAACAACAATAAAAACAACAACAACAAAAATGAACTCTAAATTAGGAAATGTCAAACAGGAAAAGATATGCTTTGTTTTCTCTATCATTCACAAGAACTGTCTGCCATCTTCACATATTTGAATAATCTAGAAGTTTTTTGAAGAATGGGAAAATATACTGATAAGAGGAGGAGGAGTCTTTCATAAAGAACTGTCTGAGATATCTCCCTTTGCACCAAGACATGCTTAGTTTAATAAGAAGTTTTAGGCACTAAACTTATTTTTTCTTATGTTTTTCAGTAAAGGAAGAACAAAAACTAGTCCAAACCAGTCCACACTGTGGATTTCAAAGAGCAGCAGAAAAGAAAGTGGCATGGAAGTATAATAACTCATTGACTTGGTTCCAGAATTTTGTAATTCTGAATCTGTATAAGGAATGGCATCAGAACATTAGCTTGGAATGGCTTGAAATCACAAAGGATCTGCAAGATGAACTGTAAGCTCCCCCTTGAGGCAAATATTAAAGTAATTTTTATATGTTTATTATTTCATTTACAAAATACGCTGTGCTAACAATGGAGTGAGACCTGCTTATTTTGCTAAAGGATGTACCGAAACTTCAAGCAAATGAAATGGACAACGCAGATAAAGTTATCAACACATCAGGCGTATGTGTGTTAGAAGCAATTCTTTGTATTTCTTTCACCTTTCGTAAGCTGTAATCTAATCAATGTAATGTATATTGTATTGAAATTTACAGTGTGCAAAAGTATTTTACCTTTGCATAAGTGTTTGATAAAAATTAACTGTTCTAATATTTATTTTTATGGCATCTCATTTTTCAATACATGCTGTTTTGATTAAAGAAACATTACTGTTGTCAACTGAATTCACACACAGACACACAAATGTAGTGCTATAGAAAAAGTTTGTTTTCTAGAAATAACTCATCTTTCAGTTTCTCTGCTTTTGGTCAATGTCTAGGAAACCTCTTCAGAAATAAGAAGCTATTTCAGTAAGTGTGATATAAACCTCCTCAAACATTTTACTTAGAGGCAAGGATTGTCTAATTTCAATTGTGCAAGACATGTGCCTTATAATTATTTTTAGTTTAAAATTCAACAGATTTTTTAATAATGTAACTTTGTTAATAGGTGCATAAACAGTAATGCAATCAATCTGAACAAAAGTAGTGGCATACACAATATAAATCATATGTCTTCACACGTTGCCTATATAATGAGAAGCAGCTCTCTGAGGGTTCTGAAATCAATGTGGTCCCTCTCTTGCCCACTAAACAAAGATGGTTGTTTGGGGTTTGGGATTGACACTGGAGACAGATATTTGCAAAGTTTGTCTACGGTTTCCCTAGCTGTATTTAGCCTCTAACTTTATTAGTATACAAAGAGGTCTTGTGGTTGAGACCAGGTGAATAGTCACTATGAGTGTGGAGATAAGCACAGCACACAGACCTTTCAGGAATGAAAGGAACTACGAAATGGTGTGAAAATGGGTTGGAACCCATCAGTGATCGCATATTCATTGATGAGGGTTTGCTTGAGAGAGAAAATGGTGGCTCCTTTCTGTGTTATCTCCTAGTTTCTTCAATGCTTATGCCTTGTGCTTCTCAAGAGAGTGTTGTAACTGTCTGGTCTTCATATGTCCCTGTGCTCCTTTTAACAAAATAAAGAGTTCTTGTTTCTGAAGAATGATCACTAGTCCTGTCTAAACCTCTTATGTGAAAAAATGTACAGATATGTTTGCATCGATACATAAAGTTGGAAACAAATTACTCTTTAAGTGTGGTAATAATGGAAGGCGTGGTTATGTCTAATATTTTCCCTGTTAATTATTTTCAGTTAAGTAATAAAGTATTTTCCTTAACACATTTCACAACTAGCACTTGTTGGCAAAGCTAGGAGGCAAAAGAGAAATCAATGGGCATTGCCCATTTTCAGCTGCTGAGAGACTGAGAGAACGAGCAGCTGCATTTGAAGCTGAGATTGGCCAACATGCAGCATTCTTCTTTCTTCTCTTGGCTACCTATCTTTCTGGGTAGAACTGGAGACCAGCTGCTGGGACCTAACCTTTTCCCTCCAAACTACTATCATGTATTTCTCCCTCTAGTGTGGACATAGTGGAGGAAAACTGGGTGTTCCCCCTTGTCTTTGCCACCATGGACTGTAACAGCTGCAAGGCAAAAGCAGTAAATCAGTGGGGAAATGCCTTGCTTTTGCCTTTGATCTTTATCTAGGTCTGAGTAACTCTTCTGGTATCAACAACTAAACCTATAAGCTACTGGAGGTGGAAAATGGACTTCTATTTTATTAGAAAATGGTAGTAATCCTACCTTAACAGTTTCCTAAAATTTTAGCTAACCTTAGGAAAATGAAAAGAAATCCATGGTGTATCTGTTGCATTAGTATTTTTAGAATATGTTTTTGCTGTATGTTTTGAAATGCATATGAGATATGGAACAATCTTCTAGTACTAAAAACAAATACCCTGCTGGTCAGTCTATCTTTCCCAACTGTTAGAATCAGACCATTGGAAAGGTGTTAAAAAGAATCGTGTGTTCAGTGGTGATATGATCTGGCAGTTTCCCCACCCACATCTCACCTTGAATTGGAATAATCCTCATGTGTCAAGGGTGGGGCCAGGTGGAGATGATTTAATCATGGGGGCAGTTTCCCCCACACTGTTCTTATGGTAGTGAATAAGGTTCGAGAGATCTGATGGTTTTATACTTGGAAGTTCTCCTGCATATGCTCTCTTGCCTGTCTCCATGTAAGATGTGCCTTTGCTCCTCCTTTGCCTTCCACCATGATTGTGAGGGCTCTCCAGCTATGTGGAACTGTGAGTTCATTAAATATCTTTCCTTTACAAATTACCCAGTTTTGGGTATGTCTTTATTAGCAGCATGAAAATGGATTAAAACAAGTGGCTCCTGATTTTGGTCCAAAGAATGAATTCTACAATTTCTTCACAGGAATTTGCAGTCATCCATCATTTGGCCACACCTTCTTCATATAACTTTTTTTCCCTTTTATCTGACTGTTTCCCAGAGAGAGAGTCTTTTGGTATGACAACACATGGTTCTCTACCGACCCCTCTCCCTTAACTGACTCCCTCTTTAATGCCTCTGTAATAATTATTCTTTCCAGGTGTAGTTCAAGTCTCCTTTCTTCCATAAGGCCAAGTCATACAGATTGGTCCCTTCTTTCAACTCCTTTTAACCTTACTCTCTCTTTATTAAATTGTCCCATGCAAGAATGTGTGTGTGTGTGTGGGTATGTGTGTATGTGTTTGGTATTAACTATGATTTTTTTCTCCCCAAATACATCAAAAGATTCTGTGTGGTGAGCTAAGTTGAAGTCTGAACTTATTCTGGAAATGATCCAAGAGATTAAATAAGTGAAGCAAATTCATTTATTCCACATATTTGACCTTCTCATGGGTGATTCAGCTGTGTCTAAATAAGTTTTTCACATATTAGAAATATCCACTGTAACACACATAAACAAAGACCAGGATTTGTAATAGGTGCATTTCTTTGGTATGTCTGATTATCTTTTTGAGACTTAAAAATACTAGCATGAAATAGACAGTATACATAATCCAGGTAAAATTCATCTAATAAACAATGACTGTATCAGTTAATTTATATTTTATTTAATTAACTTATTTAAGAGGAATGTAAAATCAATTTAGTCCAGGCCTGTGACATAAGCTCACAGTAAATAGTTTCTATTAGTGGGGAAAATACTAAGGTTATGCATATGTTGAAATAAGAATGAATTTTGATAGAAAAGACAGAGAAACGATTGAGATTCTGCTAATAGCAAGCTAAACTGGAACTAGAAAATTTACGGCAGTTTATTTCCAACAGTGACACACTTTGGGTAAAACAATTTATTTTCTTTCTTTTTTTAATTCTGCTCAAATTTCTTAAGTGTATGGTATATGCTTTAAAATAACATCCCTTTAAATAACAGTAAATAATAAAAATAATCATTAAGAATTTAAAAAATGAGATCTGCGAAGAAATACCTGTTCACAATGAAATAAACAATGTATTTAATGGTATTTTAAAGTTACTCTGTATTGCTAATTTTATTATATTTAAAATTTTGTTTCCCTGGCCCCGTAGCATTTCATTGGCATAGGTAAGAATACAAACTTTGGGTAACTCATTAAAATTTTTGTACTAAACAATTTCCATGCTTTCTAGAGTAGAATGGGAAAATAATCTGACTTTCATGGTTGGTTTAAGAAATGTTCTAATGTAGAAAACTTTGTATCCATTCGGTAAACCTTGGGACCCTGGCATACACTCCCGGGCGATTAGGCAGGGCACACTTGTATCCAAATGAGGTCACACCAGCAAGGAACCACCTGTTGTTTTCTTGGCACATTAACGGTCCTCCTGAATCCCCCTAAAGAGTGAATTGCAAAACAAAATTGTAGATATGTCATCAATTGATCGAAACATATAAAATTATTTGTATCAAATAAATTTAAAAATACAATTTAATTGCAAGTCATCTGTATATATTCTCACTTTCACTCTAAGTCAGGAATGAGAACCTCAGTAAGGAGACAGAGACACTGTAACAGCTAAGACATAATTTATAATTTTTACGGTGCAGCTTTTTAGTAAAAGTTTCACCACTTTAATTAGGCATTTTGGTGGATACTAAGAATTTCTTTAAAGCACAACTATGACAAGCATCCCAAACAAAATATTTATTAAAATCCAATCATTTTATTTAAGGAGATCTGCTGTAAGTGTCACAAAGGACATTGCGGAAAAGACAAATTATTTCACAATATACTCTTCGGAAAAATTAGGAACTCACTTACACAGTAGATTTTAGTTCTCTTGGGTAACATTATCTTTTTGGGGCTCAACAAACACCCATCTGATTTGAAAAACTTTCAACTGAAATAAGGAAGTCTGTGATATAATTTTCAGTGATAGTTACTCATGTTTTCATCTGAGATTTCAAACTAAGAAATGTTTTTAATTTTTATGAATATTAATTACAGCAGATCCTAGTAAATTACATAGATTTTATTTGCATATGATTCCTGTGTAATGCAGTGATAATACAAACATATAATATCATTATTTAATGACATGAAATTGACAAGTATGTTTCCTGTATTAATTGGGCAAATCTTTTTAATTAATTCTTTTTATATTTATGAAGACATTTAAAGTTGTATGTGTTTTGAAATCAGTGGTATAACAGAATATTTCAATCCCAGCTTGATGCTAGAAATTATCCTAAGAGGCTTTTTGTCTGATTCTTTATCATCTTTGGGCCCTGTATTTGAAGAAAAAACTGTAGTCTATCAAAGCACCTTTTTTCCCCCTCCGTACACAGGAACATAAATTGCACTGGCGACCATAGGTTACCAACATTCTAGTGTAACAAATGTGTTCAAGCTGTTTGAAAGCAGGGACTGTGATTTCTAGTTCTGCCTCCCAAACCCTTAATCTGTAATATAGGTTCTGAAATATTTATGGAACAGTATATATCCAAGGATCAAAATACATTGTATGTGACTTGGAAATTATTAAAAATCAACTTCAGCTGTTTGGATATTTTTAAAAGGAGTCATTTGTTTGTTCACATATCTTCTAAAATAATTTAATTTTTTGATAGACAAGAGGATCCAGACAGAACCGGGGTTTTAACTTACCCAGAACATACTGGGCCAGTTGCAGTTACTCAAGGATCCTATGGCAGACTTGTTGCCTATCGGCTGGGCGGTTTATCTGGTTCAGAGGCCTCGGTCTGTTTCCATTCCTTCCTGTCATCTAACTATACCACATCAGTTTAGTTATGTAACTTCTCCTCAACTTAATTTTCTTTTCTTTTGTTTTTAAAAATTTTACTTTAAGTTCTAGGATACATGTCCAGAACATGCAGGTTTGTTACATGGGTATACATGTGCCATGGTGGTTTGCTGAACCTATTGACCCGCCCTCTAAGTTCCTTTCCCTTGCCCCCCAGTCCCCAACACGCCCTGGTGTGTGTTGTTCCCTGTCCTGTGTCCATGTGTTCTCATTATTCAACTCCTACTCATGAGTGAGAACATGCAGTGTTTGGTTTTCTGTTCCCGTGTTAGTGTGCTGAGAATGATGACTTCCAGCTTCATCCATGTCCCTGCAAATGACATGATCTCGTTCCCTTTTATGGCTGCATAGCATCCCATGGTGTACATGTGCCACATTTTCTTTATTCAGTCTATCATTGATGGGCATTTGGGTTGGTTCCAAGTCTTTGCTACTGTAAATAGTGCTGCAGTAAACAAACATGTGCATATGTCTTTACAGTACAATGATTTATATTCCCTTGGGTATATACACAGTAATGGGATTGCTGGGTCAAATGGTATTTCTGGTTCTAGATCCTTGAGGAATCGCCACACTGTCTTCCACAATGGTTGAACTAATTTAGACTCCCACCAACAGTGTAAAAGTGTTCCTAGTTCTTCACAACCTTGCCAACATCTATTGTTTCTTGACTTTTTAATAATAGCCATTCTGACTGGCATGAGATGGTATCTCATCGTACTTTTGATTTGCATTTCTCTAATGATCAGTAATGTTGAGGGTTTTTTTTTTCCATATGTTTGTTGCCTTTCCTTAATTTTCTGATTTGTTCAGTGAAGGTATTAATATTTCATTATTGCACTGTCTCGGAGATATAATGAGTACTTCAAAAATATGCATGGGGCCAGGCACAGTGGCTCACACCTGTGATCTCAGCACTTTGGGAGGCCGAGACGGGTGGATCACCTGAGGTCAGGAGTTCAAGATCAGCCTGGCCAACATGGTGAAACTCAGTCTATACTAAAAATACAAAAAATTAGCTAGGTGTGGTGATGGGTGCCTGTAATCCCAGGTACTCGGGAGGCTGAGGCAGGCGGAGGTTGCAGTGAGCAGAGATCATGCCACTGCACTCCAGCCTGGGCAATAAGAGCAAAACTCTGACTCAAAAATGAATACATAAATACATAAATATTTTTTAAAATATGCATTAATTTACAGAACATAAAGTATTAACCTTAAATTTATGTTTCTAGTGAGATGCTATATTTATAAGTAAAAATAAAAATGAGTACCTTCTTTGAGTGTCTGAGTGCAAGGTGACCATCTTTGTTCAGAACAATACTTCTCATACTTTAGTGTGCATCAGAATCTCCTGGGAGATATGACAAACACACATAGCTGGCCCCACTCTCATAGTTTCTGATTCAGCAGATATGTGATGGGACCTAAGAATTTGCATTTCTAGCAGATTCTCAGGTGGTGCTGCTGGACTGGAGGCCACGCATGGAAAGCCATTAGTATAGAATATGGCTTGGAATGGCAGGTAGAGTGTCCTTCACTGAATTTTATGTGGAGAAGATATTCTCCAGCCATTGATGTTGCCTTTAAATCCAAACTACTACCACTAAAAGGCAAGCCTTTGGTAAGTCAGAAGATACGCCTGGTGTGGATGACTAATAAGGCACCTTCTTTGCCATCGTAGGGCTAAAAAAATGATGCTTCGAAGAACTTATTCAAATAATGTATTTCAACAGTAATAACGTGTTCACAATTTTAAAGAATGCATTTTTGTTTAATCAGTTAATCCTGTTATAAAACATAGTATTAAAGTTGAACAAAGAAAATCATGTGACAATCGAGCATATTAATTACTCAATTATGATAACATTTTATTATACAAGGTATTACCTTATGTAGGACATTTCTTACTTGCCAATGGATAACATGCTTAGACTGTGTAGAATCCGAGCTAACTATAAGATTTCAGAGACCTGGCATGAGTTAATGACTTAATGTAACCCTAAAATCAATAGCATCAGCTGTCATATTTTCTGCCTAGTGCATGAGGTGTCTGCCACACAATCCCCATTAGCTGTAATTGAAGTTGTCCAGCTGATTTCCCTCTTGCACAAGAATTCTATAGATCTCCTTCTAAGTGGCAATATATCTTACCCTTAGCACACTTTTCATTTTAAAAAAGATGTATAAGACCCGGAGACAAATTTTAAACAAGAAAAAACCATCCTATTTGTCTTGAATTTGCAAGCATTTATCAAAGCAGAATAAATGTCAAACAAAGCTGGAAATTTAACACACTTGAAGACATTGATTTAATGAGAGGACTTAGACACAGATGATCTGAATAAGCATCAATTTATATGGCTTGTCGTGTGTTGGTAGTATGACATATATGTGTTAATATATAAAATAAGTTGCTATACTTTAACATGGTGAAACAATTTTCCCATGACATAAACTGCTATTTCTTCATTTAGAAATTATTCATTTGGTCGGTAATGCTAGCAGGTTTAATCTAATCCAGCAGACATTAAAGCATTGATATGTTATTAATTTTCAAATATAGAAAATATGCCAGAAGATTTATTTGCTAAGTTTCATAATAAAAACTGTTAACATTTTTGAGTAATTCCTTGATGCCTTACATGGATTATCTCATTTAAACCTCTCCATAAACCCTAAGTGACTTGCCCAAAGTCTCACCAATAAGTGTTACGGCCAGGATCCCACAAGAATAGTCTGAACATAGAATCCATGCTCTTCATGACTACCCCATGCTGTACCTAAAAATCAATTACAATTCTAAAATCTAGCAGAACTTCCCTTTTTATTAATTGTGTGTACTTGGGTTTCATGGAGCTAACAGACAGGAACATTATTTTTAGGTGGCGAGATGTTTCAGTGAAGGTAGTATGTGGGTAAGAGTTTTTTTTCTAATGGCCACACAGGTCAAGAGCTATTGACACTTCAAATTTATTGCAATACTGACATTAGCACTACAGCAAGGTCAAGTTACTACATTTCTAATATAAAGCGTAAATGATAATATCAAAACCAGAGCCAGGGTTATGCCAGTCTATTAAGTTATTTACTTCCCCTTTGGTTAGCTGTAAACTGACTCTAACTAGGCTATGCAGGTTTTCATCAAGAAATTTCTTCAGGGTACTGCACTCCTGGATGATATTCTAAACTCAGGGTTGAAATTTAGAGGCCCGTAGACTAAACCAGCCCTCAGGCCCTGTTTTTGCTTGTTTGTTTTAAGTTTGCAGGGGGTTTAAAATAATTGGAAATTTGAAAAGAAATGCTGTTAGATAAGGTACATACTTTCTGGTTCAACCCAGGTCCACCGCTCATTTTAGCTGGCTGCCTCACACATTCAAGTATTATGTCTAGTCTCCAAAGGCATCTGATTTGTAACCTATTTTCTTAAAAAATTATTTTTGTTTCCAATGCTCAGGTCTACCCAACAGGATTATGCAAATAGGCAAAAAGTAACAGTTTTGTAAAAGAAGAGAAATAAAAGAACCTTGATTATTTCTTTACTCCCAAATTATTGTTAAGCAATGAAATAACTATAACACCAGTGCCTTCTGAAAAGGTACAGTGAGGAGTTTTACATCTTTACCTGACAAGAATCTATTCCGCCTTCTTCATAGCCTGCACATATCATATTTTCAGTAATGTTATATTCTGGCATCTGCTGTTGGCATTTCTCGTTTGATAGAAGAGGAACATCAGCTTCTTGCAGTATGTTTGCAGTACTACCTGCTCAAAATGGAGAATGCAGCCAGCCAGTCAGACGTGATCAACATGCATCCTTGAATGAACTACCATCAGTCTTATTTATTCCAACATTTCACTCTCATTATCGAGTACTGTGTGTATATATAATGGAACTAAATACTAAACCTTGCACACTAAAGCACATAATAAAGCCCATCTGTGGATTTTGCCAAATGGATAACAGGAAAGCTCTTCTTTCTTACCAAAGGGCTAGTAGGAGCGACGGATTAGACTAGATGGTCTTTGGGCATCTTCAGTGATTTTAAACAGTTACAGGATTGCTCATGGGGGAAAATGATCACCAACACAAACTGTTTCATTCAGGGAAATTAGCAACGGCTCAGAAATCCAGAAGTGCTTTTCATTTGGCACCTGAGGAGGTGCTCGCTTCCGTATAATAGCACTCAGCTTCTTTGTGGCGCTGTGTGAGTGAGCAGGTGCACATTGAGCAGAGGACAAAGCTCAGATGAACTATGCCCTGGTCTAGGGGCAATCAGCTTGTCATCCATACCCAGGTGAAGAGAAAGGAGGCATTTAAAAAAAAAAAGCCGAGCGTACTTGCCTGCTTTTTACAAAGTGATTCATCCACTAGAAGTACGAATCTCTGTTTGCTGAAATACTAATCCCAAGAGAGATATGAAACAAGCAGGTGTCTAGTGCCTCAGAAAAGGTAGATGATAAGCACTTTCTAATAATTAGCATTTCTATTTGGTTCCTCAAGAGAGGCAGAACGTTGAAGAGAAGTTAGTACATTTGACAGCCATTGATGCTGCAAAAATTTATGTGACCTCATTTCCAGCTAAATTTAATTCATGCACTAAATGAAGGGCGCAAAAGAAGAGTGTTGTGCACACGTGCGTGTGTGTGTGTAATTTAGATGCAAAACAGATACATATGACTCAGTAGTGCATTGGTAAATGTTTATCAATTGTCTCTCCAGAAAAATGAAAGCCCCATAGGTCTTCTTCTCATTTTAGTGGTGTAAACACTTCCACAATGACCAATTTCAAGGTACCGGCATGGCAGTGAACATGGAATAAGCATTACTGGATAACTTTTCAAGTGTGACAATGGACTATAAGTTAAGAAAATGAATTGGGGAGATTAAAATGGAGGAGAAAATTTGGCATCTCACTGTTATCCATTCTACGAGGATCAAGGATGGCTTGGCAGACTTTAATTTTGTAATAAAAACCAAGGCCACTTCTGCTGCTTGTCAATGAAGGTTAAAATTTGTTTGGTAGATGATAAAACTGTTTCATAAAGGAACATTTGAGCAGTGTCTGTTTATTGATTGCCTTGATTTAACCAACTAATATCACCTCATTTCTTCATAGTGAACAATATGTTCATGGTTTTCCTAGCTAATTAATTAATATAATATACTCAAAAGATTGAAAACTGGGATTTTTTTTTTCTTTTTTTTGAGATGAAGCCTCACCCTTGTCCCCCAGGCTGGAGCGCAATGGCGCAATCTCGGCTCACTGCAACCCCTGCCTCCTGGGTTCAGGTGATTCTCCTGCCTCAGCCTCCCGAGTAGCTGGGATTACAGGTGCGTACCGCCACGCCTGGCTAATTTTTTTTTTTTTGTATTTGAAGTAGAGACGGGGTTTCACCATGTTGGCCAGGGTGGTCTCGAACTCCTGACCTCAGGTGATCCACTCGCCTCGGCATCCCAAAGTGCTGGGCTTACAGGCGTGAGCCATCGCGCCCGGCTGGGAAACTGGAATGTTATGAAATTAAGTAGACGGAAATCATAAAGCAAAGTTCATAAAATATGTGAAAGTTACCATCACTCAAGAAAGATTTAAACATGATCTAGCTGTTTATGCCTAAATGAAATTAATCTCAGATACAGTTTATTTCCTGGCTCCATACCACTCTTAGAGACTTTCTTAAGTCAATCAGACATGTATCTTTATTAACAATAAGTAAACGTAAGCCACATTTACTCAGCTTTTTAAAAAAATCCAAAAGACAAACAAAAAAATTTCCTATGAAATAAAGAGTTTCAAATTTTGTTATTGGTTAATTTGTTTTTGAAGAGCCTATATTGTGGTCATAAAATGTCTTTTAGCTTGAAGTCTAAAAAGAGAGAATATCTATCTAGGAATCATTTTTACTGTTAAAATTTCAAGTTTAATAAATCATAATATTTTTCAAGAAGGAGAAATATATGAATATACAGTCTTTGACTTCAGTATACTTGACGGACAGCAGACATGAGGCCTTTTTGGTAACACAGTGTCATTGCTGTGAAGAACTTTTGTAAGAATTATCAGAAGAGCATTTGACTTAGAACTTTGTGCTTTCTCTTATAATAGGTGAGGACATTTTAAATGTGAGTACTTTGATTTTGAGACCCTCTATCTTTCCACAAGATTTTCTGCATTTTCATCTTAAATACATTTAGGACTTTTAAACATCATGGCTATAATTCGTTGTGACTGCAGGGATCAGGTCCTTTTATTAGACTATAGTACCTTTTCTGATGCTTTATTATTTATGAATGGTTAAAACTCTGTCCCAGATAGGGCACTCCTATTAGAAATTCCACAGCCAATGAGCCTTGTGGTTACATTTAGAGGGTATGAAGTACGAGAATACTTTCCAAAAAAAAGTATAATTATTTTTATTTTTATTTATTTATTTATTATTATTATTATACTTTAAGTTCTAGGGTACATGTGCATAACGTGCAGGTTTGTTACATACGTATACTTGTGCCATGTTGGTGTGCTGCACCCATCAACTCGCCAGCACCCATCAACTCGTCATTTACATCAGGTATAACTCCCAATGCAATCCCTCCTAGTTTGCTGAGAATGGATTTCTGTGTTTGGAAAACATGCAGTTAATGCTGGGGGTGAATGGTATATCAACTGATGGATACAATGTAAGATTCATGTCCAATCTGAGTCCTCTTGTCAGTAAGCAGAATTAGCATGTCCAAGTTAGAAGAGATTCCATTCTCATTTTAAGAAAATGTGAGTGTGAGGCCTTCACATTATAAATAAAGACAGCTTTATTAGTGTGGAAAATGTGACAAGTAATAATTTGGATTTTGATGAGACTTTATCATGTGATTTACAAAAAAAATTTTTGTAACCCCAGTTTATATTCATTTTAATGAGTTTTTGTTTTTTTTTTTTTTAACTTTATCAGAGTGTTTATAATACTGAAACTAGATATTGAGTTTGGGGGACACTTGAATTCCCCCTCAAAATAATATAGTTTTATAATATCCTCTATGCAATCTGAAGAAATTTTAAAAAACTCTACAAATATATAGGCCAGGAGCGGTGGCTCACGACTATTTTATTTATTTATTTATTTATTTATTTATTTATTTATTTATTTTTTTGAGACGGAGTCTCGCTCTGTCACCCAGGCTGGAGTGCTGTGGCCTGATCTCAGCTCACTGCAAGCTCCGCCTCCCGGGTTCCCGCCATTCTCCTGCCTCAGCCTCCCGAGTAGCCAGGATTACAGGTGCCCGCCACCTCGCCCGGCTAGGTTTTTTTTTTTGTATTTTTTAGTAGAGACGGGGTTTCACCGTGTTAGCCAGGATGGTCTCGATCTTCTGACCTCGTGATCCGCCCGTCTCGGCCTCCCAAAGTGCTGAGATTACAGGCTTGAGCCACCGCGCCTGGCTATGAGCCCAGTACTTTGGGAGGCCGAGGCGGGTGGATCACGAGGTCAGGAGATCGACACAATCCTGGCTAACACAGTGAAACCCTGTCTCTATTAAAAATACAAAAAAAAAATTAGCCGGGCGTGGTGATGGGCGCCTGTAGTCCTAGCTACATGGGAGGCTGAGGCAGGAGAATGGCGTGAACCCGGGAGGTGGAGCTTGTAGTGAGCCAAGATCGCCCCACTGCACTCCAGCCTGGGCTACACTGCGTGACTCTGTCTCAAAAACAAACAAACGAACAAAACTCTACAAATATACAAACTCTACAAGTATTCCTTTGAAAACTCTACAGATAAACAACTCTAAATATACATGTACATGCTTGACAGTACTTTTAGGAGATATTGAAAAATTGTGATATAAGATTTGCAAAGATGTTGAAAGTATTCACATTATAATATCCTGTTTTTAAGGGTTTTTTTTTTTTTTTTTTTGAGTCTGATAATTTACCTTGATATACAACTCTCCCCCAACCAGCAATAGAACAATTTCTTCCTGCAGGAAAAACTTGATTTTCTTCTGGTAAACAAATAGGTTGTATGTAATCTGGAAAAACAAGCAAACAGCAAAACGAACAAACAAAGAAAAAGAAAGAACAGATTTACAAGCATTTCTAACAAGTTTTAAAAATCAATAATTTTCAACATTTAATCTAAAAAACATGTACTTTTGTTTTATCCTACTTGTACAAATTTTAGACATCCGTCTTAGGGGAAATAGGCATTTCAGAGGAGCACTTACTTTGACAATAGATCAGCTACCACTGGTGGCCTTTTTGGGTCTTTTACAAGTCTCCTTATTACTCTTTTTTTTTTTTTTTTTTTTTTTTTTTGAGATGGAGTCTCGCTCTGTCGCCCAGGCTGGAGTGCAGTGGCGCAATCTCGGCTCACTGCAAGCTCCGCCTCCCGGGTTCCTGCCATTCTCCTGTCTCAGCCTCCCGAGTAGCTGGGACTACAGGCGCCGCCACCACGCCCGGCTAATTTTTTGTGTTTTTAGTAGAGACGGGATTTCACTGTGTTAGTCAGGATGGTCTTGATCTCCTGCCTCGTGATCCGCCTGTCTCGGCCTCCCAAGTGCTGGGATTACAGGTGTGAGCCACCACGCCTGGCCCTCATTACTCTCTTATAGTGTAAAAAATGTCTTAGTTCTGGAGGTAATCATTTATATTTTATTTTTAAATAAAATTATGGTGCTCAATAGAGAGTGGTGCCAGTTCTCTGAAAATTATGGTAAGGATGATTTTCAGCATCAATTAATAGAAACTTGGGCAAATGTTCTGAGGCTTTTTATTTTCCCCAATTATCACCATGTTAAAAAAGCTTTTAGGAGATTGTTTTACAGGGCAATTATGGAAGCATTGACATTGGTCACCGACTTTTAAAGCCCTTCTTGCATCAATTTACAAACCAACTGGCACTCTTAAGCACCCACTGCCTGTAAGACCTAGGGCAGACACAAAAATGAGTAAGACACAGTGCTTATCCTTAAGGACAGGGATAGACAACTAACCGTAACAATAGTCTGTTTTCGATAAGTGCTATAACGCATGTATAGATAAAACCCCATGAAAACACAGAGATGGCAGCACTTTCTCCTAACCAGGCACTGAAAAAACTTAGGAATAAAAGTCAGAATTGAGCAGAGCCCTTCACGATAAAGTTCACTTTATCAGGGGATTTCTTGCACATTTTCCAGGCATTTGGAGGAAGTCCTTCATTTTCCACTCAGATAATATTATCGAATGTCCATTAAAAACTTCATCCTGCTCACGCCTGTAATCCCAGCACTTTGGGAGGCCGAGGTGGCCGGATCACGGGGTCAGGAGATCGAGACCATCCTGGCTAACATGGTGAAACCCCACCTCTACTAAAAATACAAAAAATTAGCCGGGCGTGGTGGCGGTGCCTGTAGTCCCAGCTACTCGGGAGGCTGAGGCAGGAGAATGGCGGGAACCCGGGAGGCAGAGCTTGCAATGAGCCGAGATCGCCCCACTGCGTTCCAGCCTGGGCGACAGAGTGAGACTCCGTCTCAATAGAAAAACAAAAACAGCCCATACTTCAGCCTATGAAGGCTGGGCGTGGTGGCTCATGCCTGTAATCCCAGGACTTTGGGAGGCCAAGGCGGGCGGATCACAAGGTCAAGAGATCGAGATCATCCTGGCCAACATGGTGAAACCCCGTCTCTACTAAAAATACAAGAAAAAAAATTAGCTGGCCGGCGGGGGGGCGGGGGGTGGTGCATCGTGGCATGCACCTGTAGTCCCATCTACTTGGGAGGCTGAGACAGGAGAATCTCTTGAACCCAGGAGTCAGAGGTTGCAGTGAGCCAAGATCATGCCACTGCACTCCAACCTGGGCAACAGAGCGAGACTCTATCTCACAAAACAAAACAAAACAAAAAACCAAACTTCATCCTATGAATAACTTAATTCTTATTCACTTTCCCCACAGAACATATATTCCTCTCTCAGTTTATGTCTTACTCTGGCCTTTTTGGTAGATGAAACTGCCTTTCTTTTACATGAAAAATAGAGAGGGCGTGCATAATAACAGCAACTATTTATCTGAGCTTCTCCTTTGAGTTTACTGTTATACAGGGCTCAGACAGTTTTATTCTACTGGTTCTTTCCAGAAAGTTGGATTTAAACATCCTGATGAAAGAAATGTAATATATTTCTCTCTACCCCCTAATCCCATTTAAGTTCTAATGATTTATGTAACAAATTATCTAGCTTTTATGAATTAACGCATTGACATTGATAATATTTCAAATCTAATTTTGAATTAATTTTGGCAGATAAGATGACTAAGAGTGATTTTTTTTTTTACCTGTGTAATTCACTTTAAATTCCAGATGCATCATGGCAATGTCATTGTCCTTTCTTCGCCTATTGTAATGAGGGTTTATGACAATTTGATCTATCAATCGAGACACTGTTTGAGGAGAGTTCAGATTTGAAGTCATATGCAGGCCTAGGACTGCTGTCCACTTGGATGGCTCTAAATTTCTCCTGAAAATTGTAATGAAGAAATATGAAACACTCTTCATTCAAAGCAGTTACTTTCTAGAAGATCTTCATCATAGACATTTCAGAATATTTTTATATCCTGAAATGTTCTTCAATTTCTCTGAAGAATCATCCTTTAAAAATAATTCTTAAGTCTTTATTTTTCTGATAACATAAAGAAAGTCCTAATTAGTGCTAATCTCTTTCTTTCACTTCTCTTAAGTCATATGCTGAGCTCTAGTTTTAGATTGTTGTTCTCAACTATGGTTGTACATTCAATCTCCTGGGTGCTTTTAAATAATGCTGACACCTACCTCCCCTCCTCCCCCAATTCTAATGTAATGGGTCTGGAATAGACCACCAGACAATTTAAAAAATACTTTTAAAATTAAATCTCTAAATTTGTGCTAATATATGTAATATATAGGTTGGAGAACCTCTGCCTTAGGTCACATTTCACTGTGGCAATTATGTCCCTGTTCAGGGCTTTTTCAGACAACTGTAGCAACTGTAGTATAATGGAAGGAAGTTCAGATGCATTTTCCCATGTAGAGAGTCACTGAATTCACATATAGTTAAGGTAAACAGTATGTCTTATTATGATTTTTATAATCTAACACATAAACTTGAATAATCTCCATATACAATGCTGGCCATCTATAATAACTGGTAAAGGATAACACTTGTGTTGTAGAACAGATTAAGTTGGGCACTGTATTATAATTTGAAAATGTGCAAGGACTTTTAAATGTGCTATTGGCCTGCGATTTCTTCACACAAAGGAATTATCAGCTGGAATTAAGCCAGTTAAGCCATATTCACAATGAAGGTAAAATTCAATGATTGCAATCCTAGGCAGAGCTATTGATTCAATTCTTAACAGTCACAAATGCCTCGTTTAATGTGGTATTTAAATATTAAAGTCCAAGTCACTTACAGATATATAAAGAGCATGAAGTTACTTACATCAATCTATCACTTTGTTTTATTTACCAAATTATTATGTTTGGTCAGGTAGCAGTCATCAGTAAAGCCAGTGAGCGTCCGAGCATTCAGTAAGCGTCCACTGACAACCACATTGCATTAAAACTTGAAGAAATATACCTGAGTGCTCTGCAGCAACAAAATACTACTTGCTGCCAAGTGCAATACCGAGAACTTTTCTACCTCTTCATTGAATCCTTATCAGAATTTTACAATCAGAACAAACTAGGCCCCGATTATCTAAATGGTAGGAGGTGACTTTCATTGGAGCTGTCTGACTTTAGAGCCTGCATTTACACCAGTGACTGGGGTGCCTCATACAGCTCTGAGTGGGGTGCTGTGGGAGGGATTGAGCATTAGAAGGAAGGACTGGAGATGTGGTGGGCAAGAGGGAGAGAGAAGCTCTGCTGTTGGTTTCCCTGGGCCCATGTAGGGGAAGTTGTCTCTGCTCCTCGTGGTTGGTGGCAGCTCCTTACGTGGCTTAGAGACTGGGCCAGGAAGTCATTAGGGTGCTGTAGAGTCTTGACAAGAGGTCTCCTTGCTTTCTCTTCTCCAGGTCAGAGGAATCTGTACTTCAGCCATGCTCGGCATCTTGATAATTTCAGACATACTGACCACACCCCACTTGCACCGTACCCTGGGATTCCCGTGTCTACCCTAGCCTATGCGGGGAGAGTGAACAGAGCCAAATCTCTTCCCTAGTGTTCTATTTCTGAACTTCTTTCTCTATCACAGGTTCAGTATATTTCCTAAGTCTCAACTGGTCAGTTTTCACTTGAGTAGCCTGCCGATTAAGACTGACAGGTAACAAGCAGTTATTTTAAAAATTGTATGATTTTTTTTTACTCAACATTTACCTCACACATTTACTCAATATTTACAAAAAATTAATCTTACAATTAGTATACCATATGTTTCCTATTTGGTATTTTATTAAATTTATTTATACATCATATTTTCTGTTATATTCATATAACCAATGTATTAATATTTATAATTTATAGTGCATGTATATAAAGTATCTATATAAATATTAGCTATATTAATGAAATAACTATTAATATTTTCTCACAGTATATGAGATCATTATATATAAGTCGGAGTTAACAGAGTACATGTCATTATTCAAAATTATAAAATTGTCTCCTCAGATGTTTTCTACATCTTTTATCTTCAGAATTTTTCATATAGAAGTTCAGAGAGGTGTATGCAGTTTATTTGCCATAGATTTAAATAAATGTTAAATTAAGGTATTTCAGAGAGAGAGCATCTAAACTGCCAAATTCTTATCTTTTGTAAATGCTGTACTCTGAGAACTAACCAACATCATTACTGATATGAGAGAGCTTTTAGGTAACACAGTTTAGTAATCAACATTTCCTTTCATTATTTTAAGGACTTGAGTAGAAAACCAATATATGAACCAGGAACTGTGCAGATTAAACATACACGCTTCAAGCTACTCATCTAATTTAATACAATTTACAACAATATTAATCTGACACATTCTTGATAATTTCCAACATGTTTTATTGTGCCACATAGAAAATAGCCTCCCTTTCATGTTTTTGTTACTTCAGTATCTATGAGTAGCACCACGGATAGGAAAAATTCCGCTACCATGTATCATTTACATCTTTCTCTCAAAGAGAAAGGTTGCTCCACAAACCTTTCTGTCATGCACTTAACTTCCCCACCACAAAACCAACACTAGCACAAGCACCACTAGTACTACTCCATCTGGCAGTAATTTCAGAGCTTTTCCTCAGTGGAAAACGACTGGAGAATACCAAACTTACAGCCAATAGTGCTTAAGTTCTGTGAGCCACTTAAGGAAGTTTCTAAAACTTTAGATTTCTAGTTTCCATTTCCAGAAACTCTAATTTGGAAAGTTGGAGTGGCACTCAACAATCTGTACTCTATAATCACTGGTGGGATATTGAGCAATGCAAAAAACTTTCTAGCTTTTTTATATACCCAAATCTGAGGGGTGGTGGAAGACAGCCTTCAGAAAAATCATTTTCTTTTTATATGCCCAAATCTGAGGGGTGGTGGAAGACAGCCTTCAGAAAAATCATTTTCTTTTTTATATACCCAAATCTGAGGGGTGGTGGAAGACAGCCTTCAGAAAAATCATTTAAGATGAAGAGATGGGACTTTTTATGTTTTTAAAATTTGGTCTCAAAGCATCTCCTTTCTAGTAAAGGAAGGAAGAGCTATAGGACAGAAGATACATGGGCATAGGCGAAGGTGAGAACCACCTAGAATTGGAAGTCCCCAATCCAGTAGAGGATAAAGACGGCAAAGATAGGGCATCTTTAGACAGAAGTTGGCTGAATTTACTTTGGGAGGCAGAGGCAGGTGGATCACCTGAGGTCAGGAGTTCGAGACCGGCCTGGCCAACATGGTGAAACCCCGTCTCTATTAAAAATACAAAAATTAGCCATGCCTGGTGGTGCACGCCTGAAATCCCAGCTACTCAGGAGGCTGGGGCAGGAGAATCGCTTGAATCCTAGAGGCAGAGGTTCCAGGGAGCCGAGATTGTGCCCTTGCACTCCTGCTTGGGTGACAAGAGCAAAACTCTGTCCAAAAAAAAAAAAAAAAAGAAAAAAAGAAGTTGGCTGAATTTTTGCTGCATTTCACCATCTGTCCTGCACAAGCAAGATATTTATCTCAGTAGCAAGAGAAAGAGAAGCACAGAAGGTTGGAGAGGGCAGAAAAACATACACACATACACTCGTGGTCTCTGTAACCCCCAAGATGCTTCTTTGAAAAAAGATGCTTTTTTCCCATTTCCTGTGACGCAGAAGCAGCACCAGATAAGATGAACCAGTGGTGTCCCAGATGTATGTGGGTATGTGCTGATGTGAAAATAACTTCACCACTCTAGGCATCAGGATATCCATTTGTAAGTGGGAATTTCAATGCAGTAGAAATACGGTAAGACAACTATGATAGAGCATCACAACAGGCTGAAAGGAAAGGAAAATCTGTGAGAATCCAAAACTGTAAATTAAAACCTTTTTCCTGTTTTACTATTACTAAATGTGGCAAAACAGCAACCTCAACAAATTTGCACCATGCCAACACTGATGTTTACACCCAGCACAGCACTTTTGGTCTCTATTTTTATTCTCCTCTGAATATAACGAGGATTCCTAGATGGCTAGCCAATTCTAATATTTGAGGCAACTGGATATTAGAATGCTTCTGATACATAGTGTTGTTGCCAGAGAATAAGAAAGTTTTCAAGAATATCGGGCAATTCTGAAAGGACAAAGAAGCCAGATTAAATGAAATAACACTGGCCAAGTTTTAGCAAGGTGACTCTCATGTAATGCTCATTATAATTACTCTAGTTAAAAGAAATGAGTTGTTTATGAAGGGCCATGTGTCTGCAATGAAACTCAAAAGAGAAAAGTTAACAGGTGCGAAAGGTAGTTTTAATGTAAAAGGAGGGTAGACAACAAGGATGTGTTTAATTTTTCTTCCTTTTCATGAGTAAGGAAAAGAGTTTCATATATGTGAATATTTTTATTTAATTTTAAGTAGAAATCTGTTTTTAAAATATGGGTATATGCTTATTTGTGTAAGTATAAGAAACAGAAGTAAGTACAGGAAACAAGAAATAGGCCAAACACTCCTGAGCATAATTTTACTTCCTGAAACATAAGGAATCACCTTTGAACTCTTTTCTTCACCTGACTTCCAGGATTCACTATGCGCTTGTGATTTTCCTTTCATTTCTCTCTCTGTTCTTCCTCAGTCTTTTTTTTTTTTTTTTTTTTCCTCCCAGGTCTTTTTTCTTCCATCTTAAACTCTAAATTTTAGAATATCCCAGGGGTCTGCCTTTGGCCTTCTCTTTTATATCTACAGTGGCCTCATATAATCTCATTGAAGTCATTATTTTAAATACCGACAATATACTGACAACTTCTAAATTTGTATTTTAATTCTTGACTTCTTCCATACCATCTAGATTTGTATGTCCATAGGTTGACATCATTGACTGATACCAACTTGGATGTCTAACAGGCAGCCCCAAGCTTGCTATATAAAAATCAGAACTCTTACTCTCTTTCCAATCTGGTTTCTTTCTGTTTTCCTCATCTCAGTAAATGATGTCAACACTCCATACTCTTTTCCTTACTTCCTTACTCCATACATGTGATCATTAATAAATGCAGATGACCCTAACCATCAGAACTTACTAATGAGATCTAGCCACTTCCTCAGCCTCATCAGCTATGGTCCTGACTGGTCTCCCTGATTTCACCTTTGCTCCTCCCAGCAGTCCCATCTTCACGCATTAGCCTGATTAGATAATGTCACTCTTCGGTCCTCCAAATGGTCCCTCGTCCTATTTACCATAGCCTCGTGAGACCTCTCCAGGGCTCGATCCATAGTTCCAGCCTCGTCACTGCCACTCTGCCAATCCCTTTCTGGGCAACAGCAACAGGGCTTCTTGAGGTGTCTGGAATAAGTCTACCTCATGTCTACCCCAGAGCATCCCAGTTTGCTGTTACCTTCCAAGAAATTTGTGTAACATTCTCCTTCATTTCTTTAGATTTTCCTTCCATTTTCAATTGGTCTGCGAAGCTTTCTCCAACCACTGTATCGAAAACAACCTTCTTGCTCTTATCATACTTTCTGTTCATACTACTCTTCTTTACTGCATGTACCATGGCTAAAGTATTTATTTAAATGTTTTCAGCCTTAACCTGTCATATAAACCTTATCAGAGCAAAGATTTTTGTTGGTCTGTATAACACTATCACCCCCAAACTTAGAAAAATACTTAGCACAGGATAAGTGCTCAGCACATGTCATCTGATCGAATGTATATACAAAAACAGTAAGCAATCCAAGAGCAGGAAGGAGTGAATATTACCAGTGGTTCCTCATAACCACCAGGTAAAGAGGCAGAGTTGCATATCAATCCACATCATTTCACTCTCTGTTCTTCCCCAGTCTTTCCCTGCCCCACCCAGCTCTTTTTTCTTTTTTAATATTTAGAGTCTCAAAGTCTATATATTAAAATATTCCTTATTTGTGTAACAAGCTATGCAAAATAACTAAGAAAAAGGGGGCTCAGCAATGTGATCCAAGATGATGAATTAATTATCAAAGTAGAGGTAACTTCAGAGATACGATAGAAATTTTTAGGAAATAAAATTTCTGAGTGCACCAATAATTATAATGAGATACCTGACAAATAGACATATGTTACTAAAATAGTGCTAATAGAATGGTGTCAAGGAAATGGATTGCATGATATGGGTCAAGAGAGACCTACAGGAAACATAATTTTACAGGGAAACACAAGATTGGAAGTTGATACAACTTCTAATAAAGACCTAAATCTAATAAGTCTTAGTGGTCCAGTAAGATAATATTAACTTTTAGGAAGATGACTAGCACCCAAACTTGAAATATTTTGGAAAAGGATCCAAGACCTAAGCTCTAACCAAAGTCAGTATTACTAACCCACCCTTGAAATCTCTACTGTCTATGATGATTTCTCAAAGAACTAACAATAGAACTTCCATTTGATCTAGTAATCCCACTGCTAGGACTCTACCCAAAGGAAATCAGTATATCAAAAAGTTATCTGCATTTGTGTGTTTATGACAGCACTATTCACAATAGAAAAGACACTGAATCAACATAAGTGTTCATCAACAGATGACTGGATAAAGAAATGCAGTATATATACACCATGAAATACGATTCAGCCAGGAGAAAGAATAAAATCATGTCTTTTGCGGCAACATGGATGGAACTGGAAGCCATTATCTTAAGTGAAACAACTTTCAAATATTCCCACTTATGGTGGGAGCCAAATAATGTATAGTGGACATAAAGTGTGGAATGATAGATCAGAGAGAGTTAGAAGGATGGTGCTGTGGTAGGGGGGTGGATATTAAGAAATTAGTGGGTAGAGTGTATGTTATTCAGGTGATGGATACCCTAAAAGCCCTGACTTCATCATGATGGAGTCCACCCATGTAACTAAATTACACTTGTACCCCATACATTTACACGAATAACATCTAGAAGTTTCTATTGTCCTGAGAAAATGCTCTTCCTGTTGGGTTTTTTTTTTTTGGGTAGAGACGGAGTGTTGTGTTGTTCTGTCGCCCAGGCTGGAGGGCAGTGGTGCGATCTCGGCTCACCACAACTTCCACCTCCCGGGTTCAAGCAATTCTCCTGCCTCAGCCTCCCGAGTAGCTGGGACTACAGGCGCACACTGCCACACCTGGCCAATTTCTTTTGTATTTTAGTATAGATGGAGTTTCATGGTGGTTGCCCAGGCTGGTCTCAAACTCCTGAGCTCAGGCTCGCCTCGGCCTCCCAAAGTACTAGGATTACAGGCGTAAGCCACTGACTCTGGCCACTCTTCCTCTTTCTTATCTGCAAATATTACCATAATCTTAAAATGATATTATAGTATTTCTGCAATCTGAAGAACATTATATATTACAAGCCTAACTCCCTAGAGCGATAAGACTAGGTAGATAAACAGAAAAATAAAATTAAACTAATAATATGTATATTGAGGATAGGTTTAGTAGAAATTAAGTATTTAAACATTATTGAATCGATATATGTTCTGTGTTCCGCTTAGAGCATGAGGCATTCAAAAAAATCCAAATTTTAATTGCAATTACAGTAGCAATTAAGTAATGTTATTTTATTATAAATGCTTAACTGTTTAAAAAGTTGATTTGCAAAGTTTTATTAGTTATATCCATTTAATAAATGGAGTACTAAATAAATTATAAATAGACCGGGCATGGTGACTCACACCTGTAATCCCAGTACTTCGGGAGGCTGAGGTGGGCAGATCAACTGAGGCTGGGCTTTCAAGACCAGCCTGACCAACATGGAGAAACCCCATCTCCACTAAAAATGCAAAATTAGCTGGGTGTGGTGGTGCATGCCTGAAATCCCAGCTACTTGGGAGGCTGAGGCAGGAGAATCGCTTGAACCCGGGAGGCAGAGGTTGCAGTGAACTGAGATGGTGCCATTGCAGTCCAGCCTGGGCAACAAGAGTGAAACTCTGTCTCAATAAATGAATGAATGAATGAATGAATGAATAAATAAATAAATAAATAAAGTATGAATAGTAGTCTGTATTTCTCACCATGCCCCAAATACCTCATATATGAAATTATTTATTTCAGGAGTGTTAACACATATTTTAAGGAATTGTTTCAATAAGAAATCAGGTAAGCCCCGTGATGTCTCTGGTCTGCTCTGAAAAGCTAAATTAAAGACTGCGATATTGGCAAGAGGCTCCCTATCACTAATTTCATCTTTAATAGATGTCTATTCAATGACTGTGACCCAGACTATAAATCTATATATGATCGCCCACCCAAGTGGCTCCATATTTGCTTCTGGAAGCTGGGATATGAGCGACTAGAAAGAGGTAATGAAGCAACTCTTTGGGTGACTGGAATGTTTTATATCTTCAGAGGAATATCAATGTAACAGGTGCATGCATCTACAAAATGCATCAATTTGTATACTTAAATTTATGCATTTTGCTATATGTCAGCAGGAAAAAAGTGGAAAACAAATATGAGACCCTGGTTGATGAGTCTGCTTCATGCAGTAGTGTGAGCTAGCAATTCTCAAACTCCTTTGTGTGTTCCAGGCTTTCCAGACTTCAGCAAATACATCCATAGCTTGTAGATAATAGAAACAATGCTTTTTATTATCGGAATCAAGATGTAAAAATACAGAAGAAGACAAGATTAGAATTTGCCCTGTAGTAGTCTATTTGAGTTGGAGTCATTGTTTTGAGTTTATATTTATAGGTATATAATAGAGCTTTGTTCATTGTATAGTTTTAGGAACAGGACGCAAAAACGGTAGCCATAAGCACACAAGATCACGTTTACCAAAATACAGAAATAACTGAAATAAGTTAAATAGAAATAAGGTTTCTTACAGAAAAGTTGACTTCAGGGCTAGGATAGAAAACGCACAAGATTAACCTGGAGCATCTTATTTTGAGAGAAAATAAAAGAAGTTCTCAAAGAGTGGGACTATATTAAGGTTGATAAAGAAGCAAGCTTGAGTTTTTTTTTTTTTTTTTCTTTTTCAAATAGAAGAATCTTCCCACCTAATAACTGGCCTGTATTCAAAAATATTAAAAACAAGAAACACAGAAAGGGGCTACTCTGCACTAAAGGAGATGAAAAAAGTGTAGCATTCAAGTGCAATACACTATCCTGAATCGGTTCTAACATGGCAAACACACAAACAAAATAAAGAGCATATTTGTGACAATTAATTAGGATTGTATTTCATTAATGTTAAATTTCCATGCTTTGCTGTGATTCTGTAGGAAGTATCCTGTTTTTAGTAAAAATATACTGAGTCCTTAAGTGTATAAAAATACATCTAACCTACTACGAAATTGTTCAGAAAAAAAAGTCTCCTGACTTAGAAAGAGATGATGATAAAATATATAGAGGAAAATGTAAGTAATTGGTGAGTCTGAGTAAAGGTATAAAGAGCTCTCTGTACTATTTTTGCAATTTTTATGCATGTTTGAAATTATATCAATATAAAAATTTCAGAAAATAAATATGCTGAATATGCGTTGTGCAAGACTTGGCCTTTCCTTTCATAGAGGCTTCCTATGCAGGAACTGCAACATAATCAACATTTTATTGCACATTCATGCATGAATCGTGGTAGGCAAAAGCATTGCAGCATCTTATTGTTGTCCTGACAAGCAAGATAGATATCCTTATGAATTTCCTACAGATGAGGAAACTGACTTAGAGATACTAAGTTGCTTGTCCATAATCACACATGTGATTTGCTGGATATAAAGGATTGAAATCCTCTCCTTTAGTTCAAAGTCAAACTTGCCCTTTAAACCACAGCGAGGTTGGCCGACACTTTTCCAAATCCTTCTTTTAAGGTTGTGAAAGGACAACACCATGGCAGAGAAACCGAACAGGCACAGAGTTATTTAGAATCACTCAGGTGAACTTAGCCTGAGGAATGCAAATGAAGTGTTGATGATAAGATTAAACAGAAGAGCTGTTCAATTAAACCATTTAACCACCTGCAGGTTAAAACACCTGGAACAGGTTTACACTGAGGGCAAAGCTACTTGCGTAGCATGAATTTAATAACTTGCTTGATCTGGGTTATTCTTTTTATTAGGAAATTAAGCTTTCCATAGCACAATTAGGGTTTTAAAGAGACAGATAAGAGCCAGTATTAACGTACTGATAAAACAGTTTTTGATTAAACTATCTAAAACAGTATCAGCAACTTTGTTAGAGACGTGAAGTAGAAAGCAAGAAAGCTGTTAGGCACTAGAGAAAAAAAATAATTCCACTGAATGCTGAAGGAGAGTAAAATGCATGGTTGGTAAGGATAATTTTGAAATCATCACAATTCTAGTACAACTTACCTTTGCTTGTGCTTAAGCTGAAACTGAAAAGACATTTTATTGTCCTATGGGATTGTGTGAGAGAAGCAGGAGCCTAGGAGAGCCAAAGTAATGCCATTTTAAGTTCAGCCCCATCTTGGTAACAAGACACATCCTTACTGGTCATGACTCATAGTCATAAAATGTTTATTGTTGAGGAAGCAGCCTAAAGATACCTACAAGGACACAATCCTACAACAATGGAGAGTCCAAATGTCTCAACACCCATAACAACATATCCTTTCAAGATAATTATGCTTTGATGTACTTAACACTCTGCAACATCAAGGATTGTTTTCTCTAAATCAAGAGAATAACAAATTTTGTCGAAGTTACTGTCATGTAGACACAGCTTAGTTTAGTCTTTACATCAACAAGACCCCCATATAAGAAAAACTTAAAACAAAGACAGGGCGTTCCTTCTCTTGCTTTCTAAGGATGCCTAACTCTGCGACTCAGGAGCTTTCAATAAATGATCTTTTTGCACTGCACTCTGTGACTGGCCTTGAGTTCCTTCCTGTGTGAGATCCAAGAATCCTCTCTTGGCGCCTGGATCTGTACTCCTTTTCTCTGGTAACAGTTGGATATGTGTTTATACTAGGTAAAACTGCCTTTCTATTTTCTTCACGTATTTCTTGTTTGGAAAGCTATGACATTGGTATCATTGACCTATTAGAAGTACATCTGTAAAACAGATAATTGAAAGACATCACTAATATTACTGCGAGCATGATTGACATTTAGAAAGCATATGTTTGACAAGAACATTAAGCAGGAATTTGCCAAATTCAAGGTTGATATAGCAAGGCTGCTAACTTATTAAGATCTACCCATGTGCAACAGAAAACATTGGCTCTTTAGCTAAAAGTAGCTTTAATTTGCATCACAGTTAGGATACAGATGTTACCTATCTGTGACATGTCCAACGCAAACAATATATGTCGATAAAGGTTAAAGCCATGTTTAGAAGGGGATGGAAAAATTGCCTCTACAGACGCTTGCCGTAGTATGAAAATAAATTATAATATAAATTACAATTACAGCAAAGTCAAGAGGGTGCACTTTAGTTATGGGAGAGTCTGTAATTTAGTCTCCAGGATGTAACACTCAATGGATAGAATCAGGGAGAGCTTTAGACGTAGATGGGATGGTGCTGTAGGTAGCTCCTTTGGAGACCAGCTATTTGGCAAACCTGAGATCTAGTTGAGGGTCCTTTTTTTCCAAAGTCGTGGGATTATGCATTTGAGTCTACTTTCACTCTGATATAATGGGTATTTAGGCATAAGTGCAATCTTTTAAGGTTCACTCTACCTGGCTTTCCCTATCTCCTTTAAAATTTTCACAATCTCTGTGTCTGACAGTTCGTCTTTACTTACCCAAGGACCTTAAATATCTGCGTGGGTAACGAAAGGTAAGTCTTGTAACCTGATCAACTATGACTGCCTCTTCCATGCCTGGTTCTTTCTAACATGGTCCTTTCCTCAGAGGTTCTGGATGCTGGCTACAGAGAGGTTTACTCTAATCCTCATGAGTGAGGTCATTCACTGGACGTCTCACTGACATAGGGGCAGGAGATGAGTCCTAGATCAAGCTCATGTGTCTTCTGTGAGGAAGCTCCCTTTTCCCTGACCGAATTCAGAACCACGTGACAACCTAGAGCAGTGGCATCTTTCACGTGGAAGAGGAGAATGAACATGTTCTTGGGCCCAGGATCATTTAGTTTTTCCTCCTTTACTCTCACCCCCTTCCATTCCTCCTTTACTCTCACCCTCTTCCATCCACTCTGTTCTCTCCTCTAGGACTGTAAAATAAATGCCAGAATTCAACATGTATCTTGTCCTATTATAGTACAAAACAGAGTCAGATACGGTTGATATTAGTTCTCAATTTCAGTTAATAGGTAGCAATCAGAATAGATCTGACTTAAGAACTAAGTACTTTTATCCTAATTCACAACAAAGTGCTTATCCATGAACTTCCAGAGCGCGGTATAATTGTAATTTCAGTGCAACCTAAGGATACTTTCTGATACTGACAATTTGCTAGCAATAAATATTGGACAAATTGAATGGTAACCAGTATGATTTTTACAATAAATACTAATTTCACACTCTGAAAAAGGCTCACCGTGTGAATTGGCAAAAGTTTCCATTTTTATGTATGTAAAAGGGTCTAATGATGCAATATCTAATGTAGAATAATTAATATTTGTATCTAATGCAGAATAATTTTTTAAAATTTATCTCTATTTTCAGACATGACATTAATGGGAAAATAATTTGAATGTTTATAATGTCATAAACAGCAGGATTTTCCTGCTGGGGTGGTTTTGTGAGGCTACATGAAATGGGACGCTCGGCAGGGTCTGCTGTGGTGACCTAGTTTGGGAAGGGACACGGCATCACACTCACCCATACACGCAGTGTGCGGCGGACACCAGCCAGTCACTGCTGACGAGAGATGCGCCACAGAGCAGTCGCCCGCCATAATACAGACCCACAACCCAGGGCCAGGCCCCCTCTTCGGCATTACTTCCTCCCACAATCTTTGGGGTGATGTCTTGAGCCACCAGTTTTTTTCCACAAGCTATTAAAATAATTGGAGAAAGAGCATCTATTTCATTTTTGTCATTTCTTCTGATGGTGAAAATTGAGTGGTAACAAAATAACTTCGGGTGACATACAAACTCTATTCAGAATTTTAAACAGAATGCTGGAAGGGGGATATGACAACATATTTACTTACATTTATGGTTACACCGTAACCGAATCAAGGAATCCTGTAAACACTGTTGACTGTAACAGAAGAACAATCATATTTTTACAATTATGCATTTAGTATTTTAAAGTCAAACATCGTGTAGGTTATCCTACTTTTGCTTTAGTAAAATGGACATCTTAATGTCTCATATATGAAATGTAGGGAGACTGAATTGTAAGCCGAAGAAGCCCCAGTTTAATGTCAAATAGAGGTGAGTTTACATCCTTATTCTACCATTTCTATGTGACTTCAGGGAAGTTGCTCAATATCCCTGAGACCCAGTTTCTTCTTCCATAAAATGGGGGTGATAGTACTTTATTGGAGTGTTGTTGGAAGAAAAAGCAATATTTGCAATAAAACTATTAGAGGGCCTTATACACAATGAAATTCTATAAATGATAGATACTGTTATTTTACTTGAACCAATATTGGTTTTCATGATTCTATAACCCAGAGTATGCCTCAGTATTGCCAATCCGGCAACTATTCCGTGCCCAACACTGTGTATGAGGCTGTGTGCTTCATTCAGGGAACTGAACAATGAATATGTCACAGGCGCTGCTTTCAAGGAAGGCAGACATGTAACAAGCACATATAAATGAAAGCATTAAAAAAAGCATAGGCCGGGCGCGGTGGCTCACGCCTGTCATCCCAGCACTTTGGGAGGCCGAGGCGGGCGGATCACGAGGTCAGGCGATCGAGACCATCCTGGCTGACACGGTGAAACCCCGTCTCTACTAAAAAAAATACAAAAAACTAGCCGGGCGAGGTGGCGGGCGCCTGTAGTCCCAGCTACTCTGGAGGCTGAGGCAGGAGAATGGCGTAAACCCGGGAGGCGGAGCTTGCAGTGAGCGGAGATCCGGCCACTGCACTCCAGCCTGGGCGACAGAGCGAGACTCCGTCTCAAAAAAAAAAAAAAAAAAAAGGAAAAAAGAAAGCAAAGGCATAAATTACTGAAAACGCATCACCTGGTTAGAAATTTAAATACCAACTCTTTTTTCAGTGTCAAGAATTCCATTTTAAACAAAAACTAAGCAAATTTGTTTTATAATGCATTCTACTTATCAGCCACTAGAGGTCAGTATAACACAAGAAATTAAAGTACTTGCCCCCCACTATTTCCAAATGTAACCACAGCAGATACTGGCTACATTAAAACACACACATTATACATGCAGATACACATATAATCGTAATGACTTACATTTATATACTTAGCTACAGCTAATTGTGCATGCTGTTTAGGTCTTTAAAAATACAACGTAAATAAGACCTAAGATCCATATGTCCAAACAAAGCAATACAGTGTTTCAGAAAAATACATGAAAAAGTTTATTTGAAATCATATGTATCCATATTGAATGACTGTCATATTCTTTATAATACAGAATGATTTTAGTTGAAATATAAGGAAGTCTATCTTTTTAGTAACTAGTGTGCATGCATGTATATCAATCTAGATGTATTGACATGTATTTATTTATAACACCCCAAGGAAGTCTCAGTTAACTCCCCTTTTGTTAACCCTGTGGTGGGAGATGGTGGTCTGAGTCTTGCATATATCTCACAACAGGTTAAACAATCAGAACAGCCCGGGCGCGGTGGTTCACGCCTGTAATTCTAGCACTTTGGGAGGCCAAGGGGGATGGATCACGAGGTCAGGAGATCGAGACTACCCTGGCTAACATGGTGAAACCCAGTCTCTACTAAAAATACACAAAAATTAGCCAGGCGTGGTGGCGGTGCCCGTAGTCCCAGCTACTCGGGAGGCTGAGGCAGGAGAATGGCGGGAACCCGGGAGGTGGAGCTTGCAGTGAGCCCAGATGGCGCCACTGCACTCCAGCCTGGGCGACAGAGCGAGACTCCATCTCAAAAAAAAAAAAAAAAAAAAAAAAAAAATCAGAATATAGGTCATATAGGTCAGTAGATTTTTATAGTTGGCAGAATCATTTTCCCGGACATCCTCTTCTTTTACTTATTTTTTATTACAACCACTAGTGCAAGGGCATTTTCAAAAGTACCAGTTTTCATATGGATACAAGCATAATCATCTATGCAATAAATAATAAATGCATAAATAAATTAACCAAATTAATAAATAAATGAACATATGTCTGATTTTCTGCCAACTCAATATAATGCGGCTAATGAAGGAAGGGATCAAGGACATTTAATTAACTGGCTTGTTGATGTCATGAAAGGTTAAAATATGTCTATAAATGATGTCTCTTTCAAATAGCACAAACATATATTATAATAGTGACACCAATGGAAAATGATACTGGCATTTCATTGATAAGCATAGAATAAGCTAGTTCTGATCTGAAACATGCATATAATTAGCATAAATGATTTTAAATAGTTTTTTTCTTACAAATTGTTAAATGCCCCTAAGACATGAATAGAAGAAATTCTTAACGTACAAACTGCTTCAGGATCTATATGGTAATATAAATTTAGACATGCCTTATAGGAAAGGAAATCTAGAAGCCTGCTTTCTCACTTGCAGATGCTTTGCTTCATATCCCATGAGACTCATAATATCAGTCAAGGTCCAGCAAACATTGATATAAAACATTCAATTGCAAAGTTCTTTTTTTGGTACTCAAAATACTCCTTTACCATTTTTATTTTTTTACTGGTTAAGCTCACAGATATGGTAAATTTTCATGAAAAACTGAATAATTATCTAATTTCATTTTTTACCATTAAAAAAAATATACCAGCAAAGCATCTTAAATCCTTGTTTGCAGTTATGGCTTCTTGCAGTTACGTTCTCCCCACCCACAGCTGTTCTTTAATGGAACTGTAAAATTCAGAAGCCAATTTCAACAAAAATTACTATTAACACCCAAATAGGAGAAATGACTTAATCTGAGCTAAAACAGATCTTTGAATACAGGAAAAATGCTGCTTTTTAATACCTTAGTAAAGGCTATAAAAGTAAACCTAATATTAAAAAGTAAAAGAGAATAGGTAGACACCACGAAAAGTCCAGACTTCTTCATTTAATATTCGTGATCTATTTGCCAAGGAAAGGAAAGAATATCATGATTTTCCCCTCTTTCTTCTCTTTTAGTGGTAGCTAATTTGTGCTGCCTTCTTTAGTCTGATCAACACTGAACCTGTTTTATCCCAGTTCTCACAATTTCTTTCCATGTGATTTAATTGTGTATTAATCCAAGGCTAAGGATAAAAAAGGGTATAAAATTAAAACAAGTCAAATCCCTACGAGTGTGCCAGAAATTTACATATAGAATATTTCTTTTGACCATCTGATATATATATTAAGGTTAGAAAATGTTATCAGATATTAAATACTATTTGAGATTACTTAAATAATAAGTCAAATAACTTTCAAGATTATATGACCAGTATGTAATAGCATTCAAATCTGACTGGCTTCAGCAATCTATCTTCTTCCATGTCTATGTACAACTAGTCTAAGAACAGATTTAGGGACCCACCTGGGTGTTAGTATTAAGCTGCCATCAGGTGCTGTGTTTAATTTGACAAATGGTCCACCATTGGTAGAGAAGATTGGCATTGATGAGTTTCCACTCCTAGAGAAAAAAGGAAAAAGCACACAGACAAAACAAAAGCATAAAGAAAAGACCATAAGCTAGACTTGCAGTTCCTTAATGCTGTGGACATTAAAACAAATTATGGGATTCCAGCCAAAAAAATTAACGTTTTAATATAAAACTTCAAGTGTTTTCCTATCTAAAGGATAAAGCAAATCAGTAGAATTACCCATAATCACATGAAATGTAATATCTTTAGTCTTTGCTTGCATTCTTAGATATTTTCTTACAAAATTAAAATCATTACATATATCACTTAGTTATCTGGTGTTAGAAATTTGATTTTTCTATGTTGCCAAATAGTTTCCATAAAAAACCTCTTTGAATGACAACTTCACAGCATTGCTGCACTGTAATTTATTAAGCTTTTCTCCTGTATAGCTCATCTTTTTTTTTTAGCTCATCTTTTTAAAAGTGCATGTAGATAACAACATAGACAAAGACTGTCTTCAGTGTTTACCTCTCAAAACGTTGCTTTGTTCTTCATATTTCATTCAATTCAAAGGCTAACAAGCCCTAATTTAAAGGAAGTCATGCGATTGTGCCAGAGAGACTATGTAGCCTTGGCCTGCAAGTGTCAATGGGCGAGGCACCACAGGGTGGAGAAAGAGACACCTCCCTGTGACCAAAGACATGCAGCCCCTAGGCTTTCTTTTCCCTGAAAACCCGTCATTCCCATGCTCTCAACTGTGGGCTCTAATTGAAGATTTCTCTTAATTATCCTGACACTCTGTTTTAGCCTTAGCCGGAGACTTTTAGCTTTTAATTCTTCATCTTGTTTCTTGCCTTTTATTTATTTCAGATTTTGATCGTCATATGAAAATATCCCTTTACGCTGGAAACATCCCGATTTCTGCCGTCTTCTGCTGGTGAGCAGGGAGATGGTGTGGTTCTTCCTTTTGGATTACTGTGACCGACCTACCCATTGCCTCTTTAAAAGAAGCCCCAATGTACTCCCCAAGCTATTGCCAACACTAACCCTTTTCTGTCTGTTTCCAGGGAACTTCCAAGTAACAGTCAAAGCTTTTCTGATCAATTAGAAGATAAGAGCTATTTAGAAGGTGGTTCTTCTCTCTTTTAATGCTTTTATCAAGCTGAAAAAGTGTTTGTTTAGTAACTTTCATCTACGGAACATAGAGCTGGGACAACAGATGTCTATTCTATGTTCCAGAATTTAAACCTTGCACTTTTATTTTTTATTTATTTTTATTTTTATTTTTTGAGACGGAGTCTCGCTCTGTCGCCCAGGCTGGAGTGCAGTGGCCGGATCTCGGCTCACTGCAAGCTCCGCCTCCCGGGTTCACGCCATTCTCCGGCCTCAGCCTCCCGAGTAGCTGGGACTACAGGCGCCGCCACCTCGCCCGGCTAGTTTTTTGTATTTTTAGTAGAGACGGGGTTTCACTGTGTCAGCCAGGATGGTCTCGATCTCCTGACCTCGTGATCCTCCCGCCTCGGCCTCCCAAAGTGCTGGGATTACAGGCGTGAGCCACCGCGCCCGGCGGCACTTTTATTTTATAAACAGATAAAAGTAACTGAAACACACAAAGCCATTCCCATTCTTTAATAAAACCTGAAATGAATTTAGGAAAGGAAAGATGAGCCTTGGAATTCCTGTTGTTAGAGATGATGGTATTCCTCCAAGTGGGCAGAAGGAAAATCTCCTTTAAATATTTATATAAAATGCTTTTGCTATGCCTTAGAAAACAAAACAGGTATGAAGACATCAAAGGGTAGCTGAGAAGGCAGAAAGTCTGGAATGCTCCAGGTCATGAAGAACTTCACAGATGCAGAACAGTTATATTTAAGGACTCACACATTTAGAGCAGACCGAATGTAGTTAAAAACAGATCGTAGAGGACCTTGAATTTTACCATTCTTGCAGGTTTTGGTAGAAATCATCATGGTAATCTCAGCCTTCAAAAATATCAAGGGATGCCATCTCAAATTAAAGAGGCTTTCGTTGTGTTTTGCTGTCTGTAGGCTCCAGGAACATCATTGGGATTGGTTAATTAGTGAACATCATTGCTGCCAGAGTAAAGTTGGTTGGTTGGGAGAGTCATTCTCCGACCTCTCTCCTAAACATCCCTCTTATCTTCTTGTGTTTGATCACATTTTTAGTTTCCTCATTCGGCTGAATGCCTGCCATGTGTTGAACATTCTTCTGGGTAGTTTTCCATGTTCCTGACTCCCCATGACACATTCTCAAAGTGATGCTCTCCAGACAAGCAGCATCAGCCTCAGGAGAGAATATAGGTCAAAAGGCAAATTCTCCAGGCTCACTCGAGGCCAACTTAGCCAGTAGTCTGAGGCCTGCTCTAGGGTAGGGCCTGGTTATTTGTATTTTACCAAGCCCTCCAGGTGATCCTGGTGCCTGCTATAGACAGGAAAACATGTCATAGCCAAATATGGCATCTTTTTCTGCTACTGGCACGAGGCTCTGCTTTTTGACATCCAAAGTGACTTCTAGTTACCCAATAATCTGTTTTAAGGCACTCATGTCTAAATGAGGAAACATTTTGGAAGGTGTATCATTAAAAATAGATGTTAGAGAGGTAGATTTTAGACTCTTCACTTATCTATAGCTATCCTTTTCCCCTGTCCCTTGCATATCTCTTTTAAGACAGAGCCTGAAGGGATACATTAATACATTAATTTCTTGCTTATTTATTTATTTATTTATTTATTTATTTATTTTGAGACGGAGTCTCACTCTGTCGCCTAGCCTGGAGTGCAGTGGCTCAATCTCAGCTCACTGCAACCTCTGCTTCCCAGGTTTAAGTGATTCTCCTGACTCAGCCTCCCGAGTAGCTGGGACTGTAGGTGTGTGCCGCCACAGCTGGCTACTTTTTTTGTATTTTTAGTAGAGAGGGCATTTCACTATGTTGGCCAGGCTAGTCATGAACTCCTGACCTCAGGTAATCCACCTGCCTCGGCCTCCCAAAGTGCTGGGATTACAGGCGTGAGTGACTGCATCCGGCCAGATACATTAATTTCTCTGGAAATTCACACCAAAATCTGGACAAAAACTGAATTGAACAAGTATTTAAAAAATATTTATAAATATTTTTTAAGCAAGACTATTTATTACACATCTGCTTCTGGCATGCACTCAGATAGGATTAACGTGATTTTTTTTTTTTAACATATGCCTATTCTAGAAGGAAGGTCGATTAGAAACAAATTTTTAAGAATAATGGGTATTTGGTAAATGCCAGTTGTTCCACCCTGAGATTCTCAAATGCTGCTCCATGGTGGCACTTCCACTATCCAGCAGATAAAACTGGAGATAAATATGCACATGGATCAAAGATGTGTAACGTTATATTCTGAGATGATCTTTTCAACACTTCAGTCTTCTCAACATGAGAAAACAAATATAAATGTGTCGTCTTGGGCTATTTAGAGTAGCTGAACAAAATACTCCTTCAAAAATAGTTACAAAATTATCCCATAATTACATTTTTGTACTAAATATTGTTACCAGCAACATAGGAGTAGGGTATAGGGCCATCAGTTCATACAAATACTTTCCCAGATGTCAGTTCCACATGTGAAATTTGGGATTTGTGATGGACTACTTACATTTCAAATCCTGCCAAGTCAAATTCATTCTTTTTCTGACTAAGCACAATTTATTTCTTTGTATGCACAGTAAACAGATTAAAAAGCAGTAGCAGTTTACAACAAACTATTCCTTATTTTAAGAAATCACAAGGCAATAAATATATATTAAAAATCTTCTCGATAGAATAAAAGATTACCCTATGTGAAGTCACCATTTACTTTTGAAAGACAAAAATCTCAGTACTACTAAAAAATTGAATTCAGAGGGAATGCATTATATTACGTTCTGTAACTTAAGCATGCACCCGATGCTCTTACTGCCTCAGTTTTCTTTTCCTGCAAGGAAATTAGTTGTTGACTTTTAGAGAGGCACTCTGTGAAGATTAAAACTAGACTGTACATTTTCTAAATCTTAAAAATGTTCCAGATTTGCAGATTTAGATAGCTTCATTACACAGTCACATAGCTATTTGAAATCAGAAGTTTAGTATCACATAGAAACACCATATAGCATTACCTTGTTGACACACTAATGCCTCCTGGAAACCTATTTCTAAGCTTTTATTGCCATTTTTATGGTTTATATCACCTCAAAGAGCTCTCCTTACTTTAGGAAAACTTTATTCCATGTGAGAAAAGAAGCATATAGATGCAATCATTATTATTTTGGAGGTCATAGATGAAGTATAAAAATATACTCATAGATGAATTCTAGGGAGGAAAAAGGATATCTCAAGAATACTTGCAGGGTATTAAATCTTCTGCCTCTCTTCTTAGGCCCTGCCTAGGTTTCTTCTCTTTTGTCTCACTTCTCAGGCTGAATTTTCTGTGATAAGAATTCTTCCCTGGAGCAGGAGCTTAGGCGGGGATGTTTTAAGGCCTTTGGACACACTAAAGCGAAAAAGAATAATAACGCTTGCTGCAAATACTGCAGCTAGGCACCGTAGCTCATTTCACACCCCTAAAGGTTTAAGTCATGAATAGAGCCAGGTGGGATTACCCTGAAAAGGCTTTTGGAGAAGGATGGTCGTTTCTTTTCAGATTGGAGGGGAAGAAGGGGATTGATTGAGCAGGACAGAAGGCAGGGGAGACCATTTGTATAGGCAGGGGCTTGGTGGATAGAAGAGATTCGATGGCACATCATCCCACTAGGAGAGTAAAGGCATGTGGGCAGGTAGGTAAATGCCATTTCTGAACTGGACACATTTCAACTGTAATTATTTAACCATGTATTGCATTTATAGCAATACATCTAGCACACACCTAGCCCTGTGATAGCAAACAGGTAAGTTTAATTGATTTTAGATTTTCTGCCTTCCACCCTTAAGAGTTGGTGGCATTTACTCAGAAGTAAAGAAATGTCAATAAAAACAATTATCTTAACCTAATCAATTACTACTTGTGTGCAAGCTACTGTATTAAGAGCAAGAGGTAAATTGATAGGTTAGTCTCGTAGCTATTCTCTGTTATCTTACAGATGTAACGGTGTTACAAAGGAAGGAAACTGCTGGTACCGGCTTCCTACCAAAAATATGTCTGAGAGAAGTGATACTTGTAGGAAATTGTCAAAGAGGCAGGCTCTCTTCATGGGCAACATCTTGGAAACCTTGGGCAATGCCAACCACTTTAACATTGTTTCCTTAGCTGCTGTTGCTGTTGGAGCTTCTTCTTTTGTTTGTTTGTTTGTTTGGAGTAGAAGGCATGTGGCACACATATCTACATTTCTTATTAAGTTTTCTCAGGGCATTATCACTTTCTAAGGACCTATGAGTGAAATTTCCTTTAGAATTTAGTGTTAGGCAAAACTTGTCATCCCTGTGGAACTGTTAGCATTTATCTTATTTCATCAGGAAAATTACATGGTTTTTAATGTTTTCCTTTTTGCGTGGGTCTCCAGGAATCTCAGACATAAGTGTTAGTAATTACACTGACCTTCCATGTTTTGTCGATTTACCTCTTTGTTTCTTTGGATCTTATTTTCCTGTAGTATTCTATTAACCTTACTGCATATGTACTTTGTTATATAGACTTCAGTTCCTTTTTGGAAAAGAGATAATGGAAGAAAATCCTGGAGGAAAAAAGAAAGAACAGAAGCACATGAGGAAAGAAGAAAGAAAATGAGGAAAGGAGAAAGAGGAAGGAAAAATTAAAGGGAGGGAGGAAAAAGAGAATATTATTTCACTGGATTTTATCAATTTTATTCAAAAATTGTTCTTCATCTCATAGAATATGCAGCGTTAATTACAAGTTAAGCAGTTGGAAGCACTTTTTTGAAGAAAACTAGAATGAATAAGGAAGGTTTTGTTACAAACTTCATAGGGCTAAGGTTTTCTCTCCTTAGCTATGTCTGTTTTAGAATGTAGAAACCTCCTCTTTTCCAAGTAACAAGATCTAAGGAAATGATAAAGGACATTGCCTTGGGGGAAAACATACTCTCTTGTTTTTATATAACAAAATAAATACCTATACATTACAGATAATTTTTGGCAGATGATTTGTAATTGTGCCAAAACATAAAAGAGATGTTCTCCCTCTTTTGTGTGTGTAATTATAATCTTAGTCATTTCCTGACAGCAGTCTCTCTTTGGTGACAAAATACATATTAAAAAGTGTAAGCCAAAATAGGAGTGAAAGTCAAAGAAGATTCTCCCTGAATGGTGGATTCTCCCTGAATGGTGGCAGTGCAAAGACATTTCATAAAAGTCTCTTGATTCCCAATAAAATGTTTTCAAATACTTAGTAGTATTGAAAGGAGGAATAATGTTTTTCCAAGTAAGAAATAATACCGGCCGGGCGCGGTGGCTCAAGCCTGTAATCCCAGCACTTTGGGAGGCCGAGACGATGCATCACCATGGCCAGGAGATCGAGACCATCCTGGCTAACACGGGGTGAAACCCCGCCTCTACTAAAAAAATACAAAAAATCTTAGCTGGGTGGAGGTGGCGGGCGTCAGTCCCAGCTACTCGAGGCTGGAGGCAGGAGAATGTATGGGAACTCCCGGGAGTATGGAGCTTGCAGTGAGCTGAGACGGGCCACTGCACTCCCAGCCTGGGCGCATAGAGGACCTCAGCCCCAAAAAAAAAAAAAAAAAAAAGTAGCCAATACCAGTCTGTGGGTGGTGAAAACCTTGCTATGGATATTTTTCACTCTGTTGATGATATCCTTCTCATATTTCTGATGTGATTTCATCTGTGCCAGGCTGGTGGGGTATTGTGGTTCTGATGGTGTTGCAAAGTATTGCTAGGATGTTTAAGAAATGTACCTGATTAGCCTGAGCACTCACCAGGGTATTTACACCTGGTACCATAGAAAAAAGTTTGTTTGATATGTGTGTATCTTTGTTTTGTTTTTATTACCAGGTGAAATCAAACCATCAAGTTTGGGGATGCTTTGCATAACTTCTACGTTGTTTTCTACTGAAATGAGTATATGAAGGATCATGCTTGTCTTGACTACTCTGTCAGAATGACCTCGGGCTTTTAAAGAACTAAGACCTCTGGGTGTCCCTTTAGCCAGGGCCCTTCTCCTCTTTGGAATCCCTGGTAGTTCATGATAACAGGTAGGAGGTTTGTAGTTGGAAAATAAATAATTATATCTTTATTTTTCCTACCTTTAATCTCTTCTTCTGATACAAATGTAGGTGAGTAACCACAAAATTGTTAGCAACATCTAAAATACGGTCACCAAAACAAACTACAGATATGTTCACATCATATTGCAGTTGCTAGATACATATATAAAATATCATTTATGTTCACCTTTGATATTATAGTAGTCATTAGAGCCACCAGTACATCTTATTAAATATGTTAATAAAGAAATATTTATTTCCATGTATTTAAAAATTTTTGATAATTATTTTTAATGTAATAAAGTTCCTTTGTAGTTCTGTGTGTTTTATTTTATATACTTAAGAATACTCTTTTGCGTGTGTAATTATATTCTTACTAATTTCCTGGCAACAAAGTCTCACTTGGGTGACAAAATACATGCTAAAAAGTATAAGCCGAAGTAGGAGTGACAGACAAAGAAGATTCTCCAAACGAAGTTGCCCCAGACTGACAAAAGTGCCTATGACACTAAACAAAGGTTCACAGCACATACCACAGGTGGTGGTTCTCAACTCTGGAATGCATCTGAATCACCTGTAGGGCTTATTAAATCACAGATTGCTGGGCCTTACTCTAGAATTTTTGGGTTCAGTAGGCCCAAGGCAGGATTCCAGGATTTGAATTTCTATAAATTTATCCCAGGTGGTTCCATGCTGGGATGGAATTTGGTCCTGAAACCACACATTGAGATTCACTGACCTAGACCATTCTGAATCTACGGGTCTGAGGCTGAGACTAGGTGATCCTTATGTATAACCAGGCTGTACCTTTAAGAGCTGATGTATCTGTTGTATTACAAGTCAGTGGTACACCTAATGTCACTCCTTGCCCAGAGCAGACATAATTATCTTATTACTGTGCTTTCCCCCACCCTGTTAGATATTAAACCCATTAAGTATTAATGTTTAAAAAGTATCAAATTATGGTAGTTTGCTATTAATGATTTGCTCTTTAATTATTTTTAATTAATGCATTTCTAATTTTAAAATGGAGAAAACATCAGAGTTATAATTTGTACTTCAAGTAAATGATGGACTTTGTAGTTAAGTCAATTAAACCAAATTAAAATAAGATTTTTTCCACCATCTTGCCCAAAGCTTTTCTCACTCACCCTACCACAGTAACATAGCTAATAAAAGTACCTTCTGTACTGAAGTTACAAATAAAAAAATTTTAAAAATGTAAAATATTATTTGATTATTTCTGTGTAAAGCTAGCAAATTAAATAAAAATCATCTAAAGCCAAATCTAAAGCCAAAGGTTACTTTTTTTTTTTTTTTTAACTGTTCCCATATCTGTGTTGTTGTTTTGCGTCCTGAGTTGTAGTAAGTCGAGGTTTTCCCCACATACTTAAAAATTTTGGGACATTGGCAGAAAATATTAACAAGGGCAGAAGCGCTATGTGTCTACCGCCTTCTTAAACTAGGATGGAACACAGGTTCTATTTCCGGTGTTCCGGAACTCAGTGCTAAGCTGTATAAACAAATTCATTGTGGTGGTTACATAAGAATTGAAATGATTATGCTCTATGTTTTTGAAAGGCTTATCGGAAAACATTTTAATCTCTCCCCCCAGTATTTTCAAAACACAGCTGCAAAGGAAGAATCTTGGGGTAATTCCATTTATTAGCATTTGAGAATGTAAGGCTCAACTTGATGTTCCTGATATTTAGAAGGATCTTGGACAGGACTAATATGGGATTTAAAAATTAACACCAATTCCTTATAGGTCACCATATTAGAACACAAATAACTAATTCCATTTTTGAGATATTAGTATTTCCTAAATTCTGTAAAGTTTTACAAAAATGATTATTTTTTTCCCAGATTTTAATGACTTAGCAGGGTATATCAGCTGTATCATTTATATATTGGGTTGTAACAGGGAAATGCTATTTGCTAGGATATATCATTAAAAAAGGACTACCCTAAGTGTTTTTAACCTTTATTGTTGCATCAGTATAAAATGTTTTCTTTCATACTTTGATCAAAGACATGAAAATGTTATTCAAGGTACTTTTTACTTATGCATGTAATAAATGGTAGGAAATGAAAATGTTTAATATAAAGAAAGGAAAGGCTAATGAAATAGGCCTCATATGATTTACTAGAATCAGAGGGGAATTGCATTTTGTACCCTATCTGCATAAATAATCTTGAGAGACTACAGTGTCTTTTTAATAAATTGACTACCAAATTACTTTGCAGCAAACACACATCATTTTAAACTCACTAAGTTTTCTTTCAGTTACCATGCACCAGTCTAGACAAATTCTCATCAAGGATATAACTTTCTTTCAATTACTAGAGCACTATGGAAACTATTTAATAAGCACAGGCTCAAAGATTAAAGTCTTTGCAGAGATTACTTGATTCATTTCTGAAGAAAGCAAGCGCCTGACCTTCATCAAAAATATTGTATCTAAGGCAATGGGATGTACTACTTGTGTTACATACACTAAAAATCTGGTTATTTGTCTCTGTATCTGGTTAGAAGGACTATGATTCACAGGAAATGGGATCAGTGAACTAGAGAGTAAAATCTGGCTGGGGAAACCATGTAAGTAAATAGAACAGAGCTGTGTGTTATCCACTCAGCTCAGCCCGTTTTCTAGAAAACCTTCCTTGACATGCCTTTAATGACTTAAGTTCTGCTACAGCACATTGCATGTATCACATTATATTGTAATTATCTGTTTATGTGTCTATCATCACCACATAAGCACAGAAAGCTATGTCTTATTTGTTCATAGAACATGCACAATATCATCACCAGTGCTTAGATTTCTGATCCAGGAATAAGAATAATATATTTACATTATATACTGTTAAAATGTAATAAAGATATATGTTTCCTTCCAATGTGTTGGAAGGAATGTAAATATAGGAATCCACATTTTGCTGTCACCCAACTAACATGTTTCATTCAAATTCGTTGAAAAAACTTCTGTCAAAGTAAAGGGTTGATCAGTTTGACCTTTGCGAATAACTCGTCTGAACCCAATACATCCTCCAGGAAACAATGTAGTTAAAATTCACAAACCACAATGGAAAGAACTCCTTTTTTTATAATCACATGGCGATCTTTGAAAGGTGATGAATTGAGACACAAATCTCCTGGGCAGGGAAAGTTCAGTCATCCAGGACACTCGGGCGCATCAAATGTGGAAGCGAGGTCAAGTACCCAATCTCTTTAGCTTAATCTTTAGAAACTAAATTCCTGAGTCTAGATAGCAGCTCCCAAGCAATTGAAGCTAACGGCTTCCTAGGACCTCACCTCTTTGAATTCACTATTGAACTAAAATTAGTGTTTAAAGTAGGAACTTGGAATGAATGCCACTTACCCAGTTCTTTACTTGAAATGAAAATAAAAGATTGTCAGTTTCTGGGTTTTATTGACTCTTTATCAAAAATCATTGTTTCTCCTACAACTTGCCTTCTTCCAAGACTTTATTTCTGAAAGTTCCCCAGGTTGAAAGAGTTTTTGTTAAAGTTTACAAGTAGAATAAAAAGAATTACACACACACACACACACACACACACACACACACATATATTTAAAGTACAGGAAGACTGACTAATATGCATAAACCAAATAGATTTTTAATATATGCTATTTATAGAAAATATGCTCAATAAAAGTAGGAATAGAAAGAAATTACAAAAGAATGTGGTTTGACCCATTTTATAAAAAGTTTAAAAGTACATATATGAACAAAGATCTAGAAAACTAGACACTGAGTTTTTTGTTTTTTTTTTTTTTTTTTAAGTTCTGGGACACATGTGCAGAAGGTACAGATTCGTTACACAGGTATACATGTGCCATGGTAGTTTGCTATACCCAACAACACATCATCTACATTAGATATTCCTCCTAATGCTATCCCTCCCCTAGTCCCCCACCCACAGACAGGCCCTGGTGTGTGATGTTCCCCTCCCTGTGTCCATGTGTTCTCATTGTTCAACTCTCACTTATGAGTGAGAATATACAGTGTTTGGTTTTCTGTTCCTGTGTTAGTTTGCTGAGAATGATGGTTTCCAGCTTCATCCATGTGCCTGTAAAGGACATGAACTTATCCTTTTTATTGCTGCATAGTATTCCATGGTGTATATGTGCTACATTTCTTTATCCAGTCTATGCTATCATTGATGAGCATCTGGGTTGGTTCCAAGTCTTTGCTATTGTGAACAGTGCTGCAATAAACTTACATGTGCATGCGTCTTTATAGTAGAATGATTTATAATCCTTTGGGTATATACCCAGTAATGGAATTGCTGGGTCAAATGGTATTTCTGGTCTAGATCCTTGGAGAATTGCCATAGTGTCTTCCACAATGTTGGGAAAACTGGCTAGCCATATGCAGAAAACTGAGACCGGATCCCTTCCTTACATCTTAAACAAAAATTAACTCAAGATGGATTAAAGATTTAACATAAGACCTAAAACCATAAAAACCCTAGGAGAAAACCTAGGCAATATCATTCAGGACACAGGCATGGGCAAAGACTTCATGACTAAAACACCAAAAGCAATGGCAACAAAAGCCAAAATTGACAAATGGGATGTAATTAAACTAAAGATCTTCTGCACAGTGAAAGAAACTATCATTAGAGTGAACAGGGAACCTACAGAATGGGAGAAAATTTTTGCAATCTATCAATCTGACAAAGGGCTAATACCCAGTATCTACAAAGAACTTAAACAAATTTACAAGAAAAAAACAACCCCATCAAAAAGTGGGTGAAGGATGTGAACAGACACTTTTCAGAAGAAGACATTTATGCAGCCAACAAATATATGAAAAAAAGCTCATCTTCACTGGTCACTAGAGAAATACAAATCAAAACCACAATGAGATACCATCTCATGCCAGTTAGAATGGCGATCATTAAAAAGTCAGGAAACAACAGATGCTGGAGAGAATGTGAAGTAATAGGAACGCTTTTACACTGTTGGTGGGAGTGTAAATTAGTTCAACTAAATTGATTATTTATATAATGAATAATGAAATTCATTTCCTCTCTTTGCTTTTGATAGGAATTGCGTTCCTGATGAGGCTGACATCACCTGGATGAGGCTTGGAGCTGGGAAGTTTCCATTCTAAATGCAAAGCATTTGGGAATATAACAGGAACTGGAAGCTCTCAGTCCAACTGTTAGAAGCTAACTTAGGTATAGAAGGAATGTACCACAACACAATAAAGATTATATATGACAAAGCCATAGTTATCATTATATTTAGCAGGAAAAAGTTGAAATCTTTTCTTCTAAGAGCTGGAACAAGACAAGGATACCTACTCTCACCACTCTTATTCAACATAACGCTGAAAGTCCTAGACAAAGCAATTAGAATAAAGAGAGAAATAAAGGGCATCCAAATTGGAAAGAAGGAAGTCAAATTGTCTCTGTTTATAGATGACACGATCTTATCTATAGAAAAACCTAAATACTCCACCAAAAAAGGAATTGATCATTGAATTTAGTAAAGTTTCAGGATACGAAATGAACAAAACAAAACCATTACACTTTCTATACATCAACAACCAACTAGCTGACAAAGAAATCAAGAAAGTAATCCCATTTACAACAACCACAGAAAAATTAAACACCTAGGAATAAATTTAACCAAGGAGGCGAAAGACTTTCTCAAGGAAGACTGTAAAACACTAATGAAAGAAATAGAAAATGACACAAACAAATGAAAAAACATCCTATACTCATGGATTGGAAGAATTAATATTGTTAAGATAACAATGCTACCCAATCTCTAACAGATTTAACGCAATCCCTATCAAAATACCAAAGACATTCTTCATAGAAATATTTTAAAAATCCTAAAATTTATATGGAACCACAAAACACACCAAAGAGCCAAAGCAATCCTGAGCAAAAAGAACAAAACTGGAGGCTTCACACTACCACATTTCAAAATATTCTACAAAATTACCATAACCAAGATAACCGGCATAAAAACGGAAAACAGACCAATGGAACAGAATAGAGAACAGGATAGAGAACCCTGAAATAAATCTATGTTTACAGCCCACTGATTTTTTTTTTTTTTTTTTTTACAAAGGCACCAGGAACATTCACTAGGGGGAAAGAACAATCTCTTCAGTAAGTGATGCTGGGAAAACTGGAAAACTCTATGAAGTATGAAACTAGACCCTTATCTCTCACCATATAGAAAAAACATATCAAAATGGATTAAAGGGTTAAATCTAGGACATAAAATGTTGAAACCACTAGAATAAGACAGTGGGGGAAACACTCCAGGACATCGGCCTGGACAAAGAGTGCTTGAGTAAGCCCATAAAAGCACAGGCAACCAAAGCCAAAATGGACAAATGGGATCACATCACGTGAAAAAGCTTCTCCACAGCAAAGGAAATAACCAACGAAGTGAAGAGGCAACCCACAGAATGGGAGAAAATATCAGCAAACTATCCATTTGACAAGCACTTAATAACCAGAATATATAAAGAGCTCAAACAAATCGACAAGAAAGAAAAACATATATTCTGACTTTAAAAATGGGCAAATTATCTGAATAGACATTTCTCTTTTTTTTTTTTTTGTATTTTTTAGTAGAGACGGGGTTTCGCTATGTTAGCCAGGATGGTCTCGATCTCCTGACCTCGTGATCCGCCCGTCTCAGCCTCCCAAAGTGCTGGGATTACAGGCTTGAGCCACCGCGCCCGGCCATCTGAATAGACATTTCTCAAAAAAAAGACATACAAATAGCCAACAGAATATGAAAAAATGCTCAACATCACGAATTACTAGAGAAATGCCAATCAAAACCACAGTGAGATACCTCTCACCCCTGTTAAAATAGCTTCTATCAAAAGAGAGGCAGTAAGGGATGCTGGTGAAGATGTGGAGGAAGAAGAACTCCCATAGACTGTTGGGGGAAAATATAAATTAGTAGAACCACTATTCAGAACATTATGGAGGTTTCTTAAAAAACTAAAAATAGAACTACCATGTAATCCTGCATTTCCACCGCTGGACATATATTCAAAAGAAAGGCAATCAGTATATCAAAGAGGATATCTGCCCTCCCACGTTTATTGCAGCACTATTCACAATAGCCAACATTTGGAATCAACCTAAGAGAAAAGCATATGTTTTATAATTAGAAAACTTTTGGCATGTGTTTTTATAGATAGGTATATCTATATTTACATGTACATAGAGTGTATAATATAATTTATTGCTTAAGTATTTGGCGCTGATTTTCAAAGACAAAGATTAGTCTAGATTTTAGCATTACAATAATGTATAAAATAGACATGGTTCTTCCCTTTATAGACCTTATAGTTTAATATGACAAACAAATTTTAAATGATTTAGTGTTATAAGTTATAAAGATAACCACATGTGAACCAACATGGTTAGTAATCATTAAATCTTCAAAATTATGTATGTTTAAGGATCAGAATGGTGGGTTAGAGTTGACAGTTTGTAAAATGCAAAATAAGTATGTTATTGCTACTCATTACTTTCATTTTCTACCTAATTACTTTTAAGACTTGATGGGAAGGTAAAAAACAAATATGGCGAAATTACATATTTGATGCAAGCTATTATGGCATTAGACTGGGAGGTATAATACATTTTTGATGAGTTATTAATTGGAATTTTTACTTGCATCATCCTTCCTGAGAATATCCTTCTTTATCTTTCTATCATATAAAATTTATAGAAATACTATTGTAGTGGAAGAGGTTATGTAAAATTTTTAATTTTTAAAATATTTACAAATTTTGCAAAACCTCTCCCACTACAATAGTACCTCTATAAATTTTCCAAAAAAACTATTGTAAATGTGTTGCAAAGATATAGCAAAATCATATTCTCTGTAGTACCCTTGTGATTATTTATGTATATTATGATATAGCATAAAATGAAATAGTTCATTTTTTAAAAAGTCATCTAAAAATTATAAAATCATGAGAAATGCTCACAGATAAGTATTTTGTATAACAGAGCATATTATATTTTATATAATATTTACTCGTACTTACATTTATACAGTATACAAAGGTTACCAACAGTGGTTATTATTTGAAAATAGGGTTAATCAAGATTTTAATTTTCTCCCTTTTGCTAATGTGTATTTTCTAAATTCATAACTTTATGAATTTTAAAGCTCTTGCTAAATCTAATTTGATCATAATAAAAACATTTGAGAATCTTTTAAAAGGGAACTCAGTAGAATTACTTACCCTAGTCCCAGCAGTTGACAAACATCATTTGAAATGTGGGTGGTCCAGTTCTCAGCACAAGCTGTATGCCATAAGCTCTGGATTCTGAACTGCACTAAACCATTGTTGTTCGTTGTGCCATTGAAAAGACGCACTAAAGACACGGAGAGTATAATGGTGGTTACCAGAGACTGAAGGGTGGGGAGAATGGGAAGACATTGCTCAGAGTACAGAGCTTCAGTTAGACAGGAGGAATAAGTTTGTGAGCTCTCTTACACAGCACTGTGACTACAGTTAATAATAATGTACTGTATATTTCAAAATTTTGCAAAATTGCAAAATTTCAAATTTTCCCATCATGAAAAATGATAAGTATTTAAGGTGATGGATAGGTTGATTAGCATAATTCAATCATTCCTCATTCTCTCTCTATATATACACACTTTTTATAGATACATATATACACACATTTTATATATACATATATACACATTCTCTATATATACATTCTCCATACATCCTATATATATATTATATATAATAATATCATGTAACCAATAAATATATAGAATTAAATTTTTTAAATTTACAGCTAATTTTTTAGAAAAATTAACAAAAAAAGATGCATTAAAGAGATTAGATTACACTTGTGGTCATTTTGACCTAAATTGATAAGAGTAGATTACGGCCTCTAAACTAAATGTGCAATGTTCTTAACATCTCAAGTTTAGAGACTGATTGTAGTTTTTCTTAAGAGCATGATGGAAGGTCTAATTTGAAAAATATAAATTTAGCAGATAATTTTGCTCTTTTATGTAACTATAAAAATGGAAAATGCAGAGATATGCAAGTTTATTACAAATCTATACAGCACATAAACAGAAAATAAAGTTATTTGTGAAGAGTATACCTAACAATATATATAAACTTAGCTTCTGGAAGACAGAAACTCAAGTTTAGAGATTACTTTAGGAATTCCCGCCCCACCAAAAAGTACTCTTTTCTTTGTACTTGCTTTTATACCATTTGATTTCTATCATCTCATTCATCATTTTACAACCATTTTGAACAGACTTTTAAGACCATTAGTGGCCAGGTAGGGACTGGACCAAGTTAAGAGAGTTAATCAAGGGAGGAAAACATCAGTAATTATTGTCTTACCTACAAACACTATGTTGTAATTCTATAAAATAATGCTACATTGTTTACCCTTTTCTCCTATTACGACAACAGTTAAGAGCAGTGACTATAGAATTATACAAACTTAGGTTCAAAAACAGCTACGGCCCTTACTAGGTGTGTGAACTTTGGCAGCCACTTATCATTTCCAAGCCACAGTTTCCTCATGGGTAAACTATAGCTGATTTTTTTTTTCTTTTTTGAGAAGGAGTTTTGCTCTTGTTGCCCAGGCTGGAGTGCAATGGCACGATCTTGGCTCACTGCAACCTCTGCCTCCCAGGTTCAAGCGATTCTCCGCCTCAGCCTCCTGAGTAGCTGGGATTGCACCCGCCAACATGCCTGGCTAATTGAGCATTTTTAGTAGAGACAGGGTTTCACCATGTTGGTCATGAACTCCTGACCTCAGGTGATCTGCCTGCCTCCGTCTCCCAAATTGCTGGGATTACAGGCGTGAGCCGCCACGCCTGGCCAATTATAGCTAATTCTTATTGTAGATTTTTTTGTTTTAACTTATTTACAGTGCATGATGCATAGTATGTAAGTGTTAAAAATTTGCTTAGAAATAAAAAGACATAATAAAAGTATCCATTACTCACAATGTTATTGAGGTCTGGAAGGGGAGTTGGACTGAAAACTCAGCAGGGCAGTGGGAGAAAGTGACTTATAAGTAAGCATACACGTACCTCTGAATGTGGGCAATAAACAGAACACAGTAGCCAATATGCGTGGTGCTAGCCTGCTTGGTTTGGAATGCTGTCTTTGTGGTATTCTAGGCTTCCTATATATGAATATTTGTTGCTCTAGAATTACAGTTAATAAGTGTGGCCAAATTGAAACAAACAGTAAACTGAGGCCTGCGTATTAACTTTTCTCCTAACCAGATGGGGACGAGGTGCTAAAATCATCTCAGAGATGAGATGTTCTCATTCCAAAGCATCAAAACAGGTCCTAATAAACACACTTATAATCTTTCTTTTACACCATAGAATCCAAAGGCAGAGGCTAAAGTCATAAAAGTATTTTCCTAAAAATAAGGCATACCACAGTCTGCTTCATCGGAGCCATCCTCACAGTGCAGATGACCGTCACAGAGATTTGCCAGTGGAACACACTCTCCATTTTTACATTGAAAATTGTCTTCCTTGCATGGCTCTATGGGGAAAGAATGTTTATTGTATAGGATAAAGAAAACACAAATGGATGATTCTGGAGTACAAATCCCATTTGCTCCCCTTTAAACATGAGTCCTTTGCCACAGCACAAGGTGGAGCCAGCTTTGATACTGAGAAACACCATCTACTTGGTTGTTCAGAATGCCTCAGAATTAGTTCCCAAGCTGATGTTTATGTCGCTTTAGAAGAGCATGGATGAAACCTCAGACATCTCTTTGCAGCAAAACTCAGGGAATTTCTAAGAAGTGGCTAAGAGGTCAACTCACCTCTTCCTCATAATTTTGTTAGTATCTCTTCAATAAACAAACTCCTCCACCCCAAACGAACATACAAGCAACAACCACTGAACTGTTTACTCAGTCACAGAGAGGTCCCCTGGCCTCACCATCCAAATGATACTTCCAAACCTTTGTAAGAAAGAAATGTGGAAGTTGTCTGTTGGTGGGATCAAAGTTGGATTGGGTTGGAAACAGAGGGCTCAATTAAAAGTGGTCAGACAGGAAAGAGTAGTCACAAGGAAACGGAAACTTTGCCGTATCTGTAATGTGAAAAGAAGTTGAGGATAGAGCTCCAAATAATTAAAGCGGTGTTGGAGGCATGGGCATGTGCTTGGCACATGGAGACACAAAAGGTAAATGAAAAGGCTGGGCAAAGAAGAAATTGGGTAGATCTGGAGGCCATCGGTCCTTGTTTCCAGAGTTTGTTGTGCAAAAAGAGGCCTACTGGAAACATTCCTTATCTAGAAGTAGCTGCTGCTGTTTCCTGAGATTGTTTGGTCTTTAAAAGTTTTGTTCTGGGAGAGCCCTCATATCACTGGGAGAGAAAGGTTTGCTTCCCTCTTCTAGCACTTTCTGATTATGGCTTACAAGGTACAGTTATGTGCTGGAAGGAGAGTAGGAACTCCGTGAGGGCCACATGGTTCCCTGACAATGACAATGGTTGTCAGGTGTGGAGAGGTTCAGCGTCTTATGCCCTACATGGCACATGAACAATCATATGGGGAAGCAAAAGCACTTGATAAAAATAAGAAAAGGGAAGCTTGTAGTTTGAAAACTATTAGTGTCTACTAGTCAATACAATAACATTACTATTACACTGCTTTCAAGGAGACTCAATTCAGGTTAATATGATTTCAGAAAGAAATTATAGAAGTATCCATGGAGACTTTCTGAATTTATGATGACCAAACATAATGACACTTGAAAGAAATTATTCCTGCTCTTTTAGAGTCTAGGTTGTAGACTCACATCTGAGAGTACTGATAAATACCGTTATACTTCTAAAGAGAGGGACTCAGTTTAGCCATATCACACTTATTGAAAAAAAGACCAAAAGTAGTCCAGCAACTATCAATATCCATCAGCTATTTTCAGCTTTTTAATAAAAGGGCATTAGAGTATTTTTCTAAAAAATATTGAATAGAGTATTTGGGGGGGGTTTATGGGGGAAAGTGGAGTGGGGCCATCCAGCAAACCAAGTGTGGGGCGCCTTAAGAGAATCAGTTCCTAATTGAGTTGCCTGAAAGAAGCAAGGTCAGCATCTCACTCCCTGGCCAAAAGTTGGCTACACTGCATAACCACAAGGACCAGGCTTTCATGGGACTAGTGCTAGGGGTTTCAGATTTTTAAAAACTCTGACATTAGCATGAAACAGATTTTAAGTAATAATTCTAGGATACACATCAATGTGTGTGTGTGTGTGTGTGTGTGTGTGTGTAACTAAATTAAAATTTACCTTTACTCTGTTCTATTAATTCCTATCCTATCCTATCCTATCCTATATTATCCTATCCTATCCTATTCCACCCCACCCCATCCCATCCCATCCCATCCCATCTCATCCCATCCCATTATATTCCATAACATTTGCTGGGTAGTGAAATATACAACAAACATAAAATTTGTTGTGTAGTGAAACCCAATAAATCCATTTCACTACCCTGGTTTTTGATAAATGCCAGGATAAACTGAAGTATAGTGAAAAGATTAATGAGACAGTGACATTATTTTCCTGAAGTTTGTGGGCAGATAGCTGTGTAAATATAGATTAGTGATCAATTCCCATGAAATGAAATCAGAAGTTAGAAAGTTGGCAAGGTGGACACTGGAAAGGTGGTCAGATGGCAACTGCCTGGCAAAGAAGTCTGGATCTAGCACAAAAATTGGAGGAATGGAACCTGGGGATTAGGGATTTGGAGCTGAGCAGGGTTATAAGAGATTATTTAGGAGCTGTACTACCCATGTCTACAGTACAATAGTCCAGGGCTGGTGAAACAATGCTCCAAAGAGCTCACAAGTCTGTTTGACAACAGAGCTAGCATTTGGCCAGAAGTTGGTATTTGCCAAATGAAAACTACGATGGTAAAAAACAAACAAACAAACAAACAAACAAACTTCCTATCTTCCAACGTTGGAACTATGGGAAGAAGAGGAAAAAAGAGAAGTATAAAATAAAAAAAGACAATATTTCCACCCTCCTCTGCCTTAAGTTATTAGGCCAAGGTCTGTGCCTGAGTTGAGGGATAAAAGAAGCTTTGAATTAGATAATATAAAAGTGTTGACATCATACTTGACTGTTCATTTTAATACTTAAACGTGAGTGTAAGTTACTCAGATAAAATGATTTAACAGCGGAAGTAACTGAAAAAGTGCAGAGATCCGCCTGAAATATCCAGAGACGAAAAAGGAGATTTGAACTAAAATAAAGACAAATGAATCTTTTGTTTTGCTTATATTGTCATTGAGGTCAGTCATTCTATAAACTGAATATACAATATGCCAGCTGTAGTACCCATAAAGCCTGTTTTCTGATGTTCGTATGTCCAGGGCTTAGCAAAGTGTCTGGCACAGAGCAGGGAATAAGTAGATATTTTTTAAACATAAAGTAAATTAACGTATGTTAAAAGATAGATATGCCTCAAAATAAGTATGAAGCTTAGTAATAGAGTTGATGTAATATAAAGCACTTTTTAAAACTATGATTTCAAATCAAGTTTAAAATTTAAGATAATCAGCTGATAGTAATTCTAGTGATTTGACAAAAATCAATTTTATGAACTATGAAAATATAATTTACTTAAATTTCAACAGTGGTTAAGACATAAACCCAAAAGTAATATGATCTTGGTTGAAGGTACAATTTAGCAATTTCTTTTTTTTTTTTTTTGAGACAGAGTCTCGCTCTGTCGCCCAGGCTGGAGTGCAGTGGCCGGATCTCAGCTCACTGCAAGCTCTGCCTCCCAGGTTTATGCCATTCTCCTGCCTCAGCCTCCCGAATAGCTGGGACTATAGGGGCCTGCCACCTCGCCCGGTTAGATTTTTGTATTTTTTTAGTAGAGACGGGGTTTCACTGTGTTAGCCAGGATGGTCTCGATCTCCTGACCTCGTGATCTGCCCGTCTCGGCCTCCCAAAGTGCTGGGATTACAGGCTTGAGCCACCGTGCCCAGCCTAGCCATTTCTTTTAATATTTCTCTGACCTTGGACAAAGACATTAGTGCTTCTGAGGCTCAGTTTCTTTGACTGTCAACAGAAGTAACTATTACTTTTGTCTTAGGTATGTCAGGAGAATACATTTTAACAAATAATGAAGTATGCTTATCATAACAATATATATACAGAGAATATGCAGTACATAATATTTTTAACAGTAAAAACAGTAACAGTAAAAAAAAATATTTTTCACTGATTTTTTTTTTTTGTTTTTGAGACAGAGTTTTGCTCTTGTTGCCCAGGCTGGAGTGCAATGGTGCCATCTCGGCTCACTGAGACCTCCGCCTCCTGGGTTCAAGTAATTCTCCTGCCTCAGCCTCCCAAGTAGTGGGATTATAGGCATGCACCACCACGCCGGGCTAATTTTGTATTTTAGGTGAGACAGGGTTTCTCCATGTTGGTCAGGCTGGTCTCGAACTCCTGTTCTCAGGTGATCCGGCTGCCTCGGCCTCCCAAAGCGCTGGGATTACAGGCATGAGCCACCATGCCCGGCCTTTCACTGATATTTTTAAAGTTAACATTCTTACTCCATGTGCTAGTTGTGCTATTTCTCCCTACGAATAATGAAATAAATATGAAAACATAACTAATCCTTTCCTCTTAGGCTCTTACAATAATAATCGGAGCTATTTGTAGGCTGTACTTTAAACTTTGAAGAATTCTGTATTTTTTCAACTGAAATCTGAGTTACCTTATTAAGAAAATATTTTTAGAAAGCCATGGCTAGTTGTTTCTATAAATCTTTATACTATGAGAAAAGTTGGTTACATATCTCAGAATATAATGCTATTATGCAGGTTCTTGAAAATGTAATTAACAATTTGTTTCACAAACATATTTTTAAACCAGATTAGTGAGATGACAAATGGGCAGAGATAATTACAGATTCTAAAGACAGCATTAATACTTTGACTCTATATTTCATCTTTCAGGTATTAATTTTCCTTTAGAAAAAAGGAAGTCTTAAATATAGGCAGAAGTGTTTGCGTTCAGATATCGTGTCTTGTTTATACTTTAATAAACCTTATTTAAAAAGTTGACAGCATGAATTACATATCCATGATCAATTATATTAATATACTTACAGAATGTTAGTCACCACTCTTTATTTTGAAATTATCTTATTACATTTTTCATAGCTTATTGAAATCACTATGGAGAGAATGAGTTCTCAATGACAATAATTTAATCACAGATAAATTTACTGATAATTTTACCCTCTTACTAATGTAGCTAGGCAATATTTAATTTGAAAATCACATATGAGTTGAATGGAAACAGACCACTATCTGAATTAAAATTTAATTGATAACATATAAATATCTAAAAAATGTAATTCATTTTTGTGCTCTAGCTGAAGCTGTTAGGGTTATATTCTATGAATCCAGAAAAATAATAACTTGTTTCTATAAACTGGATGAAAAAATGCTGAATGGGGAAAATTGCATTGTTACTGAACTGAACAGAGATTTTAAAATCTGAGAAGTATAAATAAGCTCTTTGAAAATTTTCCTTACATGCATAAACTGGATTCTGATTCTTTGCAACATACAATAGTTCAGCTTCATTAAGCAGTCTTTAATCCAACCGTTTAACTCTCTCTGGACTCTGAAATCTTATTTCTGATAGTTTTATGCCCATGATGAGGGAGAGAAAAAGAAATATTGCTTAGAATTGAATTTCCCCATCTCCTTTTATGGAGTCTCCAGTAGCGTTGCCTCATTTAGTCAACATATGCTTGGTTTAAAACAGAATGAAATTGATCTCTAAGGCACGTGCCACACAATCTGGGGAGGGCTCAAACCCTCAGCTGCCACCGTAATCAGCTGCCACTTCCACAGTTGCCTGACAAACACTATTGAATTCCATTGTTAAGACTCTGAGTATCAGAAAAGAGCAATAAGGGGACATTTATAGGAGATAGATCTTCATAAATCTCTATTACATATACTTTATTACAATAGAAATGGAAATGTTAGGAACATAGTACAAAGAAAATAAGATACAAAAATACACTATACAATTGCATTAAATTTCAACTGAATGTCTTGGAAGGTGTCCCTACAACATCTCCAGAAGATAAGGGAAGCAAAAACGATGTTTGATGCCCATTTATACTTTTTTCTAAAAGAACCACCAAAGTCAAGTCCCAGGATGTGTGTCCAATCTCACTTTCCCTTACCAGCTTGATTAGCCTCCACAGCCAAGTCCCTGATTCTGTAATTGCTTTTCAGTCTTCGGGTATAAAAAATAATTTTGACGGAAGCAGACGGTGCTGATGACAACTCAATCATTCCATTACTCACTTCCCAGCAGCATCTGCCCTATGTCTAGGAGGCAAGTGAAACCACATTCCCCATGTATTTATCATGCAGTGATGGGCATTGAAGACTCCATTCTAGCTTTAATCAAGGGAAGTTTCCCTTAAAAATAACTTCATACATTACACACTAATGTAACAGTACTAAATGGAATCTAGCTGTAGGCAAAAGAAATATAAAGAATCTATGCACCATAAACTTGGTGTCTCTTTTGCGTTGACAGAAATAGATTGTGCTCTGTTTTTGAGTTTGATCTTGAATCATAATTGCTTATAATGCTTTTTAAAGTCTTTGATGTTGTGTTTGTTTCATTATAAGAATCTGAGACAGGAAATAAATGAAAAGAAAGAACAGCAGTATCTCAAAGAGATATCTGCTCATCTATGTTTATTGCAGCGCTATTCTTGATAGCCAAGTTATGCAGTGAACCTGAGTCCATCAACAGATGAAGACAGAGAGAGAATATGATACCTTTGCACAATGGAATATTATGCAGTCATAATAAATAATGAAATTCTGTCATGTGCAATAACATGGAGGAAACTGGAGGATATTATGTTAAGTGAAATAGTCAGGCACAGAAAGACAAATGTTGCATGTTCTCATTCATAGGTGGGAGCTAAATTAATTGCTTTCATGAAGATAGTAAATAGAATGGTGGTCACCGGAGACTGAGAAGGGTACTGGGGAGAGAGGATAAAGAAGGGTTTCAATGGGTACCAAAACAGAGTTGCATAGAAGGAATAAGACCTAGTGTTTGGTAACACAAAAAAATGACTATAGTTAACAATAATTTATGGTATATTTCAAAATAACTAGGGAAGACAATTTGGAATGCTCCTAACACTTAGAAATAATAAATGTTTGAAGTGAAGAATATTTCAGTTTCCCAGATTTGATGATTATAAATTATATGCTTGTATTAAAATATTACATATACTCCATAAGCATGTGTAATTATTATCAGTCCATAAAACACAATTTAAACAAACTGTAACTGTAACTTTTGATGAAAGAGATCTGTCTCCATCTTCCTTTTGACAATCCATTTTCCTCTTTTCAAGTCTTTTCTCCCTTCTCATTTTCAATTTAAAATAGGAATTTAAAGATCTACCTTTTCTTCAAATTTTGTTTCAAGATGCTTTCACTTTTGCAGATGGCGGAATGTCCTGTGCTGTTAGTCTGTTCTCACGCTGCTAATAAAGACATACCTGAGACTAGGTAATTTATATGAAAAAGGAGAATTAATGGACTTGGCTGTTTCATATGGCTGGGGGAGCTTCATAATCATGGTAGAAGACAAAAGAGGAGAAAGGCACATCTTACATGGCAGCAGGCAGGGAAACTCCTTTTTATAAAACCATCAGATCTCATGAGGCTTATTCACTATCATGAGAACAGCACAGGAAAAACCCACCCCCATGATTCAGTGACCTCCCACCGGGTCCCTCCCACAACACATGGGGATTAGTACAATTCAAGGTGAGACCTGTGTGGGGATACAGAGCCAAACCAAATCACCTATAATTATTTCAATTGTTTGGATACCTCAATAAATCTAATCCCCTATCTGTTAGAGCACAGTATTTTTTGTAAAACCTCAATTACTTCAGGTTTTACTATTTATCTCAATTCCTTTAAAAGTATAACACTTCTTTCAAAAATCGTTTCCTTGACAGAATTCTTGAAAAAAATTTAGGATGGCCTCCAGTAGAATAGTACTAGGCATTAGATATTTACTTGCTCTGTTTTATGATACTTTGCAGAAGAGAGTACAGAATTTTACTACATTTTACAGGAGTTATTGACCCTTGTATATTTTTTAGTCATGGGATTTTCTCTTTAAAACATGAGAAATATTACTTCAGTATTACTTCATTGTTTTAATATTCATAATTGAGTGAAATATAAAACTGATCTTATTTTCAACACCTACAGAAATAATTTTATTTATTCTGCTAGATTTTTTCAGAAAAATTTCCCTCTTGAAATTTAAAACTTCACATAGAAAGTTGTATAACACTGATTCCTGCTTATTAATCTTTTTTACTGAACACGCTAAGGCTTCATGATTTTTCAGGTAATTTTATTCAGATTCAAAAAGTGTATAATTTTTCTTTCATTGTATCTTTCACTATTAGTTTTGATCTGCTTTTTTTTTTTTCAATTTCAGGAATGTTTATTATTTGCAAATTTGGCTTGGTGTTTTTTCCTGCATGCCCATTACAGACTCTCATATGTTTCCATCTTTCTTTACTTATTGTTTTTTCATTCTTCATCATGCTTTCCTGCAGCAATTTTTGTGGAAATGTGTGTGTTCTGCACAAGAGGTTCTGAATAATTGTGCAATAGACCAGAAAACTAGGTGGTTCACACTGCTAACAAAGGCCTCTAATTAAGTCAGAAAGATCTAATTATGGCAGAGTTTCACAGAAAATTGTTCTGGCCAAAGATGGCCACCTTCTTCCAAATTTCTTGAGAGGAGACTTTATTGTGACGTCACTTGTGGGAGCCAGTACTGTGCAAAGACTATTCTATCAGGAGCCAAACGTTATATAATAATTAAAAAAATTGGGGTCATAATTTTACATATAAAGGTATTGGTGGTAACACTTTGTGTTTTTCTGTCATCTAAAGTTTGCTATTAACTAATTTACTTTCTATATAACAGTAAGAAAGATTTAGCTTTTTTTTGAACATTACATAACCAGTCTGTTTTATCTCAAGTGTGCTCGATTATTAACTACCAAAATGTCCTCATCTATGTCCATCACCCATCTATACTTTAAAAGTATAACTCAAATGTTGAATTAAATTAAAATAATAGGTTCAAACTAATTGGCAAACAAACAAGGTTATAGTATAATCATCAGCAATAAAATAAGAAAAAAAATCAGTGATTCAATTCAAGATGACATTTTTAAAATTATGTTGATTAACATTTTCTAAAGCAATGATCAAATTTTCTTCTAAGTTAAATTCTTCCCCCCCACACACTTATGTAAATACATATCTATTGATATTTGCATCTCAATGTATTTTCTTCTTTACCTAACAAAATCATGTCATTTTCCATACTTATTCTTTTTAGTGTACTCCATGATAAGATAAATTATAATTTTGTGTAGATCTCAAAGTGTTTACTAATTATTTTTTATTGATCCATGTCACTGTTGCTTGTAAGTAGAGTGGCTTCTAAAATCAGTCACAAAATCCAGATTAATCAATTGAGCTACCACTTACTTCTATCTAAGTAGCATGGATAATACCAGTTGTGGCTCATTTTCAGGCCAGATGATAGACCCCTTAATTCTTTGCCATAAAGATTAAAGCAGGCAGCTTTCTGGGATGGTGTCAAAAGTCCTGGCCAGTTGTGAGTGGAGGAACAAAGATAAACGTAACCTAATAGTAGCTGGATTTTGTATTAGCTAATAGGCCAGATGAAGACGAACTATCCAATCCTACCTCTTTTCTAGATATTCAAGTGTAAGACATCAATTCCACAAATATTTCTCTTCCTATGAAAGAGAAAGAGAGATGTAGGAAGTAGCATATATTCTGTTTTTCTAACATATTTGCACCTGGAGAGAACCACTGAGTTGTTGGGCAGTTCTATGAGACAAATCATAGTCCAAGGGGAGTATCAAGTTGCAAAATTTCTTTGCAGACTGCCGAATGTAAATATATGCAAATACTAGATATATAAATATATATATCCATATTCATATATATCCATATATATATATATATACATATACATATATCCATGATGAACATGCCACTATTTTGTTTGCTCTTGTTGATTATTTTATGGATATAATAAAACACCCAGTGTCGGAGGGTTGGGCATGCCAGCAAATAGCATTAAATTCCTACACTGCAGTGCTTTACTCCGGTTGTCTCCAATAAGTTAATGATGTTAATTATTTAATTGAATGTTGTTGGCATGCCAACAGCTCTCTTGCCTGTTTCCTTCTTTGCTCTCTGAAAACGTTCTTGACATGGGAAACATGACAGTGTTCCTTCCTTACAGGGTCAAGTATCCTACTTTTAACATTTAACATGGCCCTCTTCAGTGAACAAAATTCAACACTCCTTACACATCAGAGAGGTCCAAGTAAGTCTGCTAAAAACTTTTGTGACTTCCTACTTTGAACAAACTTAGGTAATCGTGATACAGATGTAAAGGAGGAAAGATAATCTTCATTAAGATGAGGAAGAATGAGTGTCACAGAAGGAAAGCATTAAAATCATGATTTTGGCCTTGAAATTCTGTATACCTTTGCTGTTTTGCTCCAAAAGTTATGACGCAATGTGTGATTTATGGTCTCTTACCTGGAATCCCCAAGTGATAGCCAGTAGTGAAGTTTGCTTTAAACCCTCCTCTTGCCAACGCATCGTTAGTGATGAGAAGCACAGTCATTCTATTGGTGGTAGAGAATACATCCTTTACTGGGCCAGGCCCTGTGTACACAGCTGTTCCAAAGGAAAATGAGACAATCAGTGAAATGATCCTTTGGATCTAGAAGGAAATGTACCCCACATCTCAGTTCCATCTGCCGGACATAGGGCTACATGCTACATGGCTCGCTCATAGAGCAGCCATAAGTAAATGAACGCATATATTCTTTTACATTTTGAACACTCTTCAACAAAGCCAACTTCTCTTTAAACTTTTTTGATATTACTTGAGGTTTGTGCAGCTCTATAATGTAATGATGAATTACTTATAATATATCTGACTTAGTACCACTGCTATTCAAAGCTCATGGTATCCCAGATAAATGACTACTTATAAAGATCTTTATAAAAAAATGGAGTTTATAGTCACCTTTAGTAAACTGTTAACCAAACATATTCAGTATTTTTTGTGTGTTGAATCATAAACCTAATCTGAAGGATGGATTGTTTAGAGATTGAGAATATTAACTGCATGGTGGCTTTTAAACATTTTCCCCTTAATCCCTCGGCTTTGGGGATTTCATAAACAATAAAACATTCTTTACTATATTTCAGCTAATTAAAAACTACATTTATTTTAAAAAGTTTTATATAAGGGAAGCCCTGAAAGTGATTCAGTTTTAAAAGACCTTCCTGCCTACAAATTTTAAAACAATAACTCAGAGATCTTTCTGGAATTCTTATTTACTTTTCAATGATTTGTTTAACTATTAACAGGTGAAATGACACATTTTATTTTTTTTAGATGATGAGAAGTCTGAAATTTTTATTTGAAGAATAATTTGATCTAAAATGGGAATACTATTTAAGATTTTTTATATATGTATAAAAGAACCAGATTTCAGATTCCTCAGTTCTTTCCAACCTTCTAATCACAACAAAATTTTCTTTATTTGTTCTATGTGTGACTCCCAAAATCCTGGGCTCCCAAAAACCCAGGAAGCTCACACTCTATAACTTTGTGAGATTTTGCTGCAGAATTCTGCATAAGGGCTGACTGATGAAAATGTTGGGGAACCCTCCCCACCACACTGTCCCTTGATGCACTCTAGAAAATGTTCTCTGGAGTTTTCATTGAGTAGTTGCAGCATTCATGTGATTGTACCCTGATTGCATATCTAACAGATCAGATTTTACTATAAATGATGAATACAAGTCCAAAGCACAATTAGATACAACACTTTTTTTGGGTGGGGGGGGGGGCGATAAAACACTTCTTAGTTGTATCATTTCATTCATCAAAATGGATCATTTGAACATCTTTATTTAATGTGTGACTTATCAAGAGACACCTTTTTCTTAAAAATGACCAGCCTGGCCAACATGGTGAAACCCCGTCTCTACTAAAAATACAAAAAATTAGCCGGGCATGGTGGTGGGCACTTGTGATCCAATCTACTCAGGAGGCTGAGCCAGGAGGATTGCATAAACCCAGGAGACAGAGGTTTCAGTGAGCCGAGATCGCACCACTGCACTCCAGCCTGGGTGACAGAGCGAGACTCCATCTCAACAACAACAACAGCAACAACAAAATGGTGGTAGTGGTAGTTAAATAACATATTAGCTATCATGTGTTTGACGATAACTTTTTAGTGTGTTAGCATGTATTCTATGATCTATAGAATACACAAAATTTCCTCTATCATAGTACACTCTGTAACAGCACAAAAATTTCCTCTACAGTAGTACACTCTCCCTAGGCTTATTTAAAAATAATCGATAAATAAAAAAGAGAAATAAACTTTGGTCAATTTTTGAAGCATTCTCAGGTACCTATATAGAAGCAGCTAGTACTAGAGACACAGCCAAAGTAATAATAAAATGTAAAGTAAAACTCATTAAAAAATTTTGTATAACAACACAATTTGAGTAGTTTGAAGTAAAATAAAAACTGATTTAATAGTTATCTTTGGACATCCGATGTACATATAAAGAGAACTACATAATGGGTGTCCTTCGCTTCTAGTCTCCAATGTGTAGTGCTTGTGGTAGCCGATTAATACCAGCTGGTAGGAACTGATGACTCAAAAATATTGTCCAGAATAGTTGAACTCATGGAGATAGAGAGTAGAATGATGGTTATGAGTGGCTGGAAAGGGTAGTGGGAATGGTGGGGAAGTAAGAATGATCAACGGATACAAAAATATAGTTAGAATGAATAAGATCTAGTATTTGACAGCACAATGGGGTGACCACAGCCAATAATAAGTTACCGCACATTTAAAAATAACTAAAAGAGCATAACTGGGTTGTAACACAAAGACAGGAGAAATGCTTGAGGTGATGGATGCACTATTCACATGGATGTGATTATTATGCATTGTAGGCCTATACCTCATGTATTCCGTAAATACATACACCTACTATGCACCCATGAAAATTAAAAATGAATTTAAAAAGTGAAAATAATTAGTCCTGCTTTGTGAAGAACGTTCAAGAAAAATATTATGTTGTCACTATTTTAAATATGCCCTATATTGTAAGCTCCACATAAACTTACGCCACCTTACTATTGTATTTTCATTTTGCAAGTTGTAAAAGAGTGATTACATTTATTAAGAAATGCTCTTTCCATCAGAACAACATCTTGAGCTACACAACCTTTACAATATTCAGATTGCAGACTTACTTAAGAACAAGGAATCAGCTTCTCCACCATCTCTTATTTCAACTACATCGTTAATATTTTCTAAGTCAAATTCTTGAAAATGAAGTTGTATATTCTTTCCTTTTTGTGCATTTAAAATCCAAACACCTTAAAAGTAAGAAGTAACATTTAATTTGGAACACACTTGGTGATTTCTCTTAAAAGCTTCACTCTCTTGAGAATTTCAAATAACTTAAAAAAAATTTTTTTTCCATTTCATGAAAATCAATATTTTGAGGTGTTTCTTTTTTCCTTTCATTACTTTTTTTTTTGGTGAGAAAATATATTGGTTTATTCAGTAATATTTATAGTAATATTTCAATTAAATTTGAAATTATTTAGTATAATTGATATTTTTATGAAATGGAATACTTTAATCAAAGTTTACAAATATTATTTTACCTGTACAATATAACATTTATGAATATCAAAAGATACCAAAATTATAGTTTTATTTTTTTAATTTTCCATGATCAAATTTAGAAGAAAATTAGGTAATTAAAATGCAATCTATAGGACAAGTAAGCTTTAATATTTATTTTAAAAGTTTCTTCATTTACTTACATTTAGTTCATTAAAAAAACAAAAACAAAATGAAACAAGACAAACAGCATCAATAAACACTTCTTGTTTTTATTGATTTCTGAAATGATTTAACCTTCAGATTTTTTTCTTCTCTCATTCTCCATTAGTTTTCTCATTCACTCTTAAGAAATATAACTATATTTATATAGTAACAATTTCTAAGTCTTTATTTTCTGCACTTTTTTGAAATGCAGGCAAATTTATCTACTTATTTACTGTCTATGGCTGTACATATTTCAAATCCAACATGTTCTAAAGAAAAAGTAGAATTATCTCTTTTGCAAACTCATTTATCTTATCCTTCCTATCTCAGTGGCACTACTAATCACCCACTCACAGTTCTCTATGCCTGAAACCTCAGCACCTTCCTTAACCTCCTTTCTCCTACCACATCCAGTCAATCACCGAAGCCTGTTAATACTACCTCCTATATCCTTTGAATCCCATTTACTTCTCAATGTCCTTTGCCACCATGGCAAGAGTTCAAATAACTATAGTTCCTCATCTCCCAGTTGGTGATGCTGATGGTTCTTGTCCCTTACCATCGATCTCTGATCTAAAATGCAAGCTCCTTTTTATCGCCATTTTCCTGTAAACTATTCAAATAACTCCCCAGTGCTCTCAGAATGGAATTCAAACTTCATAACATGGTGCAAAATCCCTTCATACTTCTAATTTTACCCATTACCATTACTTAATTTTTCTTGGCGATTCAAGAAACAGTTGTCTCCTACTTTGGTATGTCAAGGACTTTCCACGTCTCTCCACAGAGTCCTGCCTTTACCCTTATTATAACAGTATTTTGGACATTTTGTGCCTGACAACATATTGAGTCACCATCTATACTGTGCTACATTTGTGTCTTCTTTACTTACTTCAGACTAAGGAAATAAAGTATTGAATACACATTTGTCGAATAAACAAATACATTTAAATTTAATAAATTTCTCCAAATTGTTTCAATGTTCCACTGCTTGCTGGATTTTTCAGATTATCACTTTGTTCAAATGATGTTTAAAAGATGTCTTCAGTGTGAAGCAGAGATAACTCTGTTTCCCCAAACAAGTCAAATTAGATTAGTCGCTATTTATTTTTTGGGGGATGAGTTATCTGTCTACAATACTGACCCTATATGCACCTATAAAAGTGATGCTCTCTTATCTCTTGATCATCTGAAGGAAGAAGGTTGGCTTTTTCTGACGACACATTTTCCCCAGCACTGGGGCATTTCTTTCATCGACAGAATTCTCCATTTAGCTTAGTGGTCTTAACCAGGCATGGTCATGGAAAGATGTTTGTTTCCCAACCCAAACTCCTGAAGTGGAACCTTTGTAGGACGGGCTAGGGAATCTGCATCTCCAACCCAATCTTTATGTATCTCTATATGAGTTTCTCTATTTAGGAACATTGACCTAGAGGTAGTCTTTAGGCAGTTTTAGCAAACTATTTTCTCTAGACAAAATTTTTAGTGATCTTTCTTATAATTTTATTTTTTATACTGGAAATAATTACATTACTGTAGCTATCTGCTTTATTGACTCCAGTGTATATTTGCAAAAAGTGTGAATGCTACAACAGGTTCTTTACTTTTTAATACTTTCCATTGTCTTTGTCCTTTGAAATTGCAAACTTTGTAAACACACTGTAGACATTATATGCACAGACAAGGAAAGTGGTTTAGAAAGTGGTGTCTGGAGTAACACTGGCTCTCTCACTGTTGTTATTCAACTTCTAAATTTGGAATTATAATAATGACACCTACTTCAAGAAGTTCTTGTGGGAAATGAATGAAATAATGTATATTAGGCATTAACACAGTGCCTGGCATGAAACAAATGCTGTATATATTTAGGAATTATTGTTATTTTTGTTGTTGTATTAAGCAATCTTATAGGTAGACATGACAGGTGTACCCATGTTTGACAAATTGATAATCTACTTTGCTGTGCCAAGGGGAGATCTACATTTCATATGGAGATTTGTTTCTGATGACCTGGAAAAGAAATGACTCACAGAAAGCCAGATTAGGGTAGCTATTTGGAAAGTTCATAGAACTGAATGTTGTATTTGGCTCCCACAGTTCAAAAGGTCCTCCACAGTCCGCTGAAAAGGAAAGCAATGAGAAATCATTAGTAACACAATGCGTATTTCAGAGAGCTAATACCATATGCCAGTGAATTTTCAATTACATTTCTTAGAATACAAATTTTGACAAGTAAATTTTAGTCATGTAAGGGTAAATGTTGCAGTTTAAGTAAAGGAAAAATACTTAATAGATTAAATAGAAAAGAACTCTAATGATCAGTGATGTTGAGTTTTTTCATGTGACTGTTGGCTACACGTATGTTATCTTTTGAAAAGTGTTTGTTCATGTCCTTTGCCCACTTTGTTGTGGAGTTGTTTATTCTTTTTCTTGTAAATTTCTTTTTCTTGTAAATTTTCATATAAAGTTCTTTATAGAAGCTGGATATTGGACCTTTGTCAGATGCATAATTTGCAAAAGGTACCATCTGACACCAGTCAGAGTGGCTATTACTAAAAAGTCAAAAAATAACAAATATTGGAGAGTTTGTGGAGAAAAAGAAACACTTATAGACTGTTGGTGGGAATGTAAATTAGTTAAACTATGTGGAAGACAGTGTGGTAATTTCTCAAAGACCTAAAGACAGAAATACCATTTGACCCAGCAATTCCACTACCAGGTAGGTATATACTCAAAGGAATATAAATCCTTCTATTATAAAGACACATGCACATGTTTGTTTATTGCAGTGCTATTCAAAATAGGAAAGACTTAAATCAACCTAAATGGCCATCAATGATAGACTGGATAAAGAAAAGGTGGTACATATACACCATGGAATACTATGCAGTAATAAAAAATAATGAGATCACGACATTTGCAGGGACACGGACGGAGCTGGAGACCATTATCCTTAGCACACTAACACAAGAACAGAAAATCAAATTCTGCACGTTCTCACTTAGAAGTGAAAGCTAAATCATGAGAACACATGGACACATAGAGGGAAACAACACACACTGGGGCCTTCGGAGGGTGGAGAGTGGTAGGAGGGAGGGGAATCAGGAAGAATGAGTAGTGAATACTAGGCTTGATACCTGGGTGATAAAATAATCTGTACAACCAACCTCCATGACACGAGTTTACCTGTGTAACAAACCTGCACTTGTTCCCCTGAACTTAAAAGTTAAAAAGAAAATTGAAAAAAAAATAGATAAGAACTATTCAAAATTTCTTTAGTATTCTTAAGGCCCTTGTGAATCTTCAAGAAAGCATGATAGTGTACAGCACTCCCCTAAAATTATTTGTACAAAGGAACTTTTTTGTCAAATATCTTTTATAAATAGGTTTCATAAACTAAAGTATCAAATCCCTACTGTAGAAAATGTTTACTTATAATAAAACAAATTCAATATTTATTCAATACTTATAATAAAGTATTGAATATACTTTCAATACTTATTCAATACTTATAATACTTATAATAAAACAATATATAATACTTATAATAAAACAAATTCAATATTTACCACCCTCTAATGAGAAAGGCTAGTAAATCATTTAATTCTGCAATTCTTGATTTTCCTTTTTTTCCCTTTTATTTATTTATTTATTGGTAGTCTTAAGGGGAAGCTTCACTATTCTGCACATCGATAGTAAGGAAAGGGCGACAAAGTGAAACTTCATTTGCTTAATGAATGCTCTGATCTGGTAGCCAACATTGGGCAGAAGCCGAGTGGAGACAGGTAACTTAGTAAGGCAAATTTATTAAAACAGTAGAGCACAGATCTTCCAGCTCAGAGTCTGACCCTTTAAGTAGGTAGATTAACTTTATAAAATTCTTAACATACTTTGGTGTTTCATTTATTAGAAACAAATTCTAAAGTAATGTAAAAAATCTACAACTATTTTAAACATTCTAATTGTATCTACTTCTTGTTACCATTATTATGTTTTAAAATAAGACCAAAAGAAGAAAAGTGACCTAATTTGAAGAATGCAGAAAACTGGAATAAATATATTATTTTCTATTATTAAAGGCATATAATACTGGGATTATTTACCCCCAATAAACTAGAAATCAGATTATGGGAGGAATAATTAAGTGTCTGTACATCTATGACAGGGTCTATAGCCATACCCTCTTCTTTAATTTCTCTTTCATATATCATCTGCCTTATTTCTGTAAATCACCTGAAATTCATGTGCATCTTCAAAATTTACATGTAACGCACTGCTTAGATTTGAGTTTCATGATGCATATGATGGGAGAGAGAAGGCAATTACTCTGACTCAGTGTTGGGATCCTTGCCAACCTGTCCTGTTCAGTAAAGAGATAGGGCATGATCCTGTTCTACATGCCTTCCAAGGCCAGCTTTGTCTAGACCCAGATGAACTTATCAAAATAATGAAATGTTTTACCAAAGCTTGCAAAGTGTTTCCATGCATATTATCTCATATGGGGAGAGAATGCAGTGCATAAGAGGAGGATTTGTTGGAGCTGCTGGATGAAAATTGTGGCTCTGAGTTAGTTGTCTTGGAGACAACTAGATATCTATTAAGGATTTTTTGGATCGTTGTAAAATTAGAGACAATTTAAGAAATGTTCCTGTGCATTACCTGCCATACTTAGTACTGGTTTTCAAGGCAACCTTGCGGATTAGGTAATTACTATTATTATTTCAGCTTTAAATGGAAAATCTGAGAATTACAGATATTCACTTGCTTGTTAATGCCATACACAGCCACCTAGTGTCAAAGTCAAGACCTCATCGTGGTTAATCTCAAGCTCATCCCATGGTACTTTACTGTCTCCTATTGGTTTGATTAAACTTTGAATAATTTCCACCATCCGGTTCACACTGCCATAAGCAGGGTTTAAATTGAGTCTCTATAATTGGCACTTCATATATACCTAATAAAAAAAGGGCAGTGGATGAAAACACTGACAAGTAAAGTCAAGGATGGGTAAACCTAGAAGGAAGAAGAGAGTGTACACGGGGTGCTGAGAAAGGCATGTGAACCAAAGAAAGAACAACAATGGAGAATAAGGGCAACTTCTCAACAGGAAATCATGACTAATTTACAAAGATTTCGGAAGAAGGGTCTACCACAATCCTATAACCTCTACATACACATGGCACATTTGATTTCAATAATTCTACATTGCTATGAAACACTTCTTTTAATCCTTAATGAGACCAGTGAAGGAGGGAATGTGTAACTAACTGCAGGGACAAATATTCCACTCAAATATAAGAGTGGGAAAAAGTAACTGCCTATTTCACAAATGTAGCAGTGGCCAATAGTGGGTTTTAAAAAAATGTTTTTGTATTTTTTACCATTATTCTTATTTTATCCTCAAGTAACAGGAAAAAATGTAAAACCTTATATTCCTGATATAGTAAATAGTTGAGATTTGGAAAATGCATTGGATTTTGACATAATTGAACACTTAGTGTGCTATACTTAAAGATGAGTAGGTAGGATGTTAATGAGTACATAACAAGAACTCAAACGTTGTCAACTGTAATAGTTAAACCCGTCAAGGCAGGCAGTTTACTTAGGATTTCTCCACTAAACACAAGTCTTGGAAAATGCATCCCTTTAAAATACTTAAGTACTTTTTGAAATGCATTTAAATTATAATTTATTATCAAATAACTGACCAATAAGACATCTCTGATCCTTGGCCTGATAAAATAGATCAGTTACTCTCTGCATATAAATGACTGTAAAGAATTGGTAAAAGCACTTTAAGTCATTCTAAATATGACGACACAATTTACTTTAATGGTGGTGTTGATCTAGCAGAGATGTGGCGTGTGCTTCTAATAGAGAAACTAAAGATTAATGAAATGTAATTCCAGATATCACAGTCATGCTGTGCCATTAGGTAAAACATCCTCAGCCAGGGAAAGAGAGTAAAATAGCCTGTCTGGTATAGGGAATTATATTCATTTACAGTGTTAAATTCCTTCTTTTTTTTTTTTTTCTGGGAGCTGTTCTCTCAAACACTTGTGTTCTGATTAATTTCTTACTATGCCACTAGGGATTTTCACTGCATATACTATGTAAATAACATGCAGTATTTGGCAAAGTGATTGCCAAGGATAGGTATTTTCCTTGATGCATGTCATTTTTACTCCATGCTTAAGCTTCTGATGTCCATGAAATGTGTGTTAACGCAGGGGTGTTTACTGAGAGGTGGAAAGGAGAAGAGCCTAGCTTTCATCTACAATGACAGGGCTTTAATTAAAAATATTTATGGCAAAACAAGAAATGAGAATATGGGAAAAACAGATTTTTGATTGATACTTTATGTGATAGAATTAATAGATGTAGCTTGAGAAATAATACAGCCTATTGATTGATGTTTGAATATATAAAAAGTGGCTAATTTTCAAAATTGGCTATTGTTTTTCATCATTATTGTAATAGATACACAAATCTTTTGGTATTACAAATAGCATTTTAAAAGTTTAGGTTGTAATTTAAAGTTAAACATTCCATAAAATTTTGTGTTCATTTTATCAAAATTTATGTTTTCATTAACAAGTTATAGTGATCATTCCTGATATAAATATTTTTATTAAATGTGCAACAATAAAGTTCAGATTTTTATTCTCTGTGCTCTAAATTTGGTTATTAATAAAAATCCAGACAATGAGAGCTCAAAAACATAGGCTATTAGTTTGTTTTGTTTTGTCTTGCTTTGAGATTGAGTCTTACTCTGTTGCCCAGACTGGAGTGCTGTGGCTATTCACAAGCATGATCGTAGTGTACTCCAGCCTTGAACTCCTGACTTCACAGCATCATCCTGTCTCAGGCTTCTGAGTAGCTCGGACAACAGGTATGTGCCACTGTGCCTGGCTCAGGCTATTAGTTTTAGAGGTAAAATAGTTAAAACAAAATAAAACAGCCCAAAACACACTGATACAAGTGTATATGTTTGCAGTTAATATGGAGTTTGCTACAGGTTTCACTATAAGTCATACTAACGATATAGAAAGCAAGCAGTTCTGCTGAATATGGCCATCAATTTCACTGCTGAATATGGCCATCAATTTCAAGAGAGGTAGAGAGGTAGACAGGTACTGATTGATTCATATCTACATGAAGAACTAAACTTAGATTATTTAGCTCTAAGTATTAGGTCACATCTACAAAACTTTCCAAATTAACTTCCCCCCCCCCCCCCCCCTCAGAGAGACAGGGTTTTGCCATGTTGGCGAGGCTGGTCTTGAATTCCTGGCCTCAAGTGACCTGCCCCCCAAGCCTCCCAAAGTGCTGGGATTACAGGTGTGAGGTACTGCACCCGACCATGCCCAATTACCTTTAATTCACATTTGGAAGCAGAAAATGGTTTTAAAAATGGTGAAATAAAGAAAAACTGTGGAAATAGAGTGAATATTGTAATATCTAGTACTATAGCTAGGTGTTTTGTTTTTCTTTTTGCTTTTAATTAGTTTTAACAGCCCCAGAAATAAGCCAGGGGCCTGAAATATGGATTTTGTTTTGTATACACCTATTTCTATTCAGTAGGTATCTTGTCATGAATCATCAAAATTGTTTTAAATTGGCATGGTAGTCGTGTAATGGAATGTTTACTCTCTTAAAGTGTGCTCAGTGCAATCCCCACATTTAAATTCATCTGTACCAGCATCACAGAGCAACAATTGTAGAACTGATACAGCAGAAAGTTATTAAAGTCATGAAATGGAAGAATCTCTGTGGTTATGGAAGCCGAACTTACATTTCCTGAAACTAGACACAACGTGGGTTCCTAGGAAAGAGGGAGGAAACTGAGCTTTATTACTCAGTCACTGGTCTGGGATTGTTTTCTTCCCTAAGTGCTCTAAACGAAGCCAAAGAAAGGCTATTAGCCAGTCAGCCATGGTTTCCTTTTATTACTGCTTAAACAAGTTAGTGATCTGGAACCAAAAAAGCTCTGCTCAAATAAGAATTTCACTGAACCAATTGCAAATGGCATTAGAATGAAATTGTTCAGAATACATTTGATGGTAATTAACATTTTCTGCTGTGAAAAATATTGTCTTGAAGTGAACCATTTGGAAACTGGAACAAATAGACTCTGGGCAGATTCTAAAGTTTGTATTTTCAAATCAGATGGGTTATTCGTTCATTATAATTTCCCTATTGTTAAAATAGACGGGGACACCAAGCTTGACATCAAGGTGTTATCTTTTTCTCTTCCTGATTGGAATATAAATATGAAGACTATAAGGGTCATATAGATAAATGTTTAACTTAAGAAACCATATTTAACATTTTGTTTCTATGTATGATATGATGTAAAAAAATTACCTCAAATTTTCTATTTTAGGTAGTGATGAGATGTTGCTACATTTTAAATATCAGGTCTAAGAATCTATGTTACTTCCTCCCAGAAAATTTTTCTTCTTTATTATTTATGAATAAATAGAGGAACAAACTAGCAGAATTATCAAGAAAATCTATCATGTTAAATGACTGAAATATCAAAATAGCAAAATGTTGCTAATATTTGGTATCTGTAGGGATAATTAATATTTATCAAGCCATCTATGATTTTAATGATGCTGAATGTTGTTCTTGCACAAAACTGTTCCATATAATAAATAGGTAGGGTGTGGGTCACCTACACAAAATGAAGTGAGACAATTATTTTCAAACAATGCCACGAATGCAAAATTATTGCATTTATGTGAGTATATTTTTCTACATCCATCCCTACCATCACTTCCAAACTTTAGTTTTGGTGCCAAAATTTTGTTTAACAAAAGTTTCATTTCATGTCACCAAAATAAGAGTATATTCAAAATAGAGAGAGATAGAGACAGAGACAGAGACAGAGAGAGAAAGAGAGAAAGAGAGAGAAAGAGAGGGGCTTAGTCCATCTGTAATAGTATTTACTGATGACCAGCTATTGTGATGTTAGGAACCAGTCAGACACTGGTAAAGCAAAGGTAAATTTGACCTAGAGTTTGCTGTGAAGGAACTCACTTCTTGTCACAATTTTATGACCAATATTATTACATGAGAATGTATGGTACTTTCCTGCTTTGTCATCAATTTTATGAGTATCATTCTGTCTTTTATCTGCACGCTTCCTTAAAGCCTTCTTTTGCTCACATTTTGTTTTCTCCAAAGTCCTCTATCACTTACTTTTCTCATGTATTACCTTTAGGGGCACATAATTATACATTGCTTTAAATATTTATTTATATAATTTTTTCATGTATTAATGGTTATTACTACATCTTACATTTCATCTGCAGTGTTTTGCAGATGGCAGATATTTATAAAATTTGAATGAATGATTAAATATTGAGTAATTTATATATGTATCTCATATAAGCATCTAAACATGTTAATACACAAGATAGTAAAAGCAAACCAATCTTTTGGTGGAATGTAAGTGCTCATTCAATATGGTGGCATGGGATCAATATGACAATATAACTACTATCTTCAACCTAATGGTAGTTCATTTGTTACGTGTTCTCAAATACCCATAATTAATCTTTAGAACCTTTTCATTGTTAAAGTCACTCATTTGAAAAGTCTGCTTTTTTTCCTTGAAGATTGGAAGCAGAAAAATATATAATTTTGGAAGTAAACCAAGTTTGGATAGGCTCTCCAAACCGATTTGCTGACATAAATTTGGTAAAAGTATTAAGTGTGCTTGGAAGAAAACGAGAAACGGAAAAAGTACTGTGTTTGCGGGATCAGGTCCATGCAGAACTAAACACACAAGAGATTTAACTCAAACAAAGCCATAGAGCTAAGTCAGTTTCCAACCACCACAATCCAAAGAAAAAAGCGGGTTTTTTTTTGCATAAAAACAACAGTGTAGTGAAAAAAATCCCTATAGAAAGTCAGTGGATGTTTGTTATTACTTATTATCATAGGCATTTTTCTTTTGCCTTTGTTTTTCTGTCAAATCCCGAATCTGAAAGTAGTATAAAGTGATTGTCTTCTTTGACATGGATAATTTGAATGGTAATGGGTTTTGTTCTGAAATGTCATGGTTCCAATTTGACTTAAGAGTACAAGTAGACACAGGCTCGATTTGGTTCTTTTGAGTTAAAAGAACTTGTAGGACACTGTGAATCTTGGTCACTTCTCAGCAGTAACACATGAGTGGCTCCATGAAGGGAACATACTCCAAAGCCTTACAAAGATACTGTGATAGTTAATATTGAATGCCAACTTGATTGGATTGAAGGATACAAAGTATTGTTCCTGGGTGTGTCTGTGAGGGGGTTGCCAAAGAAGATTAACATTTGAGTCAGTGGACTGGGAGAGGCAGACCCACTCTCAGTCTGGGTGGGCACCATTTAACCAGCTGCCAGCACAGCTAGAACAAAAGCAGGCAGAAGAACGTGGAAGGATTAGACTGACTGAGTTTTCCGGCCTTCATCTTTCCCTCACGCTGGATGCTTCCTGCCCTCAAACATCGGACTCCAAGTTCTTCAGCTTTCAGGCTCTTGGACCTACACCAGGGGTTGCCAGAGGCTCTCAGGCCTTTGGCCACAGATTGAAGGCTGCACGATCAACTTCCCTACTTTTGAGGTTTGGGGACTTGGACTGGCTTTTTTGCTCCTCAGCTTGCAGATGAGATTTCACCCTGTGAAATTTCACCTTGTGATTCTGTGAGTCAACACTCCTTAAAAACTCCGTTTCATATATACATCTATCCTAGTAGTTCTGTCCCTCTAGAGAACGCTGACTAATACAGGCACTATTTAGGACAAAAATATTTTAGGTGATCTAGGTCTGTGTGTTCAAAGTCCAGGCTTGATTAGTCATTGCTATTAAATTATTTAAAAAATAGACACAGTAGGTTTCAGACTTAACTAAACTCTTAAAATTACTCCTTAGGAAGGCCACAAAAACCTGAGGGCTCCCTCCCCAAAGATTACAGACTATGCCACATGGCCAATACAACATTTGTTTGTATTCCAGTGAAAACAAAATGGAAACCAGCTCCTTTATTACTTTCAATTATAAAAAGATACTAAAATGATCATTAATATGCTCGATAACAAAGGTGATTTTCATTGTGGATTTATGTGTAACATGTAATATTTTGCTAGCCTCCACTTGGCTTATATTTTAAAGTCTTTGATTTTCAGGAAAAATAAATACCAGTAGGTTGAGATAATGAAAATAAGCCAAAGAAAGGCCTACCTGAAAATAATTATTGTTTTTTGTTTTGTTTTGTTTTTCTAGAGACAGAGTCTTACTCTGTTGCCCAGGCTGGAGTACAGTGACATGATTACAGCTCACAACAGCCTCAATCTGTAGGGCTCAAGAGGCCCTCTTGCCTCAGCCTCTCTAGTAGCTGGGACTACAGGTATGCACCACTGTGCCCAGCTAATTTTTGTTTGTTTGTTTTGTTTTGTAGAGACAGAGTCTCGCTATAATCCTCAGGCTTGTCTCAAACTCCTGGCTTCAAGCAATCCTCCTACTTCAGCCTCCCAAAATGCTGGAATTATAGCTGTGAGCCTCCACACCTGACATTAATGATTTAATAAGACAAAATACACATGAACGTTACTTACTAGGAAGTTCTGGTGGAGGAGTTGGCACCAAAGTTGGTTCTGGATAAAGACTCCCATTGCAAATCCCATGTGTTAGGCTAATGTCATCCAATGCTATATCACTCAGGATCTTGTTTTTAAAAGCATGAAAACCAACCTGCAGTTCAGAGAGGCATATGAAATGATTTGATTCCATTCTAATCTTCTCTGACTTGATTCTTCTTGTGAGCCCAAGAGAGTCAATATTGTTTAGAGATTCAATGTTGTCACCTCAAACTATATGGTGACCGGTTAATACATAGTGAAATCTTGACAGATCATGCTTTTTAAATCCTTCTGCTGAACCCAACTCCCTATTTATGTGTTCACACTGGCTAAATTTCCAATGGCGTCTTCCTTCTGAGTTAGTCAGTATTGTTACAGTTTCTATCTCTCTGTCTGTCTGTGTCTTTTTTATGATATTGGCATACTCCAATGTACTCTGTCATGAATATATATCATCTGGCAGGAGAAAGCAATTTTCTCCCAAATTTCTTCTCTCAGCAATAAATTAAACATTCAGGTAGTTTTCTGCCTTCTTAGAGCATATAAAGCCTGAAGAGAAAACACACCGGAGGTGAAGGGGATGAGAGAAAGTATAAGTGTAAAATGATCATTCAGGACCAGCTGTTACTGGTCGTAGTTCACCCAGGGTGTTGATGTGGGATACTGTGCAAGGGTGATGGCTGGAGGACACAGAGCCAGACTTGGAAGAAAGGTCCAGTGGCTAGAGGTAACATATTAGGTTCTCAGGAACATTGCCAATCCCATATTTTAGGCTAATGTCATCCAATGCTATTTCACTCAGGATGTTGTTTTTTAAAGCATTAAAAGCAACCTGCAATTCAGAGAGGCATATGAAATGATTTGATTCCATTCTAATCAGGAACAGTGGGTATTTTAGCTGTACTTTCCTGGATCCTGTGCTATGTAGAAGAGGAAAGACATAAATTGAATGTCTGCTATATGCTACTTGCTATGCTAGGTACATGGTATACATTGATCTTGTTTAATTTTCAGCACTCATTCATTCACTCATTTGTTTATCCATTCCACCTACTTCATACCAGACATGATTTCAGTAAGTATTATTTTCTTACTTGCACATATGACCTAATTAAATTTCAAGGAGACTATGGTGACTCGTTCATGATTTCACAACAAAATGGCAAAGCCAAAGTGCACATATCTGTAGAACTTGACACTCTCGCACCACCCCATGAGCTGTGAGAAAATGGACCCAATTATATTACGTTAGAAAAGATGCTCTGTGAGTGCAGCCACATTTGGCCACTGCATTACTGACTTCCCCTTCCGCTCTCTCTTTTCTCCCCCGCCGTTCCATTTAGCCTTCTTTGAATGATCAGAAAACAAAATTGGAGAGGAAACGTCCCACAAAAGGATCAAATAAGAAGACAGAAAAGAAGGAAAAAGGAAGAGAAGGAAGGAAAGATAGATGGGAGGAAAACAGTTAAGAGTTATTAATTATTGCCTACCTTGCACCAAGTCATGGGGAAAATCTGAAGCCTTTGATGATGGCAGTGTCTGTCCAAATATACATCTTCTGAAAATGATACTCTCGTGTTTGAAATTACCAATTGAAAACCTTATTAATTTGGTCAAACTAATAGCCTCTATTATGCCATATTTTAATTGCAAAGACCCTCAGGAAGAGAACACATTAAAGTGTTATTTGAAAAATTAATTCACCTTAATGTGAAATAAATGATCAGAGACTTCCCAATGATACAGCTCATATAATTTGTTCCTAAAGGAAACATGTGGAAATTAAATCAGAGTGGGGCTGGATGGGTGGATGCCGATGGGCGTAGGTGTAGAAAAGGGCGGGACTGGCCTAAGTGGTATTTGTGAAAAGCTGAAAATTGTAGGTAGGCAGAGGACTTAGAGATAAATGGTTGGCCTATGCTAGAAAGTTGCTGAAGGAAGCCAAAATATTCTAAAAGGCTTCGATGTATTTTATGGACCATTATAAGCTGTATTTTCATTAGCACATTGTTCCTCAATGATGGTTTTTAATAGGCTAATGAATAAATGAAAATTAAATATTCAAAGATAAAATATGAGGTAGATTGGGCAAGTAGAGAAAGTGACTTGATTATCTTCAGAAAATTAATTTTTTCACTGTATCATTCTAAATATAATTGTACCACCACAAAAAGAATACAAATATAAATAATAAAGTGTTTTGCAAACCTTAAATTTAACTGTTTCATTTAGGGTTACTTGTCCATAATTCCAATTTTCTCCATAATTTCCTTCCTTTTGGAAAACTGTCTTCTCCGTATTTTGGTCATTGCTGATATTAATGCTTAATTTATGGACATTTTCACCATACATATGATACCTAGTTTGGAAAGAAGCAAAAATGTTTGGATGCCTACAACATTAGAATAAGTCCTTTTCAGAGCTTTTTAAATTCTTTACTTTCTTTGAAACAACCTTTTTCTCCCTCTGGGTTTTGGAGTTGCTGGGGATGGGGAGAGGAGTCTATCAATGTTTTGTTGCTTATCAGTTGGGAAAGTAATAGTATATGCATTAAAACTTTAGTCAACATCTTAGTGAAATGTGAGCCTGGTGGCCTGAGCAAGGCAATGTTACCCATTAAATAAGACAGCGTTTAAACAGGTGTCTACAACATACCAGAAACTAAGGCAAGCTGGCTCCAAAGTGGGGTCCAAGGGGAGGCTTAAAAGTCCCACATGTTCTTTTCTCCCTCCTGGTCCAGTTGGGGTGGAAATGTAAAATCCTGTAAAAATAACAAAAAAAGTTTTATTTCACTTAAATATTGCATTTTCATTGTGTGACATGTAGACTTTGTAAGCAGGAAAGAAAAATTTTAAGATGAAAGGTTAAGGAAACATATTTTGATATAGTGGACAGGACACTAGACTTGAGCTCAGAAAGCAGTATTTTTGCCATAACAGATTGTTATTGACAAAAGTAGCTTAACACTGGGCCTCCCACTTTATTAAACAAGAGCCTTGAAGTGGAGTACCGCCAAGGATATATAAAATTCTGACTTATTATGAGTCACTAAATAATCTAGCCCAGTTCCTGACTTAATTCTAGTTTACTAGATATTTTGATTAACTCACATCTTTAGAGACAGTCAGTACATGAGGATATTTAGAGACGCTAGTGGACTAACTCAGAATATACACACACGTATATATAAATACGAAACATTTAAGAGTTTCTAAGACTTTCAGTTTTATATTTCACTGAACATTTCATATCTCTAAATAAGAACTTGCCTTATTTTAAAACAGTCTTATCTTTCTTTAGTCCTATGAATGATGGGTAATCAGATCACCGAGGAGCAGGAAGCATGCTAATATGTATAAAAGCTTTCAAAATAGCACAAGGCTCGGCATAAAGTACTTTTTGGTCTGAAATTCATTATTCCAACCAATGATTTCAGTCATTTGAAGTTTGCGAAGGGTTGTTGGGATAGCATCTTGAACATCTTCTTAGGGGAATTCATTCTATTCTTAGTTTCCTGCTCACATATTGTGACAGGAAGCAAGAATCATGTAACAAGATATTATATAAAGCAAATGTGATGTTGGATTAATCTAATTTGATTGGAATGAAATTTTTTATGAGATGCTGAAATTTAGTGTTTACTTGAAATCAAGCATCTTCTCTCCTGTGCTTTCCAACAGAAAAATATAGGCAATGTTGCATATAAACTTTAAACTCATTCATTTATGAGATGCAAAGTAAGAACAAGGCATAAAGAAAAGAAGCTAGTGGAACTGCCTGTAGATATATCAATGGATATTTAGACCAATGAGGCAAAAACTATTCAGAATAAATGAATGTTTTATCAAGGTGAAATTATGGTCTAGTGGCTTAATAAATGTAATATGTATTCATTTATTTGCTTTATATGACAAACTGTAAAATAATACTGTGTTTAACATTCTATATTAACACATTACTCCTATTTTATATAATGCTGTAATATTTCATAAGTACCTATCTTAGCTATTTCATGAGTGTTCTAATTATATGACTGAATGGAGAAGAGTGGCATAGGTACAGAAGAGAGATCCCAGAATCCACTCTCTAAATGCGCAACTCCAAATCACTTTTGAATTTACCTTACTTTTGATTACTTAGAACATAATTGGGGAAGAAATAATTGAAATACCACTGAATATCATGAATAAATACTCAAATGGTTAGCCTATTCAGAAAAATTTCTAATTAGCTACAATTATATAAACACACATTATGCTCCTATTTATGTTTGGCCATGTTCACAGTCAATCGTTATAACTAATTTGAAATAATTTGAAACTGTTTTTCACTTATTAAGCAGTGATATATTTGGAGTTTTCAGTATGATCAAAATATGATGCTATGAGTTTTTTTTGTCAGTGATCAGGTAAGACATAATTAATTATGTAGACAATAGTACCTTATAAATCTTGTCTAGAGTAAATATCATATTGGTTGCATATTATTGAATATAGTAAAATAATATACAACATTAAATTGCTATTTTTGTGATATCAACTTCATTCTTTAGTTAACAAATTAGAAGATGAATAAAATCCTTCATAAAATGCCAAGGTTTAAGAGTAGAGATTTGTAGTTTACATAAAACTGTACTTAGTCTAACCACTAATTGTCCTTAAATTTCACCTATGACATTTTACCCTAAGGGATCACTTGATCTCTGGTTAACACATGCCAGATGCAGAAAAAATTATTGTATTCCAAGGCATCCCATTCCATTTCAACATGATTAGAAAATTATTTTCCTTTTTTAAAAAATAAGCTTATATGCACCTATTATATCTAATTTTGCCTTGTGGGACTATTTGCAATATAACGTATTCATTAGCTCCACAAAAGTTTAAAGGCCACTATTACATCTCTCCTAAGTCTTCTCAAGATTATCCATCACTTTTTCCTCCTTAAATAATTTTATTAAGGCACAGTTTCAGTTTGCTTCTTTAATTTGAGAAGCTGTCAATTAGTTGTACATCCAGTTGCTTCCACTTAAAGTATGGAAACTCACATTCACACAGCATGTCTGTTGGGCTATCTCACCAGGGAGCAGAGTAGAAACATCCCAACGCATGGAAGGCAGACCATCACTGTCACTATTTCCAAGTGCATCTCACTTCTAGTTCACTGATTCTTCATGGGAGTCATCTCTTACACCATTGCTCAATAATGCTTTCTTATGCACAATCGAATTAGCCCCTTGTTCAAGATCTTTTTTTTTTTTTTTTGAGACGGAGTCTCACTCTGTGGCCCAGGCTGGAGTGCAGTGGCTGGATCTCAGCTCACTGCAAGCTCCGCCTCCTGGGTTTACGCCATTCTCCTGCCTCAGCCTCCCGAGTAGCTGGGACTACAGGCGCCTGCCACCTCGCCCAGCTAGTTTTTTGTTTTTTAGTAGAGACGGGGTTTCACCATGTTAGCCAGGATGGTCTTGATCTCCTGACCTCGTGATCCGCCCGTCTCGGCCTCCCAAAGTGCTGGGATTACAGGCTTGAGCCACCGCGCCCGGCCTAAGATCTTTTATTATCTCTTTATTTCTTATTAAACCAAATACAAATACAGTCTGATATTTGAGGCCCCTGTGTTATGTCCTCAATGTCATTTTCCAGCCGTTGCACTTATACTTCATCTATTTCCGTACAGCACTTCTGCAAAATTAGATAATGTTAATATTTCCAAACACCTAGAAATTTTTTGACAGTTTGCGTCTTCTTCTTTTCTCTTTTACATCCTTCCACTTCCCCTTCCAATTGTACCTTGTTAAAATCCTATCAATTTTTTGAGGTCATTTAAATCAAATTGTCATCTCCTTCAGAAAGCCTCCCAATTAAAAGTGATCACTTTTTCTTTTGAACTCTCAGTGGCACTGTGTACTTCTCTGATCACATTCGGTATATTCTGTTGTATATATATATATTTTTTTTCCTGAGATGGAGTTTCATTCCGTCATTTAGGCTAGAGTGCAGTAGCCAATCTTGGTTCACTACAATCTCTGCCTCCTGTGGGTTCAAGTGCTTCTCCTGCCTCAGCCTCCAGAGTAGCTGGGACTACAGGCTCACGCCACCACGGCTGGCTAATTTTTGTATTTTTAGTAGAGATGGAGTTTCGCCATATTGACCAGGCTGCTTTCAAACTCCCGGTCTCAGGTAATCTGCCTGCCTTGGCCTCCCAAAGTGTTGGGATTACAGGCATCAGCCACTGTTCCCAGCCTGTTGTATATTTTATTTATGTTTATATGTGAATTTTTCAACTTGCTAGAACTTTTGGGAACAAGAAAGACACTTCGTTTATTTTTTTTTTCTGTCTTGATGTGAATTAGCTGTCTGTTGTTTAATATATTTTTATTACAGATTTGCTTTGCTTTTACATTTATTAAATTTCTACACAAAAGGAATAATTAAAGAGATTTTTTTTCATAACCACATGGGAATTTATATGGTCAAAAATAAATTCTTTTAAAACCCTTGACTTCCTTGAAATGTCTTCTAGAGCTCTTAGAATCAATCTCAGTCAGCTTAAAACCCAGGATATTGGCCAGCCGTAGTGGCTCACATCTGTAATCCCAGCAATTTGGGAGTCCAAGGCAGGAAGATCACTTGAGGCCAGGAGTTTGACAACATAACGAGGCCCCATCTCTATAAATTTTTTTTCGTTTTTAAATAGCCAGGTGTGATAGCATGCACCTGTGATCCCAGCTATTCAGGAGGCTGAGGTGGGAGTATCTCTTGAGCCCAGGAGTTTGAGGCTGCAGTGAGCTATGATTATGCCATTGTACTCCAGTCTGGGAGAGAGAGTGATCCTGTCTCTAAATAAATACATAAGCCCCAGAAAATTGAATACATTTTGTTTTCTTAAGCATATAATGAATTTCTTTTTTGAACGATTAGGTTTTTCTTAAAACTTCTTTCCATCATTTTTTTTTCCTGCTTATCTCTTTATGAATTGAACCTAACCTCTCTCCACCCAACATCCTAATTAAAAAGCAAAACTTCTGAGCATGTGCTGATCTAATATAAAGAGAGCAGGAACTGGAGAGATAGCAGAACTTCCTGAGAACCTGGAAATCCCTCTCAAGAAGAAATAGGCTGATATAAATTGTTTCATGAGTTGTAAGTACATACGTAAAATTAGCTGAACCCAGTAGATAAATACTATTAAAAGCTTAGACTGATGCATGGCCTAAATTCAGTCAGAGTCTATCAATTTTAGAAAGTATATTATTTTCTAAAATTCAGCATCACAGGAAAGATAAGAAAGTAAAAATATTACTTTTAAAACATTAAAGTTACACTTATTTTAGAAAAAGTTTATATGCTAAGTTAAATGTCAATATCTAAAAGAAGTAATATAATTTTAAAAATTGAGCAGAGTAACTATTTTCCTCCCCAACATATGACTTAGAACAGTACCACAGCCGATTTATGTTTCTTGAACACTTTCGCAGCATGAAAAGAAAGTAGTTGTAATACCTAACATTTATACGGCACTTCCTATGTGCCAGGCATTTTTCAGAGTTTTTTTTCTAAACATAGCAATGAATTTAATGTTTATTACATACCTCTAACGGCAGGTCCTATTGTCCTCAACCCCACTTTCCAGATAAGGGAATTGGGGCAGAAATAGAAGATAGGAAACTTGCCTAAATGGCAGGGCTAAGATTTAAACCTGGCTAAAACTCCAGGGTCTATATTTTAATGGTTTTTACTGCTAAACTATACTACCTCCCACAGTGTTACAAAAAACTGCAATTTCATTGATAAAGGAAAGGAAAGAAACATTTTATTTGAGCTATGTAGTCCTCTGTGACCCCTACATTCCTGGAGTTTCCACATATTGTGAACCTCATTTTTCCTGAGCCTTCTGAATGAATGGGCCACTTCCAAGCACCTCAAGATACTGTCCTGCCTCAACACCACCTTCTCCAACAATTCCCTTTGCTTCTAAGAGGTACAGAGAAACCCTGACTGTTGACAACACAGAGATTTAGAAGCCATTGCTGCACCAGGAGACAGTTCTTCAGAAGGACTAGAAAAGTTAAGAGCCTTAGGTGTTCTTACCTAAAGCAGTATTAACTCAAAGTTTGTCTGTTTCATTTAGTCTTTTCTGTCACTTAAGGTAAAGGCAAAGAACAAAACCACAACACAAACAATAAACCTGCCTGGATAAGAGGAACATTGAGAAATATTTAATTCTCTTTCATTTCAGAGATAGGATGTTCTGACACATAAAAAAGCAGGCTAGAAGAAAATGCCCTTTGGAGAGGAATGACTGGTTGATTATGAAATCACAGGTATGAGAGTTGGAGAGGACCTATTAAACCCTATCACCTGTCCTCGTTATATGACTAGTCTAATTTTAAATAACTCCTGCTACTCCTCTTTCTCCTGAGACTTCATTTGAGACCCAGCTATGTAAAACCTCCACTTGACATTCAACCCGTTTCACTTTGTCCAATTTCATCTTATTTCCTTAGTTACTTAATCTGTTGGCAAGGCGATACCATTTTCCCCTGTAATGTATTTATACTCTTCAGATATCAGTGGAGTTATCTTATCTCTTATTAGGATGACATAAAAGTAGAAAAATGATAATTTGAACATCAAAGATTTCAACTACATAAAAGGTATCTGTCATAGTCAATAGATATAAATGCTTTTTGCACTTTCCTCTAACTACTCTTGTCCAAGTGTGGTAGAAACTTTTTTTTATTACAGTAAAGAGAAAAAAAAATCAGATTATTTGACTGTTTTAGGCCAGACCCCTTCAGAGAGGTGAGGTGGTTATCATATAGGGGTTAGTTTTCAGCTGTGCAATTAGTGATTTTTCCATGGAGAATCAGGCTCTGGGAAATAACTTATTAAAAGAAGATTAATTATGTATGAGAGTATTCATGTCATCATTTTCAGTACTAAACATTTTTGTGTTATGGGGTTGGCCATTTACATACAGCACATTTTTTTATGCAAAGGTCCACAATGGTGACTCACTTAACTGGATTCTGTTGGCTTCAGTTAAAAAATGTATTCAGAATTTGGCCTTTTCTCACCACATCTGCTCCCACTGATCTGAGTCTCATGACCTCTTCTCTAGTTAGGCAATGGCCTTCTACCAGTCTCTTTTCAACACTCTTGCCCTTGCACAAAACTATCTTCGAATAGATCAGTCTTGTTCTCTCTGCCTGGAATAATCTGTGTGGCTAATTCTTTCAATTCCTTACAGTTTTGATTCAAGTATCACTCTTTCAATGAGACTAACTGATCATCTTCTTTTAATTTGTAATAGCATCTTAGCCCCACCCTCCCCATCCTCTTACAAAGTTTCACATTTTCCCAAAGTACTTATTCACATTTAATACATCAAGAAACAATTAATTACTTTATATATGTACATTTCCTATTTTCTGTTTTTTCTTGCTATAATTTATGCTTCATGAGAGCAGAAAATCTGGTTTATTTTGTTCACAGATATATTCTGAATGACTTGAATAAGGCCTCAATAAATGCTTCTTAAATAAAAGAACAAAATAATAAATTTGAAGGGGCTTTTACTGATGACTCTGAAATATATTAAAAGTAGTCACTTTTTACTAAAAACTAATTTTATTAAGTTGAAATAGTGTGATGAACCATATTATAATATTCTAGGAATATCATTCTCTAAAGAAGTAGGATTAGTCAGATATATTTCTTTCTTGAAAAAATTTAACACTTTAAAGTTCTTTAACTAAATGTCACTCACAATTGATATTAAATCAACCACTTAATTTTCAGGTCTTAAAATCAGGAATATTTATGTTTGTAATAGAAGTGGCCATTAATAACAAATTGCAATGTCAATGTGCTTAGAATTTTTGTTTACTTTAGAAACTATTTTATTCAGTCAATAACTTACTCAGAAATTACTTGAGTCAAAGTTGTAGATATTTATTTACATGTTCAAAAATAATTTTGCCTGTCAATTAGATTCATGCACTGAGAATGTCTGATACGGTTTGGCTCTGTGTTCTCCACCCAAATCTCATCTCCAGTTGTAATCTACACAATACCCATGTGTTGAGGGTGGGACCTGGTAGGAGTGATGGGATCACAAGGACAATTTCTCCAATGCTGTTCTCGTAATGGTGAGTTCCCACAAGATCTGATGGTTTTATATGTGTTTGACATTTCTTCCTACACACACTCACTGTCTCTTGCCTGCAGCCATGTAAGATGTGTCTGCTTTGCCTTCCGCCATGATTGTAAGTTTCCTGAGACCTCCCCAGCCATGCAGAACTGTGAGTCAATTAAACCTCTTCCCTTTATAAATTACCTAGTCTCGGGTATTTCTTTACGGCAGTGTGAAAATGGACTAATATATGCCCTATTAATTCAAAGACAAAAGAGACTAGGTTTTTGTTCCTGAAAAGAACACTGTGGTAAAAAGAAACAAATAACTGAGTAAATATAATGCTATGTGATAGGGAAAACAGAAGCAGTGCTTAGAATATTTAAGGAAAAAAAACATTTCAACTTGGAGGTTTGGGACAGACTTTGTGGAAGTTACTGTATGTGGTCTGTATCCTTAACGCCTAGAACCATGGCTGGTTAGAGGTGGCTTTTAACATTTATTTGCCTGAATGGAATAGTATTCTCATCAGTAACCTATCAGCAAGTCATCTTATAGGATGAATTTTGCCTAAGACAATGATATAAATGCTCAACTTTTCACTGCTTTTTTATTGTAATTTTCCTTACACGTTCCTTCTAAGATTTGGAACCCTTATTTCAGTAATTATATTTGGTATTATGAATATGTGTTCCAAGACTTTCATGACTGATTTTCTCACTACAAGTTCCTTAGCTTCTAATATTTCACCACGATTTCTAGTTTCTAAGCAAAATATTATTGTCTCTAATATTTCCACCTGGCATCAATTCGAATGTCTCATTCAGATGAAAACCGTACTTGGAAGTCACAACCCTGCCCTATTATCGTGCTTTAGAATCAGACTTCCATAGGGCTTCCCAGAAATCTATCTTTGTTTCAAGATAATGCAATCTTGTATGTTGAAAATGCTAAGGAATTCTTTAAAGAAACATCAGAGCTAATAAACAAATTCAGCAAGGCTGCTGCTGGGTCTAAGATCAATATACAAAAATCCATTTTATTTCTGTGCACTAGCAATGTACAATCAGAAAACGAAATTAAGACAAAATAGACCAAACTCCAGAAAAATTAATTGCTTCACACAAGTCTACTTAGTTAATAATAAGTGGCAAGTCTAAGATGACAACCTAGTCTTGTCTCTAATGGCCTCTGTGTACTTTTCAACATTTTGCAAATATACAGGGTAAACCAATATGTTTCTTGAAACACACTCACTTTTACTTGCCTGTTTGGTTACCATTTTTCATTTAATTGATTCAATTTTTAAAAAATCCAAAAAGACTTTTGCATTTAATACTGCTCACTTTACACTGCGGAACAACACATATCTCTTTCCTTTTGATTTATGAATTAAAATCTTTTTGACTTCTGAATTAAATGAATTATACCTGAAGCATTGCCAAAAGTGTGGTCAAAATTGGGTCCAGTAAAAGGAAGAAAGGTGCTTCCCTGAATTCTTTCCCATTCATTATCATCATTTAGATCCTGGACCCAGAAACAAAAGCCATCCTCAAAGTTACAATTAATTTTCTCATAATCTGTGAATGAAAAAAAGGAAGAATAAAAAACAAATTTAGTCCACAATGTGAGTAGTTGTATTAGATTGTATTGAAAATAATCTAGCCTTATATAGCTTATACTTCAGTGGTATGCACAAAATCATTTTTTTGTTAATCTTAACTCTGTTGCATTCTATTTAGTTTTTTTAAAACAGCTTTTTATTGCCAAGTGTGTTAAATTAATACATTTCCTATACTCTGTCAGGGTATTAGCAAATATAAGTTTCTTGTTTTTTAAGTTTTACATTTTGTCTCCATTGGTTCACCCACAAAAACTTTGTTCCATATTTTTCTCTCTCCTGTTACTAAATTTAATAGCTTGATCCAAATTAAGTTTATGTAGAATTTTCTCTGAAATAGTTTTATGCTAGTATTTTGTAACTTGCAATGCTTGCAGAAAATAAAATTTTAATTTGATTTTACAGTGATTTATAAGTTTTCTCAAATTGGTTATTTGATTCCTTTGAAAAATGTAAACCATTTTCCAATTTCTCATTTCTTTTTGAGTTCTAAGAAGAGAAAGATGCACATACAAGATACTCATTATAAAACTTACATCATGAAAATTTTAGATTCTGCTACCTTTAAAATTCCATTATAACATTAAAGCATCTAAAAATTAAAAAGCTGAAAATAAATAATACTTACTATTAAGCTCACTGCTGTTAAATGCAGTGTATGTTACATTAAAGCCAACATAATCACTTTCATCAGATTCTATAAGAAAAGTGGCAGTAACTTGGTTGGAAAAAATTCTTATTGTGCCAGGATTAGTTTCCCAAATAGAAGCTGCAAAATAAAATAAACAACTGTTATATGTATATATCTATCTGTTCATCTATCTATCCATCCATCAGTCCATCTACTGAACTATCAGTTTATCAGTTTATCTATCCAAATATCTATCTGATACCACCGAGTTAACTAAAAGCATTAGTCTTACCTTTATTTTAACTGAAATATCTCTTCTTTCAAACATTAGAAAGCCTCAAATTATTTTACATATTTATGGTTTGATAAAAAAGGTATTTTAAATTTTTAATTGTTAGATTTATACACTATATATACATAGAAAAGATGCATTCATTTACTGACAAAGTTCGTCTAAGAAACACCAGTTAAGCAGTTTTAAAAATTAAAGTCAACTTAGCTTCATCAGGTATTTACTGTGTCACACTCACAAGGGCTTAATCTGGGTAAAATAATAGAAACAAAAGAGTATTCTTTGGTTCTTTATACTTGTAACTATAAGATCTCAAAATAATACCAGGTGACTTAAGATTGTTTCTACAGCATTTTATATTGATTGTAGCATTTGTCTGTCTTGAGTATAAACTACTTAGGGGATTTTTTTTTTCATTTTTGATTGTCAAGAGTTAGTATGGTACTTGGGTTATTAAAAGTTTTCATATTATGCTTTACAAAATCATTGTTCTATAGAATTTGCTTTTATGAAAATGTACATCACATACATTTTCAAAGGGGGTGATCTTGCCTCTAGGGGGGTGAAAATTGGTTCTGAGGGAGAAAAACAGTTTTTATTTTCAATTGAGTAAAGCTCAGATATACCCACAGTCCATGAACAGAACCACAGAATATAGTATATATGAAATATTAGACTTTCACGAGGGGTAGTTAGAAAAAAACAAGGCCTGAAATGGTTTCTTAGTGGAGGTGATAATAAAAAAAAGTGTTAACAAACAATCCATCCATTAGCATAAATAACAGTGAGTTATTTAACATTGAGTTCTGAAAAGAGACACTTTTATGAATGATTAGATATCCTGTGATTATGTAGTAATTAGGAAACAATGTGATACATACAATGTAATTTCAATATAATCTAATAGAAAGGACCTCATGAACAAGCATTGATTCACATCTTAATGTTTTTCCCCAAAATGTGTGCCATGAATTCAATGCTTTTTCATGAAGAACTATTATTTAGACTGTCATCATGGCAGCATGCACACCTTTGTAAGTTAAATACTTCTCGTATTGAAAACCTTTGGAGTTCATAAGTGTTAGTCACTTAAGGGATGTGAACATTCTAGAAACTTTAAACCTATCTGCCTCCTTTTTGCTTTTTATTCCATGGCAATGGAATTCTCTTGGACAATGGCTTCTGGTTGGCTTTGAATGTGGCTGGTGGTTCAACCACACCCTTAGTGTGTTGGATTTCATAGTGTGTTGGATTCTCATGATATCTAACAGAATTGTGCTAGTCTAAAAAGTCCAGGAGCTTACCTTGAGTTCCATTAACCTGCTTCAGAGATACATGCAAACCTCCTAAAATGGTGTAGAATATGTGTCTGTAGAAATTTTATAAAACTTTCATCAGATAGTCTTAAAGTCTCCTTGTCTAATAAGAGTCCCAGGACTACAGATCCAGTGAAAGCCATGTATCTTACAAATCCAGGGAGTAGTGGAGGGTAGTGGTTAAGAGCAGGGGCTCCAGCATCAGTATTTGATTGAGTCTTGGTTCCATGTCTTACTAGACTTGTCTGTGCCTTTCTTCTGTAGTGTAACAACTTTTTCCCATGAAGATTTGTGATAAGGAGTAAAAGTAATTCTCATGTAAGACAGTGACTGGTATACACTAAATGCTCAGTAAATTCTATCTTTTGCTTCTCCATCTCACCAACTAGGTTGTAAACCTTGAAAAGGATGAGATTATGACTTAATGCTTTCTGTGCCTCTGTCATTGTATCAAAGCATAGGAGATTTTTAATCAATATTTGAGGGCATATATCAAGATGTGAGTAAACAGAGTAATAGAATTTGCCTACATAAAAGAGACAGGGTTTGTGTTGAAAGAATAAAAACAATTACCTAATATCTTTTAAAGGATGCCTTTTTTCCTAGTATATCATAACTGATAAAATAAATTTTTAGACATTCCTTAAGAAAATCCAACATCTTCTATTAAAAATACAAAACTTTTATGGATGTTAATTTGCATAGACTGATCAAGCAGTCACTCTTAAATGTGAATTAACTCATCATTTGTCTACTAACAGCAAAGGCTCTGGTGAATAGGTTTTGTGAAAGAAGAGAGAAATATGATACAGATGTGGGGAATTTGGAAAGAGGGCAATGGACAGGGAAGACCAACTTTCTACAGAATATGATTCAACAGACCTAGTTCAAACTACTTATATTATCCAATTTATAAGAGTGAAAATGCGGCGACTAGAGTACCATCTTTATTATAAAAGAATTTCTAATATATTCAACACATCTTAGTGAGTGCCCACTATGAATTTGGTCTGGGGTCAAGTGCTGATGACATAGAAAAGAAATAACCAGTTTCCTCTATTAGAATAATTTGTATTGGTGAGTTATTAAATAACCATAAAATTATTATATAAGGGGAAAATGCTATGGGGGTACTGAAGAAGGAATCTTTAATTTTGCCAGGCACTATGATTGGGGAATCTTTGATAATTTCTGGAAGGGATGACTTAAGCAAACCTAGTGCTTGCTAAAATAAATTTTTCCACATAATGTACCCCTGTCAACAGAAGTGAGTTAATGGGTACTTCTGAGTATACATAAAAGTGTCCTAATAAAAGCATAAAATGTATTGAAAATGCTTTACTTTGAATAATATTTGCCTCTATTGTTTAATTCCATATATGCAGTGTTATTATTTTTGTTGTAGGATAAGTTGACAATTCAGGAATATACACTATGTTTATGACATAGCTTTGGCTATAGCTATTCACACTTCTGTGTGCCTCAGGATAAGCATGGCCTTATACAATGTATTAGAAATATATTGTCAGCAGTCCTGTGGGAATGGAATACCAGCTAAGCACTTGAGATACAAAGAATGGCATAACAACTATGCACTCAGAAACACAATTCCTGGGCTAAGCATTTTGAAACTGTTTTCAGTGTGCTAACCTAGACATTTTTGTTGTCTTTCTTTGAAGATGCATGAAAACATTTATAGATTTTTCTGAACACTAAATTAAGTAAGCTTACTCACCATCTTGTACTCCTTTCACACGAAGTATTAATAATTATTATAACCATTGAATTTAATATTATACCTTCATCATTGCAACTTAAAGAAAACATTTTTGAAATAACTTTCCCAGCACTCCATTTTGATTTACTTCAATTTTCATGATTATTTGAAGACTGCACTATCACTTTATGTATGTCTATATTTCCCTGACACTTTTTAGCAGTTAAAGAACTTTTGCATCGCAACTGTATGTTAAAATGATGGAAAAATGCCTTTAGGGTTTGTTTATGCTGATTTGCCCCTAATCAGGTATATAACAACTATTTTACAAAGATAATTCCTTACATTGTCTCTATATAATCCCACTTACCCTAAGTGAAAAATTTATATATTTCCAGTAGTGTACAAATAATAACAGCATTTGAGATTATATATTTTGAATTGGAATTTAATGAAAGCAAACCTTGTAAGCATATTTCACATAAAGGAATTGCTAAAACATTTAGGGAAAGATGAGCTTGTGACTTGAGAATGAAAGTATCAGCATTATTTCCATACAAATTAACTTTACAGTTATGGGAAATACTGCTTGTCTCCATTGATTATATACTATAATACCATATGATAGAAATATATCCCAGTTGGTGTAAATTCAGATAAACCTTGAGTTTTTGCAATACACCAGACTTTGTGCTAGGTACCAATGATAAGGTATTATTAGTTTTCTTCGAAAAAGTTAGAATTTTTAATTTGAAAATTTAACACCCAATACACTTTCTCACATTTTCGGATTATAATTAAAATATTTAATTTTCAAAACTTTAAAATAAATTATTATTCTGAATACCTTAAAATTAAGCAACTACCTGTTATAATGTAACTACACATTCATAGATATTTTCTGCTTGGATATTCAGTTTCTCATTACATTCTTATGGCAATTAATTGCCCATTAGTCACATCACTATGGCTAAATGTTTTAAAATTTATTCACAAATTGCTGATACCCTAATCGTGTGAAAATAATATTTAGACAAACCATGGTATTTGAAGAGCTAAGAAACATGAGAATATCTTATGCCTACCACTTATTCAGCCCCCAACCTCTGCAAATTTAGATTTTAACTTCTGTATAGTAGGGATGATAATAGCACCTACATAATTGGTTTGGAAGAGCATTTATTGAGTCAACTCAAAGTGCTGACAACACTCCTTTACACAGTGTAAGTGAAAATATATGGTAAAGTTTATTAATGCCACATTAGTCTTTGGAAATGTTTATATGAAGTAGCCTATTTGTCCACCTATGTGAATATTTATGTTGGTAATAATTTTAAAAAACTGCATTTATCGGATATAGAAATAGATTATGAAATGGTTGGCCCATTCTTTTTAAGAGCAAATGTGATTTACCATGAGTTCGTATGTATTATATACACTCATTATGATATGTGTACTTGGGCTGTTAAAGCACAAAGAATAATTGTATTATGTTTCAAGTCAGAGAGTTTGGGATTTGATTTCTGCCTCCAACACTGTGGACTTATGGTAATTTAATATATTAGACCTCATTTTACTCTTCTGTAAAACATATTTTGCAGGTTTATTGAAAATATTAAATAAGAAAATGCACATTGATTATTCAGTAGAATATCACACGTCAACACCTAATAAAAATGAGATATTATTAGCATATGCTTACATATTTCTCAAATCATTAAATCTGTAAAACATTATTCAGTAGGATTCACTTTTCATTGCCCACAAATACAATTTGAGAGGCGAGGTTCTTAACACAAAGTTATTATGTAAAATTTAATCACACATGTCACCAACCTTATCTTAGCTCGACACTTAACTATTTCTCCAACAGGCGAGGAAAACTAGTTATTCCCTCGGCTTCGTTTCCACATTCTCTACCTCATCCTCACTGATTTCCTCCTGGAATTTTGCCCCTAATTTCACTGGTTACTGTGAATAGGTCTGTGCATTTTGGGGACAGGGAGAACAAAGGGGCATGAACAGATGTATATTACTAGGGCATTCCCTGCCCTCTTTTCAGCTTCCAGCCCCATCCATGTGTAACGATAAATGGTTGTATAGTCACAATACCATCCATCCACATCTGTCATTTACTTAGCCTACCTCCTTGGCTAGACAATGTTTTAGCCACTTTATTAGTATTAGCCTGTAGGAGAACGAGGAGCAGGATGAACATAAAAAATAACAGAACCTTTGTGGGTTTATAACCTATGCAATGCAGAGAAAACAGAATAGTAATTTGCAGAGACTGAATTTGGTTAATAGGGACTAACATTTAAACAATGTATGGTAACCAAATTGATAATTATAACCATTTGACAAGTTTCACATAATTTTTAAGATATTAATTAGAAGAGGATGATGTTAAAACGTAACTGTTTTATTATGAAGACACGTAGAGCACTAATTTTCTAATTTTTATAATGACAAGCAATTTTGTTTTTTTTAGTTTTATAAGTTTCAAGTCCATATTCACTTCAAAATCAAAGGGAAAACATACCACTCCAAAAATTTACCCACATATTTTCATTTTCATAAGTAATTGTATATTTGCTTCAACTTACCTCTTAAAATCTTGCTTGATCCTACACCTTCATAAATATTTAATATATCTGTATAATATATATTAAAATGATCGAAGCTCAGTTTAATAGAAAGTCCTTGGTTTACACTAAATTAAAGGCAAAAAAATAGATTACCACATTTTTAACAGTTGTCATATTTCCTAATGCATTCTAGAATTTGTATGTGTTTTCTTGTGGTGAACACCACATAATATGATATCTACCCTCTTAAATTTTTAAGTGTACAGTGCAGTATTGCCAATTATGAACACAATGATGTACAGCAGATCTCTAGAATTCTTTAACTTGCAGGACTGAAACTCTGTATCAGTGAATGACAACTCCCCCATTGCTTAGTCCTCCCAGTCCTTGGCAACCACCATTCTCCTCTCATTTCCATGAGTTTAACTACTTTCTATGCTTCAAGTAAATGGATTCATGCAGTATTTATCTCTCTGTGACTGGCTTATTTCAGTTAGTACAATGTTCTCAAGGTTCTTCTATGTTGTATCATATACAAGATTTCCTTCTTTATGACTAATATTCATATATATATATATATCACATTTCCTTTGTTCAATCATCAGATGATGGACATTCAGGTTCTTTTTACCTTTGGGTTATTGTAACTAATGCTGAAATGAACATGGGAGTGCAGACATTTCATTGAGATAAATATTCAGAATTGGGAATGCTGGATCATATGTGAATTCTATTTTTAATTTTTTTAGGAACCTGCACACTGTTCTCCATAGCAGCTGCACCATTTCAGGTTTTCTCAGTGTCATTTGTGGAAAAGACTATCCTTTTCCCTTTGTGTTGTCTTAGCACCCTCGTGGAAGATCATTTGATCATATATGTGAGGCTTTATTGTGGGCTTTCTATTCTTTCTGTCTACGTGTTTGTCTTTTTGCCAGTATGTTACAGTTTTGATTACTACAGCTTTGTAATATATTTTGAAATCAGGAAGTGTGAGATCCCAGGTTTGTTATTTTTTCAAGTTTGTTTTGGCTATTCAGGTTTTGTTGTGATTCCATGTACATTTTTAGATTTTTTTTCTATTTCTGTAAAAACTGCCATCAGTATTATAGGGCTTGCATTCAATCTGTACATCACTTTGGGTAGTATGAACATTTTAATTACGTTAAAATTTCCAATTCATGTATATTGTTCATACCATCAAGGTGACAGCTTGATTGTATGACAGTTAAATTGTTATTTACATACTTAAATGTCTTTCCTAACAATTTATATGACTCAAGGACAGGGATTAATTCATTCAGTCCTATATTATCTAATACTTTGTAGAAACTAGTGCATGCTATTGATATAAAAAATATTGTATCTAGCTGCTGGTATAAGAGCATAGAAGGAAAAGTGTGACAGGTTCATCAGAAAATTTAAATTTGACATTTAAACTATTTTCATTTTCAGATAATAGTTTCAGAGAGAGGAGACTTAGTGAAACCTCTACTTACAACTCCACTGTCTTATTAAAGTGTTATAATCAGAAATGTAAGTAACTCCTCCAAGTGCTTTGTAAGTACCAAGTTTCTCTGAACATGGCTGAAAGAAATAAAAGTGTGTATGGGTGAAAATGTCTAAGCCTCCTTGGGCATGAGGTTGGCTAGATCATCTGCAAATGGACCCAGGAAAGGATTAAAAGGGCTGGTAATACTTAAGAGATTTAGTTTCCAAGGCCAAGCAGGAGCCCTGAGAAGTGACCTGGCCTCCGACTCTGGCCCTGGAGGATACTGAGTGAAAAAGGCCTACAGGCAGGGACATGGCAAGACTGGTTTTTAGGTTCACCACCAGTAGTAATGTGGCCAATAAGGCAATCAAGGACGTTCTTCACAGAGTTAGTAAATTTTTGAAAGTCTAAAAGTCATTGTTGAGAACTGTCCATTTATGGCAAGACCTCAGGTTGATCAAACACCATACTATAATTATGGCCGGTGGGCTGGACTTCAGGGCTGAAGTTTAGTCTTCAAGTAGTGGAGTTGGTGTTAGCGAAATAGCAGCTACTAGCACGGCAGCATTAAAAGACAACTAAGCAGAAACTCAGATTTTTGAAACTGACCTGTGTTTGCTGCAAGGGAGATAAAGTTAGAATGGTGGTGGGTTATTAAAAAAAACAACCAAAAAAACCCAAACCACAAACCTATGGACTTCAGCCCTGAGTATCAGATTCAGCAGTCCTGGAGTGTATTCTGGAATGTGTATTTTGAGAAGCTCCAAGGGCGATTATGATGAGTGCTTAGGTTTGAGGGCCCTTGAAGCATGTTAGGTAAATGCAGGAGATGTTATACTCATGGCTACTATAAGACGTGTCTGGTAACCACAGGCAGAGGTGAGGGGATCAAGATGAGGAAGCAGAAGATCATCCCAGCTTAGACAGAGAAGGAAAGTAAAGCTCAGTTTGAAGCTGTTTAAATTCTGCCTCTGTTATGTCAGTTTAAAGAGGGAGTGAGCCTGCTGGTGAGACCTTTAGGGAATCTGGAGTCAAGCTGGAAAAGACAGAGATGGAAGAAATAAGCAGCCATTTCATACTGTTTGGCAAGAACCTGAGGCTCCGACTTTTAACTTTCTTTAATCAGCTATTATATTGATTGCCGTAGTTTTCTAGTGAGTCATCACAATGATTAAAATAACACTATAGGTCAGACCAGTAAACCATAATCCCATCTAGCTATTAATACAAATGAACTAATTAGAATATAATTTTTCATAGTGAATTCTATGGAGCACTTATTCTGCATGCTCTGTTGGGGAAATATTCAGCATTTTAACCAGAAAGTTTTCATTGGAGACTTACATTGCATGTTAACATATTTAAAGCTATAAGAAGTCCTACTTTTAAGAGTTTAAATAAGTTTATTTCAGGATCTCTTATATTTACGTGAGTACAAATTCTTTTTTCCTTGGAATATCCGGAAGGAACTTAAGGTGTTCCTTGTCTATGAAAATGTTTAGGTAAACATTAAGATAGATTAGCTATCAGCAGCCTGATTATTTTGATTATCATCATGATTGGTTAATTGAATTAAGAATGTGGAGGTGAAATATATATTGACTGATCCAAATGTCATTCGAGATACAGCAAGAAAGACATACATAGAGGCTGTTCCCTGCTCTTAATCTGCTGTAACTGAATCACACCTTTAGAGATCTCCACAAAGTCCGTGGCGAAATAAGAAAGGATATATTTTATAGACAAATGCAGGTGACGTTTAAAATTCTACTTCTCATGATACACAGCCATACATCTGTGTTGTTTGCCTGGCAGCATGTGATCAATGTGCACCACAGAAAAATAAACTTGCTTCAGAACCCAATGAGATGACCCCATTTATTAGACAGTATTGTTCATAGGACAGAATGCCTTTGTAAAAGGTTAAAAATGATAGTATAATCTTTGGTACAGTTTTTCAGTTAGGAGGTTTTTGCTTCATACTTAATGAAAACAATAATTCTTTTAAAAAGTACTGAAAACAATAAGACGTTGCATCAGAAAAACACTTTATGACTTAAGAACAGAAAACATAAGATCTTGTATTACCGTATGATCCACTGGCAGACAACACTTGATTCAGAAGGTTTTGGATAATGAGTAGCCTGGAAAGACCCAGATGATCCAGTTAACAAAAATCTTCCATCACAAACTGTGGCTGCAAAACGATGCCAATTAATGTTAGACAAAAACAATCTTGGGATTCAAATTGGCTGCAAAACATTTCACAGAATATTCATGGCAGAATCTGTACAAGGCTATTTTATAAAATTGAAATGATAATAAGATTTCATGTTGAAAACCTATTAGCCATTTTTAAATACTAATATACATCCTATCCTGAAGTATTTTAGAAAAATTCTTTCTTTGTTTTCTTTCTTCTCTTTCTTTCTTTCTTTCTTTCTTTCTTTCTTTCTTTCTTTCTTTCTTTCTTTCTTTCTTTCTTTCTTTCTTTCTTTCTTTCTTCTTTCTCTCTCTCCTTCTTTCTGTCTTTCTCTCTCTTTCTTTCTCCTTCCTTCCTTCCTTCCTTCCTTCCTTCCTTCCTTCCTTCCTTCCTTCCTTCTCTCTCTCTCTCTCTCTCTCTTTCTTTCTTTCTTTTATTTGAGATGGAGTTTCGCTCTTGTTGTGTGTGCTGGAATGCAATGGTGCCATCTTGGCTCACTGCAACCTCTGCTTCCCGTGTTCAAGCGATTCTCCTGCCTCAGTCTCAGGAGTAGCTGGGATTACAGGCGCCTGTCACCACGCCCGGCTACTTTTTGTATTTTTAGTAGAGATGGGGTTTCACCATGTTGGCCAGGCTGGTCTCGATCTCCTGACCTCAGGTGATCCTAAGATTCCTAAAGTGTTGGGATTACAGACATGAGCCGCTGCGCCATGTTCAAAAGCATTGTCTTTCTAAACACACTTCCCTAAGCTGCACTTTAAGTGTATTCTTCCACATTTGCAAGGAAATAAATATATCTGAATTGCAACCTGCCAGTTTAGACAAATAACTAGTCATTTTTTTTGGTCTTATTTTTAGAATTAAATTGGAGCTAAGTGAATTTCAAATATATGAACAAAGTGCTACGTTTTCTTGAAAAAGATTAGAATAAGGCCAGGAAAATGATAGTACTAATGGCCTGTATAGAATTCCATCCAACAAATCTGTTAGTCCATCTTTTAAAGTTCATTACTCTTGCTCCTTTGGGCAATCACTAGCTCAATATTTTCAATATTTTCATTCAATATTCCTGATTAAGACTTTTGCTTTCTATAATTACTCATTTTCCTCTTTTAGTTTTCCTAGATTTATTTCATGAACCCCTCCTTAATGTCATGCATTATTAGTTGCCTTTAATTTATATCTGAATAGATTACAACTAGATTAAAATCTTCTTGAAGGCGTGAACCAGGAGCCATAACTTACAGATTTTTGTTTTTTTCATACACTTGCTATATATAGTATATGCAAAAATCCACCTTGATTTTCACAATTTTTAGTCTTACATTATTTTCCTTCTAGTTAGTTACTTGGTTATGTTGACACAGTATTCTAAAATTATGACCCCTGCAATGTGCTCTTTTTCTCTGCGTAGATTAAAAATTCTTCATATGGAGACACATTGACGGAGGATAGAAAAATCAAAGAAATACGTCAAAATTAATTTGCCATTTTTGGAATCTGAGTGTTTAGAATAAGCTAATTCTAAACTGAGCTATGAAAAGCTCATTGTAAATTATAAAGTGATTCTATCAAATTACATAATACAAGCTATTTTATGACAAAATATTTTATGTATATAAAAATAAATACATTAAAAATTAGCAAATAGAAATCTTGATAAAAATTTTATGTGTTTATTGGGTTTTTGCTATTTTTTGGCATATATATATTTTGAAGTGCATAAAAATTTACTTTGGTAACTTAAGTTTATTATTCAAAGTTTGCTTAAAAACAATGGCCTAAGAATTAATTGCATTAGCTTATGATTTGGCAACCTGATTCCCAGAAGAAAAAAAGAAAAGAAAAAAAGAAAGAAGATAAGAAAAGAAAAGTCAAGGAGCAGAGGATTAAATTCTGAACAATCCAGCACAGACCACAGGAAAGAAGGAAAATAGTGGTTTGTTAACTGAATTGCCTTATGCATAATAATCGCTGCAACAAACAAAGAAAATTAAGGCTCATTTGTCATGAGTTGAAGATAAATAGTAAAATATGTGACTTTTTAATGACTTGCTAAATAATTTTCTAGTTGTTAGAGCAAATCTCTTTTCTCACCCTCAACTCTGTTTTTCACTGTAAACCATGCCAAACAAGTAGGGCAATTAATGCCTTAGATTCAAAGACCATAAAAATGAAAATGGTATTGCTTGCATTTTATGTGATATATAAAGCTTTTAAATTACAGTTTGTCGAGAAATATTGTGGACTCAAAGATTGTAGGCAGTGTAGTAAAGTCTACTGCTATTGGGAAGTTTATATTTGAGTTGCAGTACTTAGGAAGCAATGAGGTAGGGAGCTCAGTCCTATCAGTGCATGAGGTAGGGCGCTCAATCCTGTCAGTGCTAAAATATAACTGCCAACATTTACGGAGGGTTAACTATGTGCCAGTCATTTTCCAAAGTTATTATATATGTATGAATGTAATTTTATAACAACTTTATGAAGTTATGGGGGAAACTGAGGCATATATGGATTAACTAACTACCATAAGGCCTCCTAGCTTACAAGCAACAGTTGAAAGCCAGGCAATCTTTTTCTAGAGCATACTGTGGTATATTGCCTAATATCACAATATGTATGTGCATCTATCACTATCGCAATGACATCACCCACTCTTTGAACTGAAAAGCAGGGGGGAAAGCATAAATAAAAGAAGAAACAGAAAACTTTTTAAAGGTTTCCATCTTTTTCAATGTTCTTAAAGTTAGAATATAGATCACATTTGCAATAATATTCCAGAACAAATGGGGACGCAAAAGAGACAGAGAGAGAGAGAGAGAGAGAGAGAAAGGGAACAAAACAAGATCCCTTTAAGAATTCGTAAAACCCGTTTGTAAAGTTGTTAAAATTTTAGTCATTGTTCCAATCACTACGCATTTTTTTGGGAAAGGTATCAACAGCTTTGTGCTGCACAATGTGATTCATGATTTCCAGAAAGCTGAGTTATGTCTCTAGTTTCAAAGACGGTTCTACGTTTGACGAACCCTGTTTCAGTTCTTTCCTCAGCACATGACTAAACTACACTTCCCCAAATCCCTTGCAGTCAGATAAGGTCATGTGACTGAGTTGGCCAATGAACGATTGTAAAAGTCGCTGTGTCTATTTCCAAATATGGTTTCTGAACATATCTGTAACATTCTTCCTTTGTCAGTCAGCTGGTTATAAAGGATCCAGTAGAGGACTCTGGGGGCAGAGAGAGTGGCAAGTAAGGAGCAGGCATCCTGAATGCCTAGAGCACAGCCATTCACCATTTGTCTTGTACTGTGATATAGGTGATAAATAAACTGTTATTGTCGTAAATTGTTAAGATTGTTTGTCTATGACAACATGTCCTAAAGAATATGGTCAATTTTCCTGTCCAGCATTCTGTCACTTTACTAAGTTTTAGTGGGAATGGATACTCCACAGGTCAAATTCTGCTCTAATGAGGCTCTAGTCAATTCCTGCATTCAAGCAAATATAGAGAATATTCCTAAACGTGTTTAAAATAAAATTAAAGTAGTATTGAATTATTTCTAATAGCAACACTCAGAATGCCAAAATATTATCATTTCAAGATAGAGGCTTGTGTAAGGCACTTTCTTATATATATTTTTCATTTAATTTCAGGATGTTTCTGGAGAACCTAATAGTACAAATGACCATGAATGAAGCAGGATAGGTTTTCAGGAAAAAATATATGACCCAGTGGTGGATGAGTAGGATGGCTGGGTGCTTAGGATGGTGACTTTTTAGACTGTGCAGTGCTTTCTAGTGCGGCATCAGAAAAAAAAAATCTAAGTAGAAGATAAATGAGCCTGTCAAATAGTAGCAGACATTCTACTGCATTATCAGAAATGTTACCTGTAATGGGATGGAATTCATAAGGGTATGCACTTAGGACCAATGAAGAGCTCCCTCTGCTGGCTGAATATTCACTAATTGTGTCTTTGCTCATGGCATTGAAATCTCCAGGATATGTAAATCAAACATGATCTATGCTTAGCCACCAAGCTCTATTATGGATACACACGTGAGGCATGCAAACTATGAGAACACTCGCCAACTTCCAAAGAGTTAAGCATTGGCTTAAAGGCTGTGAATCAGCATCTTTCCTTTTCATAGGTCAGCTAAAAAGTGAACTTTCCTGCTGATGTAATTCTAATCAGAAGACAAAAACAATTTAAAGAAATCTTGTTTCAGCTATAGTCAGCTGTAAGTGTGCAAACCTAAATAACTAAAGACTAAAAGAGGAAGTTGCATGAGGAAGACAACGTTAATATGACTCTATTTATAACACAAACCAGAATTAGAGCTCCCAGTTGGAGCATAAAAGTAAATAAATCAATGAGAGAGAGAGAGAGAGAGTAAAGGTCAATTTCATATTGGAAAAATTATCTTAAATTAATTTTATAATTTTTTTCCGTGAATATAGATTGATGGACAGCGGCTTTCAGGTGGAAATAATGCTGCTGGAAGTTTGAGCTGGTGTTGAAAGTCATTAGGCTTGTGGGCTCACCATAGTCAATGAATGAAGCAACTTAAAATGAATAAAGCAACTTGTACTTTTAAATTCTCTCTGGATAAAAATAGATTAATTGATTGATTTAAACAATATTATCCTACAAATAATTCGAGTTTATTTACCAAAATAGACACAGCTTACTTTAAACAACAAAAAAAAGAGAATCAACAAAATGGAAAGTGACGGTGTGCACGCTTAAGAGAGTTAGTGACATGAACGGCTGGTCACTATTAAGGTTCAATAAACAAAAAAATCTTTGTGATACTAAGAAGTAACAATGCAGTTCGACTATATTTTTAAAACAAACTTAGATAATTACTTCCATTCTAATACTGAGGCTCATCTCCTGAGTTTTGAGTGGCTCAGAAAAATGATTCATAGCATTAAAACTTATTTTAGGACAAATTATCACACTTGCATGATATTCCTGTGGTTTTTTTATATGCACTGATATTAGTTCATCATGAAAATTATGAATACCACGAGCATAATAACAAAATAATAGGTGCATACATTTTTCAATATTTGATTCATGTATTTTGGTAGTTACGCCTTTTCCTCTATTTAAGGATGTTGATCATCATTATATTGGCTTAAAGCCATGTGTTTAAGTTGACGTACACTATTGTTTTTGAAACAGAAATCAACATCACCTTTGTTACCTCATGATGGCACACTTGTATCATATTCTCCCTGAAAAGATTTTGGAAAATGCCTGAAAGTCATAGCAAAGCAAGAACATTGCTTTCTTCTTCTTTGAGTAACTTAGTTATATAAAACAGATTTAAAAATATTCTGTAGCCTGCACTTTCTTCCAATATGTTCTGAGTGCACCTCAGAGTATGTAGTTAAACTTTAAAGGTCTGAATTTTATCCAAGAACATTTGCATTGGGATTGCTTAGTGGGAGTCTCTGTAGTGGACCTGCCTTTCGTTGAGTTGGTACTGGGAAACAGACTAACTGCCTGGCTTTTAAAATGTGTACTGAGTGGATAGGTAGCTTTGAAAACTTTCATCGTTATTGGAATACTCATCTTTAATTACTGTCAAGCAAGATGAGAAAAGTATAACAAATAATAGAAAAGTATAGCAAATAGTAACTATGGTCTGTAACACACTTTGGGCACTAATTGTACTGATAGTTTTAAAACTAATTATAAGCCATACCAAAAAATGTGCAGTTAATACTTTCTGTTAAATAAAACAAAATATCAGTTAGACTTATCCAAAGTCAGCAGTCTCCCCTTATCCACAGGGGATATATTCTAACACCTGCAGTGGATGCCTGAACCATGGATAGTACTGAACCCTATATCTACTATGTTTTTTTTCTTACACATACACACCCACCATAGGAGATTAACAGCAATAATCACTAATAAAATAGAACAATTATAACAATACTCAGAATGATGTGCAACTTTATACTTATACATTGTTTATTTCTGGAATTTTCCATTTACTGTTGTGCCCTGTGGTTGACAGTAGGTAGTTGAAACTGTGGAAACCACTAATAAGGGAGAACTATTATAGTTCTATGTGGAAATCTTCTTAAATATGTTGCACACAAAAATAAATTACCTATTTAGATGCTGCTTTCTAGTAAACTTTCCTAAGTGGAATCCAGCTATAACATGAAGAAATAAGCCAAAGAGTAAACATGTAGTTTAAATCAACTAGAGTCATGCTTGGTATATGGTAACTGCTACTTAAGTGCCTAATAATAATAATAATAATAATAATAATAATAATAAAATAACGTTATTGTCATTAACACTCAAAAAATGCCAAAATATACAAATGAAACACAGAAGTTTTACTTATGAGGCATTAAGTTCTTATTCATATCCTATTTCTATTATTTATAGAACTACAAGAGGCAAATAAAAGCAACAGTCAAAATTTTAATATGGTGCTCATTGAGTTAGGTACTGTTAAAATGTTGAAAGAAAAAGACCGATATGATAGTGAAAAAACATGAAAACCATTAGTAAGAAGTGAGAATGTCTATCGAATAAGTCAAATTAATAATAGTTTGGATTAGCTTAACATAGAGAAGAGATGAAAATTTAGCAAATCCCATCCCCACATTTATGACAGACATTGTTAATCACATCTTCCTTTCTGTAGTGATCAAATGGAATTCTGTTTAATTAATTAATAAGTTTAATATTATTTATAAAGTTTAGGAAAATATTAATACAATTATTTTTAGATTTTATATTATACTATAAAAATAGCTATTTAAATAGCTCATTCTTCAGTAGTTTCAGGTATTTGAGATTAGAGTGTGTGTGTGTGTGTGTGTGTGTGTGTGTGTGTGTCTACAGTGAGGGAGGATAAAACAGAAGGACAGAGAGTAGTGGGGAGAACTTACCACACATTTTATTGTCTTCATCAGAACCGTCTGGACAGTTTACTTCTCCATCACAAAATAAATCAGCTTTTATACACGTTAGAGCGTCAGCACAAGGACTTGAACCAGGCGGGCACTCTACTGAGACATTTCCTTTAAAAAACAACGGAAATTAATTTCCAATTGAAGAGATATGTACAATGTTTAAATATTTAATAGGCCTTTTTGCCACTGGGGTTCTTACTTATAAGTATATTCTTCAACTGCCATGGGAATATTTATTTCATTTGTAAATCAATCATTTGTAAAATTAGAGCATTTTAAATTTTGAAATTTCATGAGGGGCAATTTTGGAAAGCTTATCATCATCTGCAACATCTAGCAGCCACTTCATTTACTCATAAGCTTATTTTTTGAAAATATAGTGTCTTAAGTCAAGGTTTCCATTCCGTAGAGTACATTTACCAACCGAAGTCATTTTAAAGTAAGAGAAACACTTAAAATTCCCAGTGCATTGTGACATTGAACAATGAAGAAACCTAATGGCTATTTCTGTTCAGTATCTCTTTGTTCTTGGGGTCAGAGATTCTTAGGGGGTACACTGTAAACACACCCCTGCAGGGTTTCGTGCCATCTTCTGGAGGGGATCCAAACAATGTGCACCTCTCAGCCTGCCTTGTCCTTCACTTGCCCCACTTTCATCAACTTAAGTCTAGAGATGCACCAAGAAACACATTTTACTTCTAGAAATTAACTTGGAAAATTTAAGAGCAATTCCGAAAATAAGACATACTCTTATATGCCTACAAGATAAAGACTTTTTAAAAAATTTTAGGCCAATGTGGAAATTTGAATACTTTTGCCTCTGAATATAATAACAAGGATGGTGCAAAGTTTTGGAGATCTTTAACTCATCAGCATTTTTGTTTTCTTTTTGGTTATTGTTCTTAATCTTAAAGCCAGAACTCTACTGCCATCTGCTGGGTTTTAAAAATATGAAAATCTGAAATTTCTCCTTCCGCTCTATAAAATTAATTGGAAAAGTAAAAATGCCCGTGTCAATGAACCTACTAAGTTACTTCTTAACTAAAAACATTTGTACATTTTTGCTGAGTTTACATACAACTAAATTAGACATGTGCAACTGGCTGTAATTAAAATGAATATAAACCAATGGGAAATTCATGGAACACCCAACATCTAAAACTATAGGACAGAGTAAAGATCAAAGCCATTCTCAAATGACAGAGTACTCCCATGTAGGAAAACAATAAATAATAATAAAAATATTATTTAATAAACTCAAAGGCATATACTTGTTGATATTTAAGAGCTATTCATCAAAAGTCCTTAACCATTGAGTTGTTAATCCAGAAAAGGCATAATATTTGATAGAATCTCATACGTGCTTTATAAATACGTAAACCAAAGAAAGCACTATACTTAAAACTGTGTCTTATTTTACGAGTAGCTAATAGAATTCCAAGTATTCAACATTTCAAAGACGAATTTGGGATATAGCTGCGAACATATATCACTTTGGCTGTCCTAACGCTTCTCATAGGAGCTTCAGTTCCTGATGCATCGCGTCTCTGTTCAATATCTGTTGAACTCTAGATCGGACCCCAAAACCACACCAGCAAGCGATACCACTTGGACTCGATTGATCTCATGAATAATCATTTATTGACCCCACAAGTATTTATTTTGTACACATTTTTGTCATGGAATTTTAAGAGACGGAGATAAAAGAATGAGTAAGTCAGAGCCTCTCTCTTTTTATGAAGCTTGAATTTACAAATTATATTTTAAAGAGAGAGATTTAAAAAGTGCTATGGGAGCATCAAAGTTTAAGCAATTAGTTTCCTTCTAAGGCAAGAATTAAAGACATTTTTACAGAAACGGTCATATTTAAATTAGTTTTTGATGTATACCTAGAAATGCACCAGGAGGAGAGAGATATGGAATGTATTTAGTGATGTGTCAGGAGTACATCAATATATGAGAAACAGATGAGTCTCATTAACCTAGACAGTGGGATGTTTATGGAAGGCATAGCAGGAAGGAGTTTGGTACCAGAGTCTAGCGAACCTTTTTATCTTTGTTAAGTGTTAGAGATATTTTTCAATAGGCGATGGCACTGGAACATTTTACATCTATCTGCAATATGACCAGTCCATGTTTCCTAAAGGCAATTGTTGGACCATGTGAAATATGTGAAACATGTGAAACATCACTTGAATAGGACGACTCGAGAAGCTGTTTCAAGGGTCCACATGAAAGATGAGAGCAGAAGTCTCACAATGGCAGAGGAGATGGGCCACGGACTCAGTTGCTACTTTACAGGTAAAATTGATGAGCTTCAGTGACCACGTGTGCTTCTGAACAAGATTAGTGAAGGTGGAGAATGGGATGCTAAGTAGTTCAGTTGAATTACTGAAGAGACCAGTTGGGTTACTAATGGCCATTAGTTGCAGTAGTGATTACGAGATGAACAAATTGTGGGGTTATAAACTGAGTCTAGTTTGAAGTATTTTGAATTTAAGTTGGAATATGAGGTACCCTTAAGTTGCACTCTGGCTCTCTCCAGACTGTTTCATAAACACTCTTCAACTGACTTGGTCCATGAGGAAACAGAAGTTTCCCATATTAAAACTAATATGAAAAATGTGAATGTCATTCTTATACAATGGTAGTGAGTTTTTAAATTTTTGTCAAATTATATTTTTACTGACTCTTCTCTCTCTCTCTTTCATTTCCTACGTGAATATATATGATTACAATTTCTAACAAAAATCAATTAAAACATTAGCTGTTACACCTAGCCAGATGCCAGTTTAGTTTAAATGGGTTTGCACTCTCAAACTAGAGTTCTTGACTTGAGTATTACTTGGTTTGCATTTCATTGCTTAATTTTTGTTCTAATATTTCTTTTTTTTAAGAAGTCTGTAGCAAATTGTGCTTCCCAACAGAAAATTTTTAGGAAAGGAGTTTATCAATTCTAGTTAAAGAAAACAAAGAGAATAATTGGTTTCATTTATTAAAAACTAATCAAATTTCCTTAATATTAGGCATTATTAACTCAGTGGGGAAAAGTGCACTTGTTTTCTGTAATCCATGTGGTATTTTACCTTCAGGACACTAACTTTTGACATATTATGAAAACACACCAGTGAATTATATTGCAGTTCTGTAAATAGAAGGCTTTAATTAATCATTTGTATCTGTAACGTGAAAAATTCAGCATACGCTCAGAGAGGATTATTTCAGAGTGATCCAATGCCCAAACAATTTCCAGTGATTTGACACTAGGAGCCTCCTGTGCCTACTGAGAGCAGGCTCTGTGCTAGGCATCGTGGAGAGTAAAAAGACTAAAATCCATTATTTTTTGCCTTCCAAATAATTTGTAAGAGATGTTACATACAACATGATAAATTGAAACCATAGTTTGGAAATCACAGATTTTTATTGTTCCTATAGTTTGAAAAGGGATAATAGTACTTGGTGGCCAAAACTGGTTAAGACAAATTAAGCCCAAGATCCTGATAGTTTACTCCATAGGAGAAGCAGAATCTTCATCCATGAATGTTTGCCTTTAGAGACCAGTTTTATTTCACTGTGCTATGCTGGAAAATAGATTATTACCTTACAGAAATTCTCATTTACTCTATAGAACAAATTTAGGCTTTTTAAAATTTTATTGTAAGCAAGACTGTAGCTTTTCAATCCAAATGAAATTATTGGTAGAAAGATTCTTTAGTAGTCTTGATACCATGTGAATAGGAATGTCTTAAGTTAGAGGAGAGTGCTTAGTAATGGATAAATGTTGTTTTCTCAAGTGCAGAAAAAGAGCAATTCTTAAAGTCACCATACATTTGGTATCAGATAAAATCTCTGCATCTCAGTCTTAAAGTAATTAAATCGGGGAACATCATTCTACCTTAGGTTGTGTTGGCCCAATTTCATGTTTTTCACTAAATCAACCAATTATTCTTTTTCTTCAGTCCTCAAACTCTTTCACACAGTGGACTGGTAGCAAGATTACATACTTTATGAGACTGAGAAAGACCCTGATAGTGAAACTTTTGTTTTCTGCAGCTATTGCCTACACAGTAAGTAACAAAGGACTAGAACAAGCTGTCGTCTAGAAATCCCTCAAACATGGGAGCAATTGCCAAAACACCCGCTCTAGGCACTCTGTAGCACTCCAGAAATTAATCTGTGTAATGTCACCTCAGTTCCAGTCCTTCGCCGCTAATGTTCTAAGTGGGTTAGTAAAACTGACAGGTCATTGGCAACAAAAGCAGTTGAATGATAGAGCATAATCCTCATGAACTTTGTACCGTTATCACAAAAAATTCTCTTTGGCAGAATTTATAACAGTACTAATATCAGGTATATGATGCATGCATCTGTTGATTTTTCTCAAACTCTATCTTCCAGGCATATAAAAATGAGAATAAACTTAAAATCCCTGAAAGTCATATTCATAATAAATTACTGCTTGGAAAATGCAGTTTTCACGTTTAATTGCCTCATTCCCCTCTATAAATACACAGTATCTTGCCATATGAGAGGAATAAACGGCAAGGATGATTGGGCACTCATGTAGCACATGGATTCACTTAAAAGAAAAAGAATATGACATTTCACCACCTACTTACCTTATAATAATACTTTGAGAATTGATTAAGGTAATCCAATACAGTCTCTGATAACAGGAAATGTTTAGAAACAAAGTGTTTTTGGAGAAATAAAAGTTCAGATCAAAATGAGCATTACCCAGTATAATAATCTTGTTTTAAATTTAGGGTTTTTTTGTGAATCTTTTAAATAAAGTATCCAAATAGTTGTTTTGTTCGATTCTGTTTCATCAAACTCAGAAGAGGGAAGGAGTAGGAATCTAGTATTGGTGGTGTTCCTCCTGCTCCTTTGTGGGAGTCACCATATTGACCATAGTACAGTGAGTATCCGTATTATCTCTCTTTCAATTCTCATGATCATCCTCTAAGAAATGTATTTTAATCTACTTTTCAGATAATTTATAAAGTTCAAATAGGCTAGATAGCTTGCCACATACATATAAATTGATTGTTGAAATTAGGTAATGCGTGAATTCACCCATGTCTTTTTAGTGATTGAGAATTTGTGTTACATTTTGATCTTTATTTTGACTATCAATTATACAAAATGTGAAAGACAGAGTTAAGTGTACACTGCCCCCCATTTCTGTAGTTTACATGTAGAAAAGAAGATTTCTGCTCCACTGACCAGGAGAGAAAAATATGGCTGGCACATGTTCCCATGCTCTCTGACCCCTCATTCATCATTTCCTTCTTTGCTCAGAGGAAATTGGGCAGATGTTTCAGCCAATTCTTTATATTTATAACAGGTATGTCTTCAGAATAGTAAAGGAGAAAACCTTCTTTTAAGTCCAGTGCTTTCTTGCTTTATTTAAAACACTATTTCTACCTAATACATTCTACATATTACTATTAGGACATTTTATACAACTAAGAGGGCCCTAACGACTTTGAATTAATCATTTGATGAACCTCTAAACAAATAGAAAAATTGCCTTAATTTGGATACTTGTTACTGACTTTCAAGGTTTTAGGAACGTAGTTTTCAAAATATATTTATCTTACTTATTCAGTTTACTTTGAAAGCAAAAGAATTAGCCATTATCAATCCCAAAAGCATTTGTTCAAAGTGTGTTGGGAGAGGATTTGAGAGGCTATAAATAATTTTCCACATTAGAGACAGGAATGTGGGCTCAGTGGCAGGCTTTTTTTTTTTTTTGTCAATATGTTGTGCTGCTGTTTGGATATAACCTAACACAACTGCAGACAGGCTTATGCTATCATAATAGATCTTCATGGGTTTTAGAATTGTGACGGCTTGTTTCCTAAAGCATTTTGATTGATTTATGTATTGCTTTGCTTTTCAAATATTACACCAACAATTTTTATGCAAGAATTCTTTATCCTTGCTAAGAATGGCTTTTATAATTTTACAAATGTTTTCCCTCTATGTATACAATATTTATGTAAATTTTAATAGTATAACATGGTAGTGGTATTATTGGGAGCTATATGAAGATCTACAATATTGCCTTTATTTAATTTGCTTAAAGGGATTAGTGACGCACCCAGGACATTTTTATATGAAGATTAAGTCAGGACCAGAGAAGGTATTTTAGTTGATTGACAGAAGCACAGCAGACAATTCTTAGAAATGCAGAGAAATTGGCACACCAAAGATACATACTGAGAGTGGACACAAAGTAGATACTTAAAATTCTTGAATGAATGAATCCAAGGCTACTTTGGTTCTGCTTTGGCCACAAGTACTGTGTTAACAGGAGAAAGCAAGCATGTCTAACTTGTATGCAAAGAGAATAATCAAAGGAAAAAAAATCATAATTTCTGATAAAATCTGCTTCCTTAGTTGAAAACCTTTTGATCCTATGGGTGACATTCTTATCAATAGATAATCACAGTTATGTTAATAATAGACAGAGGATAAAAGTGAAATCTGACAACTCAGGCATTAGCCCTAAATATATTGTTTACTTTGATGAAATCCAGGGCTAAAACTGCAAACTTTTATGCTCTTGGTTTCTTGTCTATAAAATAGGTGCAATATTTATTGCTAAGGCATCATAGACTTCTCAGGGGCCTAAAATAAAATGTAAGTGAAAACTTTCTTTCAAAAAAAAAATATTATTAAAACTGACCTGGAGTTGCCAGATGACTGGTGGTTGTTAGTTTGCCTGAAAAATAAATTATATTAAAATAATTATTACATATTTTAAACTAATTACCAGGAATTTATTGTATATGCATTCTGTATAATAATTAACCTAAGAATTTTAAAAGTTATTATGAATTATTAGTGTTTATTCATTTAGAAGTATGTCATTTGTATTTGGATTTAAGAATAAATCTTTTGTGTCTTTGATGTTTTTAGAGTTGTAGAGGTTTTTAGATTTTTAACTCATCTTTTATTTTCTAACTAAAGAAGACAAGGTTATTCAATGATCAATAACTAAATACGAGTATTCATTAATCTCATAATGACCATAGACATAAATGTTCCAAGTTAAGTTGATGGTGTATGAAAGAGAAGCATGGGATATGCTTAGACCATGGGCTTTGGAATCAGAAGGAACTGCTTTTGATTTCTGAGTTTAACACTTAGTAGCTGTGTGACCCTGGGCATGTTACTTATTATTTAATGTATTCTTTCAAATAGAAAAATATTATGACCTCTGTACAAAATCACTCTAATAATTGAAATAGGTAATGTTTGTAAAATATAGTACCTGGGCTAAAGAGGATGGCTTAAAAAATAAGACTTCAACTATTATAAAAATGGTCATGATTATTATACCAAAAGTAGTATCTTCATAGTTTTATAACTATGAAGTTTTGTAATTGTAGTTCGAGAGATGGGGTGAAGAAAATGCTGGAATAGAGTAGTTAATATAAAGCCTGGATTCTCCTTTCCAAAGTGAAATATACTCTGAAAGTGATCTTTCTTTATCTCACCCCTTAGTGACCTCACAAGTGCCATAGCTTCATCACCAAGGCACCATGATTGGAGCTGTTTATGGAGACATTTTACACACACACACACACACACACACACACACTCATATGTATGTATATAAATTTTAAAATATGAAAGGAACATTGAAATTGGAAATGTATATCCTTGGCATAAGTGATGAGGCATTAGGAACATTATAATATTACGAACTATGTTATTCCTAACCAATATAAGCTTCTTATAGCTTGATATGAAGACTAAATGCCTCAGAAATAGCTGCAAGAAAAAAAATGTATATTTTCCTAGGTCATAGAGTTTGATGATCCCTAAGTTATATTTTAAAAAGTGCCATAAACACTGACCTGAAGTTGTTGCAGGGCTTACTGTAGAGAAATTCTCCAAAGATGCTGGAATAAAGTCAAGTTGATTTGACACATGGGTTTATGATATAAATACATTACAAAACATTGAGTACAACTTGAATATTAATTCAAAGGACATCTGATCCTTTGGAGTTCCTATTTTATACTCTCCCATGCTAAATCTTCCTATTTGTTATTTGGTTGCAATACATTTGATAAATTTCCAGAGTCTGCATATTCTCTCTATACAACTTACTTATGCAAAAAGTTTGCTTTATTTTTTTTCTAAGAAAGATATCTATTTATTAATCATAGTTACATAGAATAATTTACATTTTAGCCAACTAATATAACATGATGCACCAATCTTGGCATACCTAAAACCCCTTGTTTTACACTAAAACATATGAAGGTAACAATTGCAAAACAATCTTTCACATAATTAATATTTCCTTGGAACTAAGTGATATATAAGTAAAAAGTGCTTTGCACATAAAAGACAAAAGCTGGCAATTTTCTTCAAACTTTAACATGTTTAATAGTTTTAAAAGTATAGACTCACCTATGCAAGATATAAAGGAAATCAAAGTATATTTCATGAAAAATCATCATGTGGTGAATTAGTTTTTATTCAAAACTATATTGATGATAAGTGGGCTAAGAAGTATATTCTTTTCTACTAACTAGTTTATTTCAGCATTTCATCATTTTTGAATTGTATTGGTTCTATAAAACCTATTGAAGTTTTGTAAATGATACATGGTAGAGTGTTGACACTGAAGATAAAATAAGATTTATGTGACTTTTCATAAGAATATGGTTTAATTTTTATTACGTTTGACAGTGTATTATACAAAAATTCAAGATATCTATGTAATTCTTAACTAATTTTAAAACTTTATAAATTTGAAAATTCACATGATACAAATGGATATTAAACTGAAATACCTATAATTAAGCTTGGTACCGTGTTTATAAATGTGTTTTAACACAATTCAACAAATTAAATGTAACTTCTACTTGTTGAGAATATTCTTGGGCTGATGTAATACAGTTTATTACGCTTGTGATACTAATTCTAAATTAACTCAAAGGATATGGTTTCATTGAATAAACATATAATTTTAAAAATCACAAACTCTATTTCCTCAGATGATCCAAATATAGGAAATCATGAAAATAAGTTTCAGCATATCTGTCAATTCGCTTGCCAGAACAGGCTATCAGAAACCAATGCACTTTCAAATAGAGATAGTAAGATGACAACTTTGGGGCCTATTGGGATGGGGGGTGGGAGAAGGCAGAGAATGAGGAGAAATAAGTAATGGGTACTAGGCTTAATAACTGGGTGATAAAATAATCTGTACAAGAAACTCCCATGATACAAGTTTACCTATATAACAAACCTGTACATGTACCCTGAACTTAAAAGTTAAAAAATAAAAAATGAAAATATTTATTTTTCCATGTCAAAAAAGAAAAATGACCATGAAAACAATCAATTAAAATTGTTCAAAGATAAAAACATTACAAACAAACTGGTATAAAGGTTAAGAGCACAGACATCAGGATCAGACCACAGAGGTCAGAATGCCTAAGTCTAAATGACTGTGTGGAAAAGGCCATTTACCAAAAGTATCTGTGTTTTGGTCTTCTCCCTGATTTGGGGATAGTAATGGCATCACATAAGAGGATTAATGTGGAGAGCAAAAATGTTGATAGGTAAACCACCTGTTCTAGCTAATAATAGCCAGTAGTAGTTTTCAGCTCATCTGAATCAAAGATTCAAAATTGACAGTCTCTGCTCAAACAGCTGTGACATGGGTCCAAACCATTGGTAGAGGAAGGACTAAGAATTTATCTTCTTGCTGAACAGGAGCTGCAGGATGTTGCAGGAGACTCAGTGAAAAACGAAACTATACTTGATGAAACAACGCTCTGAAGAGAAGCACCTAGAGATCCACAATCTCATATCTACTATTACAAATTAAACAAACAAAACTCCTGTATTTTTTTTTTTTGTATTTGATTTAGAGGCAAATATACTGACTGATCTCATTTTGTAGCAAAACTAGTTGAACTTGTTGAATAGTTAGGCTATTTAGAGTTTCTCTTTATTCCCCTCAGTGTAGCTATTTATGTATTGGCTAACTTTCTAACATCCAAACACTTCTGAATTCCAAAATGTATTTAGTCCCAAGGTTTACAAGTAAGGGATTGAATCTAGATGACCTTGGCAAATTACTACTGTTCTCAACAGTACTCAATAAGGACACTGTGTTTGTTGAATTGAATTAAAAGAAGGATAGTTAGAATGGAAAATTTGGAACAATCTAAGCATTTACAAACATATTTTTGTTATTTTTGATGTTCCATATTTCTTCTTTTTTGGTTTATTCTTATGTTAAAATTATCTATCATTTTAAAATAAATATTTAATTTTTATAAATAAGTAACTGGAAAGAATCAAACTCATTGACTCTACTTTTTTCTCCTTTTTTTAGCTTCTCAATTAGAGATCGGACCTTGCCACCGGATTTTACAATCTAACAATGTCTAGAGAGAGTTCCTGAAGTTAGGGTGTGCTTGACCAGTGCAAAGAATGCATAAGACCCACAAGCTTCTATGCATGCCAACACTGTCAGAATCTCCTTGGTATTTGATATTTTATAAACTTTTTCTCATTGTTAAGTTTCTTCAAATATGGTTTCTTCAGATTTTACTTTTCTCATGTAAATGTGTCACCTCAGGCAATAAGACATGTTCCTAAGGTCAAGCATGATTCCACTTCCTCCCTGGTATATTGCTAGAATTTTAATTTCATAGCTTAATGATTCAAAGAAATCAAATAATGTTCACAGATACCTAGGATATCAACGCTGTTCAAATCAATATGGAAAGTGACCAGTTGGCTGGATTTATTTGCTTCAACGCCTTGAATTAGTTCTTCTTTTACATTTTCATCTGACACCCACTGGGCAAAGAAAAGTTCAAATGTGACTATAATGCTGCCATTTCTGCAAAGCAAAAGATGATACAAGAGGAAAAAGTCAGCCATCTTCAACTGATTTGTGCTCAATTCATGTTAAATGTCTTTGAAATTCTCTATAGTTATCATCTTGCTAATTCTCATTATACGTGTGTCAGATAGGCTACTTCAAATATTATCTTTATTTCATGAGTGAAAGAAAAACTGGTTGAAAGACTAAATGTTTTTTTGGGAAGAGAAACTCCAAAGTAGATGAAAAATTGAAATCTGAGTTTTCTGAGTTCCACGTTCGAGCACTCATCCCCAGGCCAGGATGTTCCTGAAACCCTTGTGTTAAAATCACGTGGTCTCTTGGCAGTTACTCTGATTTTACTGTTTGGAGAAAAGAAGGGTATGGATTTGTAGTTTTTCATGGATAATTTCTAAGTTGGGGGAAATCTAAAGTAGTTTCACTGGTTTCAAAGAAAATTTTTCTATATAGTTTTAAAAGACCTGATAGCAAGCTTATGGCAACTAATCTATATCTGCCTCTTCTTCTCTATTTTGCTTATTATAAAATATCAAACTATGCCCTGATTTCAAGGGATAGAAAGAAAACAAGGATATCTGGGTCTATTAGGGACTCACAAGAAATTCAATGTCAGTTCCATGAGTTGGGATGGTCTAGCCTACATGATTTCCAAACATAGCATTAGAGTTCAGCCATATAGCCCTAATCATCTTCCCCCTTTATTTTATCCCCTGCTCTATACTATGCACTTTAAAAGGTAACTTTTTTCAGTGTAAAGAAAGAGAAAAAAGAATAAATTTTTGGTGAATAGGGATTCTTGGGAGATTTTTGCACTCCTGCTTACATTTCTATTTGCCATATACTGTCATTTTAGGGTATGACCACTTAGGATACAAACTATAGCTCTGATATTTATTCTATACCCCTCAGTAAACTCTGGACACTCAGTGTATACTTGGTTCCTTAAGAGATAGACTAGGGAAAACTAAATTTTGCATGATATGTTTACTGGTTTCGAATCATGGGAGTTATATATTCTGTGATATATGTAAGTTTATGAGCTTCTTGAAGGATTTTCTCAAGTCAAGTAGAGTTCTTTATTTATCTGTCCATCTATCTATCCTAATAGAGCCTACAAAAAATGTTATTTTTTTCTTCCCTGACTGGATATAGAACCAGAATATTCCTGAAAGATCACAGTAGATCAGCATCTCCACTAGGGGGAGCATATTCCTTCTTTGTGTCCATGGCACTATTCAGTTTCACAGTGATTCATTTCCAGGTAGCTGGTCTTTCATTTTTAAAATGAACAAGATATAATATTTTTATAATTCACGTGTATTAAATAAATTATTTAAAATGTTAGAAGGTGTAACTTTCTAATCATTTGCTTAAAATATAGTAACCAAATCTTGTAAATGAGAAGGTTCCCTAGTAACTGTTTAGTTCAGGGTTTCCCACACTTACCCATACATGAAATCACTGTTGTCCTTGGTAATGATACATTTTGTCACAGACACTACCTTCATCTACTCTTCCACACGTGTCCTGGCTGGCTAACCCCTAATTTTACTGGAGAATAAGCCTCCATTTTCTTAGGAAAGGTGACATCTTCTTTAACCATTCTTTATACCAAACATGGTTTTATTCACGGGTGTATGACCTGGCCCTGGTCAACAGAATCTGAAGGGAAGACTTACGGAAACTTCTGGAAAACTTTTTTATATTTAATGAAAGAACAGCTCATAGTAGATTACTACCCTTCATTGTTGAACATTATTAGGTCTACATAATTTGCTGAAACTGCCACATCTACATTGAGACCATGAGTCAGGCCATGGTTGATAAGCCAAAGATAGTGTAGTAGAAGAAGGAAAGTACCCAAAGCCCTGACTATGTCATTGTCATTGTTATTGTACTACTGAATTAACCTCCTTTAAAACCTCTAGATTTCTTGTGATGTCAGATAAACGCTTTTTTCTTTTTGAGACGGAGTCTCTCTGTGGCCAGGATGGAGTGCAGTGGCATGATCTCAGTTCACTACAACCTCTGCCTCCTGGGTTCAAGCGATTCTCCTGCCTCAGCCTCCCAAGTAGCTGGGACTACAGGCACCCACCACCTTGCCCAGCTAATTTTTTTGTATTTTTAATAGAGATGGGGTTTCACCATGTTGGCCAGGATGGTCTCAATCTCCTGACCTCGTGATCCGCCCTCCTTGGCCTCCCAAAGTGCTGGGATTACAGGCGTGAGCCACCATGCCTGGCCAATAAACACTTATTTTTAAGGCACTTTTAGTCATGCATTCTGTTAATGGAAAATTTGAAAATTCTAACAAGCATACAACTGTCAGCCCCTATTCCATATTTATGTGAACAGAAGGTAATTACTCTATTTTTGAACCTGATATTGGCCAATATTTTCATTCTAGCAATGAGGACACTGATGCTTAGAGTAATGTAGGTAACTTTGCCTAGGGTTATACAGTTTATCAGTGTCAGAGATAGAAAAGAAACCTAGAGAATCTGTTTCCCTAATGTGTTTTTATATATTTCCCATCCCCAGATACTCAACAACACTTTTATCCACTCTATTCTGAACTATTTGTCAGCAGGAAAGAGGCTACAGCACATTTACCCTAAAGGCATGTCCAGGTATTTTATTCTGTTGCATAGTTAGCAGAACTTTATATACAAATAGATGAAAAAAATAGCTGATTGGATATTTTTGGGGAGAAGGGAAAGATATTTATTCTTAAAATACTTTCAAAAGATATAGTATTGCCTTTTTTCCTCCTCCTCTTCTTCCTTCTTCTTTTCCTCCTACTCCTTTTTCTTTTTTACATTATGTCTTCCTAATCAACCTCACTTTCCAAGATAGTCAAATGGACAGGATTGAATTGGTTAAAATGAAGTGAGAGTGAACAATATTAACTATTCTCTCTCTCTCTCCAATCCCCCATCTTCATTTTATCTTTGGCTGCAGACTAGAAAACTTAAATTCTGATTAAATCTGTTTTATTTCTATGTAATTTCACAGGTTTAATTTGACTGAAACACTTGCTTTCATTTTATGTGAGTTATGGAGTAGAAGAGGTAAGGTATTTTGGGCAAAGAAAATACAAATCTGGAATTTTGCTTCACTGAGTTGAAAGTAACTGGATTAGTTCATCCTCAGGCATAAAACATTTTTCTTTGAAAGGTGTGTTCTCTTAGTTGTGAATTATGCATTACATTTAATAATTTATACTTTGCAAGGATAGGAGTTGCATATCCTATATCCACATAAAGTTGTAGCCTTTAAAGTTTATTTTCTTATTTAGTGGAAATGTTGAGATGAGAGAGATAGAGGAGAAATTTAAAAAGTCATAATAATCATTTGTGATTCACCTCATAAGAAAGCTGAAGCTGTTTAGTTGTTTAGTAATGAGTGAGAATTCTTCCTTTAGGTTAAAAAAAAGACTGTTTTCATTTCAAAGTACTAGTACTAGTAAAATAACAGTCTTTCGCTAAGGCAGATAAATCCTACTATTGTACAGAAAGCTTGAGTGTAATAGAGCAAAATAGTACTTATCTCATATTTTCCTTAATGATACTGGTAACCTTTAGGGTTGCTGAGTAAACAGAAGTCTTTCCTTTCCTAACTTTGTGGCTTATCTGTGCTCAAAGGGCAAAAGAAACTGCATGTTGCCACAAAGGATAAACAGCTATTTATTAGAAGAATCAAATGCTAAATGTTCTGAGTGAAAGCACTTTCCACAAAGCAGAATGATTGAAAGTATTCCCCAAATAGACCAAACCATTTGCTTACCCTAAAGAGTAGCTACACACACACACACACACACACACACACAGCACAATCATACAAGTTAGTAAGTGGCAGAGGTTGCTATTAAATATTGTGAAAGTAAGAGAAAATAGCTCAATGACTAACTCTAGTATTCTGAGTGCTAGAATTTGATCATATACACACACACGGTATGAGTTTAATTAAAATCTATAGCAAAAATGTAAATAGGTATTTTAAAAGATTTATATATATACAGTTGATGTGGGTGTTGTTAGGTGAGACCTAGGTTATTTCTGTTTTCTGATTTTATCAATTGGATTTTTAAATTAAAATAATTTATAAAGTGAATAATGAGTCTGCTACTTTTTCCTATGAGTGGAATACATCTATTTGTAGGTGATTATTTAAGGTCAAGTAATCTTGAATGTTTCATCATTACTCTCTCTCCTGCTCCTCAATTCCTTTTTCTATCCTCTTCTAGGTCTCCCAAAATAACAACATGTAATTTATCTAACAGACATTTTCATGAAATTCCTTTGCATTGCACTTTTCAAAAACTCACTTCTGATTTAATAGCAGCTCAGCTACCACCAGAGGGAAGTATCTCTACACTGATGAAGTACATTGTTTGACAGTCATTATAAAATATTTGTCAAGGTTTGGGCACGGTACTGGCCTCCTAGGTAGGTATAAAGGTGGGGAAAGAAACAATCCCTAAGCTCAAATAATTTACAGTTTCAAATGTGGTGATTTTGTCACCTAGAGAAATAAAAGACGACTTACTAAATATCAAAGAAAAAGTTGGGATTTTGGTAGCCCACCAGGCCTGTATATAAAAGTCTATATTCATCAAAATTTCCCAACCTAATGTAAGTGAAGTTATCCAGCATGTTGTAGACATGTAAACATAAAGGGTTCAATTAGCAAAACTATTCTGATAAACTCTGCAATGGACACTGTGCTTTCTGTATGGATTTCACTAGGCAGAGCCCAATTCAAGAAAGGCAGACACCTAGAATACCTCTCCTTAAAGGAGGTTAAAGCCTTTTGGAAATAAATCTGAATTGATGCTTTACTGCAGCTCTGCAAACTCAGTCCTCCACAAAACCAGAAATGAGGAATTTGTTTCATTCACCTCCAAGTAGACAAATAGCTTAAAGTGAACCAACCAAAAATAAAACTTGCCTGTTTAGTGTAACACTCACCAGATAAAGACCAAGTACACATTTTTATTAGCATTTTGAAAAAGTTAAAATAATTAACCTTTCCTGCATGTCTGTGTTTCTCCTTTTAGTTCTGATATTGGACCAATGAAAGAGGCTATAAGAGATTATCCACTCTGGAAACAGAGGGAAGGGACTATGTACTGTAGGTAGGAATGAAGACAGCAGATGGGCGTAGGGGCAGCTACTGGGATTAACATGTCAGAAATATGCAATGGAGTAAAGAATGTTATAGATAGAAAAGCAAAGAAAGAAAAGAAAGAAAGAAAGAAAGAAAGGAAGAAAGAAAGAAAGAAAGAAAGAAAGAAAATAAAAGAAAGAAAAAAAGAAAGTAAGAGAGAGGGGGGAGGGAGGCAGGGAGGGAAGGAGGAAGGAAGGAAGAAAGGAAAGACGGAAGGAAGAAATGGAAGGAAGGAAGGAAGGGAGGGAGATTAAACTTTTTTGCATAAAAAGATACAGCTTTCAATGTGTCTTTATTTGATAAGACTAAAAATTCACTTCTGATTTAATAGTAGCGCAGCTACCGCCAGGGGAAACTATTTCTATGAAACAGTTTCACAGAAACGACTTCACTGATGAAGTACATTATTTGAGACTCATTATAAAATATTTATCAAGGTTTGGGCACGGTACTGGCCCCCTTGGTAGCTTTAAAGGAGGGGAAAGAAACAATTCCTAAACTCAAGTAATTTACACTTTTAAATATAGTGATTTTTCTATCTAGAGAAATAAAAGATTATTTCCTAAATATCAAAGAAAAATCTTGAGATTTTCATAGCCTACCAGGACTATATATAAAAGTCTATATTCACCAAGTTTTGTTCCAACAGGAGATGGGAAGGCCCTGAGGTTTCTTCTCACCATTAAATAACCTTCATTTGACCTTCTGCCATTGTTTTTCTAGCATAATCTCTTTTACCTTTGATTTGACTTTCCTACTTCTTTTTGGTCACTAAAATTAAGGATTCTGTTCCTGATGTCAGAACTTTTGTGATGATCATATGCCAATTATTTTGTCCTTAGGATCTTCAATTCAATTGTTCCTTATCTGAGATGTGAGACTAACCTTTCTATAAAGTCAGGCTCACTGTGTTTCTCCAATGTCCTGCCAGTCCCCTATGGCACGAGTTCATTGTCACACTCATAGGTTTATATTTAGCACATTCATGATGTCTCAGCATCTTATTAGTGGCCATCAATGCCAACTCTATGATATCCTCAGCATGCTACATTATTATCTGAAATGGCTTTCCTTGACTTCTCCACTCAAGTAGTCCCTATCTATGCTTTTCAGACACTGTCCCACATTTTTCACAAAATTTCCATGACCCACCCTTTCAAGTCAAGGGATTCTTTCACACAGTAACATGCCTGTGCTTTTGGAGAACTATTTAAGAATTCTCAAGTTAGTTTATTTCTTGTAATAAAGAGTTAAAGCCATGATAACTGTATAATTATTTTTATAGCCATAGGATGAAGATTAAATGAAAAGATGCTAATCTCTAACATAATATTCATAGGATGAAGATTAAATGAAAAGATGCTAACCTCTAACATAATATTGATTATGTTGATAACAGCTGTTAAATAATTTTTCATTCATTTGCTAGGACTTTATATAATACATATGCTGTGGTGGGCATTAGTTAGGTTCTGAAAATACAGGTATCAAAGACAAATTCTCCGCCCTAAGAGAGCTCCTAGTCTAGTAAGGAGATAGACAAATCAGCAATTATGTGATAGTGTGAGAATTGTACTTTAAATGTACATACATGGTGCTAAATGAGGAGAGGGAAGAAGCACCCAACCTGGACTAGAGTGTCAGGTAAATGTCCCTGGAAAGGTGACATGGACTAGTTCTTAATGGGTTGTAAGGATGGAACATAAGAATGGAGGCAAAAATAAGGAGAAAAATGAGAGTGCCAGTGTATTAATCAATTTGCACACTGCTATAAAGAAATACCTGAAACTGGGTAGTTTGTAAAAGAAAGAGGTTTAATTGACTTACAGTTCCACATGGCTGGGGAGGCCTCAGAAACTTACAATCAGGGTAGAAGGCTAAGGGGAAGCAAGGATCTTCTTCACATGGTAGAAGAGAAGAGAGTGTGAAGGGGGAAGAAGCCCTTATGAAACCATCAGATCTCACAAGAACACACTCACTGCCATGAGAACAGCATGTGGGAAACTGACTTCATGATCCAATCACTTCACACCAGGTCCCTCTCTCAACATGTGGGGATTACAATTGGAGATGAGATTTGAGTGGGGACACAGAGCCAAACCATATCATTCTGCTTCAGGCCCCTCCCAAATCTCATCTCCTCACATTTCAGAACACAATCATGCCTTCCCAACAGTCCCTCAAAGTTTTAACTCATTTCAGCATTAACTAAAAAGTCCAATGCCCAAAGTCTCATCTGAGACAAGACACGGCCCTTTGCCTATGAGTATGTAAAATCAAAAACAAATTGGTTACTTCCAAGATACAAAGGTGTTACAAGCACTGGATAAATGCTACCATTCCAAATGGAAAAAAAATTGGACACAACAAAGGGGCTACAGGCCCCATTCAAATCCAAAATTCAGCAGGGTAGTCATTAAATCTTAAAGCTCCAAAATAATCTCCTTTGACTCCATGTCTCACATCCAGGGCATGCTAATGCAAGGGTGGGGCTCCAATGGTCTTGGGCAGCTCCACCCCAGGGGCTTTGAAGCATACAGCTCCCCAACTCCCACAGGCTGCTTTCACAGCTGGCACTGAGTGTCTTCAGTTTTTCCAAGCACACAGTGCAGCTGTCAGTGGATCTACCATTCTGTGGTCTGGATGATGGTGGTTGTCTTCTCCAGAGTCAGCCCAGTGGGGACTCTGTGTGGGGGCTCTAGTCACACATTTTCCTTCTGCACTGCTCTAGCAGAAGTTCTCCAGGAGGGTTCTGCCCCTGCAGCAGACTTCTGCCTAGATATCCAGATGTTTCCATACATCCTCTGAAACCTAGGTGGGGGTTCCCAACTTCAATTCTTGACTGCTGTGTACCTGCTGGCCCACGTGGAAGTCACCAAAGTGTGGAGCTTGCACCCTCTTCAGCAATGGTCTGTGCTATACATTGGCCCCTTTTAGCCATGGCTGGAGCTGGAGTGGCTGGGACGCAGTGCACCAAGCCCCAAGTCTGTACATAGCAGTGGGGTCCTGGGCCCGACCCACAAACCATTTTTTCCTCCTAGGCCTCCAGGCCTGTGATGGGAGGTCCTGCTATGAAGAACTCTGACATGCCATAGAGACACGTTCCCCATTGTCTTGGTGAATAACATTTGACTCCTCATTACTTATGCAAATTTCTGCAGCTGGCTTCAATTTCTCCCCAGGAAATGGGTTTTTCTTTCTGTCACATAGTTAGCCTGCAAATTTTCCAAACTTTTATACTCTGTCACCTCTTGAAAGCTTTGTTGTTTAGAAATTTCTCCTGCTAGATACCCTAAATCATCTCTCTCAGGTTCAAAATTCCACAGATATCTAAGGCAGGGGCAAAATGCTGCCAATCTGTTTGTTGAAGGATAGTAAGAACAGCTTTTGGTCCATTTCCCAATAAATTCCTGATCTCCATCTGAGATCACCTCAACCTGGACTTCATCATCCATATCACTCTTAGCAGTTTGGTCAAATTCATTTAACAAATCTCTGGGAAGACTCCTTCCTGTCTTCTTCTGAGTTCTCCAAACTATTCCAACCTCTGCCTGTTACCCAGTTCCAATGTTACTTCCACATTTTCGGTTATCTTTATAGCAGTGCCCCATTCCTGGTACCAGTTAGCCTTTTTTTCACACTGCTATAAAGATACTACTCAAAACTGGATAATTTATAAAGGAAAGAAATTTAATTGACTCCCAGTTCTGCATGACTGGGAAGGCTTCAGGAAACTTAAAATCATGGCAGAAGGTGGAGAAGCAGCAAGTACTTTCTTCACAAGGTGGCAGGAAAGAGAGAGAGTGGGGGAAACTGCCACTTATAAAACCATCAGATCTCATGAGAACTCATCCACTATCATGAGAACAGCATGGGAGAAACTGCCCCCATTCCAATCACCTCCCACCAGGTCCTTCCTCCCTCAACACAAGGGGGTTACAACTTGAGATGAGATTTGAGTGGGGACACAGAGCCTTACCAGCCAGTAATGAAAACACAGATAAAAGAGAGAAAACAGGATAGTTTTGAGGATGTACAGATGATGTGGCAGGACTGAAGCAGAAGGCTGTGTCGAGTGGGGGAGGAGAAACAGAAGGCCAGAGTGTGTTTTGATGACAGAGCTGTGCAGTACACCTGCATTTAGGATGATAGAACTAGAAAAGGTCTTTAGGTATTTAAAAGACTGAGATATGAAGATGGAGAGACGTTTGTTCTCTAAAAATCTAGTAACTACAAGCAGGATCAATGGGTGAAAATAAAAGAAAGAAACAATTTGGTGACAATAACAAAGCATGTTCTAGTACCTACAGTTATAAAGCAATAAACAAAATATAGTAATAATCATGATTATTCAATAGGCTGTTTGTAGGATGTCCACAGCAATATTGAAAAAAGATGACTAATTTTTGTTAGTTATATTAAATGAGAAAATTAAATTTAAGCAGTAGGAATCTCTTTCTTTTATTGGACTAGAATGAATTTCCTTCAGTCTGTGAGCATTCCAGCCCAAAGCAGTCAAGCAAAGGCTGGACTATATCAGAAAAGAAAAAAATTTTTCTTGCACTATCACACAAACTGTATATACAACCTGCCACGTAATGCCTAATAACGTTAGTAAAAATCTCTTGACTCTGTCGTATTTCCCCAACAATATTTTAAATTCCTCATAGCAGAGATTTGATACCTTCATCATCACAGGTTACTCATGCCTAATTTATTATTAATGACTCTTATATATTAGTCACTTAACCCAGAGGTGCCCTTTGTAAGTAGGCAATTAAAAACCAAATAGCCTATCAAAACAGGGAGAGAGAAAACCAGTTCTAAATACACCAATACAAATTAGAATGTCTTAATGGTGGTGGTTGAGTGAGCTCTTTAATAAAAGCCTTTCTCTTAATATCTGTATTCTCAGAACCTAGTTAAATGTCTGTTTCTAAGTAAGCCCTACATGTGTGTCAAATAAATAAGCAAGCAAATGAATGGATGACTACCCGAATATTTATTTAACTCTGTGTTGACACGATAAAAATATTGGCTTCAGTTTTCCAGTATCTCTTTAATATATGTTTTGCCTATTTTTTAAAGTACTCTTTTTAGTGATTCTACTCTCCCCTTGTGCAAAGCACAGAGCAATATTTTATATTTTTTTCTTTATCTTTATTCCACTATAAGAGGATTTTAACTTAGCAATTCATGTTGTATTTCAAAGGATGCTATATCTCTCATAGAATTTTAGGGATATTAACCCTGAATAAAGATTATTTTTGGAAGATAAGGAAAATTCTGCTTTCTGAAGATTACAGAAAGTACAAGGTAACTTAGTTTCTATCACATCACATTTGAAGAACTGATTTTAAAAGTCTCCAATGAAACAAACCACAACAATGTGTCATTTTTCTGGAGGAGGTAAAGAAAAAGTAAATAATGATCATTTTCATTCTAACCAAACAGGTGTTTAAACCTTCATGTATAGCATTCTCTCTCCCTCTGTCTCTCTCTCTCTCTCTCACACACACACAAACACTTACTTATGATATTTTTAATGCATCTATGAACCATATAAACTGTACAGAGATACTGTAGACTCTCTACCTCATTTCCAACTTGCCTCCAGTTTTTGCTAAACAACGAGGTCATTATGAAAAAAATAACACATTGCTACTAAATTCTAACACTATTACAATCTAAATGATAGGTAAGTCCCTTATAGACTTCTGGATAGACCAGTACACCTTTAAATTCAATGACAGCTTCTTATAAAGGTTATTTCTCCATTCGTTTAACTCACTCCAGTCGATTTTCTGAGTATTTTTCTATACGCTAGTATTTTTCAACTAGCATTGTTAAATCATAGAAGAATAACACATGCATAACCATTAAAAAGGAAAAAAAATAAGAGAATAAAAAGATTGTAAACTTAGGTACTGTTTACCCTAGTCTGAGTATAGATTCTCCCATCAGTTTTCCCATAAAGTTAGCGAGCACTTTAACCTATCCAAGGTTAAAAATCAGAGTGGAGAACAAGGAAAACTAAAGGTGCAAGCATAGGGCTTGTGTGGACAAAGGTCTATGGCAATTTGGCAAATGAACCCAATAAGGCACCCGGAGGGACAGTAGTCACTGAGAAACATACAGCAAACACTGCTTGGACAGTTCCTGAATATGTAACTCTTTAACCTTAACTTTCACTGCTTCACTCTCTGTCTTGAGTGCTTTTTAAATATAAAAATTAGTAGTAGAGGACAGCATGAATGTTTTAGACAGAAAGTAAATGGCAGTATGATATTGGAAAAATAACCTAACCTCTCTGAACCATACATTAATAATTCATGACAGGCTGACAATCTGAAACTCCACAAACCCCTAGTGAGGAATGCATTAGGTGACATACACTAGTACATGGTAGTAATGGTACACAGAAGAACAAATTGACAAGTTTGTGGTGATATTCTGATTAGTACCGAGAATGTAGTTTGCTAAGTGAATTGGCATACCAGGAACACCATCAGTCCATATATACTTGCCATTTTTCTTTATAAAAATAGGGCTAAAGTATCTTAACCTTTTCAAAAATAACGTAATTTTTAGGGAGCAAAATGTAAAATATCTGAATTTTTTTAGTGTTGTTATGATGCCTTATGATTTATCTAATTGAAGACATAAACCTTAAATATCAATGGACAATGTAGACAAGAAAATTGTAATAATTTCTATTAGACTGTCAGCTGCATAAAAGCACAAAAAATATGTACTTTTAAGGGCCTGGCATATAATAAATAATACATGAATAAAAGTAAAATTAATTAATATTCAGGTTTTATAGGCAGCAGTGTCTTGAAAAGCTATAGGGAGGTTGTTGTCGTCTGCTATGGAGATTCTCTACTGTGCTTTGATTTCAAATTGTGGGCTTAGAGCTTTCAGCTACCTTCAATTGCAGTGCACCAGCTGCCTAAAAATTAAGACTTACTGACTTTCATGGTAAAGGAGTATGGAAGATGGCCAGCTGTTACTAAGGACTATTGCCATCAGTCTAGTTTACTTAGATGTTTGACTGGCATAAGTCATGCTTCTCCATGCTCATCTTGGCTTTCATCGTTTGTTCTCCTTCCTGTTCCAGGTTTACTGTCATCCTTCCTATTTCTGTAGAAAAAGAGAAGTTTCCTGTTCCATTGCACCTTGAGTCCACCCATCTATGGTGAAATGCAAACCCCGTCTCCCTAGAAGTTGTTACATTCTTTGGGTTCTGCTACTCCAACATTCTCATTTGGAAGGAGAGCATGTGCTGAATCAGTACAACAAAACCCCATTCAAATACATTCCCCAGCACCTACTAGCTGTGTGACTTAAGGCAAGTTAGTTTTTTTCCAAGCCTCGGTGTCATATTTATTTAAGTCGGAATAATTGCTTCTTCCTCACACTCACTTGGTGAGGAATGAACAAGAAAATACATTTTACGGCCGGGCGCTGCGGCTCACACCTGTAATTCCAGCGCTTTGGGAGGCCAAGGCGGGTGGATCACGAGGTCAGGAGATCGAGACCATCCTGGCTAACACGGTGAAACCCCGTCTGTACTAAAAAAACTAGCCGGGCGTGGTGGCGGCGCCTGTGGTCCCAGCTACTCGGGAGGCTGAAGCAGGAGAATGGCGGGAACCCGGGAGGCGGAGCTTGCAGTGAGCCGAGATCGCGCCACTGCACTCCAGCCTGGGGGGCAGAGCGAGACTCCGTCTCAAAGAAAAAAAAAAAATTACTTAAGTCACCAAAGGCTTGGCCTGAAATAGAGACTCAACCAGTTTCCTTTTTGCCAGCTTGTCATAGGATCTGCGTTTTCCCCAAGGTTCTGTAATATTGTCTTTCTTTCTGTGCTTTTTAAATGTGAATTATTGTGAAGACTTTGCTCCCTTCCCTTCTTCAGATACCCCTGTTCTTGATCAGTCTTTAACTTTTTTTTTTTCTTGGAATTCTCTCCCTTTGTCTTTTTCATTTTTAACTTGATTTTATAAATTTACATTTTTCTTTCTTTTATAATTTTTTTTTAACTCTCCTGTTGGCTTGTATCTCTACTCCAGAAGCCCACTGGTAGTTTGTAGCTTAGAAAACTTTAGGTTCAGAGAGATGTCGGCAAGATTGTCAAACTCTCCTTCATGATACAATAGCAACAACACCACACAGATCAATTTTCTTTGTGAGAAATACAAAAGGTAATTGTTGAGAAAATAGATCTTACAATACAAATAAGAAAATAGTTCTTACAAAAATTTCCATATATTACAGATTCAAACATTCATAGTGTGGAATTACATCATTACATTATTAATGTAAGATTCATTAGTTTATTGAGCACCTACTTTACTTTAAGCAATGTTACACCCTCTGGGTACAACAGTGAACAAGTATCTTCTCTCTTTGTATTTATAGTATAAATGAAGCAGCGTGATACAATAGTATTTTATTAAATGATGAGCAAGCTTTTTCCAAATGTTTGTAGCAAATCAAACACTGTATCTGCATCTGCATACATTTAACCTCAGCCCTCTCCATGTGTCTCTGCAAGATGTTACTGTCAGGAGAAACATATTAACATAGGATCAATTTTCAAAAGTTATTATTATTTGCTACTAAAATGAAAGTTTATGCTGTGCCACTTTGCTTCATCCTCAAAAAATGTTGAAAAATTTAAATATTCCTCTTTTCCTATGTATAGTGATGCTATTTTACAAATATTAGCAAAAAGATCCCTAATTTTCTGTCAGTAGAAAATTTTTGAGCTGTACTCACTCAAATTGTAAAACTCTTGAGTTCTTATATTCATTCTTCAGAGTGCTTGATAGAAAGATCTCATCTATCTAGAAAAATGTAAAAGGTTGAATGAGTATACTAAATTTAAGATTTTAACTTTTGTTGAAAAATTTATGCAAAGCAATCTTTATGTTCTGCTTAGAATTGGGGGAATTTTCTCCATAGTAACGGGGCTCAGACATTTAAGTATTTTGGGTATATTACATTTATTCTCTAGTTGTTTCGCAGTGAGAAAATGGTGTTTTTGGCAAGTAGTTAGTTAAACTATGTTATAAAATTTTAAACCAGATGAAGAGAGACAGTCTCCTACCATTTGCTGAAGGTCAAAAGCAAGAACTTTGAAATCCACTGAGAGTTTGTCTTGCAAGTTAGGATTATATGTAACTCCGGATGTTATTTTAAATGTCCCTCTGACTTCATGACTTTGTCCAAGTGCTGCACCTAGATAAATTAATAAGGAAAAAAACACCAAGATTTTGGATTATGAGTAGGAAAAATATGCACATTCTGTTAAGACACAGAAGTAAAGCTCTTGCTTGATGTGTTAGCTCTGTAGTTCTTGCTTTTTCTTTGTAGTCTCATGTTTCAAAATCAGCTGCTTTCTGTCCCCAGCCGTCTGATTGTTTTAAAAGATTGGAAACTAAAGTTTTTTCCATTCTTTCAATATTTTTGTTCTTTTCTTTGAAGTCTAACCCACACTCCAAGCTTCCAAGTTTTCATTATTATTGTTATGGAGATTCCTGTTGGAAGATACACGGACTGATGAACTCCCACCAATTATGGGAAGTGACTCAGGGAAACATGGTGAGAAGTGAACCATTAAAAGTTTTGTAGTTGCTTTCAGATACTTCTTGAACACCTAGCATCCAGGGACACCACTGGGTTTTGACATATGAATTGCTGTGAAGATTTCAGTGTTTTGGTTACTTTGAAACATGACTTTGAAGCTACTTCTTTCATTCTAATAATTATAAAAATGTCATGCATGACCTTGTGCCATTAGCTGGTGACTGTCCTTGTTGAAGACGTTATTTAGAATGTGTAGAAAATAGATAACCTCACTAGGAAAAAAAATGTAAAAAAGAAGGTTAACAAATTAAATATAAGCATGGATAATAAAATGTGTCATTAAGTCCTGCATAATTCCTTTATCAGCATATTTTCATGGACACTGATTTATGTTTAAAATGAATTGCTTCAACTGAAACTCACACAGTGATGAACTCATTAGTAAATATAATAATAATGACATGTAATTCTCACAATAATTTGGTGTGACAAGACATTATTTCTTCTTTTCTGGGATAGGGTAATTGGTGTTTAGAATGATTAAGAAAATTTCTCAAGGTAGTAAATGTCTGAAGCAACAGATCTGGAATTTGGTCATCGAAATGATTGACTCCACAACCCAAGATCTCTATGTAATGCATTCACACCAAACTATCCCATTAAGAGGATAATTAGAAATAGTAATTCAAGCAGTATGTGTGCATATAGTCTAAATAACGTTAACTGCATAATTGATGTAACATATTATTTATACTATTTCATTTGTATTTTAAAGACTCTAAATTAGATTGAAGTTTGCATGTTTAAATGCAGAATACAAGGAAGGACCGAGGAACTATAACCGATTAAAGGAGACTAAGGAAGCGTAATAACTAAATCTTACATAGGAATCTGCACTGGATCTTAACCTGGTAAAGGGTATTAGTGGAAAAACTGGTGAAATTTGAATAAAGTATGTGGTTCAGTTAACAATATTGTAGAAATGTTAATTTCTTGACTGTGGTAATTGTACTGTGGATAAACAAAATATTAACATCCAAGGCAGCTGGGTTATATGAAAATTCTGTGCAATTTTTTCAACTTTTAAAAGTCTAAAGTGATGTTAAAAAAAGTATAAAAAATGTTAAAAGTAGTATGTGCTTTGAAAGCCCTAAAGACATCTGCAAAAAGTATCCTGAAACTGATAAATGACTTCAGCAAAGCGTCAGGATACAGAATAAATGTACAATGTCAGTTGTATTTCTAAACACCAATTACATTCAAGCTGAGAACCAAATCAAGAATTTAATCCCATTTTCAATAGTCATACAAAAGATAAAATACTTACGAATATCTCTCACCAAGGGTGTAAAAGTGACCTGCAAGGAGAACTACGAAACACTGCTATAAAAATCAGATAACACAAACAAATGGAAATACTTCCATGCCAATGGACTGGAAGAATCAATGTTGTTAAAATGGCCATACTGCCCAAAGCAACCTACAGATTCAATGCTATTCCTATTAAACTATCAAACTCATTTTTCGTAGAATCATAACAAATGATTCTAAAATTCATATGGAACTATGAAAGAGCCAGAATAGTCAAAGCAATCCTAGGCAAAAAACACAAAGTCAGAGGCCTCACATTACACAACTTCATGCTATACAATAAGGCTATAGTAACTAAAACAGCATGGTAGTGGTACAAATACAGACACATAGTCCAATAGAGCAGAATAGAGAACCCACAGTAAAGTGAAGCTACACACCTACAGCCATCTAATCTTTGACAAAGTTGACAAAAATAAACAATGAGGAAATAGTTAATAAACAGTGCTGGTATATCTGGCTGGCTATATGCAGAAGAATCAAACTGGACCCCTACCTTTCACCATATACAAAAATTAACTCCAGATAAATTAAAGATTTAAATTAAGACCTCAAACTCTTAACAATCCTAGAGGAAAAAAAAGTAAAACATAATTCTGGAAATTATCCTTGGCAGAGAGTTTAGGACTAAATCCTCAAAAGCAGTTGCAACAAAACCAAAAATTGGCAAGTGGGACCTAATTAAACTAAAGATCTTCGCACAGCAAAGTAAACTATCAGGAAAGTAAATATACAACCTATGGAATGGGAGGAAATACTTGCAAACTATGCATCTGAAAAAGGTCTAATATCCAGAATCTATAAGGAACTTAAATAATTGAACAAACAAAAACCAAACCCATTAAAAAGTGGGCAAAAAACATGAACAAGCACTTCTCAAAAAAGACATATGAGTGGCCAACAGATATTTTTTAAAATACTCATCAGCACTAATCACCAGAGAAGTGTAAATCAAAACCACAATGAGATACCATGTCATACTGGTCACAATGGCTATTACCAAAGAGTTAAAAAACAACAGATGTTGGCAAGGCTTTCAGAGAAACAGGAACACTTACACACTGTTGATAGAAATGTAAAGTAGTTCAGTCACTGTGCAAAGCAGTTTGGCTATTTCTCAAACAACTTAAAACAGAAATACCATTTGACCCAGCAATCCCATTACTGGGTATATATCTGAAAGAAAATAAGTCATTCTACCCAAGAGACACATGCACTCACATGTTCATCACAGCACTGTTTACAATAGCAAAGTCATGGACTCAACCTAGGTGCCCATCAACGGTGTATTGGATAAACAAAATGTGGTACATATACATTTTGGAATAAGATGCAGCCATAAAAAAGAATGAACTCATGTCCTTTACAGCAACATGGATGCAGCTAGAGGCCATTATCCTAAGCAAATTAATGCAGGAACAGAAAAAGCAAATACCACCTGTTCTCAAGCATAAGTGGGAGCTAAACAGCAGGAAATCATGGACATAAAGATGGCAACAATAGACACTGGGGACTACCAGAAGCGGAGAGTGGGAGAGGGGAAAGGGTTGACAAACTAACTTCTGGGTACTATGCTCAGTACCTGGGTGATGGCATCGTTCATTCCCCAAACCTCAACACACGCAATATACCCAGGTAACAAATCTGCACATGTGCCCCCTGAATCTAAAATAATAGTTTAAAAAGGAAAAAATAGTAGTATGCGTTATGATCTCTGGTGTGTTGGTAAAGCATTAACTTGCCCTTTTTATATTTAGTTGTTCACTGTTAAATTGTATTATCACCTATACATATTTATTTTCTACTTCCCTTGTAAAATAACTAACCTTCATATGTTTATTGAACATCAGGGATTCCAATGGACTTTCAAATGCTTATAGATCCTTCAAGTTATTCACAGCAATTAAATAAGACCCAAACAGCCATTTTTCTAAAAGTTTAATCAATATGTATTATCTGGTAGTACTTTGTATAATTTTGTAAAATATCCACTTTTTTTTTCTTTAAAATATAGCCCTTGTGTATGTCTATAGTTTTTAAATAGACCAGGAATTATACTAAAATTATTTAATAAAACTATGGCATGTGCATTACATTCTAATTTAAACTTATTTGTTTACTAGAATAAAATAGCTAACCCAACAATTGTGAATTTAATAGGTAAAACTAAAATCACTCACATGTGAAAGATACGGTGGCTCACGTCTATAATCCCAGCACTTTGGGAGGCCGAGGTGGGCAGATCCAAAGTTGAGAGACCGAGACCATCCTGGCCAACAAGGTGAAACCCCACCTCTACCAAAAATACAAAAATTAACTGGGTGTGATGGCATGCACCTGTAGTCCCAGCTACTAGCAAGGCTGAGGCAGGAGAATCACTTGAATCTGGGAGGCGGAGGTTGCAGTGAACCACTGCACTCCAGCCTGATGACAAAGTGAGACTCCATCTCAAAAAAAAAAAAAAAAAAAAAAAGAGAGAGAGAGAGAGAGAGAGAGAATTTATATGCCCATATGTATGTATATAGTTTATCATTTTAAAAATGTAAAAAATTGTCTAAGAACAAATAAACTGCTAATACGTAGATTATTGCTATGCATCCAATTTTTAAAAAATTTACCCTATAAATGAGTAAGTGGTAAGATGGACTACAAATTCTAGAGCTGGATTGTCTAGTTTGGAATCTTACTTCTGCTACCCACTAATGATGTGAACTTAAGCAAGTTACCTCTAGTCTCTGTCTCAGATTCCTCATCTGTAAAACAAGCATACCAATAACCATTCGTATGTTGTAGCTACACAATACATTTGAAGGTCTTTTAAAAGCTGTTGGTACAAAGTTAGCTCTAAATAAGAGTTATCATTTCTTATATTTTTTCTGTTTATCAAAGTTGCTACTCAGACAGTTTGTGACCTTTTTAAGTCTACATTTATATCCAACTTCTTTTATATTAGTAGAATTAAAATGGTTAGACTGAGAAGTGAAGATAGAAATAAATATTTTTGTTAAGTTTGCATGTTTATCTACTTATATATTCAACAACAGATTAATATGTTTGTGATTTAAATTATATCAAAACAAAATCAGGGGCCATGAAATCTACTTGATTATATGTAGAAGCCAAGAAAATCATTTAATATTATTTATTTTAAAAACTACTTAGTCTCATGCTTAAATTCTGGGTTAAGTTTCAAATTACATACCAGTTAATTTTCCTAATATTCTCTGAAGGGAACTACAGAGAAGTATGTGAATGCAACAAAAAAATGTTGTCATGAAGATTACTTTGAAATATTAGATTGAAAGCCCAAAATAATGCATTTAGTTAGCAATGAATAAAAGAGACTTACAGAATAACTGAAATTAAAGTGTGTACATTCAGCTGAGAGCACCTTCACGAGCCAGCTCCATGTGACTTACCTCGTTGGGATTCCTTGATTGTCAGCCAGGACACTGCAATTAATCCAGCACAGAGCACTACCAATATGGCAAAGAGAGTTGCAAACATGATTTCATAGGAGCTGAGAGAATGGTGCCTAGAAGACACGCTTCTTTTCGAACCCATTTTTGGTTTTGAAGGCTTGCTAATTTAAGAACTGAAAGAGAATATAAATAACTGTACCAAATGAAGAGTAAAATCTCTCAAATTTTTAAAGATGTGTAAAGCAACAACTACCTGTCTACATGCATACCAGTCAGTGTAAGTGAGCTATGTATGTCTCTTTGACAAAATTATGTCTCCATACATTAAGTATCATTAAAAGGGTGGTTAATCTTTAAGTAGATATAAATGGGTAAAGATGCCTAGAGCTGTAAATGTTAACTACCTGAACAGGCCATTAGCCAAGGTGAATCAAATTAAATTCATGTTGTAAACAAAAAAAGACACTTTATCATTTCGAGACTATTAAGAAAAATGTGAAATTCATGACAGACAAATTAGTCATTAGGCACATGAATTTGATATTCATAGAGAGAGTTCCTAACAGATCAACCTTCTACCCTCTGACTCAGATAATTCTTAAGACATTTCTCTTATATGTTGATATAGACCGTCTAATATATATAAAGCCTAATATATATAAAAAGATATATATAAAGGTACAGATATATATAAAGCCTAACACATATATCCTCTCTCTGTGTACATATATGTATACATATATTCCTTATGGAAACAATCAAAAGTGTTGCAAACTTTGTTATGTCACCCATGTGAAGTTATGCAATGTAAGGCAGTATTACCTAAGGGCAAGTACACTTCAACAAGGCATTATATGGCTACTCTTTATGGCCTTGTGCAGTTATTAATGAATGGGAGTAACTGTCATAAGAGGAATAAAATATATGTTTCTATTCTAAGAAAATAGCCTGGGTGGGGAAGATATTGCTCATTTGCCCTGGACTTTATCTCTTTAAATATGCCAATTAGAAGAAGAGAACAGGTTAAGATAATCATAGGTATAGTTGTAGACGTATGCTTTATGGCAAAATTAAAGTTGTTTTCTGATAATTAAATTACAGTGTAGCATTGTGATTATTCACACCATGAATAATGATGAGTTCAGGAATTTTAAAACACAAAAATTAAAACCAAATAAAACCAAATCTATTCTGAAGTAAACCAATGTGCCTTTTATTCTGGTAAATAAAACTGGCAAGAGGTAAGAAAGTTTTAGATTGGAAAACCCTAACACAATCAAATTGTGGCATATTATAATGGGCTTAGATGAGCAGTAGCTGCTTTTCTTCTTTACCTATGAAAGAGGAGAATTGCATGTTGCACTCAGATTCAAGAATTTTTGCTGATAAAAAATAGAATTATGAGTAAACAAATGTATGTCATTGAAAATATTTATATTTTTAGCTAAGTGACTTACTACTTGTTAAATGCTCTGAAATATACATGAAATCAGAGACACCATTTATGGAATTGGGAGAAGTTTCTTTTATCCATATTCTAGGGGACAATTATACTAGGCCAGACCCTCTGACAAAATTGGAGCCTATAAAAAGTGCCTCTTAAATTTGGAAAGTCAAAGTGAAAGCACAATTAGTGTTTTCTTTGTTTGGCTAATGCAGAAGCAAACCCTTTTTAGAACATCATCTAGAGCTTTAAGTTACATTTCTTTTGCTGTTATAGAAGGAAAGCAGAAGATAGTGAGTTCACATGTCTGCTTCAAGCATAGCATGGATTAATGGGTAAAATATCAGTTTGAAAGCCCAAAATAATGCATTTAGTTTCAGAAAGAAAACTTTCACTTTTGGATCATAAACTCTCCTCAAATAATGTTTTAAATAATTATATTTAGTATCAAGTAAATGAGTGAAAGAATAGCTTTTTAAAAGAAAGCAATACTTTATGAAGGACAGCGTGAAATTAAACAAACAGATGAATGTGAAAAATCAAATCATATGTCTTGAAATTTTTTGAAAAGTTATTAAAATAAAACAGGACTTGCCCTGTCAGGTAACAAAACTCGTTACAAAGCTGTAATATAAAGAGAGTTGTATCAGTCCCAGCACAGAAAACCGTCTCAGTGGAATTAAGTGCCCAGAAGTGTGATTTGCATATGGAAACTTCATATGTCAAAAACATAGGGCATTAATAATAGGTTAGAAAAGAGTGGCTCTTCAATACATAGTGCTGCATTGATTTCTTCTCCATCTCCACATGAAGAACTTTAGATCTTCATCTCACACCGTGAAGGAACATAAATTCCAGGTGGATTAAGCGTATCTAGAAAGCATGGAAAAATTTTAGAAGAAAATATAGAAGAATGTCTTTCTAATGATAAAGTATTGAAGGAATTTTTAGAAAAGGATTCAAAAATAAAAGGAAAAATCACGAAGAACATTGATAAATTTAGTCAATAATAACATTGACTTTTCTTAACAACAAACTGTATCTAAAAAGTAAAACCCTAAGCCACAGACTTGTGTTTTTTCCTTTAAAATTGTTTTTCAAACTGCATATGTTTTAGTTCAGCTACAACAGAATTGAACTGAGGCAAAAATTTGGGTATGAGGTACTTACATTTATTTCGAAGGCAGTCCAGGAAAGCTCCATGAGAAGGGCTGGGAAGTGAAAAGATGGAGGGTGATAAAGCCAGTGAAGACTGGGTGTGATCAAGCCAGTTACCACCGTAGGCATCTGGAACATAATTCTGCTTGGGACCTGTGTGAGACAGTGGGAACAAGCGTCAATGCTATCCCACTTAGGCGTAAATAGAGTGGAATATTTATTTGCCAGAAAGCCATGCTCATTGGTAGAGGTTAGCTTCTGGGACTTCAAGTCTGGCACTTCGAGTTACTCTGTGTGAGTAGGACATCCAGAGAAGCTGACTTCAGTGTGCAGAGACGAATGAGAGAGCCTGTGAGTGTAGAATCCTTACAATAGCTGCTATGGCTTACAAATAAAAAACCCGCTTCAGAAATTAAAGAGAATTTCTATTGACTAATGGACAAAAGACAGGTAACAGGCCATTGACAAAAAGTGAAAAACCAAACAAAAAAGAAAGAAAACAGGAGCACACAAATGTCTACAGGTGATCAATGTTAGTAGTTAAGAAATTCTAATTAAAATAAAAAACAAAATATTACTGACCTTAGACATATTAGCAAAAACTAAAAGCTTTAGCAATACTTAGTAGCATCATTCATTGCTTGTCTGAGTGAAGATTCAAATAATCATGTTGAATAGCAATTTGGTTAACATCTAGAAAAACTAAATGCACACATACAATTTGACCCCCAAATTCCCTTTCCAGTTAAATCTGGGACAAGTAGACAATATTCATTGTAATACAATTATAATACAATTTTAAGCCCTACAAAATATAGGGAAAACTTAAATGTTCATCAATAGGAAAATGAAAAAATGTCGTGTAGTGTTTTTATAGAACAACATGTTATACACAAGTTTAAAGTGCGTGAACTAAAGTTGTATATACTAAACTGGAAATAATAAAACAAAATTATATGCAAAGAAACAAGTTTAGAGGGATATATGTGATGTTGCATAGCTTACAGTAGAAAAGAAAATCATTTGTTTAGTGATGCAATTCTGTGGATAAAAGTGTACCTGGAAATGATAAACAGAAAATCCAGTATGGTGGTTACTTCTGAGCACAAAAAGGGTTGGTTAACAGAAATAGAATGACAAGGTGTATTTGTATTGCATTACTTCTGTTAAAATGTTTGAAATACGTTAATGAACCACATAAACTTTGACACAGTTAGAGGATTAGGACATGTGAGTAAATATTCTGCATTAAAAAAAAAATAGATCAAAAGTTAAAGGGGAGACATAAGATTGAAGTCCCTGTGGTATTATTAATAATTTTCATCTTACCAAATATTTAATAAAATTGAAAGAAACCTTATGCACTAAACTTTCTTTTTCTTTTCTTCTTCTTCTTCTTTTTTTTTTTTTTTTTTTTTTTTTTTTGAGACAAAGTCTCATTTTGTCACCCAGGGTGGAGTGCAGTGACATGATCTTGGTTTACTTGCCGACTCTGCTTCCTGGGCTCAAGCAATCCTCCCACCTCAGCCTCCTGAGTATATGGGGCTAAAGGTGTGTGCCATCATGCCCAGATAATTTTTTCTTCCCCCACCCTTTTTTTTTTTTTTTCTGTAGAGATGAAGTCTCACTCTGTTGTCCAGGCTGGTCTTGAAGGAACTTTCTATTGTGAAAAGTGTAGAAGTTACAAAAATGTTCCCATTAGTCAAGTCATTGAATGCCCATAGGGGAATAAAATAATTATTTTAAACATATACTTGAGACATTTAACCATATAAGACAAAACGCTTTATGTGAAGTGGAAACAAATGAATACATATTTGGGATGGCAAATAAACAGAATATACAGCTCTAGATAGGTAAGATCACTAACTCTTAATGAAAATTTCAGTGAGTAAATTGTTGCGTACCATTTTGGTAATGGGAATGATGTATTCTGGTTAGGTGAATAATGAAGTAGAAAGAGACCTTAAGGTGGATTATAATTATTTTTGCCTAGATCGAATAAAAGGGTTAGAATAGAACAGCTAAGAAAATGAAGAGTCTTATAAGCTCTTGACAATGTTATAGAAGCAAACAGACCATGTGCATACCCTATAGTGTTAATTTGTTCAATGAATATGTGGTTTTATACTCTGACTGTATGAAGTAGCGTAGTAATTGCAGAGTTCCTAAAGATTAAAGCCGTGAACATTTCTGTGAAATTTCATTCACTGTTCAACATAAGATGAGAAAACTCAAACAACTTTCACCTTTAAATAATTGTGTGTGGCTGGGTTGTAAGCAGATAAATATCTCTAATAAGTTACATTTTTAAAAACTAATATAAAATAAGAAAATATGTATTCTTCATCAAAAATACTTCTGGACCTTTCAGAGACTATTTTTTTTTTCTCCAAAAATACCAGTGCAGTAGTCAAGAACTCTCCCAGGATTGATGGTTCCAAGTTGATATGAGCTTAAGAAATACACATTTGCTTTTCTCTAAGACTGGTAATTATTTCTTTGACTTTCTATGTAATTTTAACACGTTATTCTGAGATCTAATTGGCAAATTCTTTATGTTTTACGTTTTTAAAAGGGTGGTCATCTTTATTGATACACAGTCTGAGGACTATTTAATAAACATCTTAACTAGGCACAAAGGAGAAGGTGGACTTTTAATATTGTTAAATGTCTTTATCATTGAGGATTCTTAAGTACTATAATCTAAGAGATTTGCTTACTGGATATTGTTGTTTATTTTTTTGACTCTTGAAAAATTTGTCTGGATATAAAAAGTTGGTACTATTCTCTGGCACTGAATATTGAACTAGTCCTCTTTTATAGTTATAAAATGACAGAGTAATAGTTGTAAAAATCAATTCAATTTTAATTGAGGATGTGTCATCATCAGTCAGGTTTTGTTTGTTTGTTTGTTTGTTTGTTTTAAAAAAACCTATGTTTAGAAGAGCTGCTGGATTTTGTATTCCATGAGTTCATTCATATGTGAGAAATCTTCCTCTTTCTTTTATACTTGACTGATAATCTATTGATGCATGGGTAAGTGACAAGTTTTTTTTTTCTTGCAATTCTGAAGATTTTTTTAATAGTGTTTTTTTTTTTCTGCCACTGAACATAATTTTGCCAATATTTGATGCTAACCCTTTTTCTTACTTTTGTATGTGACATGTTTTATATCTGCCTGAATGCTTAGAGAATTATGTTTTCATACTTGAAGTTCAAAAGAGAGTAAACTGGCATTGATTATTCTGAATTAATCTTTCTTAGAATGTGATGTACCTTTTTCAGTTTTCCTTTCATCTCAGAAAAGAAAATATTCCTTTATTAAAGCTTCAAATCTTTTTTTTTTTTGTCATTGTTCAATTTACTAGAATTTTTAATGGGATTAGGGTCCAATTTTCCTTAGGATGAATTATCTTAGTCATTTATCTGTATCTATACTTTTCTCCTAATTATTTCATTTTATCTGTATCTCCCTCATACATTTCAATTATATACAATGTTCAACTGTGTATTTCTGTTTTCTGCCTTCTCTAATTTACAGATTTGTGTAATGCTGTTGACTTAAGTTGTAATTGATTTTCATAATTATAAACTTTCTCTTTTATTCAAGTTCTGGATTTTGTTACTGGGTTCTTATTGTCTTCCTTCCTGCACTATTCAATTTCAAATATTCCTCCAATCCTTCCTCCCCCTTCCCCCTTCCTTCCTTCCTTCCTTCCTTCCTCCTTCCCCCCCCCTTTCCCCTTCCCCTTCCTTCCATTTCCTTCCCCTCCTCCCTCCTCCTTCCTTCCTCCTCCACCCTCCTCCTCCTCCCTCCTTCCTTCCTTCCTTCCTTCTTCCTTCCTTCCTTCCTTCCTTCCTTCCTTCCTTCTTCCTTCCTTCCTTCCTTCCTTCCTCTTTTCCTTCTTGGGTGTGTTCACGTATTCCACAGTATTTCTTTCCATGTGGTTCACTCTTGTCATAGTCTTGCCTGTGTGTTATTTTTCATTGTTTTCCCATAGAGTAGGTTAATGTCCTTACATTTTATGAGCACGGAAGAATTAAACTGGATATGCACTTTTTCCTTACCAATTTAAGTGGTTAGAAGGTTTTGAGGCAGGGAATATAAATTCCACATGGGCTGTGTACAACCTTCTTTGATGGCCCATATTTCCTTCTCTTTCTGCAATTTTGTTAAATATCCTGTACAAAGCTTCCTTTGCACCTAATGTGAGAGTTTATTCTATCTGTGAATGTGTGCGGATGCCGCTGGGATGCCACTGTGCTACATACTATTCTCTACAATTCCAATAGCAGAGTAGCAGTAAAATTGACAAACTCATAATGGTTCCTCCCATCTCCACCCGGGATCCTGTAGCAGTCACTGTTGATCCTTCTGGGGATTTGCTGAACCTATATTTTTCCTATCTTTATTTCAGGTTGCCTACTTACCAGTTTGACCTGTTTTCTACAGACTGCAAAATATTAATGAAAATTAGAACTTTCTGAGTTTCTTTTCAGCAAACTGATGGGAGGAGAGAGTTTGTAGGAAGAATAGAAAAAAAGAGCCACGTTGAATTCCTTACTATTTTTGTTATTACTTGGATTAGTGTATCTCAACTTTGTTTTCTGTTCATTTGTTTGTTTGTTTTCCTGTTGATGAGTTTTTTGTGACTTTCTGGCTAGCTCAAACCAGTTTATACAAATTGAATTATATTCTAGAGAAGAGGTTTTAAGCTTCAGTTCCATAGAATTTATTCAAAATCCATAAAGGTAATTTCTGACCTAAAAGAACTATAGTACTGTTATAATTTTTTATTCAACGTAAGGACTATATCAACTTTGTTCAGCCAGAATAATACCTAAATATTATATAGATGTTATAAAACTCACTGGCTCTAAGAATGTATGCATGGACAATATCATTAGTTATTTTATCTACACTATTAAAATACTACCAAATCTGGTAGCTAGCTGATTATTACTTTACCACAGAAGGATACAAAGAAACTGAAAATTCTGGAAATAAAATGCTTTAAATTAATAATAATCTCTTACTGTTTATATGATCCCATTAAGCAGAAGTTGCATTCCTCTGCTACCTAGATTAATAAATGAGAAGCCCTTAAGTATGATACATTCTAGAATATTCTTTTGAAATATTTCAATTGCTAAAAGTGTATTTGCCATACAAAAGATGGCATGTTGTGAAAATATCACTAGACATGTTGACAGAAGACAGCTGTGTATATAAGCATTGACCCTTACTACATTATTCTTAGGCATTTCGTTAAAACTTTGTTTTGAGCTTCAGTTTTCTACTTTAGAGAACAAAGTTTTTGATCTTAAAATCACTTTCCTTTCTAAAATTTTATGACTTCATGATTTTTATGGTTCCTTCCAAAGGAAAGTGTATGATTTATGTCTCTTTACATTAAAAAGCCTTTTTTTTCCCTGAGTTGTTTCAGATATTCACCGAAAAATCACCTATGTGAGGCTGTCTTTTTAAAACATTTTCTTAAGATCTTTTCCTTCATATCTCCCACTGACCTTTCAGTCTCTTTGCAATTCCTTTTTATCCTCCTCTTGTCTGACTACATGAAACCATATTTACTTTCCCTTTGCTAATGCAAATTCTGCTTCCTCTCCCTTCATCCTCTGTTCCCACTCCACATGCGGTTTTTTTACCTGGCCATATGAAAGTCACTCTCACCAAGCATATTTCCCTAATCTACTTTTGTCTGTAAAGTGGATTATGAAACTTTTGAATAAAAGGCATTATACCAGAACATGCTGAACTGCATAGCACTTAACTCTTCCGAAGGAAAGAACTCTATTCGTGACAGTATTCAAAAATAGACCTGTATTTCGGGAAAGATAAATGAACCAGGCTGGGAAAGATTGGTTTTTCCTCGTAGGGGTTACCACACTTTTTATAGCATCCCACTTGGTTAGTAGGAAGCTTTGAAAAAAAAAATATCAGCATGTTCTTCCCAATCAGCTGCTAGTTTAGATCATTTTCAAAGAAATCCCCTATGTATCCAGAATCCTAACCAATTCACAATTCTGTGATTTCATATTGTTGTGCCAGCCACATCTGTGGCTCAGGCAAGATTTATCTTCTCACCACGTTACTTTTTAACTTTAATAATCCTGGTGCCCAGAGGTCAAAAGATTATTTGATATTGAAAGAGAGTGAGCCAACTTGTCAGATTTCCTCAGTGCTCTTTTATGTAATTTCCCTGCTATCATCACCAAAGTGTTATACCAACCTTTACTTTGTCTGCAGAATCAGTTTGCCACATCTGCTTGCTAAGTTCTCACTGTCTTAACACAATTCCAGGAAGCTTGTCCTGTTTTCTTTTCTAACTAAAAGAATAAAAATAAAATCCAATTAAGAGATCAGTGAAATAAAGAACTAAAACTTCCTGACCTGGTCTGCACCTCTAAATTCCCAAGTAAAAATGTGCATTTCGTGCTTCTGACTGTCTTTTTAGCCACCATCCAAAAAAGTTCATTGGGTAATATTTTGTACTAGGTAAGTACATACCTTCTTTGCTGCTTCTTTATTTTTAATGATGTCAGTTTCAAGAACAAAGTGGCCAGGTATGTAGTGTGATTTTGCTTAAATAATTTGTACTGTACCCAGAATTATGTGTTTGATTAATGTGTCTAGTAACCCTGCTGCTGCTGCTGAGTTGGGACCATTAACATTAAAATAAATAACTCACAATAACCAGGAAGTTTTATTATTAAGTCATTTTTTTTTTTTTTTTATGACAGAATTATTAACTCTGCTAGCATGAGTTTGAGTAAGAGTTGGTTAGGTACAGGGAATTAAACAGCATAAGATCGACGGAAATGTTGTGTAAAATAAGATAAATTTTAAATAAATATAATTGTGGTGGTGATCATTCTCTGTCGGTATTCATTCTTCCCTTTCTCCTTTTAGAGATGAAACTTCCTGAGTTTTACCTGTTCGCCACAAGCTACATACCCCTAGTTTTCAATCTTCCTGTGAAGCTGCACAATAAAATTGTAACTATAGTTTGGTGCATTAGTGTAATTCATAATGCATTTTCCCCTTTCCTCCTTCCTCCCTTCCTCCCTCCCTTCTTTCTTTTCTTTCTTTCTCTTTCTTTTCTTTCTCTCTTTCCTTCCTTCCTTTCCTTCTTTCTTTCTTTCTTTCTTCCCTTCCTTCCTTCCCTTCCTTCCTTCCCTTCCTTCCTTCCTTCCTTCCTTCCTTCCTTCCTTCCTTCCTTCCTTCCTTCCTTCCTTCCTTCCCTTTTCATCTTTCTTTCGGATGCATTATGTGTCTAATTTTTTTTGACACAGAGTCTCGCTCTGTCGCCCAGGCTGGAGTGCAGTGACTTGATCTCGGGTCACTGCTGCCTCCACCTACTGGATTCAAGCAATTCTCTGCCTCAGCCTCCCGAGTAGCTGGGCTTACAGGCGCCGCCACCACACCTGGCTATTTTTTTTATTTTTATTTTTATTTTTGTAGTTATAGTAGAGATGGAGTTTCACCATCGTGGCCAAGCTGGTCTTGAACTCCTGACCTCGTGATCCACCTGCTTTGGCCTCCCAAAGTGCTGAGATTACAGGCGTGAGCCACCACATCCTGCCCTCTTTATTTCTTGTTTTAGGACAGGGTCTTGCTCTGTTGCCCAGACTAGAGTGCACTGGTATGATCATAGCTCACTGCAGCCTCAAATTACTGGGCTCAAGTGATCCTCCCACCTCAGCCTCCTGAATAGTTGGGACCACAGGCACATGCCACTGGTCCTGGCCACCTTTTTTATTTTTTGTAGAGACAGGCTCATAATGCACTTAAAAAAAAATTAAAAGTAATTTGTTACAAAGTGTTTACTTGTTTATGTGATAGTAGTAATTGTTTAGTTATAATATCTTAATGACATGCTTTTTCTTCCAGTAACTATTTCAGCATAGAAATATATAGACTTAAGGAATGTATAGAAACTTAATAGACCGCCATTAGAATGTTAAGATACTATTTCTGCTTTTTATTTCCTTTAATTTTTAAAAATTCTTACAATTAAGATATTTATACTCCATTTTTAACAGCTTTATTAAGATACACACCACTATACATATTTAATGTATACAATTTGATGAGTTCAGAACAAATGCCAACAATGTAAAATTATCACCATAATCAAGGAATAGACATGTCCAGCACCTCCCAATGTTTCTTTGTGCCCCTTTGCTTGGTGTGTGTGTGAGTGTGTGATTTTTGAACATAACATGAGCTTTCAACTCTTTCTTACCAAATTTTGGAATACACAATGTCATGTTGTTAAATCTAGGCGCTACGTTATACAGCAAATCTCTATAACTTATTTATCTTGCATAATTATAATTTTATACCTATTGAATCCTTCATTTTCCCAACTCTCCAGTCCTTGGCAATCATTATTGTATTGTCTGCTTCTACCAGTTTGACTATTGTAGATACCTCATATAATTAGAATCATTCATTATTTCTTCTTGTGTGAGTGGCTTATTTCACTTAGCATAATGCCTTCCAGGTTCATCCATGTTGTTGCAAAGAGGAGAATTTCCTTCCCTTTTAAGGCTGAATAATAATCCATTGTATGCATGTATCACATGCTTCTTTTTTTTTTTTTTTTTTTTTTTTTTTGAGACGAGTCTCGTTCTGTCGCCCAGGCTGGAGTGCAGTGGCGCGATCTCTGCTTACTGCAAGCTCCGCCTCCCGGGTTCACGCCATTCTCCTGCCTCATCCGAGTAGCTGGGACTACTTTTTTGTATTTTTAGTAGAGACGGGGTTTCATCGTGTTAGCCAGGATGGTCTCGATCTCCTGAGCTCGTGATCCACCCGCCTCTGCTTCCCAAAGTGCTGGGATTACAGGCATGAGCCACCGCGCCCAGCCTATGGCATGCTACTTTATCCATTTATCTGTCAAAGGACACTTAGGTTGTTTCCGTATCTTGACTACTGTGAATAATGTTGCAATAAACGTGGGGCAGAGATGCAGATATCTCTTTGTGACCCTGATTTCAGTTTCTTGGGATATATACCCAGAAGTGGGATTTTTAGATTATATGGTAGCTCTATTTTTAAATTTTTAAGGACCCTCCCTACTATTTTCCATAGCTGTTGCACCGTTGTACATTCCTACCAACACTGTATAAGGGTTTCAGTTTTTCTACTTTCTTGCCAGCACTTATCATTTTTTTTGATAGTACACACCCTAAAGGTGTGAGGTGATATCATTCACTGTAGTTTCGATCTGTATTTCCCTGATGATTAGACATTTTGAGCACTTTTTAACACACCTGCTGGCCATTTCTCTTTCTTTGGAGAAATGTCTATCAGGGTGCGTGCCCATTTTTAAATTCAGGTTACTCGTCTTTTTGCTATTGATTTGTATGAGTTCCTTATAGATTTTTGAAATGTGCCCCTTATCAGATGTTTGTTTTGCAGATATTTTCTCCTATTCTATAGCTTGCCTTTCAATCTGTTGTTTCTTTTGCTGCACAGGAGCTTTTGAGTTTGACATAGTCCCACTTCTCTATTTTTGCTTTTATGTTCTATGCTTTTAGTGTCATAGTCAAGAAATCTTTGCCAAGACCAATGCCAAGAAGGTATACCCCTATGTTTTCTTCTAGCAGTTTTACAGTTCAGATCTTATGTTTAAGTCTTCAGTCCATTTTTGTGTGATTTTTGTGAATGGTGTCAGGTAGAGATCTATTTTCGTTTTTTGAGGGTAGTATCTAGTTTTCCCAGTTCTACTTTTTGAAGAGATTATACTTCCTTACCCATTGTGTATCCTTAGCACTGTTGCTAAAGATAAGTTGACCATATATGTATGAGCTTATATCTGGTCTCTTTATTCTGTTCCATTTAATATATCTGTCTTTATGAAGACATTATGCTAAGTGAAATAAGCCACTCACACAAGAAGAAATAATGCATGATTCTAATTATATGAAGTATCTACAATAGTCAAACTCATAGAAGCAGACAATACAAGTACCTGTTTTAATTACTATAGTTTCTACCACTTCTATTCTGTAAAGTCCTGGACATCTTAGCCAGAACCATTAGGTAAGAGAAAGAAATAGAAGGAATCCAAATTGTAAAGGAAAAGAATAAAATATTCTGTTTGCAGATGACATCATCTTATGTGTAGAGAGCCCTAAAACTCCACCTACACAAAATGTTAGAACTAATAAACAAATTGATTAAATATGCAGGATACCAAATCAATGCACAAAAATCAGTAGTATTTCAAAACATTAACAAGGAACCATTCTAAAAATAAGTTAAAAAACAATTCCACTTACAATAGCATAAAAATCATGCAATATTTAGAAATAAACTTAAGCATGGGGGTGAAATACTTATACAATGAAAAGTGCAAAATGTTGATGAAGGAAATTAAAGGAGACACAAATAAATGAAAAAACATGCCTTTCTATGGATTGGAAGACTTAATATTACTGAAATATAAATATTAGCCAAATTGATCTACAGGTAAAATGCTATATTCATCAAAATCCTAATGGTGTTTTTTTACAGAAATAGAGAAAAGAATCCTAAATTTCATTTGGAACCACAAAAGACCCAAAGTAGCCAAAGAGATCTTAAGAAAGAAGAGCAAAGCTGGAGACATCACACTTCTTGACTTTACACTCCATTTAAACCTTTACTGTTCAGAATATCCTAGAGTAAAATTCATATTATCCTTATATATCTTTTGAACAGTTGAAATTTGTAGACTTACTATTATCATAAGGCGTTTGTTTTTGCAGCCTGGTGTTCTATCTCCTTGGTTTGTAATATTCTCTTGAAGACATTGGCTCCTTGTGCCTTAACCATACCATTACAGAATGGGGATGACATTGATTAATTTTTGAAATTCTAATACTTAGCCAAAATGTGAAACTCTTTGATAAATTCACAACCTATTTGCAGTATATTGCAAAGAATTTTAAATTTAGTTATCTTGTTTATGAGTTTAAATTATCCAGATGACTTTTGACTTTCTTTATCTTTTGCTACTGGACATGATAAATTCATTCATTCAATAGTACATGTATTTCATGCCCTACTAACACCTTAGATTTACTTATCTATTGATGACACATTTTCTATGCTCTTGACTTTGTGTTAATGAGATTACAAATTATTAATTCTAAAGTAAAACTGATACATACCAGATTTTGAAATAAACCATGCCAGTCAACTCTCTTCATAATGGTAATGGTAAATTAAGCATGCCAACTTACATTTTGATTAATAATACAATTAATTTTTATGTATAAGATAGTAATTTTAACTGTGCTTGAATATCACACCAACTATAATAAGAAAAAAATCATGTTGATTGTAACATTTCAGCCAAGTTTTACATAAAAGGCTTTAGAAAGGTGATTTCAAGATTTTGGAGCACGTGTAACCTAATCATTATTTATTTGGCACTTCTATTTTAAATTGTCTATTACCTTTTCTCACATAAAAAAATCCATGTTTTTACAACTTGAATCAGAAGTCTCTACCTTGTGAGAGTAAGAAAGCAACAATTACCATTCCAGAACTTTACATAATCCTATGATTGTCTCCCTCTCTTATATAAAACATTCTGCCACAGCAAACAAGCAAGTGCAATTACAGCCAGACTGAGATTTCTGGAGATAAAGAATAAACAAAGATGGCACGAATAGGTCCTAAAACACAGTATTCTAATTAAAATACACAATTAAAATAGTTAATGCAATTTTCTATGTCAAGATACTACAGAGAAAGGAAGATATGTTTTGAAACATTTTAAGACTCCTGCTACATAAGTTAGTATCTATGCTGAACAAGATTTGCTGTGCTCACAATTTAATTAAATTCAGGCTCTCAATAACCTTGTGATAAAAATAGAGCCTAAACCCCTCAGAAGTCTGTATCTGCTAGATGTTTCTGATCTAGAAAATAAAATTAACTCTTCAGTGAAATGATCCAAATAGATTGCCCAGAGCTAATCTTGCTCAATGTGAATTGATCCATATTAAGAAAATAATTAGGAGAATGCTGTTATCGAGGCAGCAATATGTGTCAGTCAAAAGGGTAGCCTACACACATATAAACACATATACACACAATCACACATGCACACATTCATACACAAACACGCACACATATATTCACATACACACATATACTTGGAATATAATTGCCAGAAATGCCGTATCCATTTCACAAGGAATTTGTTTTAAAAAAATGTAAAAAGCTATCCTATTGGGAGAAGTTGAGCCTGGCTTGCAATTTAAGAAAAGCAATCACTTGGATCGTGGGCTCTTTCTTCAGCTAAAAGGTAACGAAATGTATTGCTCATTTGTTCTTTCTGTCATGACCAATTAAAACAAAATAAATGACATTTCTCTGTCTCTTCCAAACAGGCTCTCTCCTCTGGTTTCATTTCACCCATTAGATGCTTTAATGCTTGCTACCAGCTGGAAGACAATACCCAAAATACAGTGTCTCAGGGATACCCTACTTCTGTGGATTAGAGGTAAGAGAGTTAAGTACCTTATTTTAAAAAGTGTTGTGTGGTCTTTCTACAACTCTTATTTTTATCTGTTGTGGCGGTGGCTAACTAGAAAGAGAATGTCATTCTGCAGCCAGGACTGTGGAATCCTAACAATTTTATAGTCACATATGTAGAAGCGATAGTGGTCATATCTTTGTGGGAATGGCGTTCTCTACCTCTCTACATCAGCTGGATGGGCTACAATCTTAAACTTGGGTCAACCTTTCTGTCCTTAGGGATTGATTTATATGTGACCTCTTGCTGAAATAGGGAAAATGTTACCCCCCCAATCATCTTTTACCCTATAGCCCTGCCCATTCATCTCTTTGATTTGGTCTACGTATTCTTTTGCGATATAATCTATTAACTATTATAGAGAGAATATTGTGATTTAAATATTTAAAAATAATATGAACCAATCTCTGCTAGAAAACATTGTTAAAATTGGAATCTCCAGAGAAAAAAAATTGGCACCCCTTTGTGACAATGGCTGTTGATTCAGAGTATGCTATACATGATAGATCAATGAAAAAACAACGGAGTTCATACTATTTGCACTTATGGGATTGCCTCATTAAAAAATATTATCTATGCTGCTCTGAAAGTTGACCATAACAGTCAGGTCATTCTTGTCATACTCAACTAAATCGGTGTTAAGGAGCCAGGGGGAAAAAGCACTTAGTGAATGTGCAATAGTTTCAACAATGTGGAACCAGGCTCTGCAAGCCTGGCAGAAACAGCCAACTGTAACCTGAAACCAGTTTTATCCAATAGCTGCTAAAGCAAACCTATGCAACTCCAAAAATAGTCTTCCTCATTGCTGTCACTTACCGATTAAAACTTGTCAACTCCCCAAAACTTTCCTAGTGCCAACGAACTTTCTTGATAAGCAATATGTGACATTTCCTCTTTTTTTTATTTTGAGATGGCGTCTCGCTCTGCCTCCGAGGCTGGAGTGCAGTGGCGCGATCTCGGCTCATTGCAAGCTCCGCCTCCCGGGTTCCCGCCATTCTTCTGCCTCAGCTTCCTGAGTAGCTGGGACTACAGGCGCCGCCACCACGCCCGGCTATTTTTTTTTTGTTTTTTTGTTTTTTTTGTATTTTTAGTAGAGATGGGGTTTCACCATGTTAGCCAGGATGGTCTCGATCTCCTGACCTCGTGATCTGCCCGCCTCGGCCTCCCAAAGTGCTGGGATTACAGGTGTGAGCCACTGTGCCCGGTTGACGTTTCCTCTTTTCATAAAAACTTTAACCTTCTCTTTCCTCTTTGAACATACCAAAGACCACCTGGTCTGTGTGTATGCCCCAAATTGCAATTCTTGCTTTCCTCCCCGAAATATTAACTATGGAGATCCACCTCTATATTTTATTTGACTTTGACACCACCCTGGTAGAAAAGTACCCTGCTCGGCTTCACTGACATTAAACTTAGCCATGCCACTGTAGTCCTTCCTGTAGGTGGAAAATACATCCTGCCCTGGTATGTGACTGTTTCTGAATAACAAAATGGGAATACAAGCAAATCAGAATGTGATTGGTTATGTCTTTTCCCCCCTTCTACCATGAGAAAAGTAATTTCCCGAATACAATTGTTTGTCAACGTGGGTTGCAAAGTGAAGACATGTGAAGGAGAGTAACAGCTAATCAACAATGGACACACAATATGGCAAGAAATTGACATTTGTTTTTGTTTGCTACGGGGACCTGAAAGTCGTTTTTTAAAATGTAGCATAACGTAGCCTAGCCTGAGTGATTACGGTAATATTAAAAATATGTATAGGAAAAGGAGGGCTGTAATTTCCTCAGCACTAGACTAGACATCAAAAATTTTAAGTTTTCTTCATATTTTTCTAACAGTGTTCCCTTAAATGATTATTGAATTCCTCCAATGCTAGCTTCTGCATCTATGCAATGAATGGTTTGGATGAGACAATGTTAGCCAGCTTTAACATCCTTTGCGTCTGTGATTGGAGTAAACCTCAACAGCATGGCTAAAGTCACCATTATTTAGATTTGCTGAAATCTCCTTCTTTTTATTACTTCCTTATTAGGTAGCTAGGTGGTACTCTGTGGTTGAATAGAACACAAAGTCTATTTAGTTTTCTATTTCTATGTGGCTAGGGAAAGATCTTCAACATCTGGAAGGTATAATAAAAATTCTCAAATTGTAGCGAAGGTTACATTAACCACTAACCATACCTTGGATTTAGCAAAACCTGCATATTACCTAAAACAATTAGTAATTTGCCTTTGACTTAGTGATATTGTCATTTTTAATGCTGTCACGCTAGGTCAATAGATGCAACAGATAACAAAAGCACTTGATCTTGCTGCTGTATGAAATAAGTTTTTATCTTGGACTTTCTGTTAAGTTCCTTTAAGAGAGTTTTTCAAATAGCATGGCTAGGCTTCGGCACTGAGGATGATACTGCCTGTGAGATTCACAATGTGGACGTCACTTTGGGTCTAGTCAGATAAGAGGTATCATTGGACTGAGTCACAGCGATATACAGTCAGGTGGTTTTCTGGTGTGTAGGCTTTCTCCACTTCATCCCCAAGAAGTATCTAGGGAGGATTTCAAAAGTATATGGCTTTAACACTTAAAACATCATTCCTAAATATCATCCCGAAGCTTGTTAGAAATGTAGAATCACTCTAGGTTTGTTAAATAAGAATGTGCATTTTAAGATCTCTAGGTGACTTATATGCACACTGCATTTCTAGAAGCACAGAGTTTTCAAAGGGTGAGCTTGGAGAAACTAAGATATTCTCTTTCGTAGCTGTTATTTTACATGTATGACATGGGAGGACTGTATCACTAAACACTATACCACTAATATCGGGAAATACCACAGCGCTAATACAGGATCAATGTAACTTGCAATGCTGTAAAAATATGCAACATATTACACATTTCAAATGGGCTCTCAATCTTCAAATATTATGTAAGAATCCTGATTTGGTGTTTCAAGATCTTGGTCACAGTTTTCAGTACTCCATTCTGATTGTAAAGGGAAGGCAGTTTACATAGAGGTTGAAAGTATTGGTTCTGGGTCTAATTTTTTGAGCTAAAGTCTTGGCATTTTGTTACTGTGTATAAAACTGTGGATAGTTTTTACTTAATTTTCCTGAACTTTATTTTCTCGTCAACATTATAGGGATAATAGTGACCTAATAGTTAATGAAAATCTTTAGAAAAGTTATTTGTGACCAGACGTTTCTATCCCTGGTCAGTTAACAATATTTTTCTTTCTCAGGGTTCATTAATAAAGTTGTAACCAGTGATTTAATTTAGAAATGCCAAAGGTCAACATATATTTTTGTAAGATAACTATATGGTTTCATTAAAGAAAAATATTTGACATACGCAATTTCTATTCCTTTGTTTGAGGATTGTACTCTGTCTTTTGAATGCTCTTCTCCTTAATCTATTTATGGAATGGTTTGCTCCTTTATGTAAGACATGAATAAGGTCTTTCTAATATAAAAGTTTCCCCAGGAAGATAATGGATTAAGCCTCATGGAGACTTTAAGTAGATTTTATTATCTTCTATAACTTCAACATTCACTGCTCTGAGAAATGATTATTGATACACCCCTTCGGTTATGTCCACTGAAAATTACACTGACAGCTTTGGGCATGGGACAGCTAAAATTACGAGAGTTTCTGTCTTCAGGCAGAGGGCTGAAAGCTAGTATTACTCTTTTTTTTTTTTTTTTCAGACTGCGTCTGGCTCTGTCACCCAGGCTGGAGTGCAGTGGCGTAACCTAGGCTCACTGCAACCTCTGTTTCCCGAGTTCAAGCGATTCTCCTGCCTCAGCCTCCTGAGTAGCTGGGATTACAGGTGTGCACCATCATGCTTAAGATAATTTTTTGTATTTTGAGTAGAGACGGGGTTTCACCATGTTGGCGAGATTGGTCTTGAACTCCTGCCCTCAGGCGATCCACCCTCCTCAGCCTCCGGAAGTGCTGGGATTACAGGTGTGAGCCACCGCCCCCAGCCCTGAAGGCAAGTATTACTCTTAATGAAAAATAAAGGGAAGGTGAAACCTTTGGTGACTTGATACTTTGCCTTATTATGTTTATTTTTTAACAAAAATCACAATATGCTTTACCTTTGATTGAAGATGCATGTAACTTGAGCAACAGATCCCAAAACATCACTTCGTGATGTTATTTTGAAAACAGGATAAAATGATATGAAACATATAATGATAATTACTTGCAGTTAATGATCGTTTACTATGTGCTCTGTGTACTTCTAGGAATTTTACATGCATTTACTTATTCTCATAATAACCCTATGATATTAAGCAGTAGTAGCGTGGCAGGTGCTACAATTATTCCCATTGATGGGATGTGGAAACTGAGGCACAAAGCATTTAAATAGCCTAAGGTATCAAAGCCAGTAACTGCCATTTTCAGAAAATGAATTCAGATAGTCTGGATCTTAACACTAAACTCAATAGTTTTGCATGTGCCAATATAGCTGAATTCTGATTTCATTCTTCAAATACCCTTTTCTATATAGCTCTGGGCTAGGTCGGGCAAATAAGAGAAATCTGTGCAGTTTAGCAGGCGGACAGGAAATAGTAGTCAGGAAACTAGGAAGTTGGTGCCAGGGCTCCAGAATTACTGTAAGTCTCAAATGCTGTTGCTGATCCCTAGTTCATCTCATTTGCGTGGTGATGAGCTAGCCCAGATTTCCCTTCCGTTCTTTAGATCTTAGGTGAGGCTCATGCGCAGTGCCTATGTGCAGGGCCTTAGCTTCCCCTGCAGTTCACCAAAGGCAGGTTCCTCAAGGCTAGATGTGGATTTACAAATGGCAAGAAAAGCAGAGACTGGCAAATATGACTTATGGTTTGCTCTGATGGCGTCTCCTCACAGGTTTTGCTTTTGATTTCTCTTTCTTTAGGTTCAGATTTTATTCACAATTGCCTGCTCCACCAACTGCCTGCCCACTCCCAAATGCAGAGGCAGCAGCCTGCTGTAGATTTCACGGTCTCTTGTCCTTGATTCCTTGTTAGTGACCTTTCTCTGATCTTCTAACCATACCCTTTTGGTTCTTTGCTTCTGTGTATTCTCTCATAATTGTGGAGAGTTCAATCTCTAAAATAAATTCCTTTTTTTTTTTTCTTGAGACGGAGTTTCGCTCTGTCTCCTAGGCTGGAGTGCAGTGGCCGGATCTCAGCTCACTGCAAGCTCCGCCTCCCAGGTTCACGCCATTCTCCTGCCTCAGCCTCCCGAGTAACTGGGACTACAGGTGCCCAACACCTCGCCTGGCTAGTTTTTTGTATTTTTCTTTTTTTTAGTAGAGACAGGGTTTCACCATGTTGGCCAGGATGGTCTCGATCTCCCGACCTCGTGATCCACCCACCTTAGCCTCCCAAAGTGCTGGGTTACAGGCAAAGCCATCGCGCGTGGCCTAAAATAAATTCCTAATTTGTATTGCTCAGTGGTTCCGCTTTCCTAATAATACACTCAATTGATATGCATCTCTATGAAACTGAGAAAATACTGATTCTCTAAAAAATAAAATATTCCCTGATATTAACAGATTATAGCTCAAAGTGATTACCATAATGCCAGGGAGATTATAATCATTTAATAATGTTTGGTATCATCCTTATCTTCATCTTCATATTTTTTCCTCCTTGAAAAATTAACTGAAGTATGATCACAAAGCAAAACATAAAGGAGACATTCGAGTGTGCTTTGTTTAAAGAAAGAGAAGTTTCAGCCTGGCATCAATAATTTGCCTAAATATTTTAACTGAAAGAGAGTGATTTCACAAGGTCTTAAAAGAAAAGTCATTTTCTTTTCAACTGAAAAAAAGTGTTTTAAATGTTTTTTATCAGTAGATTCATAGTATTATCTGAGGTCTTACATTTATTCTTTAGGCTTACATTTACCTCAACAATAATTTCCAAAGATCATCACCTCTGCTAACTTGAGAGAAGATTCTATTTTCCAGTTACCCAATGGTCCTTTTTCATGCTGTTCAAATCTGAACATCTTGCTTAAACTCCCATGCCCAGACTGCTCCCAATTGTCTAGTAAAGCTCTCAGCCCAGCCAAACACTATGGAGAAACTATACAGCAGTTCCTTTTTGCAACACTCTTGTTTTGACATCTCAGTGAGTCTATTTACATGTAGTAATTTCCCAGTGCCAGTTAAAGTCAGAAAAAGTGATTCACTGTGGCATTCTTGCAAAATATGACAGATGGGCTCATTAGTCTTTTGATTCATAAAAGCCATCATGTTGTTTGGCTTAAAATAAGAAGCAAAAAATAAGCAAGTCCTTGATAGGTTTAATTCAGATCAGAGCAAAGTAATGCCAACTCCGCAGATTCGTGTAAAGAACCGACAAAAGGAGCTGGGGGAAAAAGGACTACGTAAATGAATGCATTATTCTTTGTAAAAAAGTTATGAGCTATAAAGTAATGGTTAAAAAAGAGCTCGCCATCTGCAACTAGGCAAAGAGATTAGAAGAAAGCAACAACTAGTAAGTTATATGCTATTGTTGTGTTTTCTTGATATAAATATAGCAGTAGAAAGAATGAAGACATTAAATGAGAATTAAGAGGATATATGTATTCATATATATTAATTCATATATATTATATTATATATGAATATTATATATTCATACATGTGTGAATTCATACATATGAATATATGATATAATAATTATATGAATATATATATGAATACATATGAATTAATATACATATATATTAATTCAAGATGTCAGAGACTTTAAGAAAAGAGGAATCCTTATCAATGGATAAATAATATGATACAGAATAGTATTTGTCAGTAAAGAAGTGAAAATTAAAAAAAATATATATTTGGAGTGTCAACACCAAAATGTCTTCAAGAAAACTCTGGTACAGTAGTTGTATGCCAACAGAAAACTATTCTTACGGAAATTTTCATTTACATTGATTAGCCATTAATATTTTGTAGCAATCAGCAACAAACCTGACTACTATAAGGACTCCACGGTCAAGTCTGAATTTAAAATTATGCATAGTAGATTGTCAAATCTTATTTGTTGTCTTGCCTTTAAACAATTCTAAAAGAAAGGCTTCATATCTTGCAGAATTTTTAATTGTTAAGTAATATTAATAATTAATAATAACCCAGGAGACTAGCGAAAAGAAGTTTCCTATTGTAACTCTTCATTGAGCAAAAGGCTTCTGTTGGCCAATTAAAAACATCTCTATTGCTGGAGAAATAATGGTTCTTTCAGTTTCTCATGAGTTGTGTCCATTTCTGTGATTGCCTCACATGATATGTGAATGAATCATAAGTTATTCCTCAAACTCTTAACAAGTATTTATGTAGCTGTGTAGATCAATAATTTAACTACCTGTGTAGAAATAAGAACGTATCAAAGCTTCAAATGTTGTAAATAATAAGATAGTGGAAAATTCTTTTGTCTTATCCACATTTGGGAAAAAAAATGTTTAAAACAATCTCCCAAATATATCTCTACACATTTTTCATGGATATTTTGGTAATTCAGATGCATCAGTATTCTGGGCTTCAACCACTCTTGGTGTGAAAAACCCTTAATAACCTAAATGCAATACAAGAAAAATACATTATTTGGTGGCAAAAGATAAATAGAAAAACATTAACATTGATTTTATGTTCCGTGCCAGGCCCTGTGCTATGAGTATTAATAAAATGTTAATAAAATATCTTTTTATTCACCTATTTATTTGCTTCCTAAATATTTGTAAGAACTCTTTCTTAGTCTGCATACCTTTCTCTGTAATGATGTCTTCCTTTTCTTTTCCAGCTTCAAGGGCCACAATTACTTTATTTTACAAACCCTTATTTAGCAACCACACACAACACACACTCACAGTGACAGACAACATAAGTAGTTGTGCTGTGCAGATAATAACTCACTTAATCCTCATGTATTCTATGAGGTAGGAATTATTATTATCTACTTTTTATGCAAAATGCCAAGGAGTAGTATAGTTAATTAACCTATCTATTATCACTTAGCAAGTAAACGGCAGATTCAGAATTCCAGCTCAGGCACAGGATCTGGCTACAAAATGAAGCTCTCACGTGAAATATCGTGATATGTAAGACAAGAGGTTTTATAAAGAGCTTAACTCAATTACCTCCACTTTCTGATTTGAAAACTATTTCTTGATTTTATTGAAACTTCATGATATATCAACAAAATATAAGCAAAAGTCAATATGCTAAAGACGAAGAAAGAAAATCCTTATCTGTTTTTATCTTTGAACAGCTCTTCTGAGGCATGCAAACCCTCTTTTTGGTCTATGCTATATGAATAAAAAGCTAAAAAGCTATTTGTTTTAGCCACAGTTAATAGAGGACTTTAGTAATGTCAACAAAATTGGTTCCATTTTGAAAGTCTATTGAACTTAACCTATAATATTTCCTGGATTGTCAAAGATTTGGTTCATTGCAAAATTATGCATTTTCATTGATAACGTTTGAAAAATAAGAATGTGGAAAAATGTGTTGCCAAATGGTTTGTCAATTAATAGTTTAGTGATCACATATTTCATTTCTTCCTAGATGACCCATAAGCCATAATCTAACTGACTTTTTTTTACCACAGGCATTAAAAAGAACAAAAATGTCTTAATTGGATTTTATGAAACAAACAAATAAAGGAAGTGTTCGCCTCTGCATTTCTCCTCTCTGCCATGCCTTGTTTAGAGTGATTAATCCCTTTTGGTGTTTGTTAAAAAACATGTTATTGATGTTATTGGAAGCCCATTTCATTGTAATTGACATCACTGGTTATTAGCTGGTTCTTATGAAGGAAATGATTGGCTCTAGGCATCAATTTTATGTAAGTTGTACAAGGCAGCAGCCCTCTGAGAATAGATTCAATTCTCTCTCCTTTGCTAGCTCATTTGTGTCTGTCTGAGGCATGCAGTGTTAATTGCATAGCCCAAAATCTACCCACTCCTTGCTCTTTGCCAGCAGAGCCCCAGTTTTGATCAGACTGTGAAAGTGTACAGCTTTTTTAGGATTAGGGTCAGTCTTACCCTCTAAGCCACACACTGATTTTCCATTCTCCTTGCCTCACTTACAGTTATGTTTAGGAGAATAAAAGTCAACATGCTGAAGATGGAGAAAGAAAATTCTTAACTGTTTATTTCTATCAACAACTGTTCTGATGCATGCAAACTCTCCTTTTGGTCTGTGCTTTGTGAATAAAAAGCTATTTGTTTTAGCCACAGTTAATAGGGGACTTTAGTTGCAGGCAAAAGCATTCATTACTAGTTCACCATCAGAAATAGACCTGCTCAGGGCCAACCTATTTCCACAAAGGCTGACCCATCAAAGAAGGGGTATTTTCACTCATTGCTTGTTTTCTTCACAAATTCTGTCAAAGATGTAGGGTTCTTCTCATTTCTCTTGACATAAACAGCTTTGTTTTATTTAAGGAGCAGATTTTGGCGATATTCAAGACTAAAGCACTACTCACAGCGTATTTGCTTTAACTATGTGCTTTTAATATATCTTCTCCCTCTAGAACCTTAAAATCCAAAAAAGGGTCATCAAAACGTGACTGAGGATTTATATTTTATCGTTGTTTACCTAATAAATATACTTATTCAAATCATTCTTCCAACCAGGAAAATGTTTGTCTATTTTTCAGTTATTCCCTTTTCTCCATCCGTGAACTTCGTTTTAGTATTCACGGTTCACAAATGGGGAATCTCCTGGATTTTTCATCTGTCTCTCTCAAATTTTCATCTATATGATACTTAATATATAAAACATATTCCTTTTTATATATATTAGCTTTTTCCTATGAATTCCCAGTGTCTTAAGTTGGTCTTCCATATTCCTTTCTTTTCTTTTTTCTTTCTGAGATGGAGTTTCACTCTGTCACCAGGCTGGGGTGCAGTGGCGTGATCTTGGCTCACTGCAACCTCTGCCTCCCAGGTTCAAGCGATTCTCCTGCCTCAGCCTTCCAAGGAGCTGGGATTACAGGCATGCACCACCATGGCCAGCTAATTTTTGTATTTTTAGTAGAGACAGGGTTTCAGCATGTTGGCCAGGATGGTCTCAATCTCCTGACCTTGTGATCCTTCCGTTTCAGTCTCCCAAAGTGCTGGGATTACAAGCGTGAGCCACCGCACCCAGCTGGTCTTCTATATTCTTGATTGCATTTTTTTAGCATTCAATATACTTCTTTGAATATTCAAATTTGGTAATCATGTTTTTCATTGGAAAATAATTTTTAATTGTCTCAAAATTTTCTCTTCCTTTTAATGTTATTAAAGATGGTCTTAAATATCTCTCTGGAATGAAAGATTTTAAAACGTGGTTTGTGAAATTTCCTTAGTTAAATGCCTCTTGCAACACTAAAAGTATCCTGTTGTATATTATCAAATTCTTATTGAGTAACCTGCAACTGATGAGTTAACTGTAATTGATGAGATTCAGCCACACTGGAGAATGGCACCAAGGAAGCTATATGACTAGCAAGGTACAATGACTGAAGGGATTCTTGAGCTGATGACCTCTCTGAGCTGAGGTGGCATCCACCCAATCAGCCCTTTCTCTTATTACCATACTCATGTGCAGAGAGATGTAGACACACTGTATTCTGTGTCTGGGAACCACACGACCTCAGCTAACTGTTACTGCACATGCTGTGTGCCCTGTCCTTACATAAACTTGGTACTGGGTGACAAATTTTGTCTCTCATGACTCTAACTGTCAATATGAACTCAAGACCACTACTATTGGTCAGAGAGTGTGGGTGCTTTGTTTTTTCTATGTACATATTTTCTCTTTATCTTACAGTAGGAACTTTGTATTGATCATCCAGCTCTAACATCCTTTTTGAATAATTGGCCTACTTAGGCCAGGGACTGAAGTACCTTACTGATATGGCTTGGCTCTGTGTCCCCACCCAAATTTCATCTTGAATTGTACTCCCATAATTCCCACATGTTGCAGGAGGGGAGGGACCCAGTGGGAGATAATTTGAATCATGGGGCCCATTTCCCCATACTGTTCTTGTGGTAGTGAATAAGTCTCAGGACATCTGATGGGTTTATCAGGGTTTTCTGCTTTTGCATCTTCCTAATTTTCTCTTGCCAACACCATGCAAGAAGTGCCTTTCACCTCCCACTGTGATTCTGAGCTCCCTAGCCATGTAAAACTGTAAGTCCAATTAAACCTCTTTTTCTTCCCGGTCTCGGCTATGTCTTTATCAGCAGCATGAACAAAAATAATACAGTAAATTGGTACCAGTAGAGTGAGGTGTTGCTGAAAAGATACCCCAAAATGTGGAAGCAACTTTGGAACTGGGTAACAGACAGAGTTTGGAACAGTTTGAAGGGATCAGAAGAAGACAGGAACATGTGGGAAGGTTTGGAACTTCTTGGAGACTTGATGAATGGCTTTGACCAAAAGTTTGATTGTGGTATGGACAATAAGGTCCAGGCTGAGGTGGTCTCAGGTGGAGATGAGGAACTTGTTGGGAACGGGAGCAAAGGTGACTCTTGTTATATTTTAGCAAAGGGACTGGCAGCATTTTGCCCTTGCCCTAGGGATTTGGGGAATGTTGAACTTGAGAGAGATGATTTAGGGTATCTGACGGAAGAAATTTTTAAGCAGTAAAGCATTCAAGATGTGACTTGGGTGCTGTTAAAGGTATTCAGTTTTATAAGGGAAGATGAGCATAAAAGTTTGGAAAATTTGGAGACTGATAGTTTGAAAGGAAAAACCCATTTTCTGAGGAGAAATTCAAGCTGGCTGTAGAAATTTGCATAAGTAACAAGGAGCCAAATGTTAATCACCAAGACAATGAGAAAATGTCTCCAGGGCATGTCCGAGGTCTTCATGACAGCCTCTCCCACCACAGGCCTGGAGGCATAGGAGCTGGTCCCAGGGTCCCCTTGCTGTCTGCATCCTAGGGACTTGGTGCCCTGCCTTCCAGCCTTGGCTGAAAGGGGCCATTATAGAGCGCAGGCCATGGCTTCAGAGAGTGGAAACCCCTAGTCTTTTCAGCTTCGACATAGTGTTGAGCCTGTGAGTGCACAGAAGTCAAGAATTGGGGTTTGGGAACCTCTGCCTAGATTTCAGAATATGTATGGAAATGCCTGGGTGCCCAGACAGACGTTTGCTGCAGGACAGGATGCTCATGGAGAACCTTTGCTAGGGCAGTGCAGAAGGAAAATGTGGGGTTGGAGCACACAGAGGCCCTACTGGGGCACCACCTAGTGGAGCTGTGAGAAGAGAGCCACCATCCTCCAGACCCCAGAATGGTATATCCACCAACAGCTTGCACTGCTCACCTGGAAAAGCTGCAAGCACCCAATGCCAGCTCATGAAAGCAGCTGGGAGGGAGGCTCCACCCTGCAAAGCCACAGAAAGAGCTACCCAAGACCATGGGAACCCACCTCTTGCATCAGCATCAGTGTGACCTGGATGTGAGACCTGGAGTCAAAGGAGATCATTTTGGAGCTGTAAAATTCGACTGCCCTGCTGGATTGCAGACTTGCATGGGCCCTGTAACCACTTTGTTTTGGCCAATTTCTCCCATTTGGAAGGGCTCTGTTAACCCAATACCTGTACCCCCAGTTTATCTAGGAAGTAACTAACTTGCTTTTGATTTTACAGGCTTGTAGGCAGAAGGGACTTGCCTTATCTCACATGAGACTTTGAACTGTGGACTTTTGAGTTAATGCTGAAATGAGCTAAGACTTTGGGGGACTGTTGGGAAGGCATGATTGGTTTTGAAATGTGGGGACATGAGATTTGGAGGGGCCAGACGTGGAATGATATGGTTTGACTCTGTGTCTCCACCCAAATCTCATCTTGAATTATACTCCCATAATTCCCACGTGCTGTGGGAGGGACCCAGTGGGAGACAGTTTGAATCGTGGGGGCAGTTTTGCCCATACTGTTCTTAAGGTAGTGAATACGTTTCATGAGATCTGATGGTTTTATCAGGGGTTTCCACTTTTGTGTCTTCATTTTCTCTTTCTGCTGCCATGTAAGAAGTGCCTTTAACCTTCTGCCATGATTCTGAGGTCTCCTCAGCCATGTAGAACTATAAGTCCAATTAAACCTCTTTTTCTTCCCAGTCTTGGGTATGTCTTTAGAAGCATGAAGACAAATGAATATGCCTATTTAAATGTATGAACCAAGTTTCTAGTTCTAGTGTTTGTAATTTGAGATCACTTATACTATACTTGCAGCTTTGCCTAGTTTTCTTCCTCTAAAATGTTCAACTATACATTACTCTCATTGAGTACCTTAATATATTTCACATCTGTTAAGAATTTTAAACAGAGATATGTATTTTTGCTCAAATAATTTCTTAATTTAAATATAGTTTTAATTCACCAGAGCATGAATTCAAGTAGTTAAAAATATGTATGTATGTATGTTCAGCTCATGAATCTTCCCGTTATATTTACTATTACTTGTTGATGCATGTTAGCACTTACCAACTTTTCACAACGTTAGTGTCAGTCTTTGTGAAAGCTGTACTTCTTAGTAAATATCTGAAAATATTGCGTTAAAATTAAAACTTGGGATGACAAAAAAGTCACTGTTAGATATGTATCAATGCTGGTGAATAATCATACTGCACAATTAGTGACACCTTTTTCTGTCTGCTTGAAGAAGGTTATATAGCATTCTGTTTTGGATAGTTTAAATGGTTTCTCTCAAAGGATGTGTAGTATCTGTCCAAAACATTTAGTCCCATAAAAAAGAAACTATGTTTTACCTTGGGTAATTTTATGTTGCTTGATCAAAGATCTAGTTACCTATTTTGGCAGCAGAAAATATATCGGTGAAGGTGTTCACCTAGAATGAAGCTTCAATTCTATGGGGATAGATTCATTCTTTATCTTGGTGGTGGTTGCTCAATCAAAACTGGGCATTTTTCAGCTTGTCCAACTGGTATGGCAATTGTTATTAGGAACATTCTTTGATGAAATCATCACTTATGCCATACATATCCAATGAAAGATGAGCAGAATTATTACAGTCTGCTGCCCTGTATGCTGGTGCGATAACACCAAGTATTAGCTTGTCAAATTTATCTCATGCAAATTTGTGATCAAGGTTTTCCAATCATTTCAGGATACAAATGATCACGAGACACAGGGAAAGCAAGGAGAGGTCTGGGCCCACCAATGTAGCTCCAATATTCCCTTCTTGCAGCAGTAGAACGCACTCTGCTCCCCAATATGTCAAATCTGTAATAATGTATGCAGCCAGATTATTTACATGGAAGAGAGTTCTTTTGGTCTTAAAAGACATTCTTTTTATTCTTATAAATTATACAGCTTTTGTGATGTTTTCCAGGCAAATATGCTCCAAAACTCTATAGACGTTAGGGTTGTTTAGCATGTACAATCTTAGAACAGATAAATCCAACTAAAAGCAATCCACAGGAAGGAAGTATCCAGCCAGCAAGACCGTTAGTTCATTTGTTACTAGCAAATTAGCAAATTGTCCAGATCACCATTTTTCTTTGCCGTAAAGTCTCCCAGTGAAAAGAGAAAAAGAATTGTATACTTGCTGTGTTCGTTTATAGAATAAAAATGTGTGCTCCATCAAGGCTACAAATGTCTTAAGAACCAGCCTAGCCCAAGGATGTTATTGCTTTTATCCTGAAATGTTTTGTATTATAATAAAGACCCTGTGTGCTTACTTTCCAGACAGGCATTTCTTTTGTAATTGCTGTATTTTATGCAGGTCGACATATTTCTTAATATGGTCTCGCATCAACTATATTATGTAAAGTTTTGTCATGGTCCTATCCCTTGATTCTGAGTCCCTTGGTCCATCCTTTTGGTTTTCCATCGAAACTTTGGAATTTCTCCCCTGTTTCTTTTTTTTCTTTGTCTTTTCGAAGATGATATTCAAGGAGAGTAGTTAAATATGTTGACTCAAACAAGAGCTTGTATGGCAATTTAAATTTTATTTTAAATTATTGTATACATTTTTTCTTCTTTTCTTTAATAAGAACTTTTTTCCAAAGTATACTGTGTTCAAACTATGAGTCCACTAGAGCTAGTATAATTAAATAACTTGAATAATTCAATTAAAAATGATTTCTCACATGAATAAATTTTTTCTTACTAAAATTTCCGTATACTTTTATAAGTTTTTCCACTCTAGAAAATATAGGATTTATCTCTGCAATCAAAAATGCCTAATATAGCTGCTTAGCTTCTCACTTTCTGAAATGAAAATGAAATTTCCTTTGGTAAATATACTTTCTAATTATTCTATGCTACTTCCACATATTGATTTCTGTAACAGAAAAAGTATATATGTTTACTACTTAAAGTGTGTCAATGACTTCCTTTTACTTTTAAGAAAATAAGTAAAAATATTGGGTGAATATTCACGGAATTTTAATAAAGTTTTCTTACATTTATCTTCATCTTCAGATCCTTGCACTGAACTGAAAATTTTAATTCTGAATAATTTGTAGCTTCCTGAATACATTTTGCTTTTTCATGAACTCATCCTTTAGTATAAAGTATTCTCTTACACTTGGCTTTCTGGATTATCATTCCCTCCATTCCTCTTTCCTACTTGGAGGCCTCTTATTTATCCTTTAAGCCATATTCCATATTCCAAGAGTTTTCCCCTCTGGTAACACTTCTCCGAACTCTTCTATTATTTATAGTTTGAGACACTATGTCTTTATCCATTTCCTGAGCTCGTTATCTAATATTTAGTAACGTTACGAAAATAATAGAATCTTACTTTTGTGTCATATTAAGGGTTGAATTGTGTCTTCCCAAAAAACACATGTTGAAGTCCTAAATCTCAGTACCTCAGATTGCCACCTTGTTAGCAAACAGGGTCACTGCAGATGTAACTAGTGAAGTTAAGTGGAGGACGTAATGGAGTAGGGTGGGCTCCTAATCGAATCTGAAAGATATCCTTATAGGAAAGATGGCTATGTGAAAACGCAGAAATACAGGAAGAATGTACCATGAAGAGGGAGACGGAGGTTGGACTTATGCTTCCATAGGCTAAAGAAGGCATCAGGAGTTGGGAGAGTCAAGGTGGCATCCTCCCCTAGGGGCTTCAGAGAGAGCACAGACCGGCCCACGTAGATTTTTTGATTTCCAGCCTCAAGGACAAGGAGATAAGAAATTTCTGTTGTTTAAAGCCACCAGTTTGTGGCACTTTGTTTAGGCAACTCTAGGAAACTGATAGATGTCATGGTATTTTAGATGTCTTGGGAAACAGTAAGATTCTTCTCTAGTTTTTATACTCATCAATCACGAAGTGATTTTTTTTCCTCTCTGAAAAAGTTGGGACTGATTATTTGTGAGAGTCAACTATTTTTGTCAAGTAAGTCATGCAAAGTTTCCTGTGTACCTTTCTTGGAAAGATAACTTTGTATCATGGCAAGAAATTGAACATTTAATAAGTAACATCGTGAAAAACCCCAATTTAGAAAGTGTATGAGTTTACTTTTTTCATGTTAGTACTAACTAGCAGCCAGTATGCTGACACTAAATATACCTTAAATAGGGGCAATGGAGTCATTGGTGCACCTGACCACTGCTAGCAATGTTTGTCCTGGTAAGTTTTTAAAACATTTTAGTGTCTCAAAGACACGAAAATCAAAAAGTTTCTCCTGCTTCTTTATTTTCAACACAAGAGTTGCACAAGATGTGGATAACGCCAATTTGGTTTTAATTTGCTGTTCCTGAATTCTTCTCACCAGTCAGTGTGGATTAGGCCATTGGTGTTATCCACGTCTTGTGCAATGCTTGTGTTGAAAATAAAGGAGCAGGAGAAACTTTTTGATTAAAGTTCTGGAACTTCTGCCTCATTTATCTTAAAAATAACATAGTTTAGGCCTGGCATGGTGGCTTATGCCTGTAATTCCAGCAATTTGGGAGGCAGAGGAGGGCAGATTGCTTGAGCCCGGGAGTTTGAGAGCAGCCTGGGTAACATGGAGAAATCCTGTCTCTACAAAAATATACAAAAGAATTAGCCAGGCATGGTGGCTGAGGTGGGAGAATCACCTGAGCTTGAGAGATCAAGGCTGCAGTGATCCATGATTGTGCTACTGTACTCCAACCTAGGTGACAAAGTAAGACCTTGTCTCAAAAAAAAAAAAAAAAAAAAGAAAGAAAGAAAGAAAATAAAATGAAAATAACGTAGTTTAAGGATTTTAAAAAATACTTATTTCAGATTTTGGTAAGGGCCAATTATGTTCAGATGTAACTTCTAGCTATTGTTATTAACTTTTTATATTTTCCTAAAATGTTATGATGAGTAATTTGTTTTGGGTTCTGCAGATAAATTGTAATTAACATTTTTCTTATTTTGAAAAGTTGAAAAATATCTGTCCTTCAGTCTCTGGAATTTGTCCAATTTGTTTTTTTTTTTTAAATAAATGATCTGACAATAGGATACTCACTACTTACTCTGAAAAGCCACTGTTGCCAATTTGTCAGGTCCAATACAGGGGTAAGGAGCTCTCTCACATGGACCCATTTGTTATACTACCGCTCTATGGCGCAAGATGAAATTAACCTCTCCTTTGTTTTTTCTTTCATGTGAAGCAGCTTCAGATATTTTATTTTGGCTAGTATCAACCTTCTAAAAAGATAGCATGTGAATGTTCGCATGTCCAGTTACTTCAATAAAAGGAGGACTCACCATAACCTATACTTGCAGTTACATCTACATTGCATGTATACTCATATCTATAGCTAATCTCTATCTCTATCTCTACACACAGAGATACATGCACATATATACACCCCTTTATATACACACAAGCATAAACGCGCATAAATATTTTCTATTATCATTATTGTTTCATTACACGTGCATGTATTACATATCTTAGATTCAGAGAGCTAAATGTTCCATTTTGGTGTCCTTATCTATCTTCAGTTTTAAGGTGCTCTTTTCCTAGGCAATTTAATACTCATTTCTTTTAGCGAAGATAACAGAAACAGACACATATCTAGAATAGTGATTTTTAAAAAATATCTATATGAACAGTCATAAATCTGGTGTATTTACACAGCTATTTGCAGAACAATTACTGTATTTTGGATTACTACCATACAGGAATGTAACTGCTTTGGAAACTTTCTAAAATATTCTTTTCTAATACTCTGTTACTTCTTCTGAATAGGAGGTATATATTAGCTACATCATTGGATAAACATCTTAATCCATCCAATGTTTTAGAAACATTTGAAATAGAAATTACATATTTGGGAGAAAGATTATTTGGCACTATGAGTTACTTTTAAATAAATACATCTAAAAATTCATCTATTGCTCATAAATTAAACATTATGCATAAGTTATCTGGCCTTATATGACTATAATTTGATTTGACAAATTGAGTCTTTCATGTGTACTTAGAATTTATTTGTAAGTACTTTAAAAATAAATATTATCTTTTCTAAATTTTTGTCATCCTCGATGTTCCTTGAGGAAAGAAGTCCTTGGAGGAAGCAATAACCTTTACCTTGTGTTTATATCCATCCTTTTATTTCACTTACTTCAGATAAAAATATAAAAATCACATTTTTTAAAAAAAGATAATCATTACTAATTCCTTTCTAGATCATCTCTTACACCAGAAAATGCTAAAATTAAAAGACATCTTTTTTTAAAAAGGTGACGGAACAATAATTCATATTATTTCATATTTGTATGGTATTTTATACTTTCTATCACAAATACCGTCTCATCATTTCACAGTAAGAATAACAGCCAGCACCATAAGCTATACCTGATACTGAGTCACAGTAGAAAAATCAGCAGCATCTCTACTAAAAATACAAAAACTAGCCGGGCGAAGTGGCGGGCGCCTGTAGTCCCAGCTACTCGGGAGGCTGAGGCAGGAGAATGGCGTAAACCCAGGAGGCAGAGCTTGCAGTGAGCTGAGATCCGGCCACTGCACTCCAGCCTGGGCGACAGAGCGAGACTCTGCCTCAAAAAAAAAAAAAAAAAAAAAAAAAGAAAAATCAGCAGCAACAAGCACCTGATCACAAATAATAATCTGATTTAATTACATGCAAAGTGTATATGCTTGTATGTACTTATTTATTGTGAAAATTATGAATCAGAAAACATTCGTGTTAGACATGACTGTACATCAGTTTATGTAGATTTAATTAATGATTTCAAATAATTACAAAATAATGCTTTAATGTTGAATGCTGTAGAACATTCATTTGTTTTTCATAAAATCATGAAGCCCAGTAGTCTGCATGATTTTCTTCGAAATCTTTTAATTAATCAGGGCTCTGAATTCTTTCTTATAAATCTTCTTTCTTATAGTTAAACAATGTTGAAAACAATCAACTCTGAAAGTCAATTCTCTCTTTATAGTCAGTTCCAGATAATATCTCCCAAATGATCCTCAGAAATTACTGCTGGCCATTTGAGTTTTACACATATTCATCTCTGTATTTGCTTTTACAAACTTACCCATGGAAAATGATCCTTTTTGTTATAATGCTTTGCATTGAAGTAGTTCATTGTATTTAAAAATTTCAATTAATTTTGCTAATACCTCATATTAGAGGAGCAAGAATTTCTATGATCATATAATTGATGGAAAAACTGTAGCACAGAGAGTTTAAAAGATTTACCCAGAGATATTCAGCAAGAGAACAGTTTAGTTGATGATAGCTATGCAGAATAACCTGTTTTTAAGTAGTTTTTATTCTTTACTCAAAGCAGTCTTTTCTAAGTATATAATGAAGTTTTGAATGAATTATAAAAGTAATGAATGAGTTTTTAAAATATAAAACATTTAAGTATTATGGTCATCAGAATATAAAGTATATAGCACAGAACTTTTATACTTACTGCATTATTTTTCCAATTCAAATAGCATTGGTCATCATGTTTTAGAGCAAAAGGGTTTTGAATGTGGGAGTGTTATCTCTAGACACTAGACAGTAGAACTTACAAAAGCATCGTGATGAAAGTGACAAGAATCAATAAGGGGAAGGAGAGGTATAAATTAAATTGGACTTATGGATGGAAAAAAGAGAGACTAGTTAGATTTAGAGGCAGAAAATTATAGCACAAAGAGAGACTAGATATCATCTTTAAAGCTCTTATTGAAATGTAAAATATTTTTAGTAGATAGCAGTGTAACCCAGTTCAGAGAGATTTATCCAAAGCTAGAAATCACTTGAGAACAGAAAGCAGAGATCTTAGATAATGACTTCAAAGGCACAAAATGTTTTCATGATGGAAAGTTGTAAAGGTTGTGGTGTTGTTGTGGATAAGTTTTATAATTACACAGTACCATGGTACTATAGATGACTAGGCAAAATTCTCAAGGAAAGTTGTAGACACATTTTACCTATGTGGAACTCGCACAAAACAAAACTGTAGTGATGTGTATTTTCATTGGCATCAATAGAAAGAGTCTATGTAACTTGAAACAAGAAAGCTTTGACATCATAAATCCTAGAACCTCCATTTCCCTGACCATTTCATAAATCGATGTGTATCATAATCCAGGTCATATGTGATGATCAGGATGAATTGTAGGATCATAAGGCTTATATTTCATATATATTACCCCATGCTATAAGTAGCCCCCATTTTCAAGGTTTGAAATTCTTATAAGCTACTCAATTTAAAAAATAATCAGAAAATATTTATGGATTTTTGTGTGCTTTTGAATAATTGTGTATCTAACAAATGGTTTGCTAATTTCTTGTCATGACGTGTTCATGTAAATAAATTCTTATTATGACCTATTTATATAATTGACATTTATTGTAGTATCTTTTATAACATTCTTTAATGGTCTGATTTAAAAGAAAATTAGTGTAATATAGTGATTGTTAATAATATAATTGTTGGACTTCTTCTGCTTAAAGTATAATTACTTCAATGTTAAAGAATGATCAACCTACTGACAAACAGCAATGGTTTAGATGAGCTATTTGAACAATTGAACAATCAAGAAATTCTTGTAAAAAAATAGGATTATGAAAGTCGTGCCAGGCGTGGTGGCTCACACCTGTAATCCCAGCACTTTGGAAGACCAAAGCAGGAGGATCACCTGAGGTCAGGAGTTCGAGACCAGCCTGACCAATATGACGAAATCCCGTTTCTACTAAAAATAGAAAAATGAGCTGGGCGTGGTGGCAAGCACCTGTAATTCCAGCTACTCGGGAGGCTGAGACAGAAGAATTGCTTGAACCCGGGAGGTGGAGGTTGCAGTAAGCCTTGCACTCTAGCCTGGGCAACAGGAGTGAAACTCCATCTCAAAAAAAAAAAAAAAAAAAAAAAAGCGGATGGGCATGGTGGCTCACGCCTCTAATTCCAGCACTTTGGGAGGCCGAGGCAGGCAGATCACGAGGTCAGGAGATCAAGACCATCCAGGTTAACACAGTGAAACCCCATCTCTACTAAAAATACAAAACATTCGCTGGGTGTGGTGGTACGTACCTGTAATCCCAGCTACTCAGGAGGCTGAGGCAGAAGAATCGCTTGAACCCAAGAGGCGGAGGTTGCAGTAAGCTGAGATCACGCCACTGCACCCCAGCCTGGGTGACAGAACAAGACTCCCTCACAAAAAGAAAGAAAGGAAAAGAAAAGTAAATTGTCAACTTTAGGACACATTATTGTTGTTGTTGTTGTTGTTATTATTATTATAAGACAAAGTCTCACTCTGTTGCCCAGACTGGAGTGCAGTGGCAGGATCTCGGCTCACTACAACCTCTGGCTCCCAGGTTCAAGCGATCCTCCTGCCTCAGCCTCTTGAGTAGCTGGGACTACAGGCATGCGCCACTGATCTCAGCTAATTTTTGTATTGTTAGTAGAGACAGGGTTTCACCATGTTGGCCAGGCTAGTCTTGAACTCCTTACCTCAAGTGATTTGCCCACCTAGGCCTCCCAAAGCGCTGGGATTACAGTCATGAGCCACCGTGCCTAGCCTAGGACACATTGTTTTAAAAAATCTCTGATGATCAAAGTTGTTCCTTAGTTTAATGTAATCTCCTATTCATTCCTCCTCTTCTTTCATTGCTACTTTACTATAACTGTCCTTTGTTTTGTTAAAATTCCTATCTTTCCAATAATACTGTTTTACTTTAACATCAATGATTTGTTTTTTTTTAGTTACCTTGAGTCTTATTTTGATTAATTTTATTTCAAAAAATCCTGTATTTTATCTGCTCTCTCCATCAGATATGGCTGTTTCCTAAGAATGATGTTTATCCTACTTTGTTCCTTACTGGCTTTTGGCATGGATGCCTTGATGTATTTGCTAGCAGATTATCTACCATAAGTAATAAAACATTCTGGCACCACATTACTATTTATGTAAACCAAACAAATGTTTTCTTTACTTTTTTTCTCCTTACATGTATTTTTCATTTACTCTTGCAAACTTTTACTCCAAATATAAGTTAAGCTCTAAAGTAGTTATTTATATTTTTAAATAAATTATTCAAAGTAATCAATGCTAGGTTTTCCTTAACGATACATAACTTCCTAGATGTTGTTAGGAGAGAAAATTCCCTTGCACCAAGCAAGGCCAAAATATTGCTACCTTGAATATCACATTTCTTATTCTGGTAAGTTTGGGACGGATTATCTGGCCCTCTCAAGGACATCCAGCTAGTTGATCAGAGTTCAAATACTACTCTGTTTACTTTGCTATACAGATATTCCATGGTAATTTCTTCCAAGCTTAGATAAAATTATTTACTCAAACTTTTATTATGATGATTTCATTCTAGGGTTAATAGTGCTCTGAAAGGATAAAATAAGTTTTGAAATGAAGTGTATTTTAACATGATTCTGATGTATCAATTGTATTTGGCCTAAAAAAAAAATCAGCTCAGGGTACCATAGATAGAGTTAATCACCACAAGGTATTATGAAGAGGTTATTCGATAGATTAAGAACAGGTGATGGTATATAGGTTAATTAGAATTAAGTTCAAATATGCCTTGAATTAAGTGCAAATATACTGACCCATCTTCCTCCCCAACCCCCAACTATCCACGGAGACTTTGCGTGTGTATGTTTCCAAATTACAAAGAAATTGGCAAACTAGCCCCAATCAAATAGTGTAGAGAAACAAGAAATGAGGAAAAATGGCAGAGAAGCTACAAAAAGAAAAAAGAAAATAAATAAAAGATGGCAGAATAGAAGCAGCTCAGGCGTGCTGCTCTCACAGAGAGCAGAAGGGCTGGCGAACACTGACTCTGCAGGCCGATCGGCTGAGAAACCATGCTGTGATCAATCAAGGCAGCAGGGGACACGGAGAGCAGTGAGGAGTGAAGCTGGCACCAGCCTGTCTGGGTTCAGCATGGAGCCAGGAGAACGTCTCCAACACAGGAAACTGAATGAGTGACAGCCGCTTGGGACACTCACACTCCACAGGGACCTGTGTAAAACTGTGACTGAGAGAATCCTCCTGGTATCCCTGGTCTCCCCACTGCACTTTTAGACTGAGGCAGAAAGTCACCTGGACATTTTGCCGGGGCAACTCTTGATTCCAAGGGGACCTCTACAAGCCTTGTGGCCCGGGGCCGACCAGCCCTGGTGCCATAGCCCCAGTGGAGGCCACAGTTGTGATGCCAACAATAAGATTGCTCCACCTCACCTTGCTAGACAAGGCTCAGTGCCAGCTGCTGGCCCGATAGTCCCACTTGTGTCTGAACTCAGCCAGTGGCTGCAGCCTCCTCTTGTTCCAGGAAACACCTGAATGGCAAAGCTGGCAACCTCACTCTCTGACACTGATAGACAAGCAGGCGATGCTTTCTAGAGCTTCCAGCTTGCCGCACCGCTTTTGTGTGAACTCGGCCAGAGGGTGCAGCTTCCTGTTGTGGCGGGAAGCACCTGCACAGCAAAGCAGGCAACTGAACCCACTCCTGCCACTGGGAGCCAGGTGGGCAATTCCTGCTAGAGCTTCTGGCCAAGTGGTCCTGCTTCTGTTTGAACTTGGCTGGCAGACACGGCCTCCTCTTATTGCTAGAAACATCCGGATGGCAGGGTGGGTGAATCCACTCACACCACACTCCCCGCCCCTCATAACCAGGCAAGCCACACCTGCTAGAGCTTCCAGCCTAGTAGTCCTACTTAGGCTTGAATTTGCCAAGGGTTGCAGCAGCCTGTTGCCCCAGAAACACCCAGCAGCACTATTCACAATAGCAAAAATATGGAATCAACCTAAATGCCCATTAACGGAAGACTGGATAAAGAAAATGTTGTATATGTACACCATGGAATACTACATAGCCATAAAAAGGACGATTTCATATCCTTTACAGGGACATGGATAAAGCTGGAAATCATCATTCTCAACAAACTATCCTAGGAACAGAAAGCCAAACACCACATGTTCTCACTCATAGGTGGGAGTTGAACAATGAGAACACATGGACACAGGGTGGGGAACAGCCCACACTGGGGACTGTTGTGGGGTGGGGAGCTGGAGGAGCGATAGCATCAGGAGAAATATCTAATGTAGATGATGGGTTGATGTGTGCAGCAAACCACCATGGTACATGTATACCTATGTAACAAATCTGCACGTTGTGCACGTATACCCTAGAACTTAAAGTATAAAAATTAAAAAAAAAATCAGGATAGTGAGCATGCTCATCACCTCAAGCACATGTCATTTCTTTTTGGTGAGAAGATTCAAAACTTTCTCTTTTAGTTATTTTGAAATATTATACAATATATTATTATTAACTATAATCACCCTACTGTGCAATGGGATGTGAGAACATTTTCCTCCTATCTAACTGTAACTTTGTTGACCAGCCTCTCCCAATCTCCCCCTTACCTCCTCTCCTTCCAAACCTCTGATAATCACTATTCTACGCTCTCCCTCCATGAGATAAACTTTCTGGAATTCCACATGAGTGGGACAATACAATTAGCTTGGTGCAAAGTAGTTGTGGTTTTTACCATTAAGAATGGCAAAACTTTGAGTGGCAAAAACAGTAATTACTTTTGCGCCAAGCTAATGTTTATCTTTCTGTGCAAGGCTTACTGCACTTAACATAATGTCTTCTAGGTTCATCCATGTTGTCAGAAATGACCAAATTTCATTTTATTTGGCTGACTAGTACTCCATCGAATATATATATATATATATACACACCACATTTAAAAAATCCATTCGTGCATTGTTATATACCACTTTTTTTTTTTTTTTTGAAACGGAGTCAAGCTTTGTTGCCGGACTGGAGTGCAATGGCATGATCTCCATTCGCTGCAGCTTTTGCCTTCTGGGTTCAAGTGATTACCCTGCCTCAGCCTCCCGAGTAGCTGGGATTACAGTCATGCACCACCATGCCTGGTTATTTTTTGTATTTTTAGTAGAGAGGGGGTTTCACCATGTTGGCCAGGCTGGTCTCAAACTCCTAACTTCAAGTGATCCACCCAACTCGACCTCCCAAAGTGCTTGAATTGTAGGCATGAGCTGCCATGCCCAGTCTATACTACATTTTAAAAAATCCATTAACACAGTGATGGATGCTTAGATTGATTCCATATCGTCACTATCATGAATAGTGCTGAAAAATACTAGCAAACTGAAAGCAATAGCACATCAAAAAGATCATTCACCATGATCTAGTGGGATTCACCTAAGGGATGCCACAATGGTTCAACAGACACAAATCAATAAATTAGATACATCACATTAACAAAATGCAGAAAATAAATGGGATGATTTTATTAGAAGCTAAAAAAGCATTTGGTAAAATACAACATTCCTTCATGATAAAACCTGCCAACAAACTGGATGTAGAAGACTATGCCTCAAAATCATAAAGGGCATATATATCAAACCCATAGCTAGCATAATACTGGACAAGGAAATATTGAAAGCCTTTTCTCTAAAATCTGCAACAAGACAAGGATGCCCACTTTCTCCACTTGTATTCAAAATAATACTGGAATTACTGGCCAGAGTCATCAGGCAAGAGAAAGAAATAAAGGGTATCCAAATTGGAAGCGAAAGAGTCAAATTAGCCATTTTCAAACCACATGATCTTATACTTAGCAAAACCTCAAGACTCAACCAAACCACTGTTAGAAGTGATAAGCAAATTCAATAAAGTTGTAGGGTGCAAAATCAATATACAAAAATCAGTAGCATTTATATATGCCAGCAGCAAACAACCTGAAAAAAAATTAAGAAGACAATCCCGTTTATAATAGCTACAAGTAATATAAAATACCTAGGAATCAATTTAACCAAAGAAGCAAAAGAGCTATACAAGGAAAATTATAAAACACTAATGAAAGAAATCGGAGAGGACACAAATAAAAAGATAGTCCATGTTCATGAATTGGAATAATTAATACTGTAAAAATAACAATACTACTCAAAGCAACATACAGATTCAATGCAATCTCTATCAAAATACCAAGGAAGTTCTTCACAGAAATAGAAAACAAAAATGCTTAATTTATATGGAACCACAAAAGGCCTCAAATAGCCAAAGCAATTCCAAGCAAAAAGAACAAGCTAGAAACAACATACCACCTGACTTTAAAATATACTACAAAGTTATAGTAACCAAATAAGCATGGTACTGGCATAAAAACAGATACATAGATCAAAGTACAAGAAAGCAGAATCCCAAAATGTATTTACAGCCCACTGATTTTCAACAGGCACGGAGAACACACATTAAGGAAAAAGACAGTCTCTTCAAAAAATTGCTCTGGAAAAGCGGAATATCTACATGTTGAAGAATAAAACTAGACTTCTATCTCTTATCAGTTACAAAATCAGCTGAAAATGAATTGAAGACATCAAAGCAAGACCAAAACTGCTCGAAAAAAACATAGGGAGAAAGCTCCATGACATTGGTTTAGGCAATGTTTGTTTGTTTGCTTTTTATAAAACCCCAAAAACATGGGCAACAAAACCAAATATAGACAAATGAGGTTACTTCAAACTAGAAAGCTTCTGGACAGTAAAGGAAATAATCAATAGATTGAAGATACAACTTACAGAATAGGATAAACTATTTGCAATCTGTGCAACTCTCTAGGGGTTAATATACAGCATATATAAGGAACTCAACACAATAACAAAATAACAAATATTAATAATTAAAACATGGGCAGAATATCTGAATAGACATTTCTCAAAAGAAGACATACAAAAGGGCCAAGCGTGGTGGTTCACGCCTGTAATCCCAGCACTTTGGGAGGTTGAGGTGGGTGGATCACGAGGTCTGGATTTCGAGACCAGCCTGACCAATATGGTGATACCACATCTCTACTAAAAATAAAAAAGTTAGCCAGGCGTGGTGGTGGGTGCCTATAATCTCAGCTACTTGGGAGGCTGAGGCAGGAGAATTGCTTGAACCCAGGAGGCAGAGGTAGCAGTGAGCCCAGATCACACCATTATACTCTAGGCTGGGCAACAGAGCAAGACTCCAACTCAAAAAAAAAAAAGACATACAAATGACCAACATTTGTTGGTATATTAAAAAATGGTCAACATCACTAAATGATATGGTTTGGCTGTGTCCCCACCCAAATTTCATCTTGAATTGTAGTTCCCATAATCCCCACGTGTTTGGGAGGGACTTGGTGGGAAGCAATTGAATCATGAAGGCAGTTACCTCTATGTTCTTCTGTTGACAGTGAGTAAGTTCTCATGAGATCTAACGGTTTTATAGGCAATTTTTCCCTCCTTCACTCTGCACTTATCTATTGCTTGTTGCCATGTAAGATGTGGCTTGGCTCTTCCTTTGTCTTCTGCCATGATTGTGAGGCCTCCCTAGCCCTGTGAAACTGTGAGTCTGTTAAGCCTCTTTTTTTCATAAATTACCTAATGTCGAGTATGTCTTTAGTAGCAGCATGAGAACAGACTAGTACACTAATCATCAGAGAAATGTAAATCAAAACCACAATGAGATATCACTTCACCGTTGTTAGAATGTCTATTTTCAAAAAGATAAAAAGTAAATGCTGGTGAGGATGTGGAGGATGAGAATCCTTATACACTCTTGGTGAGAATGTAAATTAGTACAGCCATTATAAACAGTCGTATAAAGGTTCTCCAAAAAATTAAAAATATAACTACCATATGATCCGATAATACCAATAAACATATATCCAAAGGAAATTAAATCAGTATGTTAAAGAGATATCTACATTTCTATGTTTATGGAATCTGCTTTCTTAATAAAGTCACCGAGGTGATCTACATGCATTTGGTTCCCTGAGAATGAGTTGAGAATACTGGCTATGCATCAAAACAATGGATTATGACATGGTGTCTAATTGATGTTACAAATCAATACAAGTTGCTAAAGAAGAGTCACTAAGAATGCAGACGCTGGAGTGAGATTTCTTTAGTTTATAGCCAAACATATTTAATATCCATGAGCTTTGGGAACATGGGCTAGCTAAGGAAACTTTCTGCCACATTTCTTCTACTTTTAAAATGGGAATAATTATAAGATATTCCTCATGGGTCTGTTATAATGATTAAATCTGACAACAGATGAAACACACTATAAAGATGCATACTATATTTTGAAAAATCAGTAAATTTTAGTTATTTCCTTGTATTTAGTGGGATTTGTTTAAAATAGAAATATTCTAAGCCCAGAATTTATTGAATTTATTACTCTGTGGCCTATCATGGAAACAGCATTATTATGTGATACATATATAAAATTTTAAATATCATATTGTACTGTGGTCCTACTATAATATTCAAATTTCAGAAACTATCATTTTCGTATTTGTTTCACATTTGTCATTTAGGAACATCAGGACTATTGCTCTGATGAGCTATCATATATTGCTTTTCTGTTAGACTTAGTAAGCAAATATAATAATACAGTAAAAATAATGATAAACTATTTCTTTCAACGATTTGAAAGTAGCCTGATATTTTGAGATAAAATCTAGTGTATCTTTTTTTGAAACAGACAAACTACGTCTTAAAATACATCAGACAATTATGCTGTTTATATTGGTGAGTTATATGAATTCGGTTAGTAAATAAGGAACACATGTTCTACTAATCAAACTATATAGACACAATTTGCTTTTCTGACCTAAAGGCCACATCCAAGAAAAGCTGTTGCTCATTTTGTTCCTTCACTTGGGAAAAGGAAAGGAGAAGTTTAATATTTCTCAAATGAATCGTGATCTTATTCCAGGAGCTTTTGAAAATGTAGTAGTATATAAAATATAGAATTTCTATATGAAATATAGAATTCGACAATTCATGAAAACCCACCTTGCACATATTCAATCATATTTAATGCATATAGTATGTTGTGAGATGGTGACCTTAAACTTATTTCATAGACAGGGAGGAACCCAGAGTTGAGGTTACATGTCAAGGCGGTACATGTGTCTTCTGACTTCAGAACCACTAGTGTGTGTTCTAATAAGTAGGAAAAGAGAAAGCTCTTCCTATTCTCTTTTTTAAATTGTGTAACTTAAGAATTAACATTCCTGAGTTTAATATCCGATGCTATTACTTACTGTCTGTGTAATTTGGTTAGAATATTGAACTTTTATGTTCCTCTGTAAGATAGGATACTAATTGAATCTCCTTTGTGATGGCCTGTGAGCTGAATCATGTACAGTGTTTAAATGAGACCCCAGTACCTACTAGCAGTAACTATTATCAGTCAGTACCTACCACATCTTATTATTATCATTTCCTTTTTGAAACCAAACTGTCAAAATTGTGAGTATCTTGGCAATGGAAAATTTTCAGCTCTTCACAGTAATCCTTGAATCACTCTCAGACCATTCCATTAGAACCTAATGGGAAATGTTCTTTTTCTGAGGCGACTCAGTAAGCTCATGAATCTTTCCCTTGAACACACACACACACACACACACACACACACCCCCACACACCCATAAACCTATATAAAATGGAAGAATAGCCTTTCAATTAGAAAACACGTAAAAAAGAAGATACAAAGAAAATATATGTAACACTTATGAGATTAAGCCCAGTTTTTCATTAAAACATCTGCTCTTCAAGTTTCCTTCCCTTGGCTCTCCCTTAAGTATTTTATTTTCAACTTATGGAAGCAATTAATTGAATGCAAACTCCAGGGAAATAAATGGCCGCATCATATAGCTCATTCAATATATGTTTTTGCATTATCTTATATACAAGGCACATTAGTTTTCAGGTTAGTAAAAATAGTCTTGACTTCATATTTTTATTGCTTGTGGGAATTATTCCAAATGAAATAGAATGCACATTTCCTTGTTTTACATGTTTTTATTCTAGCATGTATTTCATCTGGGGTTGCATAATGGAAAGATCTATTTTCTTCTAAAACTTTTTGTTGTAGTTTGAAAGGATCAATGGCTCCTCCCTGTAATTCAGTTTCACGTGGCTATTTCCTATGAGCCCTTAAAGCGTGGAACCTCAATGCATTTGTTTCTGCTTAAGAATTATAAATCTTCTTACTCTATTCTGTGATGATGCCATCCCTTGACAATGGTTGTGCTAAAAGATTTTCAAAAGCTGAGTTCTGGGAGTAGAAAGAGGTTTCAACTTTGAATCCTATTTTCTGATCAATTGGAGCTTCTTAATCCTCTTCCTTTACTCGACTGTGCTCTGGTAAATAGCTGTCAGCAAGGGAAGGAGTTCAATACCTGTGGGCCGTGACCCACTTAAAGGCTTCTTCTTTTGGGAAAAAAATCCAAGACAGCCTTAAATGTCAGTATTCTCCTGGAATGCCCTGGTGTCAGCCTCAGGGGTTCAATTGCCATGCGTATCTATAAATTCCAGCCTTTTCAAATAAAATACTGGAAGTTATTACATCTGTCAGGTGAAGCAGAGACAAATGCAAGCTTTGAATATAAAGATTTGATTCATATATACACCGTCAAAATAAGAAAGCCAGAGAAGTCTTCTAATATTTGGGCATACATGATACATTCTTCAGTTGTGTATGATATTCATTAAAAATTGACTGATTATTCTTATGCTACCCATTTTAAGATAATCCAGAATTAATCACTGGCCCAGCATTACAATGCAATGTTCTATCAAATTAATGCAAAAGATTGTCCTTTTTTTTTAATACACTGAATCCTCCCTTTTTATTTCAGATGTGGTGTTTTGTTAAGGATTTTATTGTCATACAGTTCTTTAGTTCCCCGAAAGTTTAGACATATGTGAAAACTCATTTCTTAATAAAAAGCCCACCATAAGCATGGAAAGGGTAAAATGACATCATGTGACAAATGTTGCTATTAGCTTATCTATTGTTATGGAATTATTTTTACTGTAAACAGTTCACCAAAAAATAAAAAACTGTGAAAAAGCTACTGAATTAATGTCTGTTTTTATTTTAGTGAATTGATCATAGATTCGTCTGCCCTTTAGTTTTTTTAAGAGTTGTTAATCAAGTATAAAAACTAGTCACGATTTAGTGCAAAACTACAAATACATGCATTTTTGAAATGTAGAGATGCTGAAAATAAAAGCCAATTTACTTCTCAGGAGGGCTAAATCTTGGTTTCAGCAACATGAAGCATTGAGGTGTTTAGGCTGCTTGGGAACAGCACTACAGAAGGTCAAAAGAGCCCTGTGTGCTTACAGGAGCTCTGGTTTGTCTTTCTCTCTACAATTTTCTGCAATTACAAAATATGTTTTGAGCAGAGCTTATGCTTTTTTAGACAGCTAACATGTTTCATCTGTTATTAAATTTACTTTTTCTCTCCTCTTCTATTCTGTTGTCTATACTTTCCTAGTAGAAAAGGTTCAGTTTTTGTATGGCTGTCCAAGATGAAAACAGAAGATACTACACATTTTTGACTCAGTGAATTTAGAGCCAAAGATGACTGTCAATCAATGTCAAAGTTCACAGTCATGGCATGCATAAGACATGCATGACATGCATGCATAACTTTGTGTGTACATCATGCATACAATATGCATGCATAAAATTATACATGCATAATTTTATGCATGCCAGACATGCATGAATAATTTTATTTTCTCATTGTGATTCTTGCTTCCAGTTGATGTGGTTCAATTCAAAAAAGATTCATTATGATTTTACTTGAGATCAATAGCTACCCCTGAATGTTTTTGGAAATCAATGCAGGACTGAGAAGCTACCTTCCACATTGTGTTCTTGGGGAGATATTAGCTAGTGGCAGGTGAGCTGATGTTAATGTGATGGCACCTGCAAGTACATAGAGGTTGAATATGTTAGTAACATATTTTAGACATACTCAAAACTTAGGGATTCCTTGAGTCTTCAATTTCATAAGCATGGTTTGTTAAAATTAGCACCACAAAGGTTTAAGGAATAAAAACAACTTTCTCAAGTTATTTTTTACTTATAACTCAATGTATACACACACATAGGCAAACACACAAAGCAAACATAATGTAATATTAAGATTAGGCTGGGTATGGCAGCTCACACCTATAATCCTAGCACTTTGGCAGGCCGAGGTGGGCTGATATCTTCAGCCCAAGAGCTCTAGACCAGCCTACGCAACATGGCGAAACCGTGTCTCTACAAAAAATTAAAAAATAATATCCAGGCATGGCGGTGGGCACCTGTGGTCCCAGCTACTTGAGAGACTGAGGTGTTAGAATCACCTGAGCCCTGGATGGGATATCGACGCTGAAGTGAGCTATGACAGCATCAGTACACTCCAGCCTGGGTGATGGAGAGAGAACCCGTCCCAAGGAAAAAAAAAAAAGATTCTATACAATATTTGACCTTGAATGCTATATTATTGAATAGGAATGCGGATAAAGGTGAACTAATTGATGACAATTTCAATATGAGCCAATAGAAAACATTTTATTTATTAACAGCTTTATTGAGTTATAATTAATATAGAAAAGCTGCACATATTTAATGTGTACAATTTGATGAGTTTGGACGAAGGCAAATATCTGTGGTAACATCATCAAAATCAAGGTAATAGACATATCCAACATCTCCCAAATTTTCCTCATGTCCCTTTCATTGTTTTTGTAGTAGACACATGTAACATAAGATCTACCATCTTAACAAGTCTGAAGTACACAATACTGCATTTTAACTATAAGGACTGTAATACAGCATATTTCTAGAGCTTACTCATCTAGCATAACTGAAATTTTATACCTTTTGAACAACTGCCACACTAACTTCATAAATAACCCCACATTTTTAATTTTGCAACATCACATGTCAATCCCTTTAAAATATTTTTTTGTATTGATATGTCAGTTCTTTTGTCTTCCCTATAAGTTGAAAACTATCAGCCTGTAATTTAAATCCAGGCATCTGGATCTTTCAAAAATCGCACAAAATAAATCTGATTATATTTCCACTAAGGCCCTCCAGATATTCATAAACACGTGTCATGCTCTCCACCCTATCTCTGCTTTTCCAATGTGTTAGTGTTCTCCAGAGAAAAAGAACCAATTGAATGTGTGTGTGTGTGTGTGTGCGCGTGCGTGCACATGCATGCAGATGTGTATATACACACACATACACAGAAACCTATTTATTTTAAGGCTTGCGTGATTATGGAAGCTGGCAAATACAAAATCTGCAGTGTGCTCTGGCAGTCTAGAGACCCAGGGGAGAGCCAATGATGCACTTCACATCTAAAGGCCATCAAGGCTGGAGATTTCGAGATGAGCTTATTTTGCAGTTTGTGCAGCTTCCTCGAAAAATTAAAAATAGAACTACTGTATGATTCAGCAATCCCACTTTTAGGTAAATATCCAAAAGAATTGAAATGAAGATCTCTAAGAGATATTCTTTTCACTGCACTCCCATATTCACTGCAACATTAGTCACAATGGCTAAGATACGGAAACAACCCAAGTGTCCAACATAGTGAATGAATAAAGAAAATCTGGCCTACATGTGTATAATATGAGTAAGACTCAAAAGAGAAGGAAATCCTGCTATTTAAGACAACATGCATAAACTTGAAGGACACAATGCTAAATGAAATTAGTCAATCACAGAAGGACAAATTCTGCAATATTCCACCTATATGAAGTATCTATAAGAGTTAAACTCATGGAAGCAGAGCATATGATATTTGCCAGGGGCTAAAGGTAAAAAGAAAATTCATAGTTATTTTTACTTTGGTGTATTGAGATATAGTTGTCAAAGGACAGATATGTGAATATTGGAAATTAAATACTGGAAAATTTTAATTTTAATTTTACAACAATGGAGACAATATCCTATAAGAAACTCAATTTATAAAGCTCCACAGATGATACTCATACTTGTAATATAACCTCTAATTTGAAATGTAGACATTTTGAAAATGATTTTCTAGGAAAATTGCTAGATGTTGAATGCATCATTTCTTCCTTGCTAATGCGATATTCTTTTGTACACTGATGAGATCTTTCCTTCCATAAGGATTCCAACTAAGTTCTTCAAATAGAAACAAATATTTTCTTTTGCCCCGAAGCCATTTTAATATGTGTATTAGTTAGGGTTCTGCAGAGAAGCAGTACCAATAGGATATATAGAGAGATATATAAAAGGAGATTCATTATGAAATTGGTTCAGGCAAATACAAAGGCTGAGAAGTCCCATGATATGCCAGTGAGCAAACTGGAAACCAGGAAAGCCAGGGTACAATTCAGTCTGAGTATAAAGGCCTCAGAACAGGAGGAGCCAATGGTGTAACTCTTAGTCCTAGTGCAAAGCCAAGAGTCTGAGAGGGGAGGGGCTGCTGGTATAAGCGCCGGAGTCTACAGGCTGGAGGATCACAAGCTCCACTGTCCAAGAGGAGAAGATGGAGAAAACGAATTTTCCCTTCCTCTGCCTTTTTGTGCTATCTTGGCCCTCACAGATTGGATAATGCCTGTTCTCATTGGTAAGGGCAGATCTTCTTTATTCAATCTACTGATTCAAAAGCTAATCTATTCCAGAAACATCCTCACAGACACAACCCAAAATAATATCCTATTAGATATCTGGTATTCCTTAGCCAAGTAAAGTTGACATAGAAATTTAACTATCACAGTATGTGATATAGCTTGGCTGTGTCCCCACCCAAATCTCATCTTGAATTGCGGTTCCCATAATTCCTGTGTGTCATGGGTGGGACCCAGTGGGAAGTAACTGAATCGTGGGGGCAGTTACCCTCATGCTGTTCTTGTGATAGTGAGTGAGTTCACATGAGATCTGATGGCTTTATAAGGGTTTCTTTTCCTCCCTTTGCTCCTGCCACCATGTGAAGAAGGACGTGTTTGCTCCCTCTTCCATCATGATTGTAAGTTTCATGAGACCTCCCCAGCCATGTGGAACTGTGAGTCAATTAAACCTCTTTTCTTTATAAACTACCCTGTCTTGAGTATGTTTTTATTAGCAGCGTGAGAATGGACTAATACAGTATGAAAATACATAGCTTTTCTTAGGGGCATAGGAGATAGATTAATTTTAGTGTTCTGATAAAGCTCTATTATTGTCAATGGAATCACATAATCATAGTCCTTTACGGAAAGCCATTAGATAGGTTCTAGGCATTTCTCCATCAATATTAGAGTTACATGAAAAATATATCTGCAGTGAGGAAATATTCAGACTGATGAAGTCAGGATCTCTACTTGCAAGAAATATCAGGGTTTCACTTTCTAAATTCCTATTAATAAGCTCTCTAGATATGGGAATTATATATTTATCAAATTTTACTTTTGAACATTAGCTCTTTGCAGAGGTTTTGAACATTTGCTCTTTGCAAGGAAAATGTCTACTTACCCTTCATTCCTGTTGTCAAGAAGAAGACCTCCTTGAGTTCCTCAGCAAAGAAATCTAGTTTTAGGTTAGCTATCAACAGTGAAAATCAGCGAGTTTGGGGGAAATATGTGTAATAATTAACTCCCTAAAACTATGTTAGAAGAGAAGGGATAACAAGTAATTGTAACTAATTTTAACAATTGAGAGGATGAAACCAAATCCAAAAGGAAACAGGAGTGAAAATGTCCCTCCTTGCATAGTATTGTATAGCAATCTAAATAACATTTGATTTGGTTTCTTCAGAATAATTAAATTCCTGCACCTTGTAGATTACTAAGATGACTAAACCAATGCTCTTGTGAACGATTTTAAAGTAAAATAAATTCCTCGAGTAAAATTATATGAATCTAATTAACATGGGAAGTAAATCCTTTAATTAGAAAAGTCAAATAATTATTTTTCTTCAAAGAAATGAAATTACTGCCATTACTTTCTGAACAGATAATACAGAATTATTTAATAGATAATTTTAAGGTGCCCACAAGGCAGGAATTTAAGTAGTGAGTAAAATATTTACAAGGGATTCAGGGATTAACTTTCTCCTCTAGGAAATTCCTTAGAACTTCAGTCTTCATTTACAAATCCTAAAATAGAATGATTGTCTAATGTCAGTGTTTCACTGAACAACTACATAGGCAAATTTATTTTTCTAAGAAATGAAATAATTACTCACATAGGTTCTTAAGTTACTTATTTAAATGATGTTATTTAGAATTCACTTTAATTAAACACATACACACAAAGCCCACTTATTTTGCCAGTTACATTTCTCAATATTTGGGACATTTCAATTGAACTACACATTTTAGACGGAATTTGAGACTGGATCTGAAGAGGGCTACTTCGTTTCCTAAATTTCAGTAAGAGAATTAAATCACTAAATTAAGATAATCTAAAAATAGCATGAGGAAACAGTACAAATATTAAGCAAGACTCTTACTATGAAGCTAGTTAGAATTGTTAATTAGAGCTGTATATTATTCATTAACGTAAATCACATATGAATAATTTAATACATAAGTAGTGCTACTACTGATTATAAAAGTAATCAAAGCAACACTTGGAATAAACATATTATCCTTGATACATATGTTCAAACTCAATAAAGATTTTTGGAAATTTATATCTTCCTTTTACAAAGTCATGAGTAATTATTTCAAATGACAGGTAACTTCCTTTTTAGGTAAGATACACTATTATAGAAAATAAGATGTAGAAAGAGCCTGAATTCAGCAGTCAACACCCAAATTAAAATTTTCTGTAGTGAATCCCATAACATTTAGGCAATAGAATGTTAGGTTTAAGCAAGTGGGCTCTGTTATCAGACAGACATTTGAATTTGTTCTTGGCCCCTTACTATGTGACCTTCAGTAAAGTACTTGACCTATCTAAGGCTCAACTTCCTCATTGTGAAATGCATAGTAATTGCAACTATTCGGTAGATTGTTGAAATAATTGAAATAATTATATGTAACTTACTGAGCATAGTGTTTACTGAGTATCTTAACATACGCGGTCTGTTATTATCGTAGTAATTTTTCACAGAGTTAGACACAAAAAATGAAAGAGAGCATGTGGATGGTGTCAGCCTTAAAATATTTTGAGGCTTTCATATTTAATTAGGCCAGAAAGAATATTGGAGACATGTACGTTTTTCACCTATCCCAACTTCCTTGGGAGAAATGAAGTTGTGCTAAACCTCTTTATAAAGGAAAAGCAACTTCTTACGTTGAAATGGGTAACTCACTTAATTTCAAATGGGTGCTGATGAGGGCTTGTTATTAAAAACCTTAGATAGTATGCTATGTACAGGCAATCACTTAAGTTTCAGTGTGTGATTATCTTTCCAGGAAGTTCAGGAATGCAAAGCGATGTAGAATGCTTGATTTGTGAAAGTAGCAATCATACTAGTTGTTAATAGTGCAAGAGAGTTTAAAATCCTGTAGCACAAAACATTGTTTCAGCAAGCAAGATAAAGCAGTTGGGCTAATAAGAAATGGGCTCCCACTTATAATGGGAAGTCCTTGATTTCAGCAAGAAGGCAACAAAACTAAGCCTTCTACTTCTGGGGGATATTTGTTGGTAAGAAGCAGGTGACGATTTCTGGAAACCACTAAAAATGGCTGAATCCTTATCAATGGATGGGCACATAACTGACATAATCTATTTTTTGTTGTTTAAATTCTGTGCTCTCTGCACTTAGATAACTTTTGAATAACCAACTGATTTTGGGAGCCCAGAAACTTTTGAGCATAATTCTAGAAAAATGGACATCCTCTCCTTCCATTGTTACACCCTTTAGTAAGAGAGATCTTTATTCAGACTGAGCAAATGCTGCATTGAGACCAAGGCCAGGAGGTTAGTAGAAGTGTGGTTGGTGCTACCATTTCCTTCTTTGTTCACTAATCAGAAATAAAATAGCATATTTTTAATAGACTTGTATTAAGGTATAAGGAGGATTGAGGTTAAGGTGTTCTTCACACTTATTTTGTCATTTAGCTAACTCAGACACCATCTGGAAGGAGCTGTCGGAACCTTGTGCATGAATGAAAAAAAAAAGAATTGAGGAATTACAGAGCTCAAGCATTCTTTGGTAAGTTACAAAGTGATATATTTGGGAAGGCAGGACAAAGCTTACTTTTGGCATCTATCTTCAGGGTGGGAAATTTTAGTTCTTTTAGTCTATTATTCAGTCAGTTTAGTCAATTTAGTCATGTTGAATGCACACTATGCCAGAACTGTGTTAGGTCTTTGAGGTTTCAAGACTCTCAAGTGGTTCTTAAATAGATGATATTCAGCAATGGTTGCTGGATATCTTTTAATCAAAGGCAGAAGCAGAACTCCAGAGGAGTTACGGCTGTTTTTGCAAAGTGGTCGGACAAAGTGTTTCCATTCAGGAAATTTCTGACACGGGGTAGCAGCTAGACTTGTGAGAGATGAGCCTGTCACTAAGAAGAGACAATCTTAGAATTAACATTTTACTGCAAAAACTATGTATTTCACGGCCACAGAACATTTTACTGCAAAAACTATGTATTTCACAGCCACAGAAGGGATTAAGCATTAGTTCTAACAATGTCTCCAAAATACCTGTAGAAGAGAATCTCAACCCTAACAGACCCACGGTACTTTTCCCAAAATAAAATTCCTGGTTGAAGAATACATGCAGACTGGTATACAGCTGTCAAAAATACCATGAGCATCTATTTCTTGATCATGTGAGTTTTCTAAAGTGGAAAATATATCTTATGACGATTATATCATTTTAATTTTCATGAAATAAAATTTAACTTTTTTATTTTGTTATTTATTCTTTGTCTTGTTTCTTTGATAGTAAAGATACTGTTGTTTACTTTCTTCTAGGACCTTCATAGTTTAGCAATTATGTTTAAGTCAACAATGTGTCTTTCATTGTGTTTTTGTATATGTAGACGGTGTGTATAGGTATATAATGTGTACAAGGTCAGGTTTATTTTTATTCCATATGGATATTCATTTACTCCAGCAAGATAGTTGCAATACATTTTCTCCCAGTTAATTTGATGCATTTACAAAAATCAACTTATCTTATAAGGATGCATCTATTTCTGAACTCTTTAATCTGTTCCAGTTATCAACATATCTACTCTTCTTTTTTCTTTTGCGAGATTCTTGCTCTGTCGCCCAGTCTGGAGTACAGTAGCATGATCTTGGCTCATTGCAACGTCTGCCTCCCAAGTTCAAGTGATTCTCATGCCTCAGTCTCTTGAGTAGGTGGGACTGCAGAGGTGCACCATCATGCCTAGCTAATTTTTGTATTTTTAGTAGAGAGAGAGTTCCACCATGTTGGCCAGGCTGGTCTTGAACTCCTGGCCTCAAGTGATCCGCCTGCCTCATTCTCCCAAAGTGCTGGGATTACAGGCATATGTGTCTACTTTTAAGTCAATATCTCATGTCTTGGTTACTGTTTCTTTAAAGCAAATGCATATGTCTAATAATTAAAATGCTGCAAATGTGTTGATTTATTTTCATAATTTTTGGTCTTACTCTAGAATGTTTATCTTTCATAAAATTTTTACAATTGACTTGTCAAAGTATGCTGGTATTTTCATGGGAATTGTTTTAAATATATCAATAAATCTAGGAAAAACTATTGATTCTTTAGACTTGCTACTTCTCTATGAAGATGATACATCTCTCCATTTATTTTGGTTATCTAAAATTGGCTCAGAAAGGTTTTGTAATTTTCAATGTAAAGGTCTCACACATAATTAGTTAGATTTATTTCTAGGAATGTTGTTTGATGCTATAATATGTGAAGTTTTAAAAACCAGTAGTTTATTAATAACTTATAATACTATTGATTTTTGTATTTTGATATTTTATTCTGTGATGTTTAAATATTACTCATTATGTAGGTAGTTTCTTGGTAGATTCTTTTTTATATGTAGATTATCATGTTCTCTGACAAAGATATAATTTTGCCACTTTCCTATATTTATGTCTTATATATATTTTTCCACCTCATTGCATTGGATTGAACCTTTAGAGCAATATGGAAAATGAGTTGTCAGAGAAAATATTCTCAGTGTTAATGAGAATGAGTTCAATATTTCACCATTAAATGTAGTCTTAACAGTAGGTTTTTTTTTTTGGATACCATTTTCTTCTATTCTATCCTTAGTTGCTCATAAGTTTTATTCTGAATTATTAAATTTGGTCATTTTTTCTCTCTATTGACTGGAACATAAGACTTTTCTTTCATTTTCTGTTTATGTAGTACATTCAGCAGTTCATGGAATAAATTCCTATGATAGTACCCATAATATTTTACCTAAGTTATTCAATTATTTATCTATAGTGTGCAGTAATCACAGTTCTGCAAATAAACAGAAACAATAGAATGTGCGTGTCTATAGAAATAGATTTATTTTAAAGAATTGGCTCACCCGATTGTGGAGGCTAGCAAAAGAAAACTCTGTAGGGTGGGCTGACAGGTGGCAGACCCAGAGCAGAGTCCATGCTGCACTTCAAAGGCAAAGACCATCTGCTGCAGAATTCCTCTTACTCATGTGAGATCGATCTATTGTTCTATTCAGTCACCTTCAACTGATTGGATGAGACTCATCCACGTAATGAAGGACACAATGCTTTGCTCAAAGTTTGCTGAGTAAATGTTAACCTCATCTAAAAACACAGAAACATCCAGGATAATGTTTGACCACACATCTGGGCACTGTTGACATCTAAAATTAACCATCACATATTATTGCTATTCCCTTCACTGGTTGTGCATTCACTGTGTTGTACACTTTAAGTATATACTATTTATATTTGACAGTTCACCTTGAAATCAGCCTGATTTCTTCATAGAACGGATGTTTATGGTTTTCCTTGAATGAACACAGAAATTTAACTTCCTTGTCTTAGAGCTTGAAAAAATTACATTTGTCTTATCTGAGTTCCTTTCTCAGCAAATCAACCATCATGTTTCCTGACAGCATCAAGGAACTGAAACTTACCAGATCATTGCATCTGGCCAATAAGAAGCAAGACCTCCATCCATCATGATTGCCTAACAGACCACCTACTACCCATTGACCAACTCCTCTTTCATATACTTCCCTAATTTCTGTTTTTCCACATGTAGTTACATTTCTTCCCTGCTCTATAAACCCATAATTTTAGTCACTTGAAGAAATGAATTTGAGATTAATCTTCCATTCTCCTTGACTGTAGCACTCACATAAAGCCTTATTCCTTAGAAATACTCATTGTCTCAGTGATTGACTTTCTGTGTGCTGAGCAAAACCCCTAGTGTTTCAGTAACGATCTTAATAAAGCAGGATTTAAAAAAAATAAATGTACTGTATGAATCTTGTAGTATGAATAGCAAGGAATTAAGAAAAACTAACCTCCCCACACATATCCTTTTTGAGGAAGGGAAAATCAACATCTTATAGTACTGTTTTCATTCTAAGAAATACTACACATTTTATGTTATAAGCAAAATTTTATGGAATAGTTTATGAAATAAAATTGAACCTCACAGTTTTTAGATTTCTTTGTACAATAATGTTTCATGTAGACACTTCCCCATCCTCCTTTTAACTATTTACTGTATAATTTTTGTCATAACTTAAAGTGGATTTATTTTCAGTGCCTTTTAAAAGTTACCAATTATCTTTGGATACTATAGTTGCCCTGAGTTCAACTCCATGTTTTATAAAACAGGCACAATCTTCCTTTATGGGAGGAGGAGTTTCTTTCTATGTCTTTGGTTATCAGAATTAGAAAAACTGCCTTGATCAGCATACATTACATTTTTTAAAGTTAAGTTTTTCACTGCTTGTGAGACTAATTTTATCATATTCTTCACGTGATGATGATTATGATGTGACTTCAATTTACCCTTCCTAATGTGATTGTAAATTTTCATATAATGAAAGAAGAGGCACAACCAAGATCACTGCACAGCACTGGTAACATGTAAAAATATATTTCACATTTTGAGAAGAGATAAACTCTTAGCTCTCAAGGTCACAGAATGCTGAAAGTTAATTGACCTTTTGAGAAATAAAATCTTGAAAGAAGACTAAAAATTGCATTCAAGTGTTATTCAAGATTGTGTATAATAGCAATACGAAAACACAATGTGGTAAATTATATTTAATTATAATTGTTTGTTTCTACAAATCTTTGCTACATACAAGAAAGTATGATGTAGACTACTAATTTATGCTTGGAATTACTATTTTTTTAACTGCCTGTCCGATAAAGGTCTCTTACTTCAGGAGGACATATTACACCTAGAAGAAAATTCATTTAATTAAGTAAATCAATATTAGATACAATCAAGCAACTATTGTGTTTGTAAATGGTTATATATAAGGAAAGAACACCACAATATTTGAATAACATTGTTAAAATAAAATAAAATAAAATAAAACTTTTGAAACAAGCAGGCAGACTTTATTAAAAATATTTTTAAGATATTGAGAATTTGAACATGGCCTATGAAAAATAAAAAGCAGAAGTGCAAGCAAAAAAACAGTTGTAAAAGTGGCTTTCAAAAAAAAAATTGTTTGCCTAAAAAGTTAGGTTTGTAGATCATCGAGAAAATCATGCATTTAAGGCTCACCAAGTTTGGAATGAAGGAAAAAAAAATGTTAAGGGCAGGCAGAGAGAAAGGTCAGGTTACCCACAAAGGGAAGAAGAACATCAGACTAACAATGGATCTCTTGGCAGAAACTCTACAAGCCAGAGAGAGTGGGGGCCGATATTCAATATTCTGAAAGAAAAGAATTTTCAACCCAGAATTTCATATCCACCCAAACCAAGCTTCATAAGAGAAGGAGAAATAAAATCCATTACAGACAAGAAAATGTTAAGATATTTTGTCAAATCTCTTTCATAATTTTTTAACATATTTAATTTTTAAACATATTTAACATAATTAATTTAACAATATTAAACTTAAGTGTAAATGGGCTAATTGCCCCAATTAAAAGATACAGACTGGCAACTTGGATAAAGAGTCAAGACCCACTGGGGTGCTGTATTCAGGAGACCAATCTTACATGCAAAGACACACATAGGCTCAAAATAAAGGGATGGAGATATACTTACCAAGCAAATGGAAAGCAAATAAAAAGGGAGTTGCAATCCTAGTCTCTGATAAAACAGACTTTAAAACAACAAAGATCAAAAAAGACAAAGAAGGGATTACCTAATGGTAAAGGGATCAATGCATCAAGAAGAGTTAACTATTCTAAATATATATGCACCCAATACAGGAGCACCCAGATTCATAAAGCAAGTTCTTAGAGACCTACAAGAGACCTGGACTCCCACACAATAGTAGTGGGAGACTTCAACACCCCACTGTCAATATTAGAGAGATCAAGACAGAAAATTAACAAGGATATTCAGGACTTGAGCTCAGCTCTGGACCAAGCAGACCTAACAGATATCTACAGAACTCTCCACCCCAAATCAGCAGAATATACATTCCTCTCAGTACCACATCACACTTATTCTAAAATCAACCACATAATTGGAAGTAAAACACTCCTTAGCAAATGCAAAAGAATGGAAATCATAACAAACTGTCTCTCAGACCATAGTGCAATCAAATTAGAACTCAGGATTAAGAAACTCACTAAAAACTGCACAGCTACATGGAAACTGAACAACCTGCTCCTGAATGACTACTGCATAAATAATGAAAATAAGGCAAAAATAAAGAAGTTTTTTGAAACCAGTGAGAACAAAGACACAATGTACTAGAATCTCTGAGACACAGCTAAACCAGTGTTTAGAGAGAAATTTATAGCACTAAATGCCCACAGGAGAAAGTGGGAAAGATCTAAAACCGACACCCTAACATCACAATTAAAAGAACTAGATAAGCAAGAGCAAACATATTCAAAAGCTAGCAGAAGACAAGAAAAAACTAAGATCAGAGGAGAACTGAAGGAGATACACGAAAAACCCTTCAAAAAAATCAATGAATCCAGGAGCTGGTTTTTTGAAAAGTTTGACAAAATAGATAGACTGCTAGCCAGATTAATAAAGAAGAAAAGAGAGAAGAATCAAATAGACACAATAAAAAATGATAAAGGGGATATCACCACCAACCCCACAAAAATACAAACTACCATCAGAGAATAGTATAAACATTTCTATGCAAATAAACTAGAAAATCTAGAAGCAATGGATAGATTCCTGGACACATACACCCCTGCAAGACTAAACCAGGAAGAACTCAAATCCCTGAATAGAACAATAACAAGTTCTGAAATTGAGGCAGAAATTAATAGCCTACCAACCAAAAAAAGTCCAGGACGAGACGGATTCACAGCCAATTTCTACCAGAGGTACAAAGAGGAGCTGGTACCATTGTTTCTGAAACTCTTCGAAACAATAGAAAAAGAGGGACTCCACACTAACCCATTTCTTGAGGCCAGCATGAACCTTATACCAAAACCTGGCAGAGATACAAGCAAAAAAGAAAATTTTAGGCCAATATCCCTGATAAACACTGATGTGAAAATCATCAATAATATACTGGCAAAACGAATACAGCAGCACATCAAAAAGCTTATCTACCATGATCAATTTGGCTTCATCCCTGGGATGCAAGGCTGGTTCAACATACACAAATCAATAAATGTAATCCATCACATACACAGAACCAATGACAAAACCACATGATTATCTCAATAGATGCAGAAAAGGCCTCGAATAAAATTCAACACCCCTTCATGCAAAAAACTCTCAATAAACTAGGTATTGATTGAACGTATCTCAAAATAATAAGAGCTATTTATGACAAACCCACAGTCAATATCATACTGAGTAGGAAAAAGCTGGAAGCATTCCCTTTGAAAACCGGCACAACACAGGGATGCCCTCCCTCACCACTCCTATTCAACATAGTGTTGGAAGCTCTGGCCAGGGAAATTAGGCAAGATAAAAGAATAAAGGGTATTCAAATAGGAAGAGAGGAAGTCAAATTGTCTCTGTTTGCAGATGAAATGATTGTGTATTTAGAAAACCCCATCGGCCCAAAATCTCCTTAAGCTGATAAGCAACTTCAGCAAAGTCTCAGGATACAAAATCTATGTGCAAAAATCACAAGCATTCCTATACACCAATAATAGACAAAAGAGAGCCAAATCATGAGTGAACTCCCATTCAAAATTGCTACAAAGAAAATAAAGTACCTAGGAATACAACTTAAAAGGGATGTGAAGAACCACTTCAAGGAGAACTACAAACCACTGCTTAAGGAAATAAGAGAGGACACAAACAAATGGAAAAGCCTAGCCTTCCATGCTCATGGGTAGGAAGAATCAATATCGTGAAAATGGCCATACTCCCCAAAGTAATTTATACATGCAATGCTGTTCCCATCAAGACACCATTCACTTTCCTCAAAGAATTAGAAAAAACTACTTTAAATTTCATGTGGAACCAAAAAAGAGCACATATAGCCAAGACAATCCTAAGCAAAAAGAACAAAGCTGGAGGCATCATGCTAACTGACTTCAAATTACACTACAAGGCTACAATAACCAAAATAGCATGGTACTGGTACCAAAATAGATATATAGACCAATGGAAAAGGAAATAGGCCTCAGAAATAACATTACACATCTACAACCATCTGATCTTTGAAAAACCTGACAAAAACAAGCAATGAGGAAAGGATTCCCCATTTAATAAATGGTGTTGGGAAAACTGGCTAGCCACATTCAGAAAAGTGAAACTGGACCCCTTCCTTATACCTGATATAAAAATTAACTCAAGATGGTTAGACTTAAACATAAGACTTAAAGCCAAAAAAACTCTAGAAGAAAACCTAGGCAATATCATTCAGGAAATAGGCATGGGCAAACACTTCATGACTAAAACACCAAAAGCAATGGAAACAAAAGCCAAAATGGACAAATGGGATCTAATTAAACTGAAGAGCTTCTGCACAGCAAAAACAAAAGAAACAAAAAAAAAAAAAACCCAGAAAAACAAAAACAAAACAAAACAAAACAAAAACTGTCATCAGAGTAAACAGGCAACCTACAGAATGGGAGAAAAATTTTTGCAATCTATCCATGTGACAAAGGGCTAATATCTAGAATCTAAAAGGAACTTAAACAAATTTACAAAAAAAAACAACCCCATCAAAAAGTGGGCAAAGGATATGAACAGGCACTTCTCAAAAGAAGACATTTATGTGGCCTACAAACATATGACAAAAAGCTCATCATCACTGGTCACTAGAGAAATGCAAATCAAAACCACAATGAGATACCATCTCATGCCAGTTAGAATGGTGATCATTAAAGTCAGGAAACAACAGATGCTAGAGAGGATGTGGAGAAACAGGAATGCTTTTAAACTGTTGGTGGCAGTGTAAATTAGTTCAACCATTGTGGAACACAATCTGGAGATTCCTCTAGGATCTAGAACCAGAAATACTATTTGACCCAGCAATCCCATTACTGGGTATATACCCAAAGGATTATAAATCATTCTTCTATAAAGACACATGCACATGTATGTTTATTGCAGCACTGTTCACAATAGCAAAGACTTGGAACCAACCCAAATGCCCATCAATGATAGACTGGATAAAGAAAATGTGGCACATATACACCAAGAAATACTATGCAGCCATAAAAAAGGATGAGTTCATGTCCTTTGCAGGGACATGGATGAGGCTGGAAATCATCATTCTCAGCAAACTAACACAAGAACAGAAAACCAAACACTGCATGTTCTCACTCACAAGTGGGAGCTGACCAATAACAACACATGGACACATGGAGGGGAACATCACACACTGGGGCCTGTCGATGGGTAGGGGGCTAGGGGAGGGATAGCATTAGGAGAAATACCTAATGTCGATGATGGGTTGATGGTGCAGCAAACCACCATGGCACGTGTATTCCTATGTAACAAACCTGCACATTCTGCACATGTATCCTAGAATGAAAAGTATAATACTATTAATAATAAACTAAGGTCCTATCATGCCCATCCTGGATCTACAATTTGAGGACAAAAATGCATTCTTTTGAGTAATACGTCTTGATAAATCCAATATCGAGAAGAAAACAGCAGATAGAGTGGTTTACCTTTGATTATTTTATTACAAAATACCTAACATATCAGAGTTTAAAAAATTGTCTGACTTGGAAAAATGTTTTAGGGAAGAGATGAAAAGGGAAGAAATAAAGTAGAATTCCTAAACCTAAAACACACAGATTCAATCAGTGGGGGAAAATCGTGTGTGTCGGTGTAAAGAAGAAGGTGGGGCCCAATCAGGAGCTAGAACCAGGGAGACTTTTTTGCAGGAATGATAATATGATAAACATATTTTATCATATTGTCCTATGGATGCCATCAATAGATGAATCTAGGAAGTTAGTGGAGTGAAAATAAATAGAAGAGTATGGTTGCATGGCTTGAGAGAAACTGAAGTATATCAAAAAGTGTATTTGTGTAGTTTTAGTTTTTTAAAACAGAAGAGAAAAAGAAAGACAAAAGAGAGAGAGAAGGAGAGACAGAGGAGAGACAGGTGAGGAAAAGAGAAAGAACTTTTGAAAGTTCCACAAAAAGTTGATGAGACCATATTTACATAAAAATTACAAAATTATAGGATATATAGTTGGTTATTTAAACTCTACAGATTTCTATATTCAAAAGGATGACAACTTTTGAGGTCTTACGTTTGTTTTTAGATCCTTAGAGATTTAGAAGGCTTACAAGGACAATTAACCATCCCTATTTCAACCCACTCATTTTTGGACAAGAAACAGAGAGGTTCCCTTTGTGATATCAGTGAATGATTTAACCTCAGTGCTTTAGCTTTTCCCCTATTCTCCCACTACAGCATCACACTGGCAAAATAGACAATTGCTTTATTTCAATTATGGTGACACATCAGCCAATTCAGGTTGGTATATAATTGACATACAATTGCTGGTTACTGAAGAAGTCACTTCTCTTGTTTATTCATTATCTGTAATGTCTTTCATTACTCAGCCTCCTTAGACCTCTCTGGAGACTAATTTGTGGTACATAAACAGAATAGAGAAATCCAGGAAAGCATCCAGTTTTTCAAACAAAAAAAATCAACAAAAAGATTTGCCTATTTTTTATTTGCTTCATCAATTATTTCTACAAACTTTTTAAAATATACATTTAGAAGTCTTATGCTTGATTTACGAATTGAGAAATGAACCACAACTTCAAAAACATAATGCAAGAAAAGCTTCAAAAGAGAATATTTGTGTTCTTTACCCACACCCAAAGTTTCATTTATTTCATTTAGCAATAAATGAGTAATTGTACTTTGGGTGCACATTTTGTCCCCTGCCTTTTAATTTACCCTCTATCATACCTCCAGGTGGTACCATATGTAATTCTACTTTCACCAGGCAAGCTGCACCCTGTTAGGTTTCAAAAATATGTTCTGGTAATAACTTTCAGTTTAGAAAAGCAAAACAAAATGTGGAGTACGCAGGCATAGTTGTAAGTTATGACTTCCTCCGAAGGAAAGAAATCATTCTGGCGCTAATAAAATTTGCATGTATATAAAGTAGAAAATCACATGCTTTAACATAAATGCCAGAGGAAAAAGCAATTGCAGCTGGCTGTTGAAAGCCTTGCCTCTTATGTCCACCTGGCTAATGTATGCAACCCTAACTACAGTTGCACTGCCAGCAGTTTCCCTTTATTTTTCAATTACACTTTGGAGGCTGGAAGAGGGCATGTATATTATAGAATTCTTTTGGATGTAAATAAATGTTTGTAATAAAAGAAGGAGATCACTTCCTTCTTAAGTGTTTGAATGCCTAAATTTAGGCTTTGGGCTTTACAAACTTATGGTTGATAGTTCCTTATCTAAATCTAATTATGCAATCGGATACATTACATTTTAGAATTTTCCTGAGGTTCAGTTTATTGCCCTTGGCCTTCAGGCAACCTTTTTTGTCATAAAAGAATTACCTAGATTATTAATATGCTCTGTTTTTTAGGATATAGAAATATTCAATTTTATATTTAGTTTTTGAAAATGATTGGGAGAATTTTAGAAGCTTTGTATGTAGTAAATCATCAGATAATTCCCCTCTGGTTTATATTGCCTTGCTCCTCATATAAACTATTATTATAATATTCATTACAATTGTTCAAACTTTGATTTAAATCAGGAAGGAAGTATACGATGTAAGAACCACCTATTATGATAGATTTTGGCGAGGAGTTAATTAGTTAAGGAGCAAAGTTATTTTGGGGATCCTCCGATAAACTGTTTTATAATCTTGTGGGAAAGACAATACAAATATGCAATAAGTAATTCACCCTATTTCTCTTGGCCATAAAAACAACTGTCTTACTATTGCAGCCTATCTCTGCAAATAGTCTTGTATCTTTATTAGTCTTGTACCTTTATTAAAGTTAAAAATAGCTCTGTCTTTTTCCATGTTTCCAATAAGTAAATGATTCTGAATTTTCTCAATTACCTTGAAAGCAGAAATAGTAATAGAATCATTGTTAACCTTTGGTAACTTTTGTAAATTGTCCTAAATGTATTTTACATTGTTATTTACTTGGGTCTAAAACAAAGGAAAGGTAGCCTAGTGTTTTGGTAAATTTTCCGGTGAACAAATCTACTAGAGTCATGAATACTATAGAGTCATGAATACTGGAGCAAGTTAGGATTACTTCCAGAATAGCCTTTGTTCTCTTTGTATGAAGGTGTTACTAAGGCATTCACATCAAGAAAGTTCTACTTAGGCCGGGCGCGGTGGCTCAAGCCTGTAATCCCAGCACTTTGGGAGGCCGAGGCGGGTGGATCACGAGGTCAGGAGATCGAGACCATCCTGGTTAACATGGTGAAACCCCGTCTCTACTAAAAATACAAAAAAAAAAAAAAAAAACTAGCCGGGCGTGGTGGCGGCGCCTGTAGTCCCAGCTACTCGGAGGCTGAGGCAGGAGAATGGCGTGAACCTGGGAGGCGGAGCTTGCAGTGAGCCGAGATCGCGCCACTGCACTCCAGCCTGGGTGACACAGCGCGAGACTCCGTCTCAAAAAAAAAAAAAAAAAGTTCTACTTCTGTCATCTCTCTGCAACTTTTCTTTGGGGCTTCACATCTTCCTTAGTTATCTTTTTTCTTACATACAATTCCATTCCATGTACTTGACCCTCCTATGCTCCCTTATCAATACAGAAAACAAAAAAATAGTATGCTTTTTAGGAGCCTCCCTGTCCTTGCAAACTTTCAAGAATATTGCACAAAGTGTCTATGAACTACAACTTTCTATACTATTATACTGTACACCTAGGTTTAGGTGACACGAAGAACCCTTACCCCAACTGAAAATAAATGAGTTATAAGCAAATGCTGAGTTATTTCCCCCTCTGATATTCTGGGTGATGGTCAGTTTGTGTAAAAGAAGCAGTATAAGAATATCTGAAAGTTTTAAAATTTATTTTTCAAAATTATGTTGGCAAGGTCTACCCAGAGATTTCATGTATATCTCAATTGAGTTGCACAGACTCTTTATTTTCCTTTGTTTTTTTCTTTCCTTTGTTGTTTTCTTTCCTTTGTTGTTGCAATTATCAATAGATAAACTTTATTTTATTTTGCCATTAGAAAGAGAGGAAAAGAAATATGAAACAATGGGAGATAGAGAGGGAATATGATCTTATTCTGAATATTCAACATTTCAGAAAACAAATAAGAGCACCTCAAAATATAGTATAAAAAACTTTAAATTTATACAATGAAGATATTTTCTTCTTTGTGGAAAAAAGTATCCATAGAATGATTCCGTGGGGAACTGATTTTTGTATCTTTAAAAAGATTAGTCTAGAAATAGAAAAATCACAAGATATGTAAAAATTAGGATAATTTTTTCAACACTTCTTACATCTGTGTTATCCGTGATAGTTGATATATGAAAGATGTCACTGAAACACCATTTTATACAGTGAAACAAAACTCCAAAGTGAACTAGCAGAGATAAGACTCATTTTTTTCTTGCCAAGGACAGAAATTTGGGGTTTCAATAGAACTGTATTAAGGTTGCAAGATATCTCCAAAAGGAAATTAAGCTGGTTTTGATAACAACAACAACAACAACAACAACAAAAGGAATTGAAAGAAATCAGGCACATTCCTCAGCCCCGGGCTCAACACAAACAGGCCCAGTACAAACACATCCCACCATATATCTCTCAATTTCCTGAGCCCAGTACAAACACCATATATCTCTCAACTTCCTGAGCCCAGTACAAACACATCCCACCATATATCTCTCAAGTTCCTGAGCCCAGTACAAACACCACCTGGAAAATCCCCGATAAGGACACAGCCATTTGTGGTTTTACTGAAAGCGCGGGAACCAATAGAAAAACTACTAAATGTATAACTTAAAATGTAAACCAATTGTAATGCTGTAACCAAAAGAATTCCCTTGTTCCTCTGTAACTTTACGTATCCTATTTACATCGGGCTATAAAAAGCAAGCACTCGCATTGTTCGGGGCCCTCCTGTATGCTGTGGAATGGAGGGACCAAGTTCGAACTTGCAGTAAAAGATCCTTGCCGCTTGGCTTTGACTCTGGACTCTGGTGGTCTTCTTTGGGGAACAAACGGTCTGGGCATTACAGAATGTCCTCTTTGCAGGTTTGTAATTTCATATTTATGATTTTTTTCTATCAATAGTATGTACATATGTTGCTATTGTGTTAGATGCATTATTGTTCCCCTACTTAGCCATCACTCTGTTGGTTATCTTAGCTGTTGTGTTTAGTATACAGAACTTTTTACAACCAAATAAAAGTTAATGGTCTAAATCTGAAACTATTTATTGTTGTAATTCCTGGAGGGATTGTTGTCTTCTTCATCTTTAGGTTTTGGGGAAAAAAACACAAAAAAACCGCATAATATGGTGTTTTTCCTGGTTCCTAAGGCCTAAGTAATGTTTGTTCAAGCTGGCAAACCTGTAGTGCAGAAATAAGCATACCTCAGTGAATGAGTATGTGGGATAGACACAGTATCTTACACAATCCTATAAATAATCCATATTTTTGAAAACTTAATAATTTTTATTGAAACTTAAATGGCAACTCAAATGGCAAAATCACTTGGAGTGTGAAAATTCTGCATGTCCATACCATATGCAAAATCAATGCAAAACCTTCTCTGCTACGTAGATCTTTGATTCCTTTCTCTGCTAGGTAGAAACTAAGAAAGGGTTTTGCAGCTTGGCCACAGGTGGGGGAAAAAAAAGGCAGGAGAATTCACCACAGCCAATAACCTGAAGGGAATCAGAGAATCAACACTCACTGTGGTTGGCCTGATGAGGTGAGGGTGAAGAGCAAGAGAATGTGGACATGCCTTTTTGTGTAACAGTTGGCTGAAGCAAACTGATTACACAGAAGGTAAAAGGAAAATCATAGGGAGAGACAGAATAATCCATTTTTTTCTCAAGATGAAATTGCTTCAGTCAGAAGTTGCTTTAGAAGAAGATCTCACTACATAAAGAAATAACAAAATCAAGATGGAAAGTTTAGGTTATGTAAACATTAAGAAATAATTGTTGCATCAGAAAAACATACTCCTTTATGAAGGATTACCTGTGATTTTATTTTCGTATTACCAAAAACATATTTTTTGTTCCATGCGAAAAGAGGCTGGATGTAGAAGTAATAAATAAGTCTCATAGTGTGTATGTCATACCTTAACAAAACTAGCCTGAAATTAAACAAGCGTACGTTCTAAAAATGAACTTATCCCTTTTAGCATGTGGGGCTCAACTCAGGTAGCCAATTATTTGAGTGATATTTCTACAAATACAGAATACACAGTAAGGGTACAAATTTAAAGCTAAAAGAATGAGATATATATATATGTATATATAACAATTTAATTGGCTAGGTTTGTATTAGCTTCATGATATTCAAATAACTGGTTCCAAATAATTTCACAAATCACTACAATAAATAAAGTGCTTGATGAGTCTAAATTATTGGTACAGGCCCAAAGAAAGCAAAAAATGAGGCTATGACAGAGAGGAGAATTAGAAAGGAAATATTTGCCCAGAGATGCAATAGAAATAATACATTAAAATTTTAAGTACAGCAAATCAGTGGCAAAAGAAAAAGAAATTGTGTAGAAACTAAAATCAATGAATGGAAATATCTGAGGTTAGGGCTATAAGAAAAACTGTAGTGTAATTATTCAATGTATCAATGACCTTGTTGAAAATGTGAACAGTAGGTAGTCATTCCAATAAGAAGGCACCATAATAGCACATAAGATTGATAAGATTCATTTAATAAGGCATGTGATTACAGTGATAACTACTACAAGATGGATGTCATTGTTTGTATCCAAATAAATTCCATTAGAATCACTTTAAAGGACTAGGATAAGAAATCTGTTCAAGCTGTTGTCCTAGCTCAATGTTTGAAATCTCAAGAGAGAGAGGTAATAAACGAGCTAAACGCAATAACAAAGCCCCCTTATCTGAAGCTGAGTTCCTGGAGCAGCATAAAAATCAGAAGCTCTTTATGCTGGGTGGATTTATCAAAGTACAAGTTTCTCCTTGCCTTTTAATAGGTATCTGGATAAAAGACAAGAGAGGTCATTGGTCAAAGGGAAAGATAGTATGATTTATTTTAAAATTTAGTTAGTAGAATGTTATTTTATAAAATGTGCATTTGGTTATTAGAACACTGAAATTTTTCCTTACATTTATTAATGAAATCTGCAGGTTGTATCCGTAACCATGACCAAGGTCAGTCAGTTGTATTGATGGCAATCAGGAAAAGCATGCTAAATAGATCAAAAAAGAACCTTGTAATATACGAATGAGCAGGCAACAGGTCCAACTTTGACCTTTCTTAGAACAATCCTATAATGTTTTACTTTACTACTTTTCTTTTTATTTTACCCATTATAAATAGATGTGTGTTGTTTTAATCATTCACAAGGTTACCTGTTTTCACATAAATATGTTGAATAAAATCTTTATTTAAGAAGGATTCTTATAGCAGCTCTAGGGAATTGGACCTGAAAAGTATTTTTTTCTAAAAGAGAAATAAAATTGGTTGTGCAACTGATTATATCACCCATTCACATCCTAAGAATATCAATTTCTAATTTTTCTTTTTTATGTTTTTGCCTGCATATTGTAATTAATTCTTATTAAGTAGGGAGCTTTTTAAAAAATAAATTGTTACAATCTCCTTGTTAATGCAGTTTTTCTCATGATGAACAGGAAAATTCACTTTATTGATATAATTTACTATCCACTTTATCTGCACTGTTTCAACTGGTTTGCCCTCAAGGGTTTGTCCTGTCTTGGTTAGTCTCACTGGTATGTGATTGATTACAGGTGGTCTTAGATAGATGGTATTAAAGATCAGAAGGTAGTGATCATTAAATTATTCAATGCTCCTACTTTCAAAGGGGCAGTTCTTCACTACACTGTCATCCTTTTTATAACATAAAGTTGCACATATATCCATATTTTTATATATATGGATATATAACATATATGGACATAAACATATATAAATATATAATATATATTTATACATATATGTTATATAAATATATATTTATATATGTATAATTAATATATATTTATGTATAACATATATGTATATATAATATATATATGTCTATATTATATACATTTATATATAATATGTATGTGTATATATATGTAACCCATATATCTCTGTATGTGGGTATTCATATATCCATATCTCATATTTTCGTCTATATGTATATGTGTATTTCTATACACCCAAGAGCCAGAGAGATACATACATAAATAGATAAGCAGGCAGAGATATTAAAAAAGATGTACATTTTGCTATTTTTTTTTTTGAGTTGTAATTTCACTCTTATTGCCCAGGCTGCAGTGCAATGGCCCAATCTTTGCTCACTGCAGCCTCCGCCTCCTGGGTTCAAGTGATTCTCCTGCCTCAGTCTCCTGAGTAGCTGGGATTACAGACATGCGTCGCCATGCTTAGCTAATTTTGTATTTTTAGTAGAGATGGGGTTTCACTATGTTGGTCAGGCTGGTATCAAACTCCTGACCTCAGGCGATCCACCCACTTCGGCCTCCCAAAGTGCTCAGATTACAGGTGTGAGCCACCGCACCTGGCCTAAATTTTGCCATTTTTATGTATGAATAACGTATATGAAGTGCAAGGTGGTTGTTAAGATCAACAAAGAGAATTGTTCAAAGAAGCTAGTAAGAGCTAAATAGCCAAAAGCTGAGGAGATCAGAACAAACAAAAGATGTTATTGGATTGTAGTACTCAAGATCTATGTTTCTCCCTTCCAATTATTTACTTCACAGAAAAGGCAGTCAGATTATCCTAATCTGACTCAGGCTACACAAACCTGTCTTTATTTTCTGTGTAGAGGGGCAATGGTACAAGAGCTCAATCTCAGATAATTAGAATCATGATGAATTTATCAGCCTCCCCAAAGACATTTATTTCATGTGAGTTAGATGAGATTACACAGCTACGTGGTCTAGGAAGATGTGAGACCATAATATAGAGTGCCCCCACTTCAGTATTCTCCCTCATGGCATTTCGACATTATTTCCAGGAGAGCTAGGACCTAAACCCATTGTTTTGTTTTTTTCCAATAGAGGCTGTAAATTATTATGCAGTAATGTATCAATCTAATAGAGAGATTAGATTTTTTATTTGACTTCAGTCGTGTATAAATGCCAATCCCAAACTACTCCTTTTCAGAGTAGATTCCTATTCTATCAGCTTTTAAAATTGATATAAAGATTGAGCTAAAAAAAAGTCTATTTTTAGAATGTCAGAAGTAATGAAACATGAAGTAAAAAACAAGTCAGGCAACAGTGGCTCACAATTTGGGAGGCCAAGGCGGGAGGATTGCTTGAGGCCACACATGTTTGAGACCAGCCTGGGCAACATGGCAAAACCCCATCTCTACTAAAAATACAAAAATTAGCCAGGTGTGGTGTTGCGGGCCCGTAGTCCCAGCTACTCGGTAGTCTGAGGTGGGATGATCACTTGAACCCAGGTGGTTGAGGCTGCAGTGAGCCATGATAGTGACACTGCACTCCAGCCTGGACGACAAGGCAAGACTCTGTCTCAAAAAATTTTTTTCGTTGATTTACATTATTATTTTCCTCCCAGCCATTTCAAAAAGAGGGACAAATAAAAGGAGATTTCAATAAAAATGCTGATTTTCTGTTAATTTTGAATGAATGATATAGGTTGTTTGGCTGAAAACTGCCCTTTAAGCCTACTTCATTAGTCACGACCAGCTTGTGCTATAATTCAGACACAAAGCCCACATAATACAAACAAGGGAGCAATTACTTTGGCTTAAGGCTTCTAGTGCTTTGAACTTTAATTTTTCTTTAACAAGATCACTTTTGGACTTCGTACAGATTTTATTTTCTCACATAAAATTATGTCCTTATCTACATTTGTTAAATGTAAGATTTAATTTTATTGACAGAAATATAAAAATGCTACGTTCATTGCCAAGGGCTGGGTGACGCCGAATATGGTAAGTTAAGTATTAATGAGAATTGTATTTTACTGTGTTCCAAGAGCCAAAGAAGTGTTTGACATAATATTTGCGGGTCTGAATTATAGGAACATTCTAACAGCATTAAGAAATTATATATGAAAAAAGAAATTATATGCCATAAAACTATTTTATCTGAATCATATTTCTTAGTATTCTTCTCTATTAAACAGCCGACTTTGGGCTTTAGAATATCGTGAGAAATGATGTCCGTCTAAGTGGGATTTATAAATATTTCTTGACAAGAAAAGATACATTTACTTCATATTTTTAGCATGCATTATTTTACGACCTCAAATTGCAACGCCAGTTTTTTCCCTTCTTGAAATATTTTTAGATTTCTGGTAGAAAAATGTATTTCAAATCATTGTACAAGAGAAATATTTCTCTAAAGGGAAAATGAACTATAATATTAAAAAGAGACAAGCTTTTGGGTTTTTTTTTGCAATCTGTTTAACAGGCGATATAAAAAATACATGAAAACATTTTTGTGCTTGAAACCAACTATTTTAAGCTAAAGTGAAACTGTCAAAATCAGCAATTTTTATTGGGCATCTCTGTGTTTAAGAAACTCTTCATATATCCATATATGTCATCTATATCCATGTAGATAGATAGATTTCCATATATCCATGTCATTACAGCTCCGTGCTGTGGGTTTACAGGACATAAAGAAAAACATTGCTGCATTAAAAATAACTTACAAGAACATGCTTTCATACCAGTTACAGTAGACCACTTAGAAGGATTTCTAGGCACAGTCGTTAAAGTAGCATAGTACTTGACTAATGGTTAGATAATAATAATGCCATTGATTTGCTTGTTATATCAAGAAAGAAGTCAGTCTCAGGGCTGGTCAGTGCAGTGAGTGGGTACTTCTGCAATTCTCTCTCTCTCTCTCTTTTTTTTTTTATTCCAGTAAGGCTGTGCTAACTCCAAATGCCACATTCTCCCATTACAATGAGTAACACTGGAAGAAAGGAGAGTAGAAAAGGGAAACTCTATTACCCTATGTTTTTCTTTAAACAGTGAAAAGTGTTTCTGAAAAGCCCTTATCTGACTTGCAGAGTAATGAGGGCAAAGGTTAATATGATATGCCTTGACCAGTAGCTCTTAAAGTGTCATCTACAGAAACTTGTTAGAAATCCAAATTTTCAGGTTCCAAACCAATCTTACTGAGCTAGAAACTGGCAGTGCAGCCTGTAGATGATTAACAAGCTCCTCTGAACATTCTGAAGTACTCTTAATGTTTGAGAATTACTGCGTTATACCAATTGTGATTCACACCCAGCGGCTGGATATGAATTAGAGTAAGGTCTCTAATCATACATTTCAGAATTCTCACTGAACTCTAGGCTATTCTGCATTTTTTGTGTGACTTGCACTAACAATTAGAAGTCATCAAAAGCCATCACATTTATAGATAGAAAGTTCATAAAGATGATAGAGTTCATTATCATAAGATATCATTTCTCCTTTAGGTCTTTTGGTTGCAAGTAACAAACACGGAAATGTAACTGAAACTGGCTTGAACAGAAAAGGAGTAGAGAAGAGACTCAGGTAATTCAGGTCATGTAAGGTCTTATTAAGAAACTCAAGTGATAGATATAGTCATCGCTGGGCTTAGATCTTTTCTCTTCCAGGCTGGCTTTACTCATGGCACTGGTTTCTAGGAGCTCCAGGATGGTATTTATCAATGTGCAAATCTAGAAAAATATAAAGTTTACTCTCACTTACTGAAGAGTCTGATTGAAGATTATATACTATATGTTGTTCATTAATTCCTTCCTGAATTAATCACCCTTATTGTAGCAATGTTTTAGGCCATTTATCTCAGATCCAATTATATGCCCATTTGCAGACGTGGGAAGAGATTTAGACTCCAATCCCATGTTTAAAAATGTGGTTTACCATCCACAATTAGGAAGGGTTCCTTAATCCCAAGAGCGAAGGGATTTGGGCTGGCAAAAGTAAATAACAGCCATTTAAATCTGTAAAGTCATCTGTGAGGAATGGAATTCATAAAAGTCAATAACTAATCCTACCTTGGGTCCATAAATGCCCCTGTGTATATACAAGATGTTGAAATCTCTTAATCATGATTATGGAAAGGCTAATCATATTTTTTTCCAGAGTAAAGTCAATATACATTGACTACATGATGCAGTAGCTAGAAATGTTGATGCAGCCTTTGGAAATTATTTTTAAAGCATGTTTCCTCTTTAGTACTTAAATCTCAAATGAATTGTTTTCATCTCTCCATCTACACCGGCGCTACGCAGTTTGACTATCTCCCTTCTTGGTTATGCCGTTCATTCCTTGCTTTAATTTTAATCCTTCTCTGTTCTAGCCTCTTGGGTATCATATTGCTTGGCAACTTTTTATTTTGGAATTCATGTACACTTACAGAAATAAATAGGGTAATACAGAAAGTTCTGTTGTACCCCTCTTCCAGTTGCACCCTTTATTACCACCTCACAGTACTCTGGTATATTCAAGGAAACTAAGATTTCAACAATGGTGGATTGTTTTATGTGAACTCCAGACATTATTTGGATTTCACCAGTTTTTCCATAAACATCATCTGTTTCAGAACCTGATACAGAGTGCCACATAGCATTTACTTGTCGTGTCTCTCCAGTCTCCTCTAGTCTGTGGGAGTTTCTCAGTCTTCCCTGTTTCCTTGTCATCAGACTTGGATTTGTCTGATGTTTTCCTCATGGTTAGATTGAGGTTATAGGTTCTTGGAAAGAACACGCCAGAGGTGAAGCAATCTTCTCACATTTTATCAGGAAACACACAATGTCAACATAAAATTATTGGTGAGATTAACGTTTACAATTTGATTAAGATAGTTTTGACCATATTTCTCTATTGTAAAATTCCTATTTTCCCCTTTCAATACCCTCCAGACTCTCATAGATATACGGTGGAATATTCCTTATTCAAAATGCTTGAGAACAGAACTCTTTCATATGTCAGATTCCTTTTGGATTTTGAATATTTGCAGTATACTTACTGGTTGAGCATCCCACATCTGCAAATCTGAAATTGGAAATGCTCCGGTGAGCATTTCATTTGATGGTTATATTTCCACACAAAAAGTTTCAGATTTTGGATTTTTGGATTTGGAATGCTCAATCTGTATATATCAGGTTTAAAAATATGCTAAGATTTCTTTCTACATAATACTTTCATGTGTCCATGGCCCTTAAAGTTGGAAGTTCCTATATGATCGGAATCAATACATATATGCATACAAATACATATATTCATATACACTAATTTTAATGTCAAATGTGGCATATTCAGAATTCACCAAAACTTAGGACATGATAGTATTAATAATCAAGCCAAACTTTTCTCTGTGAAAGATTGTCAGGCCGTTGGTGATTAAAATGTGTTTACTACCTAACTGGGCATCATAGTCAATAGGATAGTTCTGAGTCACAAATGCAACATGGCAATTTTTTCTCATAGTCAATTCCAGCCTTTAGGAATAAAGAAAAATATTTTATTTACAAGAAAAAAAAAAAAAAAAAACAACCCCATCAAAAAGTGGGCAAAGGATATGAACAGGCACTTCTCAAAAGAAGACATTTATGCAGCCAGCAAACATGAAAAAAAAGCTCATCATCACTGCTCATTAGAGAAAAGGAAATCAAAACCACAATGAGATACCATCTCATGCCAGTTAGAATGGTGATCATTAAAAAGTCAGGAAACAACAGATGCTGGAGAGGATGTTGAGAAAGAGAAATGCTTTTAAACTGTTGGTGGGAGTGTAAATTAGTTCAGCCTTTGTGGAATACAGTGTGGTGATTCCTCAAGGATCTAGAACCAGAAATACCACTTGACCCAGCAATCCCATGACTGGGTATATACCCAAAGGATTATAAATCATTCTACTATAAAGACACATGCACATGTATGTTTATTGCAGCACTGTTCACAATAGCAAAGACTTGGAACCAACCCAAATGCCCATCAATGTTAGACTGGATAAAGAAAATGTGGCACATGGAATTCTATGCAGCCATGAAAAAGGATGAGTTCATGTCCTTTGCAGGGACATGGATGAAGCTGGAAACCATCATTCTCAGCAAACTGACACAGGAACAGAAAACCAAACACTACATATTCTCCTTCATAAGTGGGAGCTAAATATTTCTTTCAAATATCTGTTCTAATAATAAGATGGTCAATCATCCCAGTTTGCACAGTATTATGCTGGTTTTAGCATCTGAATTCTCTCCTCCTGGGAAACCTTTTAGTCTTGTTCATGTATGGATTTTTAAACAACTAGCTCACTTTCTCTTAGGTGGTGCTCTAGGTTGATAAAGACTCTCTTACAATGTAGTCTCCAGGAGATTTTAGTAGACTTTCTACAATCTATTCAGGCCAAGGTTTAGTGAGATTATGTGATAGGAACTGTACATGCACCAATATTTGAAGGCATCTATGAACATATTCTTTATTTAAACCAGCATCAAATTCTACAAAAACCAGCAAGTTTAGTTTGTAAGCAAAGATGAAATGATTGGACATTCTAAATGGATGGACTTTGAGTTCTTTTGCCAGGGTACTTACAATGATGCAGAATCACCTATATGCTCTCACCTTGCCTCCCTGGTGACCTGCATTACTTATTTGTCAGAGAAAATGACTACCTTAAATCTAAGCAATGGGTAGTTATCAAATCTAAAAAAACTTTGTGACTCAAAGGGAATTTAAATTCATGACTCTGCTTCATTAATACTAATCTCAAAGCAAGTGAACAAGATAAAACATATTAACTCTTGTCCCATCTTCATGTGGCTCCTGTATTACTAAGGGTCATTGGAGGCTGCCTAGCTAGTCACTATTCTTAAAATGAGACTGATATTAAGTAAGAAGATAGCATAATGAAAGAGCAAAAGGGAACAATTTGTTCTGATTAACATTCTGAGTCATTGATAACCCCACTAATAGGACTCAAACAAGTCTGAAATACTGTGGTCTTGGAATCAAACTTGAAACCAGAGGTTTACAATGGGAGAAAACACAGAGTAATGCCTGATACAATGAAATCCAGGCTTAGATTACTAGGATTTGTATCCTGACTCTACCCTTTGGCAACTGTGTCCTCTGGAAAGTTTTTAAAACTTTTCTGGAACTTCCTTTCCCAATTTATAAAGTATTATTCATAAGAGTCCCTCCCTCATTTCATCACTGGTATGCTGACTTCATCTATTTTCCTGACTCTTCTGAGCTTCTGTTGGCTCATTTGCAAATTACTGGCTTTGACTGCCTCAATTGATTGTTGTCAGGATAAAATAGAATAATGTATGTAAAGACCCCAATCCTCAGTGGTATTATTATTCAGTAGGTTATAGAGGTATTGTACATAATTTGTTTTACCCTATAAATAAAAATGTGAACATGTGATTTATCATGTTACACATAATTTTCAGTTGTAAAACAATTTATGTTGCTACGTGATGTATCTTTTGCTGACACATGCTTGATGTCAGGGGCATGGGGCATTTCTCATTAAACTTTGTACACAAATTATTAGTGTCAAAAATAAAACCTACGGAAGATGGATTAGAAAATAAATATTTTTATCTTGAGATAAACCAAAAATCCAAGTCCTAACCACCTACATATTTTCAGTCACATGTGCAGTTCTATTAGTAAAACTCTCTCTTACTACTTACTCGTACTCTCTTACTACTCACTCTCTTACTCTTACTCTCTCCTATTTTAACCCAAAATGATCTCTCCTAATCTTTGCATAGCAATAACAGATAGGTAAAACATTAAAAACATCCTTAAATCAAAAGTCTATTTCAAAGTTTTACAACCACAAGTCAAATTTGTTTTCTGAGGGAATTAATCTTAATTTATATAATCAAAAACAGTAGAAACAGAAGGAAAACATGAAAGCAAATTCTGAGGAAATATTTGTTTCATAGATTCAGGAAAACATTTTTCTTCAGATATGACTGAATAGTAATTTTTGTCTTACGGTTTTTTCACTTGCTTTACTTCAGCAATTACATTAGCATTAATGTAATTTTATCTATGACAGATATTATTTCAATTACTTTATATATATAGCTTCACTTCTAATTTTTCTAAATATATTTATTGTATTGCTTCACCTTTTTCATTTTTTTCTCATAATATTAACCAACTTAAATTATAATATAAATAATTTTGATATAGAGAGAATAGGAACATTATCCAATATGAACACCAATTTTGATGAAATTCCTGTGAATCAAATCTTCCAAAAACTTTATACCTTTAAATCAGAATTTTTACACTTCTAAAAATAGTATCTTAAAATCTATTCAAATAAGCATGTAATCTTAAAATTATTAGTTTTCTTTAGACAATAGGGTAGGGTGACTACAGTTAGCAACATTATATATTTTACAGTTGCTAGAAGGGAAGACTTGAATTTTTCACAAATATACAAACGATAAACACTCAAAGTGATGGACACCTCAAATATCCTGACTGATGATTAAATTACATGTCTATGCATGTAACAAAATATCACATGCACCCCATAAATATGTAAAATATTATGTGACAATAAAATTAGTTTTCTCGGCCGGGCGCGGGGGTTCACACCTGTAATCTCAGCACTTTGGGAGGCCGAGGCGGGCGGATCATGAGGTCAGGAGATTGAGACCACGGTGAAACCCCATCTCCACTAAAAATAAAAAAAACTAGCCGGGCGTGGTGGCGGCGCCTGTAGTCCCAGCTACTCGGGAGGCTGAGGCAGGAGAATGGCGTGAACCCGGGAGAAGGAGCTTGCAGTGAGCCAAGATCGCGCCACTGCACTCCAGCCTGGGGGACAGAGCGAGACTCCCTTTCAAAAAAAAAAAAAAAAAAGTTCTCCTAATTTTATTTATTTAATTTTATACTCCTTCAATATTTTTTGTAATTGCTATATTGGTTAGGGTATACATAAGAGAAATGATATAATTTCACATATTGAGGAAAATATTTTGTGTGATTTTTTTTTTTTTAACTCCAGATGAAATTTATTTAAATTGTCTGTGTCTCGGTGTGCTTTTTCCCTCATATTAGTCTAGGAAATCTCAATTCAACTAAAACACCTTCTTTCTAACTTATTTAATTTATCTAACTTATCTAGCTTAGTTTCTCTTTCCAACTTCATCCTAGTGCTCTCGGGTCTATTAATATATAACCATCTCCTTACTGAGAGTCAGTTCAACAAGTTTTTTTATAACATCTTTGTCTCTTTTTTTCCATTCTTTTAGATTATTGTTAAATTATTGGGCCCCAGGTGCAAGGCTTATTCTTTCCAAACAGCTGTGGTTAGTATAATACTATTAGTATCTATATTATTCATATGTGATTTAGTCATAGAAATTCCAATTTTACTTCATTGGAATTGTTAGATGAAATGTCTACATTCCCTATCATTTTACTTGTAACAATTTCCTTTTCAATTCTTAAAGGAATTTCTAATGTATATTTTCCTTTGCTTCTTTTAATTTTGATCAAAACACACTGGAGTTCAGATAAAATGTGATTTTCCAGCATTGCTATTTATTATTTTTCCAAACAGCAGTTCGGTTCTCTACACCCTGGGCTATTTCTCAACTAAAATAGATTGTACTCTGAAGTTCAGTAGCTGCTTGTGATTCAGCCCTTTGGTTCTAACATAAGAGTTTTGGTGTTAACATTTGCTACTGCATGGTATTTTTGAGACCCAGGGCAAATCTGTAAAGATATTTGCTGTAATTTCTTCCTTTGTAGTTTACATAGCACAACATTTTTATTTGCAAACCTACCGAATTTTTTTAGAAAGTTACAAATACAAGCCTTGTTTAGAGATTTGGGCATTTGTCTAATATGTCACCTATGTCTAATATGTGTGTTATTCATAGCTGTACACATAATAAAAATACTAGAAATATATCTGGATATTATTTCAACATTTTTCCTTGAAGTAATTGTGTGATAATTGACACCTCATCTCACTTTTCTAGACTTTAAATATATTTTTAAGGTATGGCATTCATACAAAAAAATGCACAAATCATCATGCATATCTTTATGAATTTTCACAAAGTTACTACACCAATGTAACCAGAATCAATCAGAGAAAATATACCAGCATCACAGAAACTTCTCCTGTGTCCACTTCCAGTAACAGAATTATGGATAACCAATATGCCAACACCTAAACAATAGATCAACTGATCTTGTTTAGTAATCTTTATTTTTTATTTTATATGACTGGAATCATACAGGACACATTACTAGGTGCCCTCTTTTCTTTTCCTCAAAAAGTTACCTTTGTAATATTTATCCATGTTGTTGCATAGTTGTAGTTTATTTTCATTCTTTACAGTATTCCATTGTGTAACCACACCACAATGTATTTACTTATGCTTAGAATGTATTTGCTTTCTGGTGAACTAAGAAATCGTTTCCTACAATAAATGTCAAGTCAGACGATGTATGTGTATTTCTAATTCTAGTACTGAATTTACTCACAATTCAGAGGGTAACAGTCATAGCAAAACAAAAGCGTAGTCTTTAAAGAGGTCCATGACTGTCAATGCTACTCCCACAATGCCTTTTATCTCTTGTATTAGGCCATGTTCTAGTTTAAGTTTAACATAAGAAGTTTAAGCAATATTTTTGCTAGGGTATTTGTTTAGTAGCATAATTGCAGAAGGATTTAATCAGACTATTTATTTTTCAAGTGTCCCCACTAAAGGGAGAAAATAGTCTACAAGTCTCCTTCTAACCTTGATCTTTTCCTTCTCACTAAAAAAAAAAAAAAAGTTTTTATTTATTCATTCATTCATCCGTTCTTTTTTATACTTTCCATTTATATATGCAGACTAGTATACTGTTATATATGTAGTGATGAAGACATAATGTTTTTCTAGTTGGATTTCCAGTTGACACAGTACCATTTATTACAAAGAATTATCTTTTAATAAAGAATTCATTGTCATAAATAAGGTTATTATATATGGGTGAATCTGTTTCTGTGCTCTATATTCTGTACCCACTCTCTATTTTCCTCCATAATTATCTAGCACCATTGGTAAATTGTCTTAATTACTACAGGTTTATCAAATATATGCCACTGTACTTTTTTCTGTTTTTATCTTTCTTCTGTAAGGTTGCCTTAACTGCTCTTAGTTCCTTGCATTCATTCATAAATTTTATAATCAAATTATCATTTTCCTCATGAATAGAGGATTTTAAAAAGTCAGATTGGGCAGAACTGTCACCTTTCTGATACTGATTGTTTTAATTCACTGAGTTAAGTCCTTTATTTTTGTTATTTGTGTTTTAATGTTTTAATATAGTTCTTACACATATTTTGTTAAAACTATGATCTTTTTGGTGTTTGTTGCTAATATAAAGAGTATCTTTTAAAATTTTACTCTAATGTCTTTGTAATTGGTAAACAAAATGAATACCATTTATTTTTACATATTTACCTTTACCAATAAATTGTTAAATTAATAGATATCCTATGTACACAAATAATTTCATCTGGGAATAATGATAGTTTTATTTCCTCTTTATTTCAATATTTATGTATTTTTTCTTGCCTTGTTATATTAGCTAAGACCCTCAGTTCAATGTAGAAAAGAGGAAGTGATAGTAAATATTTTTTTCATCCTTGATGTCATTGGGAAATACTCTTAATACTTAATATTTAGTATAATATTAACCATTGGCCTTTTGTGGGTAGATAACTTTTTATCAGCTTAGAGAAATTTCACACTATTCATTTTTTGCTAAGTAATCTTTTTCATTTGTTTGTTTTGGTTGTTTCTAATCATGAATAGTTACAAAAATTTTCTCAGATGATTTTTCAGCATCTGTCAAAATAATTATAGTTTCTCTTCTTTATTCTGTTGACATGGTGAATAATATTGACTTATGAACCTTAGCTTCCCTTGAATTCCTGAAACAAGTCATATTTTGTCATAACTTACTGTAATTATTGTGTTAGTCTGTTCTCACACTGCTAATAAACACATACCCAAGACTCGGTAATTTATAAATGAAAGAGGTCTAATTGACTCACAATTCCACATGGCTGGAAAGGCCTCACAATCATGGCAGAAGGCGAATGAGGAGCAAAGTCATGTCTTACATGGTGACAGGAAAGAGAGCTTGTCCAGGGGAACTCACATTTATAAAACCATCAGATCTTGTGAGACTTACTCAGTATCACGAGAACAGAATGGGGGAAACCGCCCCCATGATTCAATTATCTCCACCTGGCTCCATCCTTGACATGTGGAGACCATTACAATTCTGGATGAGATTTGGGTGGGAACACAGCCAAATCATATCATTTATATATATTCTTGAGCCTAATTGAGTAATTTTTTGTCTATAAGACAGATTTGTAACTGTCCCTTTGTCTCACAACTTTTCAGATATTAATCTCAAGATGTTAGCTTCATGAACTTTTGTAACTCTGGAAGATCATTAAAAAACATTTGCAAATTGTATATATCTGTGTTATTTCCTCTTTAAATATTTTAAAGAAATTCCTGGGGAAGCCATTTGATTCTGGGATTGGACTCAAGTTTTTAAAGTATTGCTAGTAGTATTATAGTGTTAAATGTTACAGGCTAACGTATAATGAACTCTTATTTTGTTCCAGGAAAAATACTGATACAGGTTATCTTATTTTTTCTGCACAGAAACTCTGTGAGATATTATAATTATTTTGAAAACTTGAGAATTGAAATTTAAGGAGGATAAGCAACTTGCCTAAAGTGACACAGGTAGTTATGAAAAGAAGTTACTACATGTCTTCTGAGATCCCTCCTTATTCCACAGTTCATAGAAGAACATGTTTCCATTTCCTTGCTCTCTGGTAACAAACAAAATGCAAGCAAGTCACCAACCGCCTTTACTGAATGTTACTTTATAATGCACTTCATTCTCTAAAACACTTATCCTTTCATTGTTAACATCCTTCCCAATCATTTCTATTATACATCCTGGAAGCACATTTTCTGATAAATATAAAAACAAAAGTCAATATAAAAACAAAATACTTCAGTTTCTTCCACCTTTTCATAAAATACTTTCTGAACCATTGTGTATTAATTGACTCCAAATGTATCCTGAAAATGGTATTTCCCTTAAACCCTTTTAGTGTGGCTGCTCATTTTCCTGTCCCATCTTCAATGAAGGGACTAAATCAATTTCTGCATTTTTTTTTCTTTTTGCTGGTCTCCTATTTCTACTTTCAAACACTTTGGTGCAACATTTTGCACAATCTCTTGGAAGTTCATGCTTAGTACCCCGCTGTGGGTATTTGTTGTCTTACTATATTGATCATTTCTCCAAATAGATTGAGGACTATCACACTTGGATAACAGTCATTTGATTCTTCCATTTCTTCTTTTCTAAATTCGTATTGGATTACTTCAATATACATAAATAGGACCTCCCAAGTACTCTACTAACATAACCCTTGAAATCATCAACTTTCACTTCAGTTTCACTCTGCTTCTAAAATGATCCTAGGTTGGGCCATGTTCCTTTATCTAGGGTTCTCATACTTACTATATCAAATTTCAACATCTTGTTTTCTAAATGGAACCTTTTTGCCTTTCTGGCTATCATTTGCCCCTTAATCTAGGGCATATTTCCTTTGACAACAGTGTAATCTTCTGTGTCATTTCAGCCATTTTCATTAGAGCATCTGCATCCTTTGATTTCCACAACATGAAAAAAATCAGAGCTCTGACTATTGGTTAATAAAAACTATCTCCTTTTCCACTACTACAACAGGATGCCCACTTTCAGAAAGGAAAATACAGAAGAGTCCTTTGAACTAGTACAGTCTATATATATCTTCTGCAATCTCCTCAGTGGTTCTGAGAAAGATTTTGCTAACTGATGAACTTTTGTTTTCTATTTCCCCAGTTGCAATTTTAATAATTCACCGTGTCTTCAGAGTTGTTTTCCATGATCTTTCAACTTTCGTTTTTAGCTAATGTTCTTGCCCAACTACTTCACTTGGAATAAAACAAGATTAGGTTAAAGAGATCTATCAGTTTCTTATATTAAAATATGAAGACTCCCATCTGTAGCCACAATTACACTTATATTTATTCTTCCATTGTTATCGGTAAAAATGTCTTTCCACTTACGTGCCTGAAACTATTCCCTCCCTTACTTCCCTAGGGGACTTTTTCTATCAACTTTCTCCTTCATTATTTATCCAGAATATATTTATTTAATTCTTACTGTGTATTAACACATCACTAGATGTTTTGGATATATTGGTGAACAAAATAGAAAAACAATGTTTTATCTTGATAGGTAAATTATAATGGGAAGGAGAGGATAAATACTAAACAAGAAACAACGAATAAATACAGATAATAGAATATCAGAAGCTGGCAGTTTAGGAAATAGAGTAAATCACAGTAAGGAAAATCAGGGGTATTTGAAGAGGGCTGAGAAGGGTACAGTATTTGATGGGGTATTATAATTGACTACATTGAGAATGTAAAGCTTAAGCAAAAAGATGATTTGATAAAGAATTTATGAAATGATACAGGGATGCATGTCTGGCAGAGGTAACAGCTGGAGAGTTGAAAGCACTCCTGATGAGTTTAAGTAATAGCAGCTAGGGGACTGGGAGTTGCTGGTGTAGGCCAGTTAAGGAGAGAATAATAGGAGTTGATGACAGAGAACATTAGCTTGACAGATTATATAAGACCTTGAGGTCCATCATAAGGACCTAGGGCATTCAAAATTGATAGATTGAGACAAAGAGGAGGAAACAAAAAGATACTAAGGAGTAGCAATCAGTGAGATAGGAGAAAAATGAAGAGAATGTTGTATCTTACAAATCAAGAGAAAAAACTATGCCTATGAAAGCTCAGCTAAGTGAAATCCTGATGATTAGTCAAGTAGAATAGGAAACACAAATATACCATTGCTTTTGGCAATGTGAAAGTTGTTAGGGATAGTATCAAAGACAGTTTCAGTGAAATCATGGGCACAGTCTCAGTTATTAAGAGAGATTGTGAGAAAAGGACTTAAAAACACTGAGAGGAGACAATGTTTCTGCAGAGTTTTGCTGCAAAGGATAGCAAATAAGTCAGGTAATAGTGGGGAAAGTTTAAAATCAGAGACATATAATCAGCATGTTTGTATTTGAATCAGAATAATTAGAGTGTGAAATATTGACTACGTAGGAGAAAGCAGAAAGAAAAAATTCTGGTGTTATATCCCTAAGTTGGCAAGAGAAGATGAGATCTGACTCTAAGAAGTGGGAAGGTAGGGAAGTGAATGCAGATTTATGGGTGAATAGGTGTTGTGATTGGTTATATGGAAGCTCTTTTCAGATTGCTTCAGTTTTCTCAGTGAGACAGCAAGCACAATCAGCAACTGCAACAAAGGTGGGGGTATGATACTGGAGGCTGGAGGAGACAGAATATGTGAAATAGTATTAAGAATGTGGAGGCGTGAACATACCAACAATATGTGATGTGATGTCTGCCAGCATTAAAGATTTGCTTAAAGTCTATTGCTGTTAATTTATAGTGAGAGCAGTCAGTGCCTTTTTTCTGTTTTTGTTTTTATTCACCTTTACTTTGCTATGTAGATGAAGATATGAAGTTGACACAGAAGTCGCTGATTGTTGAATTTAACCATCATTGTGGTTTTGCCAAGTAGTTCTGGTCTCATGCTGCTAATAAGACATACCTGAGACTGGGTAATTTAGAAAGGAAAGAGCTTTAATTGACTCACCATTCCACATGGCTGGATAGGCCTCACAATCATGGTGAAAGGCAAATGAGGAACAAAGTCACGTCTTACGTGGTGGCAGGCAAGAGAGCTTGTGTAGGGGAACTCCCATTTATAAAACCATCAGATCTCCTAAAATTTATTCACTACCAAGAGAACAGTATGGAGGAAACTGCCCCCATGATTCAATTAACTCCACCTGGCCTGCAACACGTGGGAATTATTACAATTCAAGGTGAGCTTTGGGTGGAGACACAGCCAAACCATATCAAGTCCAGTGAAGCAAGAACAGAAAGGAATCAGGGGTACTTCAAGGATTATGATGACTGGCCATGTAATTTGAGAGGGGACATTTTGGGGACAGAAGACCATGAAAAGGAAGGGTTTCTGAACTAGAGACTCTAATGTAGTGGTTGACATTTTTGGCACCAGGGACAGGTTTCGTGGAATACATTTTTTCCATGAACTGGGTAGAGGTGGGGGATGATTTGGGGATGAAATAGTTCCCCCTCAGATCATCAGGCATTAAATTCTCAGAGGGTGTATAACCTAGATCCCTTGCTTGCGCAGTTCACAATAGAGTTCATTCTCCTATGAGAATCGAATGCTGCCACTGCTCTGACAGGAGGCAGAGCTTAGGTGGGAATGCTGCTTTGCCCGCTGCTCACCTCCTGCTTGGCAGCCGAGGTTCCCAACAGGCCATGCACAGACACTGATCTGTGACCGGGGTTAGGGACTCCTATTCTAGTCAACTCAAAGGATGGCTAGGATGGAATTACAAGAGGGAGCGATTGCAAAGTTGGTTGTCTGTTCTTTCTTTTGTCCCATAGTGAAGTGTTTCCTGGCCATTGCCATTTCCTTCATTAGCTTCCACTGATGCCTAACCCTGTAAGTAAAAAAGTGGATACACATATCCTTCTGTCCTCTGTGTGGTACACTGGGCTTAATATCTTACAGCACTTTTAGTGACTCCTTTCAGTTTTTACTTGCTGCCTTCCCATCTTCTTCTCCTGTGATAAATCCAGGAAAGACACATCTAAATGATAGCCCTTTACCAAAGGCCAAGCTTTCTGTCTTTGTATACTCATATTCAGGGTATGTTGTCTTTGACATGCTCAGTATTTGACATACTCAGGGTATGTTGTCTTCCAGGAGGCCTCTTATTTCTATCTGACAATTCACCGTCAGTGTTGTGTTGAATGAGTATAAATCAATCTTACTCATCTCATGTATGTGCTTGTCTCTCTCTCCTTGGATGAATTTCTCAAAATCAGGGGCCTGTCTCTTAGTCACTGTATCTATGTATAAGACCTAGCCAATGGGTAGCATAAAATAATGTGTTCTAATTCATCAAAAGATCTGTTATCATCTGAAATTTAGCTCCATATCTAATTACATACTTGATCTATCACGACTATTTCCCACTCACCACACACTTGGAAAATATAACATTGAGCTAATTCATTACTTACCTATCCAGAGAGACTTACTGCTCTGATGTCCTCCCCCAACCCACTCAAGTATTAACAACATTTTCTAAACCACCTATGTTTGGAACTCTGGGTATTTCTTTCATCTGGCTTCTGCATTTTTCAGATCCCTTTACCAAACCTTATTAGTAATGTATATATCTTTCATCTCACTTTTGCTGTTTCCAGATCCCTTTACCAAGACCTAGAGACAAATATTTTAAAATATCTCATTCACTAATTTCTTTCTTTTTATTTCTATTTCAGTCACTCTTTTTCTTAGGTTCGGAGTCATTTATTCATTCTATAAATTATTTTTAAGCATTTTTAAGCCAGAGACCTACGAAGTGCTAGGTGCTAGGGAGAGAGTTTTGAACAAACCACGCAAAGTCTATTCTTTTGTGGAGCTTGCATTCTAAATGCCTTAGCAAGAAAGTATAAAATAATGCTTCTGTGCTATTTAAGAATTTAAAACTGAGTTATGGGATAGAAAGTGACCTGGAGTCTACTTTATGTTGAGTGATGAAGGGCTCCCTGAGAAAGTGACATGAAAACTGACCTAAATTAATGACATTCACTGACACCTTTGTTTACTGTCCCATGCCTCTTGTATCTCACTCTGTCCCACAGATCTTTCTGCCCTCACCCTTATTTAGTATATTATATAATGTAGCCATTGAAAATATGCAACTGGTATTTTTATCATAATTGTCTCAGGTACATCAAGTATGACCTTAGAGTATAAATTCTCTGAGAGTGAGACTGTCACTGTCTATACCAATATGCAATAGAAGGAGTCTCTGAAATGGGAGGTAAAATGTTAGCTTTCCTTTTTTTATGCTCAGAATTTTAATTTTATATTTATTAATAGAAATTTTAAGATGAATTTAAAAATAGATTAACTTATTCCTAAAGCTCTTCATATTTACCATCTGAATATGAAGATTCTGAATTCTCCCGCAGTGTTTTTTTCCCCCACTAATATCACCTACACATTGCTGCTCTCTTTCTATGACTTTTTGCACGCACATAAACTTTTCGTTTCGTTTCTGAAACGCACTTAAGTCTTTCTGAGGCTATATTCAATAGCAATTAAATTTGTGTCACACCAATAATACACATAACTCAGTTAAAATGATAATATGAACAGTTTTTAATGGGTTCACAGGTCCACAGTATAGCATGCTTACTACCTGAGTGACTGTGATTGACAGGCACCATACCCAGATTGTAGGATGTACTCTAATTTTACAGATCTTACATTGAAAGGTTAAAAACATATTAATCTTAGAAATGCTAAAATGAAGTAATCTAGCCTCAACCGATGTTCCATGGAAGAGCCCTCTGTAGGAGGTTGATAGGCATGCTGAAAAAAGTTTGGGAATGCTGAGTTAAATGCAGTTAAATTGGAGTCTCAGGACCTTCCAGAATCTTTAGTATGCAATAGGAACTATGCATTCCAAAAGGATTTATGTTTCAGTGTTTAACTAAGAATCCTTGTTTTCACTGTTCTCAGTCTTTGGAGTTAGTGCTCTATGGAATGTAATGTGGGCACTGATCTGGACAGCAAAAACGATATCCAAAGAAATATAGGTTATTACTTGACCCATAGATAAGAAAATGCAGGATTTTAGTGAGCTGTAAAAGCCTGATGATCAAGATGTGGACCTGAAGGCCCATCTATGTGAGATATCCACTGCTGTGGGCCTCTTCCTCTTAAGCTGGCTATAAAATCAATATAGCTCATACCGTCTTCCCATTAAAATTTCCCCCTGTAGTTAGCTGCATGTCCTAGATTTTCAACATCGTCCAAGTATAAAACACTTCGTTCCCTTATCAACTAAGTATCTCATGTGATTTCTTGCAAAGTGAGGTTATTAGAATATAATGTGGGCATGACACACAGGCAGAGCCCAACCTCAGCAACCTTTTTTCCCTTGAAATGTTTATTTTCAAAATTATCAAACATACAAAAATTCGAAACAAAGAACAATAAATACTTGCATAGCTTTCTATTCTCACTTTTATGCTAATTTACTTTGAGTCTAGAGGTAAGGCGTTTCAGTGCTCTCATGAATGAAATGAGGTAGTTGTGTGATCTTTAGGGATTCATTTGACTTTAAAATTTTGTGAGACCATATAAGTCAGAAGTAATTATAATAATAAAAAATTTAGAAAAATATCTTTCATTTCTAGCACTATTATTTAAATCTTAGTAACACCACAATGTTTATCTGTGCCCGACATTTTTCATTTTACATAATTTCTAGTAGCACAAATAAACATTTAACAAGAGATTCCTGGGAGGAAAACTAACCTTCTAAGACTAAAGCCCAAGGGAGTCACAATTAAGGCATTGAAATAATTAGTCTGGTTCTCTAATGTTGTACCTCCTTTTATTCTTACCATTTAGTCTCATTCTGAAAGTTTAACTAACCCTAAGTATATTTATCATTCCAGGAGCATTATTATACTGTGTGTCTAGCAACATCTTAGGTATCAAATAATTCATCTTGCAAAGTAGAAGCACCTTTTATTTTTCTTCTCTTCCTATATCTCTGTATCTTAATTGCAATGACTCATGAGCTGACTTTTTTTTTTTTTTAATTTTTTCGGTTTGCTCCCGGTTGTGCTGATGTGTCACAGAATAGTGACTACAACTTCTGCTGTAACTGATGGAACAAATTCTTCTGGGATGTATTAATACAGCTGCAGGCAGTAAGGCAAGCAGCGAATGGAAAGTAAATGGGTTCAGGAGCTCTAGAGACAATGATGTTGCTGGAGGCGGAGAGGTAGGCAGCCACTAATAACTACAGCTAAACAGTGGGAAGAAAGCATGCACCAGGTTTGTTTCACCAATCAGTATCTATCATATGTACTTGGCACAGTTATAATCAAATATTTCTTTCCCAAGCCAATTAGCCCTTCAAGGTGCTGCTAACTAGTGAATATGTAGCTGCTAGTTAGAATAATCACTAAGCCTTTGATTTTAAGTGCCCATGTTAAAGATATAGATTTTTCAGCCAGCATGGTGGCTCATGCCTGTAATCCCAGCACTTTGGGGGGCCGAGGCGGGAGGATCACGAGGTCAGGAGATCGAGACCATCCTGGCTAATGCAGTGAAACCCCGTTTCTACTAAAAATACAAAAAAATTAGCCGGGTGTGGTGGCAGGCGCCTGTGGTCCCAACTACTCCAGAGGCTGAGGCATGAGAATGGTGTGAACTCAGGAGGCAGAGCTTGCAGAGAGCCCAGATCATGCCACTGCACTCCAGCCTGGGCGACAGAGCGAGACTCGGTCTCAAAAAAAAAAAAAAAAAAAAGATATAGATTTTCGTTGGTGTTTTGAAGACAAATTATGTCTTTCTTAATCTTGAATACTTTTCCCAAAGACCATGATTCTATTTAGCTTGAAATTAAGATTATTCCTTTACATGTTCATTTGGTGTTCTAAACTTGGAGCCATAGAATTATAGTTTTGGTTAAAACATTTAATTTTGAGAGCTGGATATGGCTAATCCCAGCATTTTGGAAGGCCAAGGCAGGAGGATTGCTTGAGATCAGGAGTTAGAGAGCAGCCTGAGCAACATAGTAAGACTATGTCTCCAAAATCAGTCAATGATCATCATCATCATAATTTTGATGATCAGGAGTTTGTTCTAAAAAGAATGAGTTAGTTGCCCAAGATCTCAGCACTGCTTATTGGCAGTGTTCAGATAAAAGCAAATGATAAGGTTCATCATTGTTAGATTTACCGGCACTTTGGTAAAATATACCGAGAGCTTATAGTGTGTTGGGCATAGGACAGGGGTGCAAAGATGAATTTAATTGACACTTCGAAATATACAAACACAAATTATTTCCAGGTATATATTCTTTACCAGTGACATATACAAAGTGCTGCGTGGGAGAAAAAAATCTTAATTTGAATTGGAGAGTTGGAAGACAATGAAACACAGTCAGTGGCAGATATTATCAGTGGAAAAGCCGAAGGCCTCTTACAGAGTCCTTGCAGACTGTAGTGGCATTTTGTGAATGTATTTATAATCTGAGTTTCACAAATATGTAAAGCTAAAATATTCCTACCTGTAATTTGTATTTGCTTCATAGCACACTAAAGAGAAGCCAGAATATATTTAGATTTTATGTGGAATCTTTAGATATTAAAATCACCTTATTTTCATTTCTCCAAACAGAAATAAATGTTCTATGCTCTTGTCATGGCCAATTTCGCTTACTCAATAACAAAAAAGAAAGGCATATTGGTATTCACACCTTTAGCTTGACATTATATGGGTGACTTCCACGGCTGTCTACATATACTTGGTTTTGATACTTAACATGGCATCGATTACTGTTATTACACAGATAACTGTATATAAAGGTCCTTGTGTTGTCAAGTCTTTATTCATAATTCCTTAAACAGGCATATTTCTTTGTAAATAAAGAATTGGGCATGAAGTTAACTTACATGTCTAGTTGGGAAGAATTTAATGACTCTACCACCATATGGTGTCTGGCGTCTTCCTGGAGAGCCACAAGTCATAGCATAAAATATCACTGCACTACAGTGTCAGACATGGATTGCAGTCTCCTGCTGAAAAACTCTAGGAGTGTTCAATATTTGTGTCAGCTTTCAGCAGGCATTTTGATGAATATGAATGTAACAGAAATGTCTGAATCTGTGTATGAATCAAATATAAGCCAAATATTAACTGCCTCCTAAGAGGAAATGCTTTGTTTTTTTTTTCCACTTGTTTTTCTTTCTGCCTGGTCATTTCTTGAGGCATCAGACTTCAAACTGGTTTAGTGTTGGAGTCTCATTCTTCTGGGGAGGAAGGACAAATTCAGGGGACACATAAATTTTTTTTAAAAAGTATTTTAAATCTGTTACTTTTTGTAAGGACAACTATAAAGTTTACTATCTTCCAAAGAGGTCTTAAAATTCTTAAAGGGGAGTTTAATTGCAGGATTTATGTTATAATTATGCACCGCCAGAAAGTCATGAAGCAATACTAAACATTCCTCACATGCTGTCAAGTCTACTGTCTTCAAAATAATTGTAATGTAAAAGATTATGTCTGACCAAAAAGTAAAGTGTCCTCACATCTCATGTAAATTAAATGTTTCAGAGGTTAGAGAACGACAGACCTTCTCTTCACACCCTATTTAGAGAAATAAGGGAAGTTTAAGTTGGGCATAATAATGTAGACGAAGAAGGAATAAAAATAAAACAAGAATGTTATCCAGTTGTCTTGTTGTGGACATTGTGGCTCCAGAACTTTCACTAACTGCTCATTGGTAAACAATGGTTTCATTAAGTGCTATTATGAGGTGTTAAAAGAGTGTCTTCACAACATTATGTTATTCAAAAACTTGGGAGAACTTCTTTAGACTGTAAGTCCTCAGGGAGAAATGATTTTTTCAAAAGAAAAATACAATACATGAAAAGAACCTAGGTTTGTATTTCTCTGGCCTTAGTTGACCAGCTACAATTTTAGACATCAATTTGTGGCTTGTGTGTTTATATCTGTCCCTTTAGACATTGCAAGTTTTTATACAAAAGAGTAGCTGCCAATATCCTCTTTCCCAACTGACAAAAGAAGAAAGGAAAGAAGGAAGAAGGAAGGAAGGAAGGAAGGGAGGGAGGGAGGAAGGAAGGAACAGTTAACACGAAAGAGTTCATAGGTGGTGTGGTATTTGAGTAGGAAACCTAAGCCTGGATTAAAAGGCTGGATAAATATACACTTGGATTTCCCATATGTAAAATAAAGGATTACATTAAATAACCTTCTAATTTTAACTTTTGTTACTGTATGATTCATAATATTGATTCTCTCTCTTTTTTTTTTTTGAGACAGAGTCTCGCTCTGCCACCCAGGCTGGAGTGCAGTGGCGCCATCTCGGCTCACTGCAAGCTCCGCCTCCCGGGTTCCCGCCATTCACCTGCCTCAGCCTCCCGAGTAGCTGGGACTACAGGCGCCGCCACCATGCCTGGCTAATTATTTGTATTTTTAGTAGAGACGGGGTTTCACCGTGTTAACCAGGATGAATATTGATTCTTAAGAATCATTTCTCTTTGTCTTTTTTTGGATAAATAAATGCCTTGCATGTAAGTATAAAAAATACTCTGTGAATGAGTCGCCAATTGTTCTTCTTCAATAACTATGGTTTCCTATACACTTGTTAAAATGTTCTATCCTCTTACTTTTGCCAATTTCACTTACTAAATAATATAAAAATGAAAAAAACGCTGTTTATTATACCTTTGCCAATAAATTATTGACTTCCATGGTTGTCCACATATGTGGCTGTCCACATATAGTAAATACATATTTTATGTATTTGAATTAATGTAGTTAACATTTTTATATGCCCCAAGCACTCACGTGCCTTATGTTCAGTTGGGAGGGCAAGTCATGTTGAGTCATACTACCAAACTCTACTTCTGTATTAAATAAGACCCTATACATTCTAATTATGATACTTCTGATAGAGAGAGAGAGAGATTCTACGTTGAATAGAAGACATCATCAGGCAAGATGATATTAAATCCCTTTGAGGATTGTTTTTGCATCAGTAGTAGGTTGAGTGGTGGTCCTCCAAGAGATATTTTTATGTGGAACATGCAAATGTGACTTTGTTTTAGAATAAGGATCTTTGCAGATGTGATTCAGTAAATATATTGAAAGAAAAAATTCTGATTAATTAGAGTGGGCCCTCAATCCAAGGTCAAATATCCTAAGAAAAGAAGAGAAGGGGAGAAGATATATGAGAAAGGCCGTTTGACAATGGAAGCAGAAACGTGGGCAAGGCAGCCCCAGGAACATCTGGGGCCATCAGAAGCTGGAAGAGGCAAGGAAGGATTCTTTCCTAGAGCCCTCAGGGGGAATAAGGGCCCTCCTGACATCTAGGTTTAGGAGTTCTGGTTACCAAATCTACGAGAGAAGAAATGTAGGTTGTCTTAAGCTATCTAGTTTGTGGTAATTTGTTACAGCAGCCCCAGGAAGCTAATACACTATCATTGTCATAAACTTTATAAAACTAGGACTAATACATACATGGAAGGGTGAATCCATTCAGGAACTATATAGCACGCTCAAACTGAGAACTTCAAGAGAAGGTAACAAACTAACTCTTTACAAAGGTGAGGTCAGGATACAAGACAGCGAAAGTGGTAGTGTGGTAAGGATGCTTGCTGGGGCTGTCATAACCAAACATCACAGACTATGTAGCTTAAAGAGCAAGAATTTATTTTCTCACAGTGGTGGAAGCTGGAAGTCCAAGACCAAGGTGCTGGTAGGGTTCGTGTCTCCTAAGGCCTCTTCCTGGGTTGCAGATGGCCACCTGCTCACTGTGACTTCACATAGGCTTTTCTCTTTGCACTGCATACATGCTCTCTCATACATGTCCTAATCTTCTCTTCTTGTTAGGTGGGTGCAAAAGTAATTGCGATTTTTGCCATTGTATAAAGACACCAGTCAGACTGGATAGGGCCTATAATAAGAGTCTCCTTTTCACATAATCATCTCTTTAAAGGCTCTATCTCCAAATACGGCCACATTCTAATGCACTAGGGGAATAGAGCTTTAGCATATGCATTTAGAGGAGTTGCAATTTAGTTCATAACGTTGCTCTCAGCAAGGCTAAGCCCCAAAGGGTGAGGACAGGATGAAATTATTTGAACCCAAAGACACAGAAGGCTTTGTGGAGAGGGTTGCCTTCTAGGAGCTGCCAGTTTTGATGGAGAGATAACAGTAAAGCCATAGAGGAAGGCAAACTAGAGAGTCAACTCTTCTCTTCCTTAATTCATCTCAGGGCAAGAAACACCACCTCAATAGGATGTACACATCAGCCTTCCAGTGCCCAGAGCAAGGTTGAGAAGGATGGAGAGAGGGTCTGAAGTGGCCAGTGGAAGACATTTGACAAACTGAACATTGAAAATCATTTCATGGAGACCACTTTAGCCAACTCTGCAGCCTGAACGTGTTAGCAAAATGGGTCTAGAATAATAAAATATATCTTAACAACTCTTACTATAACTGAGGAGTTAATGAAAATGGTCTAGAAGAATAAAGTACATGTTGACAACTCATTATAACTGAGGAGTTAATACAAACAAGATAAATTTGTATATGATCTCAAAATTATAGGCATGCCTGGAAGTTCTAAAAAGCTTAATTCTTATGAAATTATTTTTTGTATTTTCAATTAAAGTGTATGTATTTATGTCTTCATAAATGCTATGTAGTTTAGAACATCACAGATGTTGACAGGTATTCTAAGATTTAAGCCCTGAATGTTCAGCAGGGCTGTACTCCTGCTACTCAAAATGCACTTACTCACATTTTAACTTTTTTATACTCTAGGTATCTTCTTTGTTAAGTGGAAAGATTATTAATATCCAAGAACATTACAAACTTATGGGATATGATTTTAATAAAACAATTGCTAGAGAAGGGATTTTTGTGAGTGTAGCATATTTCTTATTGTATCTTCGCTATGCAGCACTAATTGATACTTGATAAACATTTACTTAACTGAATTAAACTACAAATAGACTTGGCTCGTTTTCCTACATACATAAATAAGCCCCTAGTAGATAATAATTATTTGAACATCTTTATGTATTAGTAACTAAGTAATAGGTGGTAAATATTGGGATTTATCACCAGGCTGTTCTTATTGCACATAGACTCCATAGTCATTTTATATTAAGCTGTTTAATAAAGAAAATAAATAAAAATGATTTTTTACAAATTGTCTCATATATTGATATGTATATTGTTTTTCTAGTCATATTTGGCAAGGAAATGAAATTGCTTTGGGTAGAAAGCCGTCAGAAATATTCTTGAGACTTAACTCCTACATGAAAATACTGATTGTTAAATCCCTAAAAATAATGAAATTAATGCTTCTATAGGTGTTGATGTATTTTCCTAGGAATAGAGAATGTGGTAAAAAGAATTGTGTCTTATTATAATTTGTGATGAATTTCACTAGAAAGTATTTCAGAACAAGAGTCAAAATTGTGAAAGTAATTAAAATGCATACAGCAGCCGAGAAAAAGTTGCCACTAGAGGGTACTACTGCTCTTTACAAACCAACTTTTAGCAATAATAAATATTAAAGATTTAATACCTAGGGGGCCGACGTGGCAAATTTGGACTGCATATGAAATGCTCTAAAAAATAATAAATTCATTAAAGTTAATATTATTTATCAGACAATTTACAAACTCTGAGCACTGAAGCTGCCATTCCCATCAACCCAATTTGACTAGTCTTTGAGATGTACATGCAGGACAAAAAATACACATAAAGGAAAACATATTTATGGCATTTCACAGTTACTTTCCTCAGATAAATTATATTATCTATTCATTGTAAAGAAGGATTCTGCACCTCTTAATATAAAATAATAATGTTAATAATCAGCTGGGTACATAGATGAACATCTCTTTGAAGTGCTGTGATGTATTTACACATACGTAATTTATATTCATAACACAGTATAAATTCATGCGTACACATCCACAGTGAGAAGGGAGACAGGTAGTATAATCACCAATTTAAAAGGGAAGAAATTGAGGTTCAGAATGTCATAGCTTATCTAAATCACAGGGGAGCTAGGGTGTAATATGCATTTGTGCATTTGCACACATAGGGACAAAAATGGGGACAAAATATTATTTCTCTACAATGGAATTATTCACCATTACATAATGTATTAGGTACACATATAACATACACATTTTGGAGAGAGAAAATAAAAGTTAATTATTATGTTTTGTTAATAGTAATTATTATTTTTGTTAATAGTAAGAAATTATTATGTTTTGTCAATAGTTATCATTTAAAAAAAAACCCTTGCTATACTTACTATGAACTGAAAATCAACTGACTAACAGAAATGTCAGCCACATTCTTTGATGTAAAACAAGAAAAATAGTATTAAGTGAATATGATGCATATGTCAAAATAACACACATAGCATAGTTTTATGTGAAAAATATGCTTTTACACATAATTTAGGAGATCATTGTGAGTTGCAGTATACTAAAAGTGCCCTATGCAGAAGATGGAATTGTAATGTGGTTTGTGCATTTCAGCAAAATTCAGATAGATGGTGAGGGCATTATAGCATAAGAAAAGCCTCAGAGATCTTGATGTTCCAGACATATATGGTGGCAGTTCATATTTAAATCTGGCTGGAGAAGGGGTAAGGAGAAATAATCGGAGGAATCTAGAAAGATATACGAGAAACAGATTGTGTGTGATTTTGAACTCCAGTCTGAGTTGCTTTGATTTGATGAAAAGTATTTATATCAGATGTGTGACAAGATCAAAGAGCGGCGTTTAGGGTGATTAACCTATTTGCAAGACAGGCAGAAACTTCAGCGAGAGAAGACCTGTGAAGAATCTGTTTCATAGAACAAACTTGAGAGGTATGAGCCTTCATTAGGATAATGGTGATATATGTGGAAAGGGAAGGACTAAAATAGAAGTCATTTAGAAATAGGAAACAGGATGGATTTTAATCACGGAAAAGGGGGGAAGATAAGAAATGACCGTGAGAATTTAAGCCTAGAGAACATGAAGAGAAAGTAGATTTGCACCAAAAAGACACAAAAAATTCAGTTCGGTTTTAGATATTTTAAGATGTCTTTCATTTGTTTAAATATAATGATTTTCTTTAGAGATGCAAAGCAGAAAAAAGTTAGATTGTCAGTATAGATTTTAAAAGTTATATTTTAAAATGTTAATTTAATCAGAAGGAGGAGATAAATTTCTGAGTGAAAGAGAAAAGGGGAAATAAGGGATTAAGGGCCAAAAATGTGAGTTAATCCACATTTTATGTTAGAGAAAGAATAGTCACCACTGAAATATTTAAAATAATTATCTTTGATGTGTATAGGAGAAGAAATACGAATTCACCAGAGCCAAAGAATAAAGAGGGATTCCCTGGAGTAAAATTCCAAAAACAGGACAAGGGGGTAGGAAAAATATCATGGATTTAATTAAGAACAGGTCAAGGCCATATTGGAAATTGTCATTTTATCAAAGTGTTGGGGAAACAAGTCAAGTGTTGGTGGGTTTGGAATGGAGAAACAGGTAAATAACTGTTTGAGAACGGAGGCAGTGGAATGAAATCAAATAGGAAATTAGGATTAAAGTGTTCACTATTAAGGTTAAATCTTGTGTTATAATATTTAGAAAATACACTATGATAGTATTTAGGATACAGCATGGAATGCTTTTAACCAGACAAGAAAAAGAAAGAAGAGAAAGGAAATATCCAAAATAAAGAGAATAATTGAAAGACAAAGTGTCAGAGGAAATAGAGGGACAAACATGGAAAGCTGTGATAACACAATTTGGTAGCCCTGAAGAGAAGTGTTAGACTAGGGCTTAGATGGGGATGTTCTCAGCTATCTCAAATCTACTGGGTAATTACATGTGGAACAAGCCAATAATAATAATAATAATAATAATAATAATAAAAACCAAGATAGTTTTCATCACATAAACAGAACCAATGTCAAAATCCACATGATTATCTCAATACCCGCAGAAAAGACCTTTGATAAAATTCAACACTCCATCATGCAAAAAACTCTCAATAAACTAGGTACTGATGGAACATATCTCAAAATAATAAGAGCTATTTATGACAAACCCACAGCCAATATCATACTGAATGGGCGGGCAAAAGCTGGAAGCATTCCCTTTGAAAACTGGCACAAGACAAGGATATCCTCTCTCACCACTCTTATTCAACATAGCATTGGAAGCTCTGACCAGGGAAATCAGGCAAGAGAAAGAAATAAAGCGTATTCAAATAGGAAGAGATGAAATCAAATCGTCCGTTTGCAGATGACATGATTGTATATTTAGAAAACCCCATCATCTCAGCCCCAAATCTCCTTAAGCTGACAAGTAACTTCAGCAAAGTCTCAGGATACAAAATCAATGTGCAAAAATCACAAGCATTCCTATACACCAATAATGGACAAACAGAGAGCCAAATCATGAGTGAACTCCTATTCACAATTGCTACAAAGAGAATAAAATACCTAGGAATACAACTTACAAGGGATGTGAAGGACCTCTTCACAGAGAACTACAAACCACTGCTCAAGGAAATAAAAGAGGACACAAACAAATGGAAAAATATTCCATGCTCATGGACAGGAAGAATCAATATCATGAAAATGGTCATACTGCCCAAAGTGATTTATAGATTTAATGCTATCCCTATCAAGCTATCATTGACTTTCTTCATAGAATTATAAAAAACTACTTTAAATTTCATGTGGAACCAAAGAAGAGCCAGTATAGCCAAGAAAATCCTAAACAAAAGGAACAACGCTAGAGACATCATGCTACTGGACTTCAAACTATACTACAAGGCTACAGTAACCAAAACAGCATGGTACTGGTACCAAAACAGATATATAGACCAACAGAACAGAGTAGAGGCCTCAGAAATAATGCCCCACCTCTACAACCATCTGATCTTTGACAAACCTGACAAAAACGGGCAATGGGGAAAGGATTCCCTATTTAATAGTGTTTGGAAAACTTGCTAGCCATATGCTGAAACTGGCTAGCCATATGCTGAAACTAGCTAGCTAAAGTGAAACTGGATGCCTTCCTTACACCTTATACAAAAATTAACTTATGGTAAATTAAAGAGTTAAATGTAAGATCTAAAACCACAAAAACCCTAGAAGAAAACCTAGGCAATACCATTCAGGACATAGGCATGAGGAGACTTCGTGACTAAAACACCAAAAGCAATGGAAACAAAAGCCAAAATGGACAAATGGGATCTGATTAAACTAAAGAGCTTCTGCACAGCAAAAGAAACTGTCATCAGAGTGAACAGACAACCTACAGAATGGGAGAAAATTCTTTGCAATCTATCCATCTGACTAAGGGCTAACATCCAGAATCTGCAAGGAGCTTAAACAAATTTACAAGAAAAAAACAACCCTATCAAAAAGTGGGCAAAGGATATGAACAGACACTTCTTAAAAGAAGACTTTTATGTGGCCAACAAACTTGAAAAAAAAGCTCAACATCACTGGTCATTAGAGAAATGCAAATTAAAACCACAATGAGATACCATCTCACGTCAGTTAGAATAGCAATCTTTAAAAAGTGAGAAAACAACAGATGCTGGAGAGGATGTAAAGAAATAGGAACGCTTTTACACTGTTGGTGGGAGTGTAAATTAGTTCAACCATTGTGGAAGACTGGGTGTGGATTCCTCAAGGATCTAGAACCAGAAATACCATTTGACCCAGAAATCCCATTACTGCATATATACCCAAAGGATTATAAATCATTCTACTATAAAGACACATGCACATGTATGTTTACTGCAGCACTATTCACAATAGCAAAGACTTGGAACCAAAATGCCAATCAATAATAGACTGGATAAAGAAAATGTGGCACATATACACCATGGAATACTCTGCAGCCATAAAAAAGATGAATTTATGCCCTTTGCAGGACATGGATGAAGCTGGAAGCCATCATTCTCAGCAAATTAACACAGGAACAGAAAACCAAACACCACATATTCTCACTCATAAGTGGGAGTTGAATGATGAGAACACATGGACACAGGGAGGGGAACATCACACACCGGGACCTATCAGAGGGCAGGGGCTAGGGGAGGGATAGCATTAGGAGAAATACCTAATGTAGATGATGGGTTGATAGGTGCAGCAAACCACCATGGCAAGCATATACCTATGTAACAAACCTGTAACTTCTGCACATGTATTCCAGAACTTAAAGTATAATTTTATATATATACACACACACACACACACACACACCTATATATATGTATACACTATTTAGATGGAAACATGGATTAGTAAAAAAATTTATTTATTTAGTCATATTACAAACAAAAACTTTCCAGATGTTTGACTAATTAAAGGTACTGTGAATAAAATTTCATTTTACTTCAAGAAAAAAAAAGAACAGCCACTAACCATGGTGCCAAGGATTTCAATCCAAGGTTTTCAATGATGATATTAAAAGCACAGGAAACAGTGAGGCAGATAAGCAGTTTGGTTGTGGACTTACTTTGTTTAAGGTTTTAATACATGTATTAGCCATTTTATATAGGATGCTTACACGATTTAAGAGCTATTTACTACTACTTCATTAAATTTTCAGGAAGAAAAATTGATGCCTCATCTTATAAGGTATTGACTGTTATCTAGGTCTAAATATAATTAAATTATATTTTATAATTTTTAAGGTTCAAGTAGTAGAATATTATAATGGATTTCTTCTGGTAGTTAAAACAATGCAACTCTTTTAAGACAGAGCCATTTTATACATAATTATGGTTTTAAAAATCTTAATTTTGATCCACCACAGACATGTATTTTTACCAGTATGAGTTCAATAACACAGGAAGTACCACCAATGTGTTATTTTTTTAAAAGAACAATGATTGAGATGTAATAATTATGCATATTTATGGAGTACAGCATGATGTTTTGGTACATTTATAATTTGTGTACTCATAAAACAGGGTACTTAGCATATCTATCATCTTAAACATTTATCATTTCTTTGTGATGAGAACATTCAAAACATCTATTCTCATTATTTTGAAATAGTCAATACATTGTTGTTAACACTAATCATCTCACTATATAATGGAGCACCAGAACTTATTCCACCTATGTAACAGTAATTTGGTATCCATTGACCAATCTCTCTAGCCCTCTGGTAACTAATGTTCTAGTCTTTACTTACCTGAGAACTACATTTCAGATGCCACATATGAACGAGATCATACAAAATTTGTCTTTCTGAGCCTGTGTTATTTCACTTAATATAATATCATTCCAGTTAATCCATGTTTACCACAAATAACAGAATTTCATTTTTTTTCTATGGCTGAATAGTATTCTATTGTGCATATATACCACATTTTCCTTAATCATTTTTCCAATTGAGGGAAATTTTGGTTGATTCCATGTCTTGGCTATTATAAACAGTGCTGAAATAAACATAGGAGTGCAGATATCTTTTTGACATACTCATTTCATTTCATTTGGATATATATCCAGTGGTAGGATTGCTGGATTATATGGTAGTTTTATTTTTAATTTTTTGAGGGAAATTTAATCTGTTTTCCATAATGGCTGTACTAATCTCTACTCCCACCAGCAGTGTATAAAAGTTCTCTTTTCTTAGCAACTTCATCAACACTTATCTTTTAATGTTTTAATGGTAGCTATTCTAACTTGAGTGAAGTGATATCTCATTACAGTTTTCACTTAAATTTTTCAGATGATTAGTGAAGCTGAACATGTTTTTTCCCGTACCTGTTGGTCATTTGTATGTCTTCTTTCAAGAAATGTCTGTTCAGGTCTCTTGATTATTTCTTAATCAAGTTATTTGGTTATTTGTTGTTGAGTTGTTTGAATTCCTTATATATTTTGGGCATTAACCCCTTACAAGATGTATGTTTTGCAAATGTTTTCTTCCATTCTGCAGGTTGTCTCTTTGTTCTGTTGATTGTTTCCTTTGTTGTGCAGACACATTACAAATTGATGTAATCTCATTTGTCTATATTTGCTTTAGTTGCTCGTGCTTTTGATGTTTTCTCCAAAAAGTCCTGGCCTAGACTAATGTCATTAAGATTTCTTCGTGGTTTTTTGTTTTGTTTTGTTTTAGGTGTTGCATTTAGATCTTTAATGATTTTGAGTTAATTTTTATATATGGCGAGAGATAGGTGACTAATTTCATTCTTTTGCCTGTGGATATCCAGCTTTCACAGCACCATTTATTGAGGAAGCTCTCCTGTCCCCATTGTATGTACTTGGCACCTTTGGTGAAAATCAATTTCCTGTAGATGTGTGGATTTATTTCTGGGATCCCTGTTCTGTTTCATTGGTCCATATGCCTGTTTTTATGCCAGTACCGTTTTGTTTTGGTTATTACAGTTTTGCAGTATTTTTTTTTCTTTGAAGTCAGGTAGTGTGATGCCTCCAGTTTTGCTTTTTCATTTGTTCGTTTTTGCTCAATATTGCTTTGACTATTTGGGTGGTTTTGTGGTTCTATACAAATATTACAAATTGAAAATAATTCCTGTGAAGAATGTATGTCACTGGCCTTTTGATATGAATTGTATTAAATCTGTAGATAACTTTGGATAGTATGGACATTTTAACAACATTAATTCTTTCAGTACATGAAAATGAGACATTGTTCCATTCTTGTGTGTTCTTCAATTTCTTTCCTCTATATTTTATAGTTTTCATTGGAGAGACATGTCACCTCCTTGATTAAATGTATTCCTCGTTTTTTCTTTTGTTTTGAGGGGCTTTTTTGGTAGCTATTATAAGTGGGATTGCTTTCTTGATTCCTTATTTAGGTAATTCACCATTGGTATGTAGAGATGCTGTTGATTTTTCTTTTTGGAAAGATTTATTGTGGCATGATATTTGGGAAAGTAGTAATTGTTTTTACTTATTGTGTATAAATTTTCCATGAAGTTTCTTCTTAAACTTTTTCCATGCCATGCCATTCACAAGAAGTGAAATTGCAAGACAGATCAGAAGAAATGTAGCAGGCCTTTCAAGACCAGTGGTGACCTATTGAGGGGTTCATTCATCCCAATTACCATCTTGAGAGTTTAGGGTATTTTAATGTATGCTTCATTTTAACTCATTGTTGCACTGGATTGTAAGCTGTGCTTGGAATTACCATTGGTCAATGAAACTGGACACATGGGAATTATCCTTAGTTCCCCCTCCTTTCTCACTGTCATTCTTAGCAAACCACCTAGACCTATTTTGAATCTCTTTCCTTCCATACTCTTATCTCTTGTCCTGGTTCATTGCATCCCCAAATACTAGTGATATATAATATAATGAATATGCTATAACATGATTACTATACTACAATATAATTAATATAACAGAAAGTGATTAATATAAATATGATTATATAATAAAATATAATTAATATAATGTAATATGATACATTGGAAATCTCTCTTTAAATGGGGAGATATTTATCAGGAGCTACATATAAAGTGGAAAAGTGATTGATAGATTGCTTCTATACTTTGTGCCAACCTTTGCTATTCCAGGAATTCAGGACTAAATATAATTGAGAAAATGGGCAGATGGAATTATTTCCATTTAATTGAACATTTGACTTAAATTCTTTGCTCATTGCTATAATTGCCCTGTTGTATGGTTTAAAATGCTTCATGTGCTTCCCAACTCCCTATAACTATGAATTCCTGATCTCTAATTCTGTAACTTATTCACATTTATATATCAAGCACATGCCATAGTTTCTAAGTCAGAGTAAGAGCTTACTTTTTAAGTCATTAAATGAATACATTTTTTTGAATCAATAATGTATAAGTCACTTTAAAAATAAACAGTTCAGACATGCAAGTATGAGTAAGACACAAATTTTTACTCTAACAGTGGAGGACACGAAAGGGAGATAGGTAGGATGTGTATTACACACACAAAGAAAGCTTGATAAGTGCTATGAAATACATTAAGTAGTATGAGAGGGATCATGGCCATATTTTCAGCTTAATTTAGAATGCCTGTTCACACTGACAGACAAAGCCCTTAAGTTAACACAAAATGAGCTTCTTTCAGGACACCATGGTGCTCTGGACTCTAGATCTTTCATTCATCATCAAGTTCTAAAAAATATTTTGACATGTTGGATCTATAATAGGGTGAATTTAGTAAGGGAGAATTTAATAATGATAAATGAAAAACTTCATGCACTCCTTCTGGTACTTATTTTACTGTTCTCTAGAGATTTTAAAATCAAAGGAGTAAGAAAACTTTACATGTTTTTTGACTCTTAGCTCAATACAAATCAACAGTGGTTCAGTTTTTAAAAAAACTTTATAAGTATAAAACTTCATTGATTTCCAGAGTATCTACAATAAGACAGATAAAATTTCCCTCTCTACCTTGTACATGTAGGATTTCACCAAATGCATGAGTACTTTATTGATTTATTATTTGTTTAATTTATATCCTGCCAAGTTTCCAAAATGATTTGAAGCAACTACCTTGGCCTACTTTTTGTATAAAGGTTTCAGACAAAGCAAAACTTGTAAAAAAGTACAGAAAAACTAGAAAAAAAATCTAATTTTATGTTTTAAATGATTTAAAACACTATTTTCACAGCTGTGTATCATTTGCAGCAATTAATGAATTAGCAATACATTTTACTTTTCACTAATAAATTCATTAAGCATTTGTTAAATGCCTACTATGAACCAGATACACTATAAGATTTTGGAGATTCAATGGGAAAGTATAAAACAAATAAGAAAAAAATCTTCCTTTCATTTATAAAACTTAAGATCTAACTGAGAAAAAGACAATCAAATGATCTCAGGAATAAACGTGTAATTGCAGACACTTATTAATTGATATTATATATCCTGAGAAGGACAACTATAACTCAGGAATTCTGCTCTGAAGGCACTACCAATGAGAAGTATTAGATTAAGCAAAGGTGTGATGTGGTTTGGCTATGTGTCCCCACCCAAAACTCACCTTGAATTGTCATAATCCCCACGTGTGAAGGGCAGAACCAAGTGGAGGTAATCGGATCATGGGGGTAGTTTCTCCTATGCTATTCTCATGATAATGAGTGAGTCTCACAAGATCTAATGGTTTTATAAGTGTCTGGGATTTCCCTGCTTGCACTCATTCTCTATCCTGCCACTCTGTGAAGAAGTGTCTTCTGCCATGATTGTACATTTCCTGAGGCCTTCCCAGCCATGGGAAACTCTGAGTCAATTAAACCTCTTTTCTTTATAAATTACCCAGTCTCAGGTGTTTCTTCATAGCAGTGTGAGAATGGACTAATGTAGTGAATTTGTACTGCAGGGAACGGGGTGCTGCTATAATGGTACCTAAAAATGTGGAAGTGACTCTGAAACTGGGTAAGAGGCAGAGGTTGGAACAGTTTGGAAGGTTCAGAAGAAGACAGGAAGATGTGGGAAAGTTTGGAATTTCCTAGGGACTATTGGATGGTTTTGACCAAAATATTGATAGTGATATGGGTAATGAAATCTAGGCTGAAGTGGTCTCTGATGGAGATTAGGAACATATTGGGAATTGGAGCAAAGGTGGTTCTTGCTATGTTTTACCAAAGAGACTGGCAGTGTTTTGCCCCTGCACTAGAGATTTGTGGAACTTTGAACTTGAGATGATTTAGGGTACCTAGCAGAATAAATTTCTAAGCAGCAAAGTGTTCAAAGGGGGACCTGAGTGATCTTAAAATCATTCAGTTTTATTCATTCACAAAGATATGATTTGTAGTTGGAACTTATGTTTAAAAGGGAAGCACAGCAAAAAAGTTCAGAAAATTTGCAGCTTGATGATGGGATAGAAAAGAAAACCCCATTTTCAGAGGAGAAATTCAAATGAGCTGCAGACATTTGCATAAGTAATGTGGAGCCAAATGTTAATTTTCCAAGACAATGGGGAAAATGTCTCTAGTGAATGTCAGAGGTCTTTACAGCAGCCCCTCCAATTACAGGCCCAGAGGCCTAGAAGGAAAAAATGGTTTCCTAGGCTAGGTCCATGTCCTCTCTGCTGTGTGCAGACTTGAGACTTAGTACCCTGTGTCCCAGCTGCTCCAGCCATGGCTAAAAGGGGCCAATGTAGAGCTCAGGTCATTGCTTCAGAGGGTGCAAGCCCCAAGCCTTGGCAGCTTACATGTGGTATTGGGCCTATGGGTGCACAGAAGTCAAGAACTGAGGTTTGGGAACCTCTGCCTAGATTTCAAATGATGTATGGAAATGCATGGATGCCCAGGCAGAAGTTTGCTGTGGGAGTGGAGCCCTCATGGAGAATCTCTCCTAGGGCAGTGTGGAAGGGAAATGTGAGGTCAAAGCCCCCAAATATAGCTTTTGTTTTTTTTTTTTATATTTACAGCTAAAGTTTAAATAGTCTATTTTATCAATGATGTCTAGTAAGACAATGAATGAATACTCTTTCAGCATAAGTACTAAATCCCTACTGGGGCACTACCTAGTGGAGCTGTGAGAAGAGGGCCATGGTCCTCCAGACCCCAGAAAGGTATATTCACCAACAGCTTACACTGTGTGCCTAGAAAAGCCACTGACACTCAACACCAGCCTGTGAAACCAGCCTGGAGGGTCTGTACCCTGGAAAGTCACACTGGCAGAGCTTCCTAAGGCCTTGGGGGCCATCTCTTGCATCAGTGTGCCCTGTATGTGAGACATGCAGTCAAAGGAGATTATTTTGGAACCAGATTCTTTAGGCTCACTCCTGATACAGACTGTGTTAGCATGTTAATAAAATTTTATTCTGTTATGATATAATTTATGTGCTATGGAGTAGTGTATTTGAAATAGTGCTGAACTAGAACTGAAAATGCCTGGTTTTTAGTCTTGCTTCTGCCATTAAAGAGTAAATGTATCCTGGTACTCATTTTCCTGATCTCTAGCGATTTTAAAATTAGGTTAATGTTCCATTCATTTTTAATATTCCTGTAAGTCATACCTCTCATATTTTAATCCCCTAAGTAAATGGAATGGGGAAAGAAAATTTATGTGAATATACATTCCAGTTAGGAAATACAATTTCTAATATTAAATATAATTTAAAAAATAATAAAATATTTGAAAACAATAAAACAATTCAATAGTAGAATAAACAAAAATCAGATATAGAATGATAAGGCAACCCCAAAACAGGTTGAGTAAAATCAACCTGAACGAAAGCAACAGTGACTTATATACTAACTTGAAAAATTATAATCAGCTACAGAAATTTGAAAAAATTGAATTATAGTAATTAACTTGACAGTATAATCTCAAGAAAATAGAAAAAAAACCTGTAAGTATAATCAAGTCCATATGTCAGATAAACAAGTAGCAAAATATTTTTTTAAAAGCTTTGTATTTTTCCCTACCAATAGTCCCAAATTAATGTCTAAATGAATGCAAATGGTGATAATCCTTGTTGAGGGATTTTTGCTTATCACTGAAATGTAGTCATTTCTACAATGAAACCAAACTTTATTATTCAAAGACACAAATGTAAATGAACTAATTAGCAAACATCAAGTTCAAATTGTATATTTTACAAGAGGTTTAGCAATCAACTGAATTCAGTTGGTAGTCAACGGGAGTTAGTACTTATCCTGAAAGAGTATTTGTTCATTTTCTTAGTAGACATCATTGATAAAATAGACTATGTAAACTTATAAATATAAAAGAGAGAAACAAAAGCTATTTAATACTTTCAGCATTTAAGAGTGAAGTCAGGCTTTACTGCTAAGTAGAAACTTGGTCTGGAAAAAGAGAAACATCGTTCTTGAGATGAATTGCTAGACATCAAAAAGTACTTACATGTTATGGCTAAACTCACTTGTTTAGAATAAGAAACATCTCTTGGAGATATTTCCCAAGCATTTCTCCTCCTGCAGTTATTTACTTGACTCCTCCCTCAATCGCTCCTGCTGCCCATGAACTTCATTAATAAGAGTAAGAACCACGAACTTTCTACCTTACAACTTCTCCAGAGACAGTATCAAAACAACAACCCATTTACATCTCCGACTAATTTGTGTATCACCACAGAATAGTCCCAGGAATTAACAGCATCCACTGTCAGCTACCTGAAGGCTTAAAAATGACTACTGTTGGCTGGGCACAGTGGCTTACACCTGTAATCCCAACACTTTGGGAGGGTGAGGCAGGCAGATCACTTGAGGTCAGGAGTTCAACACCAGCCTGGTCAGCATGTTGAAACCCTCTCTCTAATAAAAAATACAAAAAGTAGCTGGGCATGGTGGTGTGCACCTCTAATCCCAGCTACTTGGTAGGCTGAGGTAGGAGAATCACTTGAACCCGGGGGACAGAGGTTGCAGTGAGCTGAAATCATGCCACTCCACCCCAGCCTGAGTGACAGAGTGAGACTCCATCTCAAAAAACAAAAAAAAGACTACTGTTCTTTCTGCATTCATTAATAAGAGTAGGAACTATTATATGACTGAAAATAAACTTAGAATTTGCTGAAAATGACTATGGGACACCTATTCTCTGCCAACACATTGCTATAATTGTGTCTGAGTTAGTGAATGAGGGGGATACGGACCCTCACCTTAGGGAGTTTTAGTGTACTGGGGGAGAGTCACATAGCCTAGGATGTAACCTGTTTTTAAAGGGATGCTTTTCACCACTCTTGATGTTTCCATTCCGGTGGAGGGAAGTCCAAAGATGTAATGTTTTTAGTTTCATTTTGCTTTAAGAAATGGAGTGATTTTTTTTCAAGTAGATAAATTAACAACGACAACAAAAAAACAACTGGGCCTGCTTGACTTAAAGTACATCTCCTTTATAGAAAGAAACTCAACATTCTTGACTTTTCTGCAGTTCCAGGTTGCCTGCCAGGGATAGCCAACCCTGCCTAAAGTCAGGTGGCTAAATTTACTCAATCCTGGAGTCCGCTGGTCTCTCATACAATGCTAATACATCAAACTAGTACTACTGATGATGAAGGTAATACTTTCCCTCTTTTATTATCATTTTGTTTTTTAAATGTCCTCAATTAGTTCAGTGCCTGGTCAAGAGAGAAAAAAATTATACATTGAGATCCCTCAGAAACCAACAACACAGCCAAAACGTGAGAATGGGTAAGCAGAAAGAATAAGCATTACCCTAACTCTTTTAGTACTTATTACTTCAGTGCACATTGTTCTGATAAAAGAATAAAGTAAACACAGATAAGGTTAAGAATCACAATTTCCCTGAAAACATTAACTGCATTACCAAAAATCCTATAATCCCTAGAAATTATCATGTCCATTTGTGATTCTGGCTTAATTTTGAAAAAGGGAGAATGAATAATAGGCTATTCCTACTATAGGATCTTTGTCAATCAGCCTATGATAAACTGATAAACAAACAATATTTAAATGAGACAGGTTACTGTTATTTAGGTCAAGAGCCAGAAGAAGACGCAATTATATGTGCTTGAGCAATCTTGACAAAATGGCTCTAAGGAATAGTTGATTAAAAACTTAAAATACAAAACCATTCTAGTATTCAGCTTCTGATCAGTTTTAAACTTTAACTTTATTATAAGGAAGTAACCTGAGGAAGCAGGTCTTTCTTTTTGTTTTTGCTGCCACCAAAAAAATGTAGATTTGTGTATATTAAATTCACCTGACTTCATCATCTCTCTATAATCCAGGATACACATAATATATTGAGCTACTAGCAAGATCACAATACATGTTTTTGAACTTCACCCACCTGTATCATAATAAACACTTGTAGAGTAAGTAGGTGGTGAGATTGGAATCGAAATGCCATAGCTAATGTAAAGAAATGATACAGAGTTCTAGTATCTGTTAACAGTAAAAGTTTTGCCATACCAAAAATGCCATATCATATAAATATGCACATTTTACTTTTCATTATGCAGTCCTTCAAAGTGTAATAATTTCCTAATGTTATTTCAACTTTCTGCAGGCCTTTTGGTATGAAAAGACTAAAAATTATAGAATACAAGCATTCATTAAATGGATATATTTTACTCTAGCAAGTAATAAAACGAATTACAAACATGTAATTTTTCTCCTTTTCACTTGAAGGTTTTTTTTTTTTTTGAGAGGGAGTCTCGCTCTGTTGCCCAGGTTGGAGTGCAGTGGCGCTATCTCAGCTCACTGCAAACTCTGCCTCCCAGGTTCAAACAATTCTCTGCCTCCGCCTCCTGAGGAGCTGGAATTACAGGCACCTACCACTTTGTCCGGCAAATTTTTTGTATTTTTAGTAGAGGCGGGATTTCACCATCTTGGCCAGGCTGATCTTGAACTCCTGACCTCGTTCGTGATCCACCCACCTTGGCCTTCCAAAGTGCTGGGATTACAGGCATGAGCCACCATGCCCAGCCCCACTTGAAGGTATTTTTTTAAAAGAAATTTAGAACAATATTTTTATTCCATAATTCTTGGAGAAATTGGTTTTTGAAAACAAATCCACTGTAATACAGAACTAAAGCAAATTTTAGTTGATAAAATAATGTGTGCTCTAGTCCAGATACACATTTTTTTTAAGTGAAAACTAAGTTAATCTATAAGCTTGTTAAGCAAGAAGATCAAGAAGTGCAAGAGCCCAAAATTGAAATGCCTTAACAATCAGTCAGGTGACTTAAATCACTGAACTGGGAATTATATTGGACAACTGGTAACCATGTGGATTTTGCTACATCCAAGTATAGGACCCGTCTGGAGATACTGCAGGCTCACTGTTGCTCTAGCTTCTCGAGTTACTTCAAAATAGTTGAAAACTCAGCTTTTATATCAAGTTTCTTAATTTTTAAAACTGGCTTTGTTTAAAAAAAAAACAAAAACTGGCTCTTTGAATCCAAGAGCACACAAATGAGTCTGCGGTTTAGTTTAGCCCTTGGGTCCACCACTTAGAAACTGTTGCGGTAATTGAAGTAGGGAAGGACCCAGCCCCTGGGATCCCTGAGTTGGCGGATGTAGAGAAAGGAACCAGGTTACCAGGTAAACTAGGCATCCTGATCATCTCTAGACCAAGCTTGTCCAACCCACAGCCTGAGGGCTGCATGAGGCCCAAAACGGCTTTGAATGTGGCCCAACACAAATTTGTAAACTTTCTTAAACATTATGAGAAAATTTAAAACATTATGAGAAATCCTAAAACATTATGATAATTTCTTGCAATTTTTTTTTTTTTTTTTAGTTCATCAGCTATCATTAGTGTTACTGTATTTCATGTGCGACTCAAGACAATTCTTCCAGTGGGGCCCAGGGAAGCCAAAAGACTGGACACCCCTCGAGAGGAAAGGAAAGCCATCCAGACACAGCCGTGATGGTGTTCCAGCTGAAAAGACGGCAGAGAAGGCTTTCACAACTATTGAAAATTTCTGATCTTTGGGAATCTTTCTGCTACAGTGTAGTAAGTTACTTGTTTGACTCCACCAGAAGGATAGAAGCATTATCAAAAATCCACAGACACCCTCAGTTCTTAGAAACTCAGATGCCCTTGAATGTAGGCACTTACAGAAAAGAGAGTCATTTGTATAGATGGAGCTATTTACTGGATGTTATCATTTTTAATGCCATAGTACTCTCCATTTCCTTTCCTCTTACATTCTCATGATCAAGTTTTCCTTTGGCACCTATTTCTCCAGCTACTAACAGTGAATACAATTTTCCTACCCGGAAATGTCTTTCAGTTTTTGGATAGGAACAAACAGACATGAATATAAATAACGGCAGGGGTAGTTTGCTCTTTAAAAAATTCCCTAGGTGTTTCTTTCTTGGAGGACACTGTAATTGTCCAATTTAACTCTGTTGGCATTTTGGAGAATAATAGATACATAGGGCAGATATCCTTACGGTAGAATTATCTGAGTGCAAATTAGTTTAACGGCAAACATTTAATCAGTAATTCATATGGAAGCTAAAATTTTCCATGGCACTCAGACACACACCCATTGAACAGAGGGCACCTGCTATTACATTCATTTATTCAAATACATTCTGTTTGACCACACTCTCTTCCTTTTGGTGAGGATTTGACTAAGAATAACATTTCTGGCTCCTTTGGAGCACTCAGTAGAGACACATTATTTGTTTGTTTACTTATTTTCCTTTTGGGCAGTTGGATCAATAGGCACATGATCGATTTCTCTCAAGATTGTGCACTCTTGGGTAGAAATGAAGCTATATAGAAAGAAAAGATTCAAATAAGAAGCAAGGAAAGGTCCCCTAAGGGTACAGGGGAGGGGAAAACAAATTTTCTGTCTAGAAACCTAAGCATGTTTGACACACACACACAAAAATAGAGAAAAGAGTGATATGCAGAGAAAAGATGACATCTGTTGCTCACAGTCTATTGAAAAATGTGTGACAAATATCTACACAACAATTCTTGTGGAGGTCAAATTCCCCGTCTCTTCAAAATTCCATTTATGTGAATCCTTTATCTTATACACTTAGGGAAAGAGTAGTGAGTTCTTACCTGGTTTTCCTCAGAAGGAACTTCACTTCAGGACATGAGCTTTAATTCTTCTAAAAGTCATCAGTGATTCAGCCATCATCAAGAGGTCCTCAATCATGCGCCTCACTGGGCTTCTTTATATCCTCTTTTAAGGAGAAAGACTTGTAATGTCTTCCTAAATGTGACACTGGCAATGGAAGGAACATAAAGTTTGGAAGAGGAGAAGCAAGAATACCACTCTTTGGAATATTTTTTCCTCTCTCCACAAACGATTACTTTTTTTTGCCTTCACAAGATCTTTTTTTTTTTTTTTTTAACTATAATTTAGGGATTCTCATTTCATTCACCTTCTAGTCTTTCAGATATATTCCTGTCTGCTTCCATTTCTATTAGTCTGGCTATGCTGCTACCAGGATTATTATCAGTTATATTGGAAATAAATATATTTGTCATTATAATTTATGGCAGCTTTCTGCACCTAAACATTCTGCACACAATTGTGCAGGTGCAGACACACAGAGACACACACAGAACCCCACGTTATCTCCCACCCACCCTTTATGATTTTCTATCATGTAATATGCTCTGCTTTTTCCTTCAAGATTTCCTTAAGAAGCGAATCAGTTCTGGAAGACTGAATGATCTAAGTGTCACCACCACTTTCTCTTAATTGAATAGTATCAGCCATAGCCAACTACATGACACATTCTTCTGTGAGAGACAGTAAGTTCAGTTAGCGGAATCCTTCCATATATGTAAATGAGGGGACAATTCAAGGGACACCAATTGTTCCACCTGCTGTAAGTCTAGGCGGTGGCGCACAATGCTTCCTCTATTAGTGTTCTTTGTTAAAATTCTATTGCTCTTTCCTTACATTATTTTGAAATATACCTGCAAACGGATTATAACAGTCCCCAAAATATGAATCCAGGAACATATGCTCATTCACTAATTTGCTCCAGTCTCAGCAGAATTTATCTAATTGTCCTCAGAATCTGGCCTTCTCAGCCTAACTTACATGTGGCTCTGCTTTGCAGTAATGAACTCAGCGTGTCACCCAGTGAACGGAGGGCACCTGCCATTACATTCATGGCAGTGGCCGACTAATGAATATTGCCAGAGCAAAAATTGTCTTTAATGATGGATCTCAAAATATGTTTTCATGTTCCCAGTAGCTTCTGTTAAAATTCTTCATTGTCAATTGCAGATTGGGAACAAGGGAACACAAGCCTCAGAAGAAGGGACACTAAGTGGAACTGCAATTAGGAACGAGCACAGCGGACAAGACGAAGAATCACGGCCACCTGCAGAGAGCATGTCAGGAAGAAGCTGCCACTGAAAAAGTTAGGAAGCAAATGCTTAGCTGACACTGCAGTACCGGCAAATGTACACGGATTTTCCCCCGTAACTATCCATCCTTTATTGTAACTATCAAATTAGCGACTGTGTTAGAGAGAGTGCCATGCTCCCGGAAAGGGGCAATCATTGCTTCTGCTCTCACTCATATTCCTGGTTGACAGTTCCCCAGGGGGACAGTGGAAGTAAATTTAGACCTGCCCTGATGGAGGCGAGGCAGCTCATTAGCAGCTGCCATCACAGCACTTTCGCTTCAGCTCACAGGTGGAGACAAGTGCTCTTTGAAGGCGATTCGGAGGCAGCTTCGCATGGAACGGCATAAGTGGGGATCCCGTAAAGTGTCATTTCCCTGGAAACCGAGTGCAACAAATACCCTGTTTTCATCAGTTCAGGATGCGTGTAGTTCACACATAAATGCCGGGTTTGTGGGGAAATTTGCACAGTGGATGCCTGTGTTATGATACATGTAAGCAAGAGGTCTTAAGGACTGCCAGTCAGCTCATTTACGGAGTCATAAGCCCCCTTTGAAAGAGCAGCATGTTACAAGGTGTGATATGAATCATTCCAATGGGATTTAAGTGTGATGCAGAGTTTCTGTGTAAAACGCAGTATTCCCTTATGCAATTTAGAAAAAAGTATCAATTTTAATTGAATTAGATCTTGTTTTAACACAATGGCCTATCTTGTTAATTTCAATCCCCAGATTCTTGCTTGTGGGAGCACCAGTAATGGAATTTTATCTTATTAATAGCCTAAGTAACAACACCATCCCAATTTCACCCATACTCATTTGATTCAAAAACACAAGTGGTATTTCCAATCAAATTAAGATATCAGGACAATTTTTTAAAAGAGGCCTGGCATGGTTGCTTATGCTTGTAATGCCAGCACTTTGGGAGACCAAAGTGGGAAGGTTGCTTGAGCTTAAGAGTTTGAGACCCTCCTGAGCAGCATTGCGAGACTTTGTCTCTACTAAAAGTAAAACTTAAAAATTTAGCCAGCATGGAGGCACATGCCTGCAGTCCTAGCTACTTGGAAGGCTGAGGCTGAGGGATTGCTTGGGCCAAGGTGTTTGAGGCTGCAGTGAATGGCGACTGCACCACTGCACTTCAGCCTAGGCGGCAGAATGAGATGGTCAAAAAACAAAAAACAAACAAAAAAACCCACAAAAAAACAGGAAAAAACAAACAAAAAACAACAACCAACCAAACAACAACAACAATAACAAAAGACAAATGATATTAGCAGAAATTTCTCAGAAAGGAATTAAAATTCAAAGGTGATTATTCAAGTAGAAAATTGCATAAAAAATAAGTTCCTAAACAAAATATAGACTGGTAACATTTTTTACAACAGCAACTTAAATATCCATTTGAGAAATTCTCCATTCATACAGCGCCTCCACTGTATGAAAGCAGAGCCAGAAAGTAGCCTACCATTACAGCTTAGCTCTTAATTGCTTCCCATGTCTTTAATAATAATTCAGTGTTGCTAAGTTTATATTTTGGTTTTATGGAAAATATCAGTGACATCATGGACAAGCAGCCTTTACACTATTTGTGCAGTTAGTACTGAATTTTTCCATATTTCCTGCTTGAACCTTCACCCATTTTGAGTGGCATAGTCTTTATTAAAATTATCCTAAAACTCTCAGGTCCAAGGTTGGTATCATACAGAAATTCAACATGGAGAAATAGAGGTATCAAGAACCTCAGTCACTGTAATCCCAGCACTTTGGGAGGCCGAGGCGGGCGGATCACAAGGTCAGGAGATCGAGACCATGGTGAAACCCCGTCTCTATTAAAAATACAAAAAAAATTAGCCGGGCACGGTGGCGGGCGCCTGTAGTCCCAGCTACTCGGGAGGCTGAGGCAGGAGAATGGCGGGAACCCGGGAGGCGGAGCTTGCAGTGAGCCGAGATCACGCCACTGCACTCCAGCCTGGGCAACACAGCGAGACTCCGTCTCAAAAAAAAAAAAAAAAAAAAAAAAAACCTCAGTCACCTATCTGTGTTCACATGATGAGTTACTAATAGAGCCAGTTCTTCAGATTTTTCCTTCTTACCATTTAATCATCAGTTTACGATAGACTGAAATTCAACTCTACCTAATTAGTCTGTACAATCGTAATGGTTGACGAGTTAATGCAGACACATGTACTTACTTAACTGCAATTTGATCTACTTAGGTTTGAAATATAGTTTTGTACAGTCTAGACTGTCAGGAGAATGAAACTCTTTGTGTCTCTGGTATACTAAACGTCCCCTTGACTGTGGTGTTACCGGATCATGGCAGAATCTGGTCTGTGGATGCTCCATGTAAGTAAGCTCAAGTTTTTCTTTTTCAGCCATTGGTCATATAGTTTTAAACGTATTACAAAAAAAATGCTGAAGTTGAGTGTTTTTTACTCCACCGTGTATTACTAATGGGATTTTACCAAAGAGCATAACCTCTAATCATATTAATATTTAATCAAGCAATAAACATGCCTTGCTGCAAAGCTCAAAGCCAACAGAATTCTCTCTGGTGATGATTTTTCTATTAAGCTAACAAGGATTTCTTTTGCTTTATCTCATTATTATAAAATTGGGATAAATGTCTGAGTATTCAATTCTCAGTAAGTGTCTTAAAGGGCTTCTTTTTGACTCCCCTGTCCAAATAAGTGAAGTATCCCACATTGAACTTTAATATGTTTTATCAAAGCTTTGTTTCTTTGGAAATGACCTCAAAATCTTGGCCTATGAGATAAAGGTTTTGAAACAAAAGGAAGAAGAAAAGATGTTCAATTGTAAAATGTAAGCGCTAACATTATACAATATTGAGAAAAAATTGTTAAATGAGTGTTTACAAAAGGAAGTAATGATGATTTCTATGATACTGGGAAAAGAGGCCCAAAGTAAATGCAACGTGCTTAGAATGTACTTAGATATTTATCCTGTAGAGGAAAATAGGACAGGGAACATGTTACACAGTCACCATATTGTTCCTTCCTCCTGGGCACACAAAAATAAGTAAGAAATTTACCAGCTCACTCCCTAACCCCCTGCAGGCATGATGGGGTGGGTACATCTGGCTAAGTTTAAGTCAATAGTTGGTGGGCAGAGGTGATGTTAAGCAACCTCCAGTCCTAATTCTTATAGATCATCCTGCAATATCTTCCAGACTTCTCTTCCCCATCTACAGTATCCTTGACAGACACCTGTTTCAAATGGTGTAGTTGCAAAACACAAAAGTCTCTAATAGCTTAGAAATGTGCTTTCTTATACTACAAATACTTATGGGACACAGCTAACCTCCTCAAATTTCTTAAAATCAGTTTATAGACTGATTCCAGCAGCCATTGTGAAATCAGCTGAAACACACAATTCTTAAGTTATCTTTTTGAAGATGCTTCTAATGGCATACATATTATTCATGGCAGAGTTCATTATTTTTTCCACTGATCAGCTTTCTTACTATTTTTGACTTCTTTTTATAGTTAGGAAATTCGATTTATGGATAATTAATATGTTTCAATATCAAGTAGATTTTGTGTGTGTGTGTGTTTGTGTGTGTGTGTGTGTGTGTGTTTTAGCCAATGGAGGTAAAGTAGAACAAGTGATCCTCTTCCTTCAGGCCCTAGTGTGTCATTTGTGGCTCCAATCATAAAACAGTAGACTTCATCAAGGACTCAGGGAGCACCCCCGGGTGTCAGGATACTCTGCATTGTTGCTCCTCAGGCGTGTCTACGCCTAACCATTGACAGCAGAGCTCTACTGGCCTGCCTTGTGTTTCACACAGTATGTCAACCCAAGCTGGCCCGCCTTATGTTTTACATAGCGGCATGTCAGCCCAGCATTGCTGTTGCTAGAAAGCTTTCCTTTTCTTTCTTATTTAGAGGGATAAGGTTTTAACTGTTCAGCATCTGTTCTTAAAACGACAGTATACTCTCTGTGATTATTTTGAGAAAGTCATTTTGATTGAAATACTGGGTTCTCTTTGCTTTGATTTCTCTGATACATCTCTCAGCTTACTCTCCCCAGGACTGACTCTAAAAAACTGACAAAGCAATAACTAGTTGTTACAGAGGAATTTTTCTCTATTGTGGGTGTTATTTATTTATTTGATTTATTCTAGTAAAGATTTCTTGTCCACTTCAGTTTCTTAGTTTCAAAACGAGTGAATATAGACATAGTGGAATCTTTGCTGTCCCTTGGTTAAGTTCTATCCCGTGATATCCCTCAAAAAAGTAAGGAGGAGGTCTCTCTATTTCATGAGGAATTTAAGCAGAGTGCTCAGCATGAATCATCTAGAAAAGTATAAATATTGCTGTAGATTTCTTAAGTACTAGTTTCAAACAAATACCATGAAGTAACAAGAGTAATTGCCAACAAGTGTGCCCTTAATTCAATTTCCTACAGAAAGAACAGCTGAGAAAAAAAAAAAGACTATTAAAAATCCATTACCTGTTGTTTAAGAACCAAATAGCATTTTTCAGAAGCTTCTTATCAAGCAATTGAATGCAGCAGGACGATATACAGCACGAGTGAGGGTTAGGCTAGTATTGACATTGCTTCCTAACTTAAATGATTCACTAAATTCACTAAATTAGATCAAGGAATTTAATTTCTTTTCAAGCCTTTATGAATTTTCTCTAATATAGAAATGATCCAAGACAGAACACTCAAGAAAATTAAACAGAGACAATATAGAGAAAAAATTCTGCATAGTATCCTGTGGAGGGCACTCATGGACTATCAAACAGACAAGTGAGAATTTCTTGGCCAAATCTCTCAGTACCTTTTTCAAGGCAAAGTCAGATTTGTTCTCTATATATCTACAATATATTCAGGAAGCAAGACTTGAATGGCAGAGCTAAGACTAAACTGAAGGCAACCACTCTTTATTAAGGTCTTGTAAGCACTTTTATATACTTAGAATCGAGTCGTGGTGTTAGTTATTCAGCACGTTCAGTATCTATAAATTTTTAAATCTACATCTGACATGAACAGAACTAAATCCTCAAGGAGAAGATCAATATTAAACCTGCCACATTTTAACAGGGATCACGTTGCATATGACAGAGATAAAAAGGGCTTAGGGCAATGCAATGTCTTTCAGAACAGTGAGAGACGGGCTGTCCCTGGAGTAATCAAGGTCAGAAAACTGCCAGGTCTTTCCCTCAAAGGCCAGGGCAGAAAGATTTTCTCTAGTCCCTGAAAGGCGAATGAGTGAGACTCACAGGTCAGCACAATCACGGCCAGCCCACAATCTGAATCCTTTTACGACTAAGCAGTAGAGATGCTGAGGGGCGGCTTCGGAGGAGGTTTTAGAGCTACCCTTGAAGGAACAATAAACGAACATGCAGCTTGTGTCTGAATGTTGTTTTAAGCTATTTAAAGAAATGCACCATGTAAATAAAAATTAAAGTGCATTCTAGTAATAATACCTTTAAGACACTCAACAAATTGAGTGCCCTCAAGCTTCACCCCATTTCCAAGCAAACTGTCCACTTTTAAATCCCTCCTCTAAGCAACCGCCACACATAGGCATAATACAATTAAAGCGAAGAAATCTATTTTTTTTTTTTTTCAGGAAAGAAAAGGAACAAAAATAGGCAGACCAAAGATCTTATCCTTTTAGACTACTCTAAAGACAAACAAAAACACACCACAGAGATACGCATTGAGGTACATACACATATACACATAGATGTAAAAATTTAAGGAGGATTTCATCTGTAAGGATGAAGAGACAGTTGGTGTTCCTGGGTGGAGTGTCATTGAGGAAGGAAAGTAGCAACCATAAAGTTATTTCTAACATTTTGAAAATTAGCAAAAATTTCATGATCACTTACTGAAGCGCCACCGAATTGATAAAATAAAGACAGAGCAAACCGAAAACCGTCCGATGCCCAGAACATTATCTACAAGTGTTTGAAAATTTCAAAAGCCGGTGTGTTTTTTCCAGCAATACTCGTAAGTACTCTTGTAACCTGCTGCGTGCTATAAGTTGAGAAAATATTAAGAAGACTACTCTTGAAATTTTTATTTCCACATTCTTCTAGTTCTAAAAATTAATAAAAAATTTGGTATTTTAAAAATTGCTAAAGAAAAGCTTATTTAGAGATTCTTATCAAACTATCAGTATCGAAAACTAACTTGTGACAAATGGAGTTGCACACAGTGAACGAAATGACCATCTCTTATAGTGATTTTTATATCTGAGTCATAGATTTTAAGATACTAAATATATTATCTATCTATCTATCTATCTATCTATCTATCTATCTATCTATCTATCTAAAGAACACGTAAATCAATGAAACAATAGACAGCCTATATTGTTATTTATTTCATTAAAATATTATGGTGGTGCGAATTGTTGAAGAATGAATGGCAAAGCCTCATCACTCTCAGGAGTGACACTAAAGAGTTTGATAATTAGTACTTCAAGGTCAAGTGGTAAGTAATTGATCAAGCACTGCTTGTTATAATATTTTTGACGAGAGGATTAAACTGAAGTGCACTTAATTTTCTTGGCTGTTTAAGTGCAGTTACCACAAAATAGACAAAATGTTTCATTATGCTTTTTTTTTTAAATGATATGAGACTGTAAAGTGGGATAATGTATTAAGCTTTTATCTTCCATCATTAGCGTGACAGTCAAAGCAAAGGCAAAGAGATGATGCTAAAAGCCAATGTTATCCTTACGGGACACAGCGATGCTCTTTAGTGCACATTAAAATGTACCTGAAACACTTGTCATAGTTGTCACTCTACTTCTTGGAGTGCTGAAATCTGAATCGAAGCTGCAAAATTGAATGAAAAACAAATGGCTATATCAGTTTATCACTGAAGAACAAATGGCTATATTTGCTTCTTGGCAGTTCCAAACATGAGCTCAATACAGGAGACTGTAGAGCACCAGAACCCTATAAATCATGACATATATGTCTGTGTCAGCCACTGATAAACTGTGCCTGACTCTCCCAATGAAAGTAACAGATAGACCTCCAAAAAGCACCTAGATGAAAAATCAGACAGGAAAGCCACTTCTAATACCAACCCTCGCCAGGAGAGGGAGGTGCATCTAGCACTGTTGTAATGTCCTGTTTCCTACAAGGGAAGGTATGTGCAAAGCTTACATTTTCAAACAGTCCTAGGAATGTATCACTTCATATTTTCAAGAGTTTCTTGGAGAAAGGTATTTTGCTGTGTCCTACACGAACTTTAGTGTTTGTCTCTGAAACTTGTAAGTTTGATTCCACTTGGCGCTGCTTGCACTTTGGTTGAGGCCATTTTTACTTGAAGCTTAATTAAATTCATTGTCCTCAGGGACTAATATGCATCAATACTCTTTTTCCCCAAGGTCCCCAAGTCATATAAGGACACCTTGAATCATTCTCAGTTAATGATACCCGCCACAAAAATATTTTCTCACGATAGAAAAATTCATATTATTTAATATATCTTAGGCACACTCACAAATCATTTATAATGTTGCCTTTGCTATTTTTACCAATACATTTTTCCATCATTTCTGGATATAGAAGCTAAGTGGAAAATATTTTAAAATATGGTTTACTTTTATTTAGAAATTAGCCAATGATTTATTTAGAAATTAGTCACTATTATATAAATTCTGTCATTAATTTTAAGAATATTATCAAAACATTTAAAATTGTTTTTCAGTTTTCTCAAGATAATATAGATTTAAACAGTTAACAGGTCAATGAAAAGGTTTGAAACTTTATGCTTAAAAATTAAAAGGATAAAGGAAAATGATGTATAGTATTTATTTGCAGCTCAGCCAATAAAATCTCATGAGTCACAAAATTGCCATAACAAGTTTATTTCCATGTTGTCTTGTAGCTGCTTTTTTATGCGTTTTTACCTAGCTGAATAAAATGCCACATTACTTGTTATTCTTTTTAAAAATAACCTTTTCAAATTATTGCATATATATTTAAAAATTCCTTCAGTTGATATATGCTTATTGTGGAATATACTTTTACATTGATCAGTTACAGTGTTTCTAGTCACAAGTAATAGAAATTCTAGTCGAAACTTTAGTTAAACAATAACATGGATTGATTATTCTAGGTAATTACAAAGCCTTTTCTTTTCTGTCTTCAGTGGTGGTGTCAGCTTTATCCAAAGCCTGGACTCCATGTCTAAAGGGAAAATGGCAACAGTGTTTCCAGATTTTATGTCTGTATACTATATCATTCAGCAGAATTTGTTCTCCAAAAACCTCCACCGCTAGCCTTGCTCAGGTGGATTAGCTGAATGGAATCCTATGTTTATCAATACATATGGCTCCGATTACAAAATTCAAATAATTATTTTAGGTCTCAGTCACATGCCCCATTCTTTGTACCAAAGGGGGTCAGTTTCTTAAAAACTTAGAGGTTCAGTAAGGAAGGTTTCAACACCTAAGTGAAAACTAGGGTAGTTGGTAGTCACCTAAGTAACTATTGAGGTGTCTCCTTGGGGTAGAGACTGCATTTAGGTGAAGCAGCCAATAAAATAAAATAAAATAAAATAAAATAAAATAAAATAAAATAGCCCAATTGGACTTACCCACCTCTTTATCTCTCTCTTTCTCTCTCTCCCTCTGTGTATGTGTTTGCATGTGCGTCCAGAACTCTCTTTTAATGAGAACAAAAATGACTAGAAAATTACACGGAAACCTGCTTCTCCCAGTCTCTCAATTGCTTAACCATATCAATCCTTCCTGCTTTTTCTGTCAATAAACTTTTTATTTGATAATTGTTTAGATGTATAGAGAAGTTGTGAAGATATCTTATTTGATATATCTCACATCTAGATTTCCTTACTGTTTACCTGTTACATTACTACAGTATATTTATCAGGATTAAGGAACCATTATAGATACATTATTAGTAATTAAAGCACAGATTTATTCATATTTCTGTAGTTTTGTTTTGTTTTGTTTTTTTTTTTTTTTTTTTTTGCAGTCATTGTGTCTGCTTAAGTTCCACTTGGCTCTGACAGTTTCTCAGACTTTTCCTTCTTGGGATAAACTTGACAGCTTTGAGGAGTCAAGTGTTTTTAGAATGTCTTTCAGTTAGAACTTGTCTGATTTTTTCCTCACGATTAGATTAGCGTTATGGGATTTTAAGAGAAAGATCACAGAGGTAAAGTGCCATTGTCATCACATGATAGCAAGGTTATACACTGTGTAGCATCACTTTTGATGTTAAAGTTGATCACCCAGCAGAGGTAGTATTTGTTAGCTTTCTCCACTGTAAGTTAATGTTTTCCTTCCTATTTTTCACATTGCATTCTTGGGAAAGAAGTCACTATGTGCAACCCACATTTAAGGAGTGGGGAATTATGCTTCATCTCCTCGAGGATAGAGTATTTACATAAAATATTTGGAATACTGCAGAGATTTGTCTATTTTCCTCTAATCATTTACTTATTTAATCATTCATATCATTATGGATTCATTAAAATTTGTTTTATACTTTGGGTTATAATCCAACACTACTTTATTGTATTGTATAAATTGTTCTACCTTTGGCTAGTGGCAGCTGGTTGAGTTGTCTCTTGTTTCTCATTGCCATTTCCCTGGCCTGCTGTTTTCTTTTGAAATTTCTAGTGTACCCAGAATTGTAATCACTGCCTTAGAGTGATGATTCTCAAATATGGGCCCCTGACATTTGACATCTGAGGACTTGTTAGACAGACAGGCCTCATCCCAAATCTCCCTACTGAATCAGAATCTCCAGGTATGGTACCTAGAAATCTGTCCTTTAAGAAACCCTGACAGTGATCCTTATGCACAGAAAAGTTCCAAGACCAGTGCCCTAAAGCATCATGAGAAGAAAAGAAGAAACATTTTAAAAACTTAAAAATTGGACACATAATAATTGTACATATTTATGGGGTACATAGTGACTTTTTTTGAGGCAGAGTCTCGCTTAGTCACCCAGGCTGAAGTGCAGTGGTGAGATCTCAGCTCACTGCAGCCACCGTCTCCCAGGTTTAAGCAATTCTCCCATCTCAGCCTCCTGAGTAGCTGGGATTACAGGCACCTGTCATCATGCCTGGCTAATTTTTCTATTTTTAGTAGAGACAGGGTTTCACCATGTTGGCCAGGCTGGTCTTGAACTCCTGACCTTAGGTGATCTGCCCGCCTCGGCCTCCCAAAGAGTTAGGATCACAGGCATGAGCCACTGTGCCCGGCCTACATAGTGATATTTTGATACATACAATGTATAGTGATCAAATCAGGGTTATTAGCATATCCATCACCTCAAACATTTATCATTTTTTTGTGTGTGTTGGGAACATTCAAAATCCTCTCTTGTAGCTATTTAAAAATATAAATTAGATTGTTGTCTATAGTCACCCTACAGTGCTAGAACATACTAGAACTTATTTCTCCTATCTAGCTGTAATTTTGTAACCTTTAACCAACCTCTCTCTACCCTTCTGCTCTTCCTCCCCTTTCCAGCCTCTAGTTCATTCCACAGCAAATAATTGAAAAATAAAATAAGTAAATAATTCACTCAGAGGCACTCAGCAAATACATTATATTCTGGATGAAATGTGCTGATTTCTAGTCTGAAACCATTTATATGATCAATAATCTTGTTTCTTTACTTTGAAGGACTATCTTTCTTCAGTTTTAAATTAATTATCTGGTTACATTTTTAGAAGAGGCATTTTAAATCCCTTTATGTTTATTCAAAATTCTCTTAATTTTGAACATCATTCTAAAATCTCTAACAATTCTAAATTCTCTCAATCTTGGATATTCAAAATTCAAACATTCAAACATTTTTTATCATGGATTGTATTTCAATTTCATATAATTATTTGTGAGAACGAAGTCAGTAAAATATATCTGAAACCCCATTGAATAAACCAAGTGCTCAGACAGATTCTCTGAAAATGAATATTAAACTACTATCTTTGTTAACCTTAAACTTACTGGCTCTCTGTGTGTGTGTGTGTGTGTGTGTGTGTGTGTGTGTGTGTGTGTGTGTATGTCGTTGATCCCTCACCAAAGCAAATTAATATTACAAGAAAAATGTGGAGTTGTATTCAGTTTTGGAATAGTGTTGAAAAGAATATCAACTTATAGGAAAACTTTTCCATTCTGAGTCAGATAAAACTCATGGTCTTACATATTCTAAGATTCTATAAAATACTTATTTCAATTGCTTACAATATTTGACTTGGAATCAATATATATTTTCAATTTAAGAGACATTTTTAGTGGTTTCTTCATAAACTTTTTCAGTTTTTAAAATATTAATATATAGATATGACAGAAATAATTTACAATGACATTCACTTTAAACTGAAAATATTTTTCTCCTTCTCTAAAAAAAGCTTCAAATCTGTGTCACCTGCTCCATCTGCAAAGGCCATTGCTAACTTACCACAGCACCAAGATACAATTTACAAAATTATATATGTACACACACACACACACACACACACACACACACACACACACAAATGGTAATTCTCCAAAACATTGAACCTGTCTGTCCTTTAGCCTGTCATTTTTATATTACTATTTTCATATTTCGTATGCTAGTTGTAAAGTACAACGTAATGGCTTCATGAGGGATTTATATTTCTACAAAGGACAAAATTGGTGGCATTAGGTTAGGTCTTTTCTGTTACAAATATGTGCTTTGACTAGTTTTTTATGTATATACGTTTAAACAACTGGAATAATACATACTTCAAAAATACATCTTTGAGTTGAGCTTCATTCTACAAAATCTGTAAGCCTTATGTCATGAAGAAGAGGATCCTAGCATTTATTAGGTCTGTTTCCTATTGTCTGAATCATACCTCCTAACCTCAAAGTATTCTATATGAAAACACAGCTGTCACTGCCAAGGACTTCAGTGCTTCCAGTTTTAGGTTGGGTAATATCTGTCTGCCAAAGCAATACATCAGTCATTACACAAGATGACTCACACCATTTGCATCTTGGCAAGAATATACATATTGCTAACAATTGCATTTCTCTGGAAAGCTTTAAGCATTAATGCATCCTTATTTTTCTTTCAACCCCAAATTGTCAACCATAGGAATATTGTCAACTTTTCTCACAACTTTACAATAAATCCTGGGTAGCTTTTTGAAAAACTACAACCAGAGGATAAACGTTATTCTTTAATAATGTTTGTGTGGTTTGTTCCTCAATATCTAAAATTACTGCCAAAGTGTAATCCTCATCATAGTGTGCCTGTATTTGCATCTGCTTTGGTGTCTATTTGTGATTCAAAACATGTAGATTCCATTATTAGATTACACATTTTAATTTTAAAAACATGAAATGAACAAAAATAAAGCTTGTATGTAAATAATAAATCTGACACACCATGGTAAGCATTATTTTAAAATTAATAATTTTAAAGCTTCCAAAATTATATAACAATATATATGCTGAGCATAATAGATAAATTGCATACTACATTTCAAATATTATATCATTTAAAATATATATAACATTTAAACGATCCCTGCAGTAGTTTAAAATAACATTTAGTTTAAAGTGGGAATGAATGATTTCAGAACACAAATTATTCATCAAAGGACATTTAATAGTTTACTTCATCTGGTATAAAATTGACAAGGTAGTCATTAATGAGCTCAAATTATTCAGTAAATGTTAATGCCTAGAACAAAATAATGGCATTTGTTTCTTAGGAATTACTGCCTAATCTACTGGATAATATTTGAAAAGGTGAACTATGCCCTGCTGTCTTCCATGCATGCACCTTCACACATGCACACATACACAAACACACATGGCTTGAAATTGCTAGAAAAATATGAGCTTAATTATATGTCTTAAATTTTTAAATATGTATTAAATTATTTAGAATGATCACTGTGAGAAGACACATATGTTGAAATCTCAAACCAACAAACTCCACCAGCAAAATTTTTAATGAGGACATAAACTGTTAATTTTTGGGAAAGAATAAAAAATAAAATAGGAATAAGAAAAAAATTGAAGATTGCCATACATATGAATGAATGTACTAAGAGCACTAATAAACATTAAAGGCTCTCTGTTTAGTGGCCAAGAGATACTGGTTTTATAGAAAGGACAAAAAAATACAGAATGGTCACATATATGCCAATATATATGGTTAAAATATAAAAACTATTTGCTAGTTTTCAAATTTTTCAAGTAAGTTATACATTAGAAAAATGATAATTTTATAACAGAAGGGACACGATTATCTTCAGGAAAAACCTGAAGATATAATTTAAAATGTTTTAGAGCAGAAGTGGTGAGAGAACAGTGGTTACATACTCTTCTTTCAAAATGAAAAAAGTTAAGAATACATTGAGAGTTGATGGAGCAAAAATAGAGGATGAAAATGTATCCTATAAATGTTATCTCAATAAAAATAACAATGTAAGAATTAATATTACACCGAAAGTAAGGAATTTAAAAGTGAGCCAATTCCCATTTAGCTAGGAGGTCACAGAGTATATTTGAGGTGGAGAACAATATGCAGGTTCCACAAAAAAATACATAAAAATAGAACTACTATAGATCCAGCAATCCCCCTGTTGGGTATGCATTTTAAAAAACAAACAAACAAACAACAACAAAAGAGTGTATCAGCCGGGCGCGGTGGCTCACACCTGTAATCCCAGCACTTTCGAAAGCCAAGACGGGTGTATCATCTGAGGTCGAAAATATGAGACCAGCCTGGCTAACATGGTGAAATCCTGTCTCTAATAAAAATACAAAAAATTAGCCGGGCATGGTTGTGGGTGCCTGTAATCTCAGCTACTTGGGAGGCTGAGGCAGAAGAATCGCTTGAACCTGGGAGGCAGAGGTTGCAGGGAGCCGAGATCGTGCCACTGCACTCCAGCCTGGGTAACAAGAGTGAAACTTTGTCTTAAAAAAAAAAAAAAAAAAAAGAGAGAGAGAGACGTATCTGCACTCCCATACTCCCATGCTTATTGCAGCACTATTCACAGTAGCCAAGATACAGAATCAACCTGAGTGTCTATCAAGAAATTAATGGATAAAGAAAATGTGGCGTACATAGACACATTTTATACAATGGAATATTATTCCACCACAAAAAAAATGAAATTCTGTCCATTTGGCACAACCTGAATGAAACTGGAAGGTATGACATTAGGTGAAATAAACCAGACACAGAGACAGAAATATTGCAGATTCTCCCTCATACGTGAGAACTAAAACCACAGCAAAAAAAAGAAACTCTTGGAGATAGGTAGTGTAGATAGTGGAATAATGGCTGACAGAGGCTGGGAAGAAGGGAAGTAGGGAGTTGGGTGATAAACTGGAGACAGTTAATAGGTACAAAAATACAGTTGGAGGAGAAGAACCAGATCTAGTATTTAGTAATGTAATAGAGTGAGTATAGTTAACAATAATTTATTGTGTATTTTTAAATAACTAGAAGAGTTGAATTGAAATACTTCTAACATAAAAAAAAATGATAAAGCCTTAAGGTGATGGATACCCCAGTTTGCCTGATCTGATCGTTACACATTGTAGGTCCTTAAAATGTTACATGTCCCTCAAAAATATATAAAATTATTGTGTTATCATAGTTAAAAAATAAAAAAATAAAAAATAAAGTGCTGAACAACAGAAACAAAAAGAATACATGAAACCACTAGAAGAAACAGAAAAGAAACTATTATAATAGTTGCCCCCTAAGTGTAGGCCTAATGGTTAGAGGATGGGGCCAACCACAGATACTTTTCATCACAAACTATTTTGAACTTCTCAATTCCTTCATCCATGGGCATGCGTAATTGTCTCTACATTTTAAATGAAACCGAAAATCATTGCAAAACAAAAATAACACGGTACTCATATAATTATTCATAATGACTGAAATATTGAGAAAAATTAACAAAAAAGAAATAAAACTAAAAATAATTAGCAGGGGAGATGGCATTAAAGACAAAGTAATGGATAATAATTATACACTTGGGCTTTGGACTCAATCTTTCCTAGCTTCAAGTAATTATTTTCCATTAGCTATTGAGAAATAAAAACGAAACCCTAAGCGTGCAACGGAACAGACCCTCTCTTTGCCAAGGAAACCCCAGAGAAACCTTCAAAACTGAGTTGTTGGCCATGACAGGACGGGGGATGTCCGACACAGCTCGTTTTAGCTCCTCTCTCGCTACCCACTATTGACTTTCTTCCCTAAGGGCTAAAAGGAAACCAGCGTTTTGGAGAGACTGGCTCCACTTCTGATATCAACCAAACACCTGATGTTACCTACCCCTTTCTTTTGAGGTTATAATAAAACCACCAACCAGTCTTCCTTCCTTGTAAGATAGTACTGACCATGAAGGATGCATGGCGGGAGGGTTCGGGTCCTTTTCTTCACCCTTTGATAACATTGGGCCAAAGACTCCACCCTTGGGTAATGCTAGCACTGCCATTTTTTTCGGACCCGTGGAGGGAGGCAAAAAACTCAACTGCGCATGCACGTTCCTCCTTTCATAAAATATTCATGACTCCTCCTATAGCTTATTGAGTATGTATATTTGGTCACCCCACTCAGCATACATTCTTGTCTTATTCTTTTCACGTTTGAAGTGCCTGTGTTCAGATTCTGGCTGGCTCTGTGCTTCCCAGCCTGTTTGCCACCCTGCAGGCTGCAAATCCTTGATGGGAAATAAAGCTTTCCTTTCCAAGTGTATGAACCTCATCATTCTTTAGTTGACACTGTATAACCTTGGGCAAGTTACTTAACCCATGTAGACTAGGTAAAAATCATAATAATAATATTCCATTCTCAAGAAGCTGTTCCTGGCGTGATGGGATAATACCTACACAGGCCCTTAGCCTGCCAATGTTAATGTCATAAACAGTACTAAAGAAACTATGAAATAGCAAGTCAAATATAGACTTAATAAGACTTATAACCAGTAATTAAAAAAAATTACAACAGAAAAACATCTCTGGTTTCATTAAAAAAGCAAAAGCAGAAATCCCAAGAATGCATCTTTATTAATGAGAGAGAAATGTCCTCAGTTACAGATGCAATTTTAAAATTTGGGACACAACTATGTACGAAGTATTGTTCTTTCAATTAGAAAGATAGATGAAATAACACATTTGAAATTTATATTGCAAAAATTAACTGAAAAAGAGATAGAAACTTGATATAATCATAGCCATAGGAAAAACCATGATCTTTAAGACTTGGCTGCAAAAAAGACAAAAGGACAGATACTTTGCCAGTCAGTTTTACCAAATTTCCAGAGAAAAGTTTATCCCTATGCTATATGGAGAATGTTTTGAAAAGGAGTCCAATTTATTTTTATAAAAGACTCAAAAATATTTTGTATCTTCATTCACAAGGAAGAATAACAGTTCTCACATCTTTTCCTTTCTTTCTTCTCTTCTTTTTCTAATTTTTCACCTCTCTCCCGTCTTCATGTCCTCCTCCTTCTATTGATTCTTTTCATTTAAATATGTTTAGCAGATTTTTAGAGGATTAATAAAACTTTAAAAAAATTAACAATTTTTTTTTTTTTTTAATTTGGTGAATCTTTCCATTTCTTATTTGGTGAATAAGAATTCTACTTTGAACTTATTTGTATTTACATTTATATATATTTATATTCTACTCTGAACTTCTACTTTGATAGCATGCATACTTTTTTTTACCTTGATGTTTAATAAAAGTTTTGTTTTTCATTTTTCTTTAGATACACAGAGTTTTAAGTTCAGTTCTCAAGAGAGCTGTAATCAAACACAACCTGATGTTTTACTTACTTTTTCTTTCCTCTTTTCCTGATCAAATGTTTAATTTCTATATGGTAATTATTTTTATGGTTACTATGTTCCATGTTATGTGTTATGTCTTCCCTAAGAATGTGAATAACATGTGATATATTTCCTATTTACTTTTTTATATTTAAAATTTTATTATCTGAAACGTTTTACGTATAACGTGAGTTAAGAAACTTTTTTCAAATGGATAGTCACTGTCCTAATGATAATTTCTTTTTTTCTTTTCTTTCTTTTTTTTCTTTTGAGTCAGTGTCTCGCTCTGTTGCCTATGCTGGAGTGCAGCAGCATGATCGACCTCAGCTCACTGCAGCCTCAACCTTCCAGGCTCAAGGGATGCTTCTCCTCAGCTTCTTGAGTACCTGGGACTTACAGGTATGCACCACTAAGTCCAGCTAAGTTTTATTTATTTTATATTTATTTATTTATTTATTTATTTATTTATTTTTGAGACAGAGTCTCACTCTGTCGCCCAGGCTGGAGTGCAGTGGCCGGATCTCAGCTCAGTGCAAGCTCCGCCTCCCGGGTTTACGCCATTCTCCTGCCTCAGCCTCCCGAGTAGCTGGGACTACAGGCGCCCGCCACTTCGCCCGGTTAGTTTTTTTGTGTTTTTTTTTAGTAGAGACGGGGTTTCACCGTGTTAGCCAGGATGGTCTCGATCTCCTGACCTCGTGATCCGCCCGTCTCGGCCTCCCAAAGTACTGGGATTACAGGCTTGAGCCACCGCGCCCGGCCCTAAGTTTTATTTTTTATAGAAATGAATTATTGCCATATTTTCCAGGCTGGTCTCGAACTCCTGGGCTCAAGTGATTCTCCCACATAAGCCTCCCAAAGTACTAGGATTACAGGCATGAACCAAGGTGCCTGGTCCCTGATGGCAATTTCCTAAGCAAATAATCCCTTTACAATGGATTTTAAATAAGATCCTCATGGCACTACTGATTCCCATACATGCCTACATTAGGACCTAACTCTCTTACCTGGTTTCTGTTAGTGTAGTAATGTGTATTATCACAGCTTTATCTTCTGCTAAGCTTTCCCTTATTACTTTTCTTTTACAGCATTTAATTAATTTTACAGGTTTTATTTCACATAATTTTTAAAAAAGTAGTCAAAGTATTTGAAAGCTCCAGCGAAATTTTGATTAAAATATTTTAGAATTACATTATTTCGGGAAAACTTTTAAATTTATAACATACAATCATGTAGCCAAAGAACATGACATATCTCTGCCTTAAGGTCTTCTTTGATATTAGAGTCATGGTATTTATAGAGTTATAGGTATTGATTGTATTCTGAATGATAGATGCAACAGAGGCATCTTTGGAGAAATAGCAAGGAGAAAAAGCAAGTGAATCATTATTCGGACATATTCGTACCATACATATAATAGAAAGCACCCTAGACTGTTACATGTCATGCCATGAAATATCCTTTTTCAAAATTCTTTCTGGATGAATAAGGCAGACTGAGGGACAAGTTATTCTGTTGGTAGATGATGCCTTAAGTGTTTTATACCTTCAGTGGGAAAAGTAATAGAGATGCTTAAAACTTGGGTCTATACTAGAGTAACAGGTACATCCTTACATCTACTGTACCTTAAATCATTTATAGTTTAATAAGCTACGAAAAGTTTAGTAATAGATATTCTAGAAACATACTTATCTGTGCTTCTGCTATCATCAAATGATATTTATGCAATAGTCAATGATGATGCCTTCAAGTTATCCCCATAAATTATATTTATATTTTGATATCATCTTAATTGGTAGGAGGTAATTCATATATCTGTGCACCACGATATAAAAATAAAATGTGGTTGTCCCTACTGAACAGAAGCAAGTTTTTAAAATGTATTTTATAGAATTAATGCATTATGGACAGAAAGGAAGAAATGGATTGGCTAGGTCAATTATTGTAAAACTGAAGTAGTAAGTTTTAAATCTCTTGACAAAGAAACTTTGCTGGGTGCTGGTTGGGCAAGGATAGAAATAATTCAGCTGGCACATTCTGCATCTGCAAATCAACGAAAACACATTCACAGCACTCCACATTGTTGCCTGTCGTCCTGTTATATGTCTGTATCATCTCTTTCTTGAACTACAATAATCTAGCTGGATCCTTTGCTTCCACTTGTCCCTTTATAATTCTTCAGACAGTGACCTTTTTAAAACAAATCAGACCATGTTATTTTTTTTTTTGTTTAAAGTTTTCTATGTCCTTTCAATAAAAACCAACCTCTGATCATGGCCCCAGTTTTCTGCACAAATGTTGTTCTAGTCCACTTGATACTAGTCTTTCTTAACTTCTTTCATCATTCTTGACTTAAGGATCTTTTTGTGTGTGTGTGTTTTTTATTCCAACCTGACTTTTTCCTCTAGATCTATGTTAAACTGATTTCTTCTAATTGTTTAGATTCCTGCTTAAAATATCACCTTCTCAGAGAAATGTTTCTTGTCAGCTAAGTTGTTTCCCCCTTTTTGCTATCATTTGGAAGTAGAACACAATATTTTAGTTTCTTGGTAGCATTTCCCAAGTCATAATTTTTTATTTATTAATATTTTTATTCTCACTAGAAATATTCACCATGAGACTAGAGACCTTGCCTGTATTTTCACCTTCTTACTCCCTCAGTCTATAGGGTGAAATCTAGTATGTCCTACAATCTTTGCTTATTAAATATTTGAAAGAACAAATGCAAAAATCCTCTGTCTTCAGAGGTGCTCAGTTTTTCTAAATAATCTAAAAGGTGTTAAAAATCAACAAATTTATTCAATTAACTACTATGTTTTGAACACTAATGGAATAATCACATTCTTAATCGTTCTTTGAACTTTCTACTAATGCATATTAAAGTTTTATTAGTCAATGTGTATTTTGGTAGCTTATATTACTATTTAGCATATTACCAATATTTTGTAATTTATTTATGTCTTTTGTTGCTTACAGGGCAAATTTTCTATACATCAGGATTATATTCAAAATCTCTTCACCTAATTGGTCTTCTCTACTAAACTAAACATCACTATTTTTCAAACAGTTCTCTCCTATTGACCACCCATCATATCTAGAATTACTACAAAACAATCCTAATAAATTGATCTTCCTTCTTTAATAGCAATAATCCCGATTACTGGATTGAAAAACTTAAATTATATGTTACAATGCCTTATTATCTCACTCTTTATATGTTTTCTCCCCCAGCTACATGAAAAGCTATTACACAGCAATTATTTTGACTTATACTTGTTTTGCTTTTTTTTTTTTTTTTTTTTTTTGAGATGGAGTCCTGCTGTGTCGCCCAGGTTAGAGTGTAGTGGTGTGATCTCAACTTACTGTTGTTTTGCATTTTTTATGTGACCAGCACAAGGCTTACAACTCTAGCCACTTAATTCATTTTGCTCCAAAGTGTGAATGAACACAATTTATTACCAAGTAAACTGGCTAAATGATCACTCATCATTTTTGTCCTTATAAGGGACAAACAGCTATAATATAAAGGTACGATATTTCCCATATGTCCTTGAAGTGAGGGGGGCCATGTGACTCAACTTGGCCTACTGGAGCAATATGAAGAGATAGTGGAAATAATATGCTCCGCTTCAAGGCAAGGCTCACACAAACATATCCATGATTTTCAAACTCTTTTCCTTCCTAGCAAGCTTGATGTTAATGATAATGATAAATTTTTGGAAGCCATACATTAAAGATGAAGAAAAATATAGAAATAGCTCAAGGTACCTCCCCAACATTAAAACAAACAAACAAAAAGACCCTCAGAGAAAACCCACCAGTTAATGAGGAACTAGAATTTGGAACTCACTGTGAAAAAATAGAAACAAAAGCAAACAAACAAAACTTTTATAATGTTTGAGCTATTATATGTATTTTTTTGTTGTTGCAACAGGTAACATTATCATAACTAATATACTACATTCCTAACCAGGTTAACCTGTAGCTGCCTGTACTTATAAAATTATTTCTATTTCACCACTGAATGCTTGAAGGCATTTGGCCAAAAGGTGACACTTCCAAGCCTGAATATGTAAATTTTACCTGACTATTGCATTTCTCCATTCACCAAAATTAATTAACATTTAGTATGTGTACAACCCATACCTAAAATGATTTGCATTTAATAAGTAGACATCATTTTAATGTATGAATTCCTTTATAAATAGTATAAAACATGTGCTCATAAAGCAAACTTAAGAAAATTAATAATTTTTGTTCTATAAAAAAAGTTGAACCATATTTTCCAAAATGAATGACTCCTAAAATTCCTAAAAGCAGGGATATATCTTTTTCTCACATCTTTGATACATTGTCTTTTTTATGTTTTAAACATTGTAAACAAAAAGAATGATCAGGAAAATTTATTTGGCAGTCTTAGTAACTGACATAATGTAATGTGGATTAAAAACAGTGTATGAAGTCACCAATGAATTTATGATTTATCTATGTGGATATACACAGGATCCTTATGGTCCTTCGTGTTTTAAGTGCTATGCATTAATCTCAAAGAGGGAAACTCATTTATTTTTTGGTGTAATGGAATAATTACCTAAATTTCCTCAGCAACTGCTGAAATTTTGATTAAAATGGACCTTTTCCACATATTTTAATATAGAAAACATAGGTATTATTTAAATAGAAAGGACTAGACTCCTGTTACAGATTCTTGCTAAAAACAATCTTTAACTTCTTTTCTACCCTTCTGCCTGCCTCCTGATACCAAATTTATATGACGAAAGTCAACTAAATAGTTCTAGTATTCAACATCTGCTTTTTTCCATTTGTTTCTTACTATGCATACTTTGCCCACAAGTGTTTCAGACAAACTGTACTCTATTCTTTTCTTGTTTCTGGTCATTTGTTCACAGAGTCCACTTTACCTAGTATACCCTCTATAATTTCTCCTATTTAAAATCTACCAACCCCTTTAAATACAACTAAAATGTAAAAATGCATGAAAAGGTTTTTTCCTCTATATCTAAAGATGTCTTATTCTACCCTGAGCTCCCAATGTCCTTTGGGTTTCTATTACAGTCTTTAATTCATATTGCCTCATGTGATACACATTTGTGTACATGCATTTCTTAGAATGGCAATCATGAAGGGCTCACCATTTATGTTCTGTAGCATGTGACATATATTCTATTAATAATTGTTGTATTAGTTTTTTTCCCTTTAATTTGTTCCTTAACCAAAGATTAATGTTTTTTTTTTTCTTCTGCACGTCTTCCTAGCGGGTTATAATTTCCAAACTGGACATGGTGATGGACAATTTTTGACCCAGCTACTCAAAAGGCTGAGACAGGAAGATCACTTGAACCCAGGAGTTCAAGCCTGCTGTGAGCTATGACTGCTGCACTGCATTCCAGCATGGGTGACAGAGCTAGACCCCATCTTTTAAAAAGAGAGTTATAATTTTCAAGTAAATCTACCTTTATGATTTCACTTACCCCAAACTAAAAGAGTATGTATTGAAGTTTCTTAGAGATGAAACACTTCTCATGCTATTTCTTACGATCTCATTCCGGTATGTTTTAGTAATACATGCAATATATCTTTTTCAAAAGACGATATTCGTATAATCTTAAAATCCTATGATTTTAGTAGTCTGGTAATACTATAAAAAATTTATGCCATTCCTACTCAATTTTACAGTAGGAAAAATAAAAATCGGTCTCATTTTATATAACAAGTATTCCATTAGTTTTGGAAGACATAGATAACTAATGAAAGATACTTTAATATTATATAGTTTGTTATAAAGAAGTAAGTATTTGTTTTATTTTAAAAGCAACCCATACTTAGGGAAGTTGGAGATGAGAAGCTCCTACTATAGAAGGTGGAATTGTATTAATTTTTTGTTGCTGAAGAATCAAATATATACAGAAAAACTAACAAATCAGTAGTTACATTTTGGTAACATTTCAGAAAGTGAAGATGCCTTTTGGATCACTGCTCAGGTCCAAAGATTTTTACTGACACCCAACTCCAGTGACAAATTACTACCTACTCCCTCCCTTAATAGTAACCATGCTCCTGAACTATCACCAAAGACTAGTTTTTTTAAGAAGTAACTTTATATAAATGAGATGAAATAATACAGATTATTCATCTCTGGTTTGTTTAGCATTACGTTTGTGCAATTTGCCTATATTTGCATAGAGCGGTAAATAGTTCATTGTGATTGCCACATTAACAGTTAATGAATGTTTAACTTGTTTTCAGTTTGAAGCTGTTATGAATATAGTGCAATAAACATGTTTTATATATGTTTTGTAAATATAAGCAAGCATTTTTATTGGGTGCAACTTTGAGGGCTTAAGCTTTAGCTCTTCTTTTGTGCATACTTTGATATTCAATTGTATTTTTAATTCACATGTGATCTCTAATGAGTGAGACTGCATACCTTTTCATGCGTTCAGGTAAAGACCTTAGACAGTCCAAGGTTGACCATACTAATCACTGAGATCGTTTCTTCTACCTGAAGAATTTGCCTTAGTATTTTGTTTATTGTGGGGATTCTGCTGACTTCTTATTTCAGTTATTACTTGCCAAATATAACTGTCTTTGCTCTTTATTATTTTCATTAGACATGTAACTCTAGGGCATCAGCGTTTTTTTCATCTAAGCACTTCGAAGATAATTTTCAATGGTCACGTGGCTTCTTTTTTCTTTTTTTCTCTTCTTAAAAATTGTTTAGATTTAAAAATTGTTTTCTGTCTTTAGTTAAGTTTTGTTTTTTTTTGATAACGTAGTGGTCAATTTAACTTTAACCTACCATTTTTAATTTTAGGTATTATAATATGCATTTTCGCTCTGAAAACTTTTAATCTGTTTTCTCCGTCTTTCATTTCCAGCGATAATGTTATGCTATGTATGTTATGTTCATTTGAGGCTTTTTTCATGGTTATTTGCTTTGAATTGTGATTGCTTAAGAAAACTGTGACTTAACATTTTTCAACAGTTTTGAGAATCTTTGCCATTTTCTCCTTATATTGCTTTGGCTCCATTTCTTATTTTTTCTTTTTGCAATTTCAATTACTTATATGTTAAACCCTTCACTATTTTCCGTGTATCTTGTATACTTTTTCTTCCATTTCTATCCTTTATCTGGAGATTTTCACTCACTCTATTGCCAACTTTATAACTCTTTTTAATTCTGTCAAATATGTTGAAACCAGATCACTTGTTTTATTTTTCAATGGAGAATTTCCATTATGTTCTCTTTAAAGTTTTCATTTCTCTTTCAAAACTCACCATATTCATATTACTTTCTTGCACATACATAGAGTTATTTAAAGGTCTATAAAAATAATTTCAATATAGATATGTTTATATTGCCAAAATTTTTGCATTGTTTTTGATCAATTCTTCTTTTATTTAATTAATTTTTAAAACTGAATGGCCCATATTTTGTACGAAAAACTATCAATATAGATTTATTCCCTAAATAGTAATATTTTATTCCACAACAAGTTGTTTTGTTGGAGTCTACCATTTAGTTGGAGGGTATATCACCAGATTTTAATCTTGCCTTTACTTCTTGTATTTATTGATCTATACCGAGTTCAACTTGCCCCTAGGGTTCATACCTTCATGCACAATTGAAAGTATATGTTAATTACCAGAGACCATCATCCTTGGTAGATCCTTAGCTTCAGTTTTTATTTGTCAAGCACTCTAAATTTTTCAATGTATCTATTCAGCTTCACATCCTTTCCTCCATAGCTTTGGGACTGACAAATACTCTTATGTGGAGAGCCTAGAAGAACATTGGTCTGACATCCATGGGCTTCTCTTCTCTCTGGGAACGTCTTCCCTTCCCCTTCAAGACCATGTAGCTTTCATAACTCTCCAATGCATTGAAACAGATTTTACAGATGTATGTGTTTTTTTTTTTCTTTTTGTATAGATTTTATAGCTCCCACGTGGGAATGTGGTTTTTGAAACATAACATCTACATTATCACTTTGTACAATTTTCTATACATATTAAACATCTGTAAATAAAATAAAAGATAGCACCAGTTTTAGAAATAGAAATAACAAATGAAAAGAGCAGTAATATATTATAATAGATTGATTCTGATTAGGATGTGTTTTATTTATACTGTCCATTAACAATTTTGAATAAGATATGCAAAACAATTACCGAAATTATATACAGCATTAGGAAGGACTTTACTTAATATATCTATCTGTTTCTTGGCCACTGATCTTAGTATAATAACTTATTATTGATTTTTATTACTACTCACATAAATTGTATTTCATTAATGTGTTAAGTATCGATTTTGCATAAATAGTTTTTAAGGTAAAGCATTCAGTAAGCAATCTGCTGATACAAAATAATATTAAATTTTTTACACTCTACTTAATGTTATTTATGTACTATTTTTGTACATATTGTAGTCTTTAACCTTAATTATATTCTTTGGGCATTAACATCTCATATGATAATAATGAAAAACAATTTCTGTCTCTGATTAATTCATCTACTTTGTCATAAAAGTTACTAGATGATTATACAATTGTTTTGACCCTTCTGGAATTAGTCCCAAAGGATATATTCTTTTTCGCCTCAAAAATGCCCAAAGTATAAAAAGGAGATTTTTTTTTTTTTTAATTCAGATTGCTGCTCTCCTTAGTACATCATCTAAATCGTTACAGATTTAACAAATTGTTCTGAGAACAAAATCTATTGAACACCACATAATAAATTTCTGACCATAAATTGTTGATGTAGAGAAAAAATATGCTTAGCAGACCTTAGTTTAGTATAGCCTTTGTGCCAGGAATTGTACTAAGGTTTTGAAATTGCACTGGTGAAAATACATGATTCTTCTAAGCAAGGAACTCGCTGTCTGGCAGATGTAAATACATGTAAACCAATATGTAACACTGTCTTGTGGACGTTAAAGCTGCTCCATCTTGGATGTTAATCAAGCCATGTTGACTTTTTATTAACCCCAGTTCTGGGGAGCCCTCCAAGATCTCCAGTTTATCCATTGTTCCTTGTGTAAGAGCAGGTGTTTACAATAATTCCTGGCCTTAAGTCACACAACCTTGATGTTATTGTACTTTAGTTGTCATACACATCCCTTCTGAATCATGTATATATTTACATATGGCATATAAACCCTAGGTTTTGGGGGGGATAATGGCATGGAGATCCTCCATCTTGTCTCACCTGCTGCCAGACACAGATGTAACTTCTGTTCATAAGTCCTTGTTAGATTTTTTTTTTTTTTCTCCTGAGACACTGGCTATGTCAGCCTTTCTTCTTGCATTTTTCAGCTTCCTCAGACTTTGGGGTAAGATCTGCCCATTGATGAACAATAATTAAGAAAGTATTATATGTTATATGGCACCTGTACATTGAATGGTGAATTCTAAGTATTTTGAGTTCGCTAATAAGAGAAAACTCTTGGCAATTGTAAAAGAAATTATGCTAGAAGGGTAAGTCTGCTAAGGTCAGATGACAAAGAGTCTTAAATGGCACAAAAACCAATATTTTCTTCTACATTTATAACCTTTTCCCTAATAAATGGTTTTAAATATCATTTATATGTTTATATCAACCAATATAGACTTGAAACCTTGATTTTTATTGATCTTTAATAAGATATATGTCAAGGGAGAGAGTTGATACTATTTCATGAGACATTGGTTATGATAAGATATTGGAAGAGTCCATGAGAACCTGACATTTCTGCTAATATATATGAGTGGATTTGGGAATCTGTTCATAATAATGGTATTAATACTATTAATATTAACATTAACTATCATTTATTGAATCTGAATTTTGATTTACTCAAAACGTGGTCACAGATTTAAACAATACTATAAGATAGGCATTATCTTCCCGGTAGTATAGACAAAAATTTGGTAGCACAGAGAAATCCATAGTAAGTGAAATTTAAGACTCTGAATAACAGGATTGTTACTGGAAAAGTGGTCTCAGTCCAGACTTCAAGAGGGGGTTCTTGGATCTCATGCAGGAAGGAATTCAAGGTGAATCACAGAGAGCAGTGAGAAGAGATATTTTATTGAAAGCTACTCTGTCACAGAGTATGGCATCCTCAGGAAGCAAGTGGAGGAACACATTGTCTTTTATTGTTGTTTGTTTGTTTTTCTGATGTTGGGTCTTGTCTATGTAAAGACTAAACTAACTATACGAGGATGAATAGACAGCATGACAAAATGTATTATTCTATTGATTTAAAGAAAACTATCCTTGACATTTTAGTGTGTAAGTACATCAAACATAACTGTCATTATTTTGAAAGCATATATTGTTATGGGTATTGGGACATCTGGACTTTCTTTTGTTGTAGGTGTCTGTCCTTGTAGGTATCTTTGGACTGTTTCCTCAACTATAAAAATCTTATAAGCATGAGTTGTCACAAGAATGTGGCAAGGAATTTGCCTTGCTAGTTTTAAGATGAAGTTGATTTTAAAATGGTGTCACTCTGGTTTGCCTTGGCTTCTGCTTCCCTAACAGAGTCAGAATTCAAACTTTAGAAATGTCTTTCTGAAGTAGGAGCATGTATTGTAAAATGTGGAGAAAATATTATGAATTGACTTTCGAACATTTTGATTTTAAGAAGGATTTCATACGCCCATGTGAGGTAAAGAGGATATTATCTGAAACTCTTTAAAATGATCCAACATAGACATTTGTCCTTAAATTTCACATGAAGGTCAGGTGGAATGTTGTGTGTTTGAGACTGCTGAGGTTAATAGTGTGTAAAGGATAATAAAGAGGGCAAGTATAGAACCTTGGAAAACAAACATTTTATAAGCAGTTATAGGAAAACAAGCAAATGAAGAAGAAGGAAAGAGTTTAAAATGTAAGAGGAAAATTAAAATCTGCTCTGACATGGAAATCACGAAAAGTGTTCCAAATAATTGGAGATAACCAATAATGTTAGTGCCATAGAAAGGTTAAGGAAGATTTTTAATTTGGGCTATGAAATTCAATGTTATTGGATTCTTCTTCTATACCTGCAGCCAAAGAAAACGTCTTTCTCTTAGTGCTAAAAAACTTTCAGAAATTTCATCCAACCTCATCTCACTTGCATTACAGCAAGAATAATCTGTAATATTGTCATAAATTATTAATAATGTCTCATCTGATTATTACCATTTGGAATTAAATTGGTGAAGTTACAAAATATTTCCAGATACAATTTTACTTTGTTAAGGACATTTCTAAGAACATTTAGTTACAGACTAACTGTACTCTTCTCAGCCAAAACTTACTAAAGGTACAACAGTGAAAATATTAATATAAACACTCATAGAAATGTATTTTGATGGAATCAGAGGTAACTTTTCAACTTTTACTTATCCCGAACCCATATTCATTCCCCTACCTTCTTAAAGATTCTCTGTGTCCACTTGGAAGCCATAGTCCTCATTAATTACCAATGAATATTTGAAGTCACTCTAACACATATTTATTTTGACAATGTTCCAAAATAAATGGGACTAAGGAACTTCCTCAGAAAGCATTTGAACTTTTTTTCATATTGAGTTTCACACATCCACAAGTGTGTCTGATAGACTGGAAAAGTTCTAAGAGAATCAACTCTGTAGGAAGGAAAGCAGGGATACTGAAATGTAAATTATTCAGATAGAGGCAGGAAACTGATCGAGTCATCCACAGTCAGAAACCAAGGGTCAATGATTCCAAGAGCAATGTGAGTCCATGTGAAAATTGTTTTGTTACCATGTCACAACCATATCAAAACACACAGACTGCGAAGATCCGGGAAAACTTATACTTCCATTTAGAGTAGAAAAAATTTTTCCATGTGTTTTCTAATGTTTTCAAGCCATATAAATATATCTAGTCTTTTTGTTTCCTAGAAATAATAGATCATTTTTAAAGGAGAATAGTTTCTATACAGCACTGAAGTCTGTTGATTAATGCAATCATACATTGTTATTACTAAAACCTACACCAATTTATCTGAAAATATTGTGGTTTAATTTTATTCTTTTGAATGCAGTACATGAGCTTCTTCAGGTATCGATTTCAATAGCAGGTAGACTATACACTGTAAATAAAAATGAAATATCTGATTCACACCCTAATGTAGGTACCTAGTTAGGGTACCTTAGATAGAGTATCTAGAATTTTCCTCAGAAGTATTTCTAGAGCTCCTAAACCTCAGGAAAATTGGCTGAACCATTTCTCATCCCCAATCAAACACAAGTTCTAGAATGACCCGAACTTTTCTGAATTAAGTAGACTGTAATTTTTTTTTCTATGTTTGATTGTTGACTACTGACTTCTATTATCAGAGTGTTTGCTGGATTGGCCATTTACAATTTCTACTGCTCTTGTTCTTTTGGTCTTCACATTTCAGAATCTTCACATTTCTTTTTCAATTCTTTCATCCTCTGGCACTTTGGACTAAAGAAAAAAAAAGTAAAAGAAGAAAATAGCCAACTTTCATTGTCTACAAATTTGGACAGCCAAATTTTTACTGCCTGTGTACTGAAAAGAATCTTTTTTACTTGTGGCACAATGAGAATTTCTGTATTACGCTAAAACATTGCATACTGCCAATAGCTCAATTATATATACTTTTATAGTTCATTACCCAAACCATCTTTCTCCCTGAGAAATCCTGAAATTTAGCTATGCCTCATTGATTCACAGTAGCTATGCCACTCTGGATGTAGTTTTTTAAAAAGAAAAAAAGGTGTACAGAATTAAAAACAACCGCACTCATTTACATATATGCTACTCTGTGATCTTGTCTGTTACTTTATTGCACCGAAGTTTCTGTTAGCCCATTGAGTGCTGTCATATTTGTTTAAAGAGCTTTCTAAAACCAAGTTCAGTATCTGATCTCTGTGTGGAACAGCTGGCCTTCTTCTAAGCCTGCTGTATTCATATCTGCCGTTTGTTGAGCAGACAGAAGCTGTAAACCCACAGGAAAGTTTCCTGCATTTTATGATAATCTTATTTTTAACTATGTGCCCTTGTGCCTGAGAGAAGCATGGGGATGTATCAGAACATAGTGGTTATCCCTAGAGGATACTATCACATTACCCCAATAATAAAGGTTTCTCTTGTATCTCGAATGCATGTAAGGACAAACATTATCATTCATGTTACTATGATTATTGTAATAGGAATTTTACTCAACTGCAACCTGGAGGAGTGATTCACCTATTCTTCTTATTTTGTATTTTACACAGTTGTGTCTGTCATGGCTCCTTTTAAAGGACATGCATATATTTCAAAACATTTTATGTAATATGTAATCCCTGATGTTTGACTTACCATCCACCAGTGGACACCTGGGGCATCCAATATCCACCTATAATTTTGCTGTAGGAATCATTAATCATCTTCTATCACATAGAAGATTCCAACTGGTTTAATGAAAAGTTTATCATTGATTATTACCCACAACTAGTCATGGAAGTTATCTTGGTTAATATCTCTGTAGCACAGATGAATATATCTCAATGGAGGTATCAGGCATGTAGGAGGAAGCATGTACAATCTTTCTGCAAAACCTAGAAAATCATTCAATGATCACTACGTTGGTTTTAATTTAATGGAAACTATTTTAAGGAAAATAATTTTGCAAAAATCCCAGTTATCTTTGACATAGCTTTCTGACGATTAATTTTGTTTCTTAGTATACCCCCTAAAAAATACTGGAAAAAAACTGTCAAAATAATTTCAGGGTTCCCCCCTCCCACAAAATGAGCATAGCAGTAGTGTAGATTTCTGATAAATACATTTAAGTTATGTTAAAATTTTCACTTCAATGAAGATTCACGTTATTAAAATTGGCTTAACATTTGCTAACAGAACCATAATAAACAAATGGAATTTTTCCTTATTTTCTTAACAGAAGCTAAACAATTTGACCAAAGGAGTCATTAAAAATGAATGGTGCCCAAATTTCTACTCATATTCTATGGATCTAAATAGTATATTATGTTCTTCATTATATCAAGTTGAAAATGTGTACTTTAAAAATATTAATAAATCAGTACATTTTAAACAATGAAATATTAATTTCTAAATATTGGGCAGATAATGCAATAGTTTTATGTCATATACTTTTCTTTCTTTTTATCTGAAACTCTTGAATATTTACATGTTGTTTAAACTGCTTCTTTTCTTATTAAAAGTAAGGATTGTTTTGAATAATTATAAATAATTTCAGGTGGGAACGATTATGCTTTGCTTGTTTTATTTAAGTCTATTTAATTCCATTTAAAATGTATTAAATTAAATTAAAATCCATTAAAATTAGTTGTATTAAAATTTAAATGTACTAAAATGAAACCTATTCAATATAATATAGGAATATGAAACATCAATATGCAAAAACAAACAAAAAACAAGCAATAAACCAGTTTCTCTTGAAATACATGAGTATACAATCTGGGGCTAGATAATCAAGAAAGCTCACTAATTAAGAAATTGAAATAGGATTTCTTGTAGAACTAACAGTGCCATTTAACTCAACCAGGATCCCAATAAAAGATCCAAAAATTACTCTGTTGTAGGCTAATTATTTTTCTCAATATGAGATGGCACAGATCTCACTGGAAACAATTAGGCTTAAAAATGTTCATTTGTAAGTTCCTGTTTCTACTCACATATATTTGATATATTTGAATGCACAATTTTTGAAATTTTAGAAAAACTACTACATTTAGGAAAATACACATTTCTAATAGGAAACTGAAATAAAATATTAAATATCATCAAAATGTATTTTAATATCATAAAAACTTAAAGCTTTAGTGAGGGAGTTTCTGTAGGGAGAAAATTAATCTGCCTTCCTTTTACCTTCCACTTTGTAAACTTCATTACAAGGCTTGTTAATCCAAGGAAAAATGTTCATTATTTTTAGCCTTTAAAGCTTAAAAGTACAATTGAGAATCATTCACTACAGGCACATAATTTTCCACTGACTGATTGCTGTCTGCTTTCAAAGAACAATCATTTGTAATCTTATGATATGATGGTGAGTAATCACCATCTTAAAGCGATTTCTTTCCTATTAACCTTTCTGTTAACTCTACAATTTATTTACAACAAAAATAAATCAGTCAACACTTTTGTAATTTTCATTAGCAGCGCAGCTTTCCTCTCTGATTCAAAAACAAATCCTTGGTTGATGTGTTCATTAAATTCTGACTTTTTTTTCCCGGAGTCTCTTTGCAGTATTAAAAACAGCATGTGTGAGTTTTTTTAAAAAGAGAATTGGAATCTGAGACAAATCAAAACTAGAGTTCTATTATCCCTAATATGCTCTTGAGAACCGTGATCAGATTCCTTAGCTGAGTCAGTTTCAGCACTCAAGTTTTATGTGTGTGTGGCTGCTCTGAAAACCACACAGATATTTTGTGAAACCTTTTCTACTTGAGAAAAAGACAGGAGTCATATGCAATGGCTCCAGAAATCAACAGGTCTTGAACCCATTTTGTTTTAGATAAAAATTGAGTAAATACAGAATTTTTTTTTCTTTTTTATCTTTTCTTTATTGTTGTTGTTGTTGCTCCTTATCCTTGGCATAAGAAGTTGATACATTAATATTGTTTTAACACAAAGATATACAGGTTTATTGCCTGGAAATTATGTATGCAGTTTCAATTCATTTTATAAAACATCTGTGTATGTGTGATATACAAAGAATTACAGTTAGCCCTAATTCACCCAATGCAAACCACATAATATTATTTTTTCCTCTCACTGCATAACCTACCATTAATTTTACTAACGAGTTAAATCTTCAAATAACAGAAAGTCCTTGGCTAATGACAAAGGTCAACTCCTCTGTGAGCTGGGCATTTAAAAATATTTTTAAAAGGTCAAACTAATTTAAAACACTAGTCTATTCCCCTTCAGCTACTTTGATCCACAACTATTTGTACCATTGTTTGCTGAAGTGCAGCATACACTCTCTAATAAAAAGATGGAAAACAAAACAATGACAGTCATAGCCAGAGGTCAATACTGAAAAGATTTTTAAAAATTCTATTAATAAAGCTAACAATATATGATTTGAGTAAATGCTGACAGGCAGTACTTTGTCGGCTGCACTTGGAATACATACCACTTTTATATGACAATTTTCATTGCTGTGATAATTTGAATTTCCACCATAAAATAGCACTGCTGAGAGTCCAGCACTATATAGTGTCACATGTAGTATTATATCTCAAACAGGATGACACGGTTCCTGTCCTCTAAGTACATCAGGAGTGAATGAGGAGTATCTGAAGAAAACAAATACAACAATATCCTAACATTATGGCATGGGTAATGGCAAATTTTATCATTTCAATTAAAAATATTAAGTCAACTAGAATGTATTAAATGAGTAAACTGTGGAAGAAAACTCATTGTTAAGTATTTTTCTTATAATAAACCCTATAAAAACACGGTTTATTATAGCACTCCAAATGCAGGTGAATTCATGTAAGTAAAATCAAAACACACGTCTTTATTAATGCCTTCACTACTTAAAAGTTTTGAACAATACGTGTATAAAACTAAAGTCAAATCCACATGAAATTTTAATTTTTAAAAATTCTCGATGAAGCTGGTCATGGCAGCATCTAGAAAGAAGAGCAAGAGTTTAAAAATCTTTATTTTTTTTTAGAGCTACTTTAGTGACAGTTTATTTTTCTACCCAAACTTTTCTTTTAATCAAATTTATACTTCCAGTCCTTACCTTCTTTATAGATCACTGTGAAATATTCACATAATTTGAAGTAGAAGGGAAAAAAATGTCCTCTTAAAATTGCTTCTTCTTGTTTCCACCCCCAGTCAACCCAGGTTACATTTGCAGTCCTTACAAATGTGATGAATAGGAAATAGAGTCATTTAAACTTATATATCACCTAGGAAATGTATAGAAAGGAATCTAAAAGCTAAGGGACTTTTTAGTGATAATACACTCAGGATTTCATCAGACTTTTACAACAGTTAATAGGGTGAGAGATGGCATAGCTTCACAATGCAAGAGATAATGCTCCATTCCCATAAGTAGTTATATAATACCAATCACAGCAGCACTTAGTCTTTAACAAAAGATCAAATGAATTCTTTCTGGGAGTTACTTAATCCATAGATCAGGACAATAAAGAGACTGAGTATTACTGCACATTATTCAGAGGAAAGGACAGAGGGCAGTGGGTGTTGGGCAAAGGGTAGGTGTATGTGAGAAAGCCTTGCTACTAGGCTACTTTGACACAGTATTTGTACTTACAGGCTTCAGCATGGTCTCAATTCCTGCTCAAGAAATCTCTAAGATTTAAAGATTTCTGAGATCAAAGAAACTTTGAGGGATTTATTCCACCTGCCACAGTTCACATTTATAGTTAGAGGGTATAATTCCCTGCATTTGCAAAAGTAACTAGGGCTATTTGCAAATAAGTATCTGAGCCTGCTATAGTTATATGAACTATTGCATTTTGATACATTCATACAATTAAGTTAAACCCTTTAACCGATAAGAGGATGGCCACTGAATCCGTATCCTTACCTCAGCATATTGAGCTAATTGGACTTAATATCTTAGCAGTTCTTGCCTGAAGTTTAGAAACATTGATGAACAAACTGGAATGATTTTTTAAAAAAATTAAACATTAACTATTAGTCCCCTTTGTATTAGTGAGAGTTCTGCAAAGAAATAGAACCAACAGTTAATCTCTCAGGATTATTCTAAGAAATTGGCCCATGGAATCATAGAGGCTGACAAGCACCAAGATCTACAATCAATCTGAAAGCCCCAGAGCTGATAGCATACTTCCAGCCCATGTCCAAGGCTTGAGAGCCAGGAGAATGAAAGTGTAGTTCAGTCTGAGACCATGTAGGGTTGAGACCCAGGAAGAGCCCATGTTTCAGTCTGAGTCTGAATGCGAGAGAAAACCAGTGTCCCGGCTTGAAGGCACTCAAGCAGGAGAAATTCCCTTTACTCTCAGGAGGGTCAGCTTTTTTGCTCTATTCAGACATTCACCTGATTGAATAAGGCCCACTCACCTTGGAAAAGGCAATCTGTTTTATTTGGCCTGCCAATTCACACGTTAATCTCACACAGAAACACCCTCACTGCCACACCTAGAATAATACTTGAACAAATATTTGGCCACTCTGGGTCCCAGTCATGCTGACCGATAAAATCATCATCACATTCTGCAAATCCATTTCCCTATAATTTAAATATTTTACTCACTCAAACTGTAGTTGTTTTTGAGATGAGAGTTAATAAAGGTCATGAAATGGCATTTATTCAGATACCTGTATTTTAAATAGTTGACCGCCAAAAGAATCATTTCTAATTTTTTTTTTTTCCCTAGAGATCCACCAATAGTTCTCCATAGTTTTTAATAGAGGACTTAAAGATGATTCACTCAATTGTCTTCCCAAATGAACAATGACAGACTTAGTAGCATCATCTAAATTATACCCCCACATATATATTTTAGTGAGATATTTGTGGAACATCTTACAACAGATGCAGGTTATCAACTAAATTTCTCTTTTGATGTGGTTGTGTCTAGTCTTCTAAACAGTATTTTATACAATAATTAAGAGTAAAATGCCCAATCCAACAAATTTCTTTTGTCCACATGTCTGGAAAGGAATGTGCTTTATTGGTGGGTGGGTGACAGTAATTGGAACATGGAGAATGAATGTTTCTAGATGAACAGTGAACTACAGAGAGTGGAAAATATTATCATGCTACTCCCAATCACCAGCAAATCATTGATATTAATTTGTCAGTCTGGATTGCGATAAACCAGTATTTAGTGTTTTATGGTAGAGTTATAAATATTATCTTCTTAAGTAATTAAAAAAATATAAAACAACACTATTGCCTGGAGGAGGTATTAAAGACTTGTTATATTAATTGTATGAAACCATAAGGTCTCTCTTATTTAAGAGAAGCCATTATACACTCAATGTTAAAATGCAGAAAGGTGCAGAATAAGCAAATACATAAATTTTTAATAGGATTTGTGAATTATTCAGTTTATTTCTGTCTTAGTTACTTTGGACTACTATGACACATTACCATAGACTGGGTGGCTTAAACTAAAATCTATTTCTCTCATTTCTAGTGTCTGGGAAGTCTGAGATCAAGATGCTGGAAGACCCAGTGTCTGACGAGGGTTTTCTTCTTGGTTTGCAGAAAACTGAATTCTTGTTGTATTATCATATGGCACAAGGAGAGCTAACTAGCTCTCTAGCCTCTTATAAAAAGTACTAATCCCATTTATGAGGGCTCCACTCTCATGACCTAATCACCTCCTAAGGGCCCCACCTTCAAATACTTTCACATTGGGATTAGTTTTAACATACGAATTTCGAGGAAAAAGATTCTGTCTATTGCAGTCCCTTATTTTAGCTGTCCCCAAGTTTGGCCAAGCTAGTATTTTTCTGTGAAATTTAATTTTAGCAGCTGCATTATGATATCACCAACTTTCATCACGCTGCACATATTAAAATGTACAAGTTGATAAGTTATGACCTATGTATACAAGTGCGAAGCCATCACCATAACCAAGATAACCAGCCTATCCATCATCTCAGAAAGTTTGCTTAGGCCTCTTCTTAATTATTTTTCATTGCTTTTCTCTACTCACTCTCACACAGTTTCCAGAAGACTACTAATCTAATTTTGTTCACTCTACATTAGTCTGCAGTTTTGAAAAATGACATAAAGGGAATTATATATTATAGCATACGTAATTTTGTCTGGCTTCTGTCATTCAGCGTAATTATTGTGAGTTTCATCCATCTGTGTCACGCATCAATAGCTCATTCCATTCGATTGCTCAGTAGTATTTCATTGTATTCCTATACCACAATTGTTTATCTATTGACCTGTTGACAGACATCAGAGCTGCTTACCAATGAAGTTGTAGAAACATCTGTTTATAAATAATCATACAGATAAATGCTTTTATTTCTCTTGAGTAAATTCTTAGTAACAAAAGAGATGGCTCATAAGTGTGTCTGTTTAACATTTTAAGAAACTGCCACTCTGTTCGCAAAATGGCGTTATCACTTTATATGCTCCACAGCAGTATGTGAGAGTTCTAGTTTTTCTGCATTCTCACAAACACTTGGTATAATTGGCCATTTTTGTTTAAAGCCATCCTAATTGGTATATAGTGGCATTTAATGACAGTTTTAATTTGTAGTTTCCTAATGGACAAATGATGTTGAGCATATTTTCCTGTGCTTATTTACCGTCTCTCTATATTTTCTGGTAGAGTGTCTGTTAAAATATTTTGACTATTTTTAATTGATAAAATTCAACTCCCATTATTACTAAAAACTTTCAGCCAACCAGGAATAGAAGGAATCTTTCTCAATCTGATATAACATCTTGAAACATTTATAGTTAACATCAAACTTAATGCTGAAAGGCTGAATCGTTTTTTTACCAATATCAGGAACAAGACAAAAATGTCCAGTCTTACTATTTCTCTTTAGCATTGTAGTGGAGCTTTGGCCAGTGCAGTTGGGCAAGAAAAATAAATTAGAAAGTAGAACTTGTTTTTCCGTCGATGACATGATTATGTACAAATTCTGACCAAACCTATGAAAAAGCTACTGGAACTAATAAATGAGATTAGTAATTAAGGTTACATATACTAGCAATAATATTTTGGAAATTTTAAAATTATCATGTATAATAGCATAAAAGTATGAAATATTTAGGAATGAATCTGATAATACATGTGAAATATCTGTATTTTCTACTCTGAGAACTGAAACCTTTATAATATTGCTGAGAAAAATTAAAGAAGACCTAAATAAATGTAGAGATAAACCATGTTCATACCTCTGGGAAACTAATATTTTTAAGATATAGATTCATGTTAATTTGCTAAAAATTCAATAATATCCCAATCAAAATCTTAGGGAGCTTTTGTTTGGTTGAATTAAATCAGTTCTAAGGTTTATGTGGGAATCCACAGTATCTACAAGAGCTGAAATACTAGTGAAAATGAATAACAGAGTTGGAGAACTAACATAACGAAGAACTTAACATAATTTCAAGACATATTACAAAGCCATTATAACTAAGACTGTGTTTCAGGTGTTAAGATAGTTACATAGATCCATAGGACAGGGTAGAAAATCAAGCCAAAAAATATATATATACACACAAACACACACACATATACATATACGTATACATATACATATATGAACAACCGATTTTCAAAAGAGTAAAAGTTTTTCTTCTAGGGTTTTTATGGTTTTGGGTTTTACACTTAAGTCTTTAATCCATCTTGAGTTAATTTTTGTATAAGGTGTAAGGAAGGGGTCCAGTTTTAGTTTTCTGCATATGGCTAGCCAGTGTTATTTATTGAATAGGAGATCCTTTCCTCATCGCTATTGCTTGTTTTTGTCAGGTTTTTCGAAAGTCAGATGATTGTAGATGTGTGGTGTTATTTCTGAGGTCTCTGTTCCATTCCATTGGTCTATATGTCTGTTTTGATACCAGTACCATGCTGTTTTGGTTAATGTAGCCTTGTAGTATAGTTTGAAGTCAGGCAGGGTGATGCCTCTAGCTTTGTTCTTTTTGCTTAGCATTGTCTTGGGTATATGGGGTCTTCTCTGATTCTATATGAAATTTAAAGTAGTTTTTTTCTAATTATGTGAAGAATGTAAATAGTACTTTGATGGGAATGGCATTGAATCTAGAAATTACTTTGGGCAGTATGGCCATTTTCACAATATTGATTCTTCCTATCCATAAGGATGGAATTTTTTTATTTGTGTCCTCTCTTATTTCCTTGAGCAGTGGTTTGTAGTTCTCCTTGAAGAGATCTTTCACATCCCTTGTTAGCTGTATTCCTAGGTATTTTATTCTTTGAATCAATTGTGAATGGGAGTTCATTCATGATTTGACTCTCTGCTTGTCCATTGTTTGTGTAAAAGAATGCTTGTGATTTTTGCACATTGATTTTGTATCCTGAGACTTTGCTGAAGTTGCTTATAAGTTTAAGGAGTTTTGGGGCTGAGGCGAAGGGGTTTTCTAAATATAAAATCATGTCTTCTTCAAACAAAGAAAATTTGATTTCCTCTCATCCTATTTGAATACCGTTTATTTCTTTCTCTTGCCTGATTGCCTTGGCCAGAACTTCCAACATTAAGTTGAATAGGAGTGGCACCATTCAGGACATAAGCATGGGCAAAGACTTCATGATGAAAATGCCAACAAAAACCAAAATTGACAAATGGGATCTAATTAAACTAAAGAGCTTCTGCAAGAAAAAGAAACTATCAGCAGAGTGAACAGGCATCCTACAGAATGGGAGAACATTTTTGCAATCTACCCATCTGACAAAGGTCTAATATTCAGAATCTACAAGGAATTTAAACAAATTACAAGAAAAAACCAAACAACCCCATCAAAAAGTAGGCAAAGGATATGAACAGAAACTTCTCAAAAGAAGACATTTACATGGCCAACAAATATATGATAGAAAGCTTAACGTCACTGATTATGAGAGAAATGCAAATCAAAACCACAATGAGGTACCATCTTATGCCAGTCAGAATGGCGATTATTAACAAGTCAAGAAACAATAGATGTTGGCAAGATTGTGGACAAATAGGAATGCTTTTATACTGTTGATGGGAATGTAAATTAGTTCAACCATTGTGGAAGGCAGTATGACGATTCCTCGAGAATCTAGGACCAGAAATACCATACGACTCAACAATCCCATTTCTGGATATATACCCAAAGGAATACAGATTATTCTACTATAAAGACACATGCACACATATGCTTATTGCAGGACTATTTACAATAGCAAAGACCTGGAACCAACCCAAATGCCCATCAATGATAGACTGGAGAGAGAAAATGTGGTACGTATACCCCATGGAATACTAAGAAGCCAAAAAAAGGGACATAGAAGAAGCTGGAAGCCATCACCTTCATCAAACTAACACAGGAACAGAAAACCAAACACCACATGTTCTCACTCATAAGTAGGAGTTGAACAATCAGAACACATGGAAACAGAGAAGGGAACAACACACAAGGGTCTGTTGGAGGGTTGGGGAGTGAGAGGAGTGAACTTAGAGGACAGGTCAATAGGGGCAGCAAACCACCATGGCACATGTATACCTATGTAACAAACCTGCACTTTCTGCATATGTATCCCATTTTGTTGTTGTTGTTTTGTAGAAATAAAGAAAAATGAAAATAAAAAAAGAGTAAAATTAATTCAATAGAAATAGGAGACTCATTACAACAATGGTGGTATAGCAATTTAATGAGGTTTGGCCTGTACCTCACATCTTATACAAAATGAACTAAAAAAATGAATAAGCATAAATGCTAAAACTTAATAAAAATGATTTTATAAGTTAGTTTTAAGACACGCAGAGAAGGTTCTCCACATGTAATAAAGTAATGAGAGGTGATTATCTCTTCAACAACAATAGGTAAGGCAGGAATCATGAAAAACTATGATTTATTTCTTAGTTGAGGCCTATAAATATTCATAATCAATGAGAGAGGATGTGGGAGTGCACAGTAATATTGATAAGGCAAACAAGTGAGTTCTTAATCAATAGTGGTCATCGTCCTACTTCTTCCTAAAAGGAATTAATTTCCAACCAAACCTGGATAATATTTCTTCTGTTTTTATTCTTCACATGAATAGATACAGTTGCTTCTAAGAGTTATAGAGTTGGGAATTTTGTCCAGCCCTGACATGCATCGAAACAAATGTTATCTATCAACTCAGTGATATGAATTTTAATTTTCAATAAATGAGAATCTCTTAAAGAAATAGGTAGTGGTAGTAATAATGATGAAATATCTTTGCAAAAGATATCAAAGTTTCAGATTGTATAATAGTTTGAACATCAAGTTGATCATTTGAAAAATTTCATTCTTTAAGTATTCAACTTTGTCCAAAGGATGTAGACCTGTATTATGGGACATAATAAAATATTATCAATAATAAATGTGCCCTATTTGAATAAATGAATATTTGACAGTCTTTCTGACTGACAATGTCAGCAGGAAAAATGGAGATGAAACATTTGCATTAGCAGATTCAGAAGTGCTAGAAAAGGTACAAATACATGAGTTGGGGAATTTCATGGTTCTAACTACTAACAATAGAAAAGAATTTTTATACATACCTTTGGGAGTTAAAATAAGAAATAAACATTGTTTTATATCCTTACATTTATTTTCAGAAATAATTTCACCTATGTTACAGTATTTTGGGAATAGCCTCTATGACTATTCAGAAAATATTTATAATCTCAAAATAAGAGTGATTGCAACACACATAAAAAAATCCAGAGGCAGAAGTTATAGGGCTTCCTCCCTATTGAAGGGTCCAACATTCTTCTACTCCAGCTTTCTACTCCATCATTACTGATTCCTGTATCTATTATCAAGTCAAGTCATATATAACTCCAAGATGGTTACCGAAGCCTGACCCATCTCTGCTCTTTCAATTCAACAGATGGGGAAAAACATTAAAAGGGTACATTGTCAACTGGATAGGCTTTCTTTAAGGAACTTTCCTGAAAGTTGAATACATCCCTTCTCTTTACCTTTCATTAATTAGAATCTAGATTATATGGTAACAAGGCACATGGGTTATATCATCTTGTAGCTTGGTTTACCTTATAAATTATATATGACTTTATATGGGAAGAACACAAGGATAAATGTTGGGTATGCACCTAGCAAGCTCTGTTGAAGTCTCTATTGTTATTAGGCCACACTAAATTTTCACATTGTTTCTCTATTTTGGGGGGACCGAATATTATCAGTAAGGAACAATCATTCTTAAATGTATAGCTATACACATGACAAGTATGCAATTACAACAATCATTCTTAATTGTATACATATACACATGACAAGTATGCAATCACAATGCTAGAGACAATCTGCGTTTGCATTTCCACGTGTGCTCAGAAAGTACTTTTTAAATACTTGCCTTAGTGTCATAATCAAATAGTATTGTATACATTTATAGAATTGTACCACTTCAACATTATTCACCGGAGAGCACAAACTGTACTTAATGCATCTGTATCAGTCAACTGTTGCTATATTATAAACAATTAATACAATCTCAGTGACATTTAAAAACAAACATTGTTTTCCTCTCAAGCATCTGTTAATCAGCCGGGGCAGCTCTTCTGACCTTAGTTGGACAGACTCAGTTATCCACTTATTAAGCTCAGTAAGTTGATTCTTCTTCAAGTACCTAGTAGTGAATAAAGAGAACAAGCCTAATGTTGTAAGCCCTCGGTTGTGTCAATTGGACAAACCAAGTCACTGAGTCCAAAGTCGAGAGTCTGGGAAGTAGATGCCTTTGTAAGAATTGTACAACTACATGGAAAGAAGCAATGATAGAGGAAAGAATGAAGAATGAGCTGGCAATGAAACCTACCGCAGTAAAAATCCTCCCATACAGAGTCACATGGAAACCTCCTGAATTTAGGGCCTGACACACTTGACTTCATTGAATAGATTATGTAATGAGGAAGGAAATACATTTTAAATCATCACCTTGTTCAGGCATTTTTGCCCATACCTTCTTAAAAACATTTCCTATATATAGCTTCACATTCTTTCTTTAAAATGATCATTGAAGTTTAGTATATACCAGTTTTCCACTACTTTAATAAGTTCTTTAATATTAAGAACTTATTCATGAGCTGGGCCTGGTGCTCCCACTTGTAATTGCAACTCTTTGGGAGGCCAAAGCAGGAGGATTGCTTGAGCCCAGGGGTTCAGGACCAGCCTGAGCAACATGGCAAGACTGTGTCTCTAACTGAGCTTCTTAAATCTTCTCTCTTCTTTACATGGTTAATCTCATTAGTAGTCTATCAATTGTGTTTATCTTGTCAAGAACCACCTTTTGTTTCATTTATATTTTGTATTTCTTTTCAGTTTCATTTAGTTCTGCTCTGATCTCTGTTATTTCTTTTTCTTCTGCTGCTTTGGGGTTCGGTTTGTTCTTGTTTCTCTAGTTCCTTGAGGTGTGACATTAGGTTATCTATTTGTGCTCTTTCAGACTTTTTGATGTAGGAATCTAATGCTACGAACTTTCCTCTTTGCATCACTTTTGCTGTATCCCAGAGGTTTTGATGAGTTGTGTCACTGATATCATTCAATTCAAATAATGTTTTAAAAATATCCATCCTAATCCCAAAATCTTTTAAGAGCAGACTAATTTCCATGTATTTGTAAAATTTTGAGGGTTTCTTTTGGTGTTAATTTACAGTTTTATTCCACTGCAGTCTGAGAAGATACTTGATACGATTTCGATTTTTTGTAAATTTATTGAGACTTGTTTTGTGACCCGGCATCTAGTTGATCTATTTTTTTTTTTTTTAAATAATTTAAGTTCCAGGGTACATGTGCACAACGTGCAGGTTTGTTACATATGTATACATGTGCCATGTTGGTGTGCTGCATCCATCAACTCGTCATTCACATTAGGTATATCTCCTAATGCTATCCCTCCCCCTACTCCTCACAATAGGACCCGGTGTGTGATGTTCCCCTTCCTGTGTCCAGGTGATCTCATTGTTCAATTCCCACCTATGAGTGAGAACATGCAGTATTTGGTTTTCCGTTCTTGCGATAGTTTGCTGAGAATGATGGTTTTCAGCTGCATCTATGTCCCTACAAAGGACATGAACTCATCCTTTTTTATGGCTGCATAGTTGATATTGAAGAATGTTCCATGCACTGATGAGAAGAATGTCTACTCTGCAGTTATTGTGAAGAATGTTTGGTAAATACCAGTTAAGTCCATTTGTCTAGGGTATGGTTTAAGTTCACTGTTTCTTTGTTGACTTTCTGTCTTGACGATCTGTCTGTGCTGTTAGTGGAGTATTGAAGTCTCCCACTATTATTGTGTTGCTATCTGTCTCATTTCTTAGGTCTATTAGTAATTGTTTATATATTTGGCAGCTCCTGCATTAGGTGCATATACATTTAGGATTATAATATCTTCTTGTTGGACTAATCCTTTTATCATGATATGATGCCTTTCTTTGCCTTTTTCTTTAACTGTTGTTGCTTTATAGTCTGTTTCGTTTGCTATATGGATAGTTATGGTTTTCATTTGTGTGAAATATATTTTTCTACCTCTTAGACTTAAGTTTATGTGAGTCCTTATGTGTTAGGTGAGTCTCTTGAAGACAGCACTTATTTTGTTGGCAGTTTTTAATTCATTTTGTCATTCTGTATCTTTTAAGTGTAGCATTTAGGCCACTTACATTTAATGTTAATATTGAGATGTGAGGTATTGTTCTATTCACCATGTTAGTTTTGCCTAGATACTTTTTTTTTTATCATTGCGCTACCATTTTATCTGCCCTGTGAGATGTATGCTTTAAGGAGGTTCTATTTTGGTATATACCAATCTTTTGTTTCAAGATTTAGAACTCCTTTTAGCATTTCTTATAGTTCTGGTTTGGTAGTGGAAAATTCCCTTAGCATTTGCTTGTCTGAAAATGCAAGCAAAACCAAGTTTGTCATTCATTCATTAAGCTTGGTTTTTCTAGATATAAAATTATTGACTGATAATCATTTTGTTTGTGGAGGCTAAAGATAGGACCCCAATTCCTTCTGGCGTGTAAGTTTTCTGCCAATAAATCTGTTGTTAATCTGTTAGGTTTTCCTTTATAGGTTTCCTGATGCTTTTGTCTCATAGCTCTTAAGATTCTTTACTTCATCTTGACTTCAGATAGCTTGATGACTATGTGCCTTGCTGATAACCTTTTTGCAATGAATTTCCCAGGAGTTCTTTGAGGTTATGGTATTTGGATGTCTAGATCTCTAGCACGGACAAGGAAGATTTTCTCTATTATTCCCTCAAATTAGTTTTCCAAATTTTCAGACTTCTCTTCTCCCTCAGGAATACCAATTAATCTTAGGTTTGGCTGTTTTACATACTTATTTCTTGGAGACTTTATTTATTTTATTAATTATTTTTTCTTTGCCTTGGACTGATTGGGTTAATACAAAGCCTTGTGTTTAAGTTCTCAAATTCTTTCTTCTACTTGTTCTAGTCTATTGTTGAAATTTTCCACTGCATTTTGTTTTTTCTTAAGTGTGTATTTCATTTCCAGAAATTCTGATTTTTTTTTCCTTTATGATAGCTATTTCTCTGGAAAAAACTTCAGTCATATCTTAGATTTTTTTTCTTAATTTCTTTAAGTTGTTTTTCACTTTTCTACAGTATCTCCTTGAGTAGCTTAATAGTTAACTTTCTGAATTCTTTGTCTGACATTTCAGAAATTTCTTCTTGATTTGGATCCACTGCTAGGGGGCTAGTGTGATCTTTTGGAGGTGTTATAGAACCTGTTTTGTCATATTACCAGAATTAACATTCTGGTTCTTTCTTGTTTGGGTAGACTATTTCTTCACCCTGTTCTTGAATTTATTTTTGATTGGACTTTTTTTTTTAATTTGTTTTATTCCCCTCTCAAGGATCTGACTTTAGTGTTTGCAGTTTATTTTAGCCTAATTTGATTCCTGGTGCTTTTAGGGGTGAAGACTCTGTATGAGCTCCTTAGTTACAGAGAGTCTTTACACGCTGGCTTTCCCAGATGCTAGTTGTAGTAGTTGTGTACTTGGTGTGTGAGGAGGTTCACTGTATCCTATGGAGTTGGAATGGCAGGGATTTCTTGAAGCCTATCTTATTCTCTTGTGGTGTATACTTTATTTATTTATTTTATTTTTCCCAAGTACTTTATTTTCTCAGTTGATGATTCAGGCTTCAAGCCAATAGGGGAGGTATCTTTGAGAAGGCACCAGTTGTAGCTAAAGCATTTGGGTAAATGTAATACCCAATGTTGGACAGAGGTCTTAGCCTTGATGCAAGTGACTCTTGGAGCTCTCAATTAGATGTGCTGAGGTTTTATCAGGATGAAGGATGGGAGCTACGTCAACTCCCATGCCAGACCAGCAGGAAAGCTATCCACCTCACAGCCTCACTCTTGTCCCGGTGTTCTGACTATTCAGATCACACAGGAACTTCTTTTCATCTGTAGGAATGTGAATGTTCCAAATAGGGAGGAATTGTTACTCTCACAATTATGATATTGCTCTTTCTTTCTGGATATGGAATGTATTTATGTATATGAAAACTTCAAAAGTTTTTAATTTATGATTATCATATTGTTACTAAATGACCATAGAACAGTAAATTGCACAATTAAAATGGATTTTAGCCAGTTTGTGTGACAAAGAAGGAAGAATCAAGCAAAATGCACTCAAAACTGTTTTACCTCTCTGCACCAAAGCATTGATCTAGAATCAAATTCTAAAGAAGATCTTTCTAATCAACAAAATAAACAAAAACGACTTTCACTGAATTATCAACACAAGAATCCCTGCCTCACAAGGGAAGCTGTACCAGTTGCAGCATGTCTGAACCCAGCAATAGAGTGGGATGTTTGGCCAGCACCAATGTGGAGTTACAAAATTCTCCTGCCCATTCTCTTTCTTAGTACTCCTCTCTCTACACTGCGATCCACAAAGTTCTGGTCTGGATGTCCCACTTTGGTTTACTACTCTCTTTACCAAACTTCGTTACCATTTATAAATTCTTCAGTTACCATTACAATAATATCATATACTTTATTTGCCAAGGGACATATAAACTGTACATACATGTCAGGTTTACTCTTGATATTAGGTTGGTGCAAAAGTAATGACATTTTTTGCCATTAATTTTGCACCAACCTAATAGTTTAGCTATCAATGTACTGCAGTCAGCACCCACATCTTTTCCTTTGGCCACACCAGAGGTTACCTACGTCTTTGGGGGACAGCTACTACACATGCTAATGACTTTCTACATCATGAAAATTTGTCTTTTCCTGAGGGTTTTCTCTAGCTACAAGAGCAAGATCAACTTGTGCCCAGGATACAGTGGAAGTGCCACAAAGTAGGAATTTAGTGTATTATACTTCAGCTTCCTGCACCTTCAGACTGACAGTTGAGGTGTGTTCTACACAGTCTCTCAGGGAGTCTCTAGTAGGGTTGAGCTCTATTTGTCCCCAGCATTAAAGTCCTATTTATTAGATTTCCTTCTTTATTATCCCCACTCGTTTGATGTACTTCGCGGGATCACTTCCCAAATACACTCTTTTAGAAGTTTAAAAGTGGCAGAATATTTATCATTGTATCGGCCCATGTCTCCAATATCTAGAATACAAGTCTCTTAGAACCCAGATGTGAAAGGAACAGCCAATCTCACCATCACTCCCAGTGAGTCACTTGAATAGTTAGTGTATTTCACTCGGCAACTAGAGGCATGTTTGGATTTAAGGCTCTGGTTTTTGAAAGAATATGGTGATTCTATAAGAGAACATTGTAAGATTTCCATTTAGCATATAACAGTGGCTATAAGAGGTTTAGACAATAGTTACTATTATCATGCCTGGAATTTTTATGTTAATTATTATGGAGAGCTAGAGGCACTATTATAAAATGAAAATACAAAAAGAATATGTTGATCACTCAAGGCATTCACCTGGGTGCCTAATGATGTTTCCACGCCCAATAATAACATTAAGCAGGAAATTACAGCAACCAGGACCTGGCAAGGGCATGGTTACTAAGGACTCATTTAATTCTTTTACACTCTGTTGAAGGTCTATGTTACCTGACTAGGCTTGGAGTCTAGACCAGCACAAGTGTTGCCCAAATATGAAGGGACCTTAAAAGAAGTGGTAGAAGAAAGAGGTAATAAATATCAGTTGTATTCACAAGATTAGCTCTACCACATTCAACTTCAGTTTGAATAATTCTTTTATTATAGCTCTTATCTTCTTAAGAATCATAACTATCTATCATATTAGTGAATCGGTGAAGGGCAGAACGGATTGAATGTTGGCCATGAGATCTAAATGATGCAAGGTGTAGACTTCAGGTGACACACTTACTGCTTCACTGAAATCTCCTTAACCCACTACAGAGAATAATGGCAACTTTGGGGGAGTCCTCCTATATGCCAATGGTTTTCTACTGTGTATTTCTGTATCTCTGTTGAGCAGCTTTCTCTGTCTCTATGAATAAGATCGATCTGCCTGCAGGACAGTTGGGAAGTGCCAAGGGCTTAATGATTGCAGTAGCAAACCTCAACCAATGAGGATGAGGATGAATGTGAGTGAATAAAACCCACACTTACCCGTCCCTCAGGACCACAGTTCTGAGACATTTTCTACATAGATTCTCACTGGCATTGAACCCGAGTGATCTGCAGTGCTTCCTGGCTCAGTAATGTACCTTTTGTTGCTGATTCTCCTTTACCTGTCTCCTATCCTCTCACCATGCTTCCATATTACTTACAAAATAAACTCTTAGCAAAAGACCATCTGCTGTAGGGACTATATTTTGGGAAACACAATTTCAGACACTATCATCATACTTACAGCAATATGGGTTTTTGAATAAATTATATTTTCTATAATGAAAGTAATATGTCTATAAAGACCTAAGTACTTAATGAATAAAGAAAAACCATCCATGTATGACAACAGAGTGATTATCAGGGCCAGAAATGAAAAGAGGTCAAATCATTAAAATTATGCACTGACATGAAGAATCATCTTTATAAAGAAAATGAGCATTTTAAATGAATCCAGACACAGAAACTTGCCAGCAAATGTCTCCCTTTACAGGCATTGAAAGGACTTTGAGGTCACATTGCCAACTTCACATGAAGAGGACATCTTCTTTGAAATATATTTTCAATGAATTTGTAACATTTACATTGTGTATGAAGATAGTTCTCTGCAGTGAACGTAAAAGTCCGTTTGCTATGAGTAGAAAGGAAAACTTTTTCCCAGGGAGACCAGGGTCACAAATTAAATTATTTGACTTTTGCTCCTGGTATGTCTGCTTTTATCACTTGACCCTTGCTGGTATGCTCAGCTCCGCCTGCAGTACAGGATCAAACATGCTACTCATCTGGACAAATTTAGAAAACCTTAATACACTCGCACAGGATGGTCAGTTCAAACATACACTTGCTGCAAGCCTTTTGTCCCAAAATAGCTTAATTCTACCTCATTGCTGTGACCGACCTCGGCCAGTGCACTATGGCTGCTCTCCTAGTTACTAATGACTCCTAAGATAAAACCCCATGCCTGCCTTTCATTTCTCATTCATGGATGTCCCTGCAGTTCACACTGCTTTTTGAAACTTGCCTTTCCCTGTCTTGATCTAATTCTAGTTCTTCTACCATATCAGTCAATGACTATTTCCATTTTCTCTACATTTGTTTTATTTATTATCCTACTTCATTGCAGAGTGACAGGAGATGGTGAACAGTAATAAATACATATACATATAATAGTAATCAGTAACAATGAATAAAAGGAAAGAAACATGTATAAAGAGGTAAGAGCATAGTGCAAAAATATCAGATACGGATGCTTATTACAATCAAGCCCATATAGAAATCTGAGCATACAGCTGGTCCTAGACTTTATTTTCTGCTATAATTTTATCCAACCCTTTTGTCTCATCGAACCACTATGCAGATGGATCCCAGGATATTCTGCAAATATGAATCTCTGTTACTAACTTCCCACCAAGCTTAGATCTGCATTTCCTTATTGGCTATGAAACACATCCAAATTGATAACTTGACTCATTTCAAACTCAGCTCATTCCATAATTAACTTATACTTTTTATTTTGGTCTTACTCAGCTTCAAATTCTACCATTTACTTACCCCCTATTTAACACTATGATCATCATTGCATTGTTCTGGATCCTGGTGATAACAATGGTAAACATACTTTTTCTGCTTTGAAGGAATTTAGTGTTTAATGTGGCAAGTTGCCTTTATGGATCCACCCAACAGAGTTTTCAGGGAAACTGCAGACACAGCCTTGTCATGCTCAAAGACCTAGATCAGGATGAGCTTCATATCCTCAGCATGTCCTCCAGCCAGACAAAGAAGGCAGCTCAACCATCAAAAACTGGAAATGAGGAAATCCTATTCAAAACCAAAGTGTCAGAGATGAATGAGGTTTGTTCACAGAGGCATTGAAAATGTAGCTAGTGGAGAAGAATATGCAGAACTTGGGCAAATAAACCAGGAATAATAAACTTGACCAAGAACGGAAGGCACATTTGCTATCCAGTAAAAATTAAAAGGTGATAGTTTACTATTGGTAAAATAACAGCAAGTGCATCCACATAAATTAATATCACTGTTATTTCTAAGGAGCAGAATGCGGATATGATGCTGGAGGGTATTGTAAGGACTAAAAGGAACAAATGACATACGGATTAGGGCTAGGGAAGTACCTGGACAAAGATAACACTTACGATCTGCGGCCAGTGGGTCATAACGTGTCTCCAAATGATACTGAGGCAACTGGCTGCCTATGGATGCTGGTGGAATCATGGTGGTGACATCCTCTCCAGGGAGGTTTACTGCATGGAGAAATGCTCCACAGCCCAGCCCTCTGGGTGGCAAGTCCCTGGTAAAACTCAGGCTGTACCATACAACACTTTTCCAGGGATCTGTCCGAAGACAGAGAGTGAGCCCCTGGAAGTGCTGAATGGCATATTTGGCCTTGTGACTAGATTTATGGTCAGGTAGTTATACTGGAAGAAGTCTACCTACTAGAAGGCAGTATGCTATGATTGTTTCAGGAAATGCGAATTTCCATGAGAAGTTTCTAAGTAGCTTGTGTTTTGTGATAGGTGGGAACCAGAGTTGGCCTGCATTGAGGACCTGTGCTATTTCCAGAGTCCTTATGCCCCACACTACACCCTAACTCCAAATTCCATGTCTCCAGCTCTCGAAAACACAGGTAGCTGAAAGCATTTCTGGCGTCTGCTCTTCCCACGCCCAGCCACCTTCACTTCCCTCTGTAGAGTCAAGACTCTTAGCTGATGTTGTTTTCATTATGAATTGTAAGATACAGGTGGCTTCCTGACGCTGGGAGGTAGATGCTGTTGTAAAGACAGCCCTGATAACTCCCTGCTTCTCACAAAAGAGACACAGAATCATAGGAAAAGCAATGCCTCTCGGGAGGGAATCTCTTTTCTCATCTTCGCCCACAGCCTGAGCTCTCAGTCCCTCTGTTTATTCTCTCTTGGTTTGTGCTTAAACTTGAATGTCTACAGATCTTGGGTCTCTTTGAATCCTCTCCTGGTTTCTGAGAGCCCTTGGCCTGGAAAGGCTGTGTCTCTCCCAGGGCTGGCTTCGCAGTGTGTGCTCAGTGAGGTTGCACAGGGCCCCACACTTCAAAGGGCTCAGCATTAGTGGCTGTCTTGAAATTCTTAATAAATTTAACTTTGAATGTTGTAAGTCAGTCAAATGGGACAACGGAGCACTTGATCCAGTGGGGGCCTGGAGCCTCAGCTCGCAATGCAGTCCTGTATACTGCCACGTTTCTGCTTTCCCAGGACAGGTTCTCAGCCATCTATTCACCATTTCCAGGTGCCCCAGGTCTACCTGGCCTTCCCTACCCTATCTACTGCTGTGGCTGCTGTGGCTGTCCACCTAGGGCAGTGACAGGATTGTGTCTATGAGGAACACCTATGTTCCGTCCCTGGCAAGGGGTCTTAGGGATGGGAAGGTTCTGAGTTACAAAAGAGTTGTTCATGGCCTAAGCTGGCAGTGTCAGGACATAATTGGTTAGGTGAACTGGTGAGAGCTCTCGCCTACCCCTAATTTTTGGGTTGGGAAAGTGGACCTTTGGTTAGGAGAGGTTGACTTCCCCATGCCTGGCAAAGGCCTTGTATTCTAATTTTGTCCTGGGAACCACAATTTATGAGTCTTTCCTGGTCTCGTCTAGTATGCTATAGGCAGTCCCTCTTAGTTGTCACTTTGACAAATCCTTTCCCCGAGACATCTTCTGACAGAGAGAGGAGAAGAATACTGACCAATGTATCTTGAGCTCTTAAAATTTGTGACATCCTGTGCGTAACACTTGCTATTAACAAACTCATTTCATTCTTGCACAACCATAGCGTACACATTCTCCTGTTAGTACCATTATATAGATGATGAAACTGAAGCATGAACATTCTAGAAATTTCACAAAGTCTTATAGCCCAGAGGCTTCATATCTAAAATTCAAACCAAGAATGTTTTTCTCAGAAACCCTTAAAGTTCTGCCTCATTTCAGATGTGAGCTGGGCCAATACCAAAACAGAAAAAGAAGTTTCACATTTCAGTTTGAAATGATGTGGCTTTTTCAGTAAAGAGACTAGCATTTCTGTGGCTAACTGAATTAACCTGTGGGCTTTAGGTTAAGTTCTAAGCACATTTGGGAAAGAATAAAAGGAATATTTAATTGACCTCAGGAGTGCTTTAGAAGATCATCCAGACGTATCAGGGCATCTTCCCAGGGAGGCGGGATGAGATTTAGGAACCAACAAGCAGCCACATAATCTTGCCAAACCCATTAGTGGTCCTGACATGGCTGGAGACCCTGGGATCCTTTCTCCTGACGTGGGAGACTAAACCACTTGTTGGCTCTGTGCTGCCTGGAGCAGGGGAAGCAGATGGTTTGCATGCAGGCAGAAACAGCTGTTCCTCACATGGGGTGAGCTGAATCTTGATTGTTCTAGGCTCTGCTCTTGACAATGACCCCCCAATGGTCCTAGTTCTGAAGCATATAAGCAGGCCCTTTAAAAGACTTTCCTAAGGCCTGAATGTCAAATGAATCATAACCTAGGTAGCAAGGCTGCTCCTAAATGGACATCACAGTGGCTGAGAACAATCAAGGGATAACTGATTTAGTAGGGCCATGCTCAAGTAGGGCAAATCTCTCCCCAATGTAACCAGAGACATCCTCAATGCATCAGCAATCCTGGAAGCTGTATTCATCTGAAACTTCAGGCTTTGTTGGACAATACTCCTGTCTACTGGCACCCTCACACACTCACTGCCATACAACCTTTCTCAGACTGAGTCCCCGTTAGTAGTATCTACCTGCCCTAAGCCCCTAGAATCAAAGATGCTATGTGGAAGGCTTGGACCCAAAGGGAGCACTGGAGACTTGGTCTCAGGTGAGCAAGGGTTTAATTTGACTAGGATAGCTATGTCAGAGGCCACATCTGGTAAGTGAATGAATTGCATTCCAGGCTCTCAACTTAGCATAGGCCTCTTCACCTCATTCTGCCTTGCATGGACATCAAACTGAACAGGTTCCCAACATTCTCTCCTGGGGAGAGCTTTTCCCCCTTTTGCCACTTGCTTAGGGTATCAAAGATGTGGAGATGACTTCACTTTTAGCAATGAATCCCCCAAATGTGTACTTCCCAGCCAACCATTTTATCACTTATCTATATGGTGATACACGCTTTTGTTATTTTCACCAAAGATCCTTGGCACAAACGTAGAAACCAATTTTCCCACAAAATCCTAGAGCTTAAGTAGGATGCAAAGTCCTGTGTGGTTTCTCCATAGTGCGGTCTGTGATCATGGAAGGCTCGAGTTCCCTTCAGCACAGGGACCCAGGTTTGGGTATGCAGGTAGCTGAGTTTTTCCGGCTGAGACCATAATTGAACTGTGAATTCAGTCAGAACATATTTGTAATTCACAGATTTACATACTACCTTCAGGGAATTAAGACGTTATTGTTGACATTTCTGTAGAAATGTATTTATATGAAATCGTCTTCCTCTCCTCAGAGTTATTTTCCAGACTATTAGCAAAATTTACTCAGAAATAAAAGGCATATCGATCAGCCAGGCATGGCTGTGTGCACCTGTAATCCCAGCTACTCGGGAGGCCGAGGCAGAAGAATTGCTTGAACCCAGGAGGCAGAGGCAGAGTGAGACACTGTCTCAATAAAAGAAAAAAAAAAAAAAGGAATATCAATTAACTTCTGAGCAGTGTTCCTGACTATATAGAAAGGAAATCTAACCCTGAGATACAAGGTCAATTACTCAAGAGGAAGTTCCATCAAAGTTGAAGTATGAATGGAATGAATGAGTTAGGTAAATAAAGGGTGAGAAGAAGCTAGCATGTGAAAAGGAGAAAGGTTTTTGGCAGAGAAAATGGCTAATGAGAAAGCCTAGAGGAGGGGAAGCATGGTGCATTTGGAAAATGGTAAAAAAGTCATGCTAATAAAAATGTAGGGCATGTCTTCAAATGTGACTGCATTAAGTGGAAGACAGATTGGTCATTTCAATCTCCCAATAGTTTTTATCCAAGAAGTTGTTTTGGTCATTGAGGTCAGGTTTCATTTTAGTTGAAATAATATTATCAAGTTATAAGGATCCCTAAAACACAGAGTACTGGATTAAGAAATCAGGAAAGAGTCTGTAAAGGGTAAAGGCGTACAGAATGGGAATGAGGATTGAGGGAAAGATTTAAATTTTGGGAAGGAATCCAACATAACAATAGATGAGGCATTTGAGACTTAGCAATTTTTAAAATAATTAGGTCTAGCAGTTAAGCTCTTAGCAGAGTCAGGCTCTGGACTGGTGGTACCACTAATGAAGTGCTGGTCCAGTTCTGGTTGCCATAGATCTGTCAATTTCTAGGACTTTCATTAGATTTAGAAGCAGTTACATGCTTCCTCAGTTGAAAGGGTGACCTGTGGAAATGGGACCAGGAACTTTGGTTCAGATGTTACACTAATGTTCTCTAACACTCAGACTAAAAACTTTGAATGCACTCCTTGTCACCTGTGGAATGCAATTACCAAGGTATGTTTCGCCTCTTCATTGTCTCTTGGCTTTCGTCCATTACTTTTTATCCTGACTACCATAATTATCATTACAGGAAGTTTATTATTTGTGGTCTACTGACCTTAAAATATTGTAAATAAAAGTACAATAAAGCTGTTATTTTATTAAAATTACAGAAAATTAAAACAAAAGGGAGATGAATAGATTTGAAATTCAATTATTTCATATAACTCCTATTTGTAATTACTGATTTAATTGTCTAAAATATCATTTCATACACCAATTAAGGCAAACTAATTTTGTTGTCTTGGTTTTCCTGCTTATTTCCCCTTTATTGCCTTTTCTAATGCTGCTACTTAATCAGAAAATCTCTCTGTGATATGCACCCATTGTATTCATGACTGTTAATCAGTGTGCAAGAAGCTTTCTTAATATTTCCATTCATATATTATTTTTATTTTCATTGACTCTCCATTACACTTTGCATATCTGTTAACATGCTGAAAACATGATGAACCCATGATATACATGATTCACTTTTGTGAGATCCTATGAGGCACCATGTGGAGTCCCAGGAAGGAATAAAATAGCCCTCAGATGTCATTCAAATTTAAGCCCTGCTTCATCTGAAAGCAAAGCCGTACCTAGGGCACACCCATTTCCTGTTTCCTGCTTCAGTGACTGATGAGAATGGGGTAAGGCACGCCCATTCCTTGTTTCCTGCATCAGTGACTGATGAGAATGGGGGTAAAGCACGCCCATTGCCTGTTTCCTGCACCAGTGACTGATGAGAATGGGGTAAGGCACGCCCATTCCCTGTTTCCTGCATCAGTGACTGATGAGAATGGGGTAAGGCACTCCCATTCCCTGTTTCCTGCATCAGTGACTGATCAGAATGGGGATATGAACATCCAACCTCCTTACTCCAAATGCAGACAACTTTGAAGTGTCATCTGAACACAAGAGCTCCTTATAGAGCAACTTCCGAGCACTTCATTGAAATTGTATCACAGCACAACTCTTCCTCCCACGCAATCCTGCCTCCCTTTTTCTTCTGCAGGTGTTAATCCTAAACATTTCTCCAATAAATACTCTCTGTGTTATCTTTATCTCATAATGTGCTTCCTGGAGAATCCAAACTGTATTGCCATTCCGTCATTCCAATATATATGGAACTACTTGTAAGGCAAATAATAACTGCTTTGTACAAAAGACGTAGTTCTAAATGTGGTTGAATAAACAAAGAAGAAACAAAAAATTATCCTACTCACAGGGATCTAGGATGAGAGCTTAGTTAAATACGTGTAAAGAAGGCACCAAGTGATTTACACATATACAGATGAATGACAATGGAGGGTCTGATGCAGAAATCTCCTTTATATGTTTCTTATCTCCAAGATAAGAAGCTCTTTTAAGGTATGAGTATGTGCTGCATCCAGTGACCTGAAAAAAACTGACACTCAATATGTAATTGTTAAATTGATCTCATGTTGGTTTGCTCAGCAAAAAAGAAAGAAAGAAAGAAAAAAAAATCCAAAAGAGGCTCCCACAACAGAGGCTCCCTCTCACAATGATTGAGAATAACTACCAATTAATTTGAATGCCATTTTCTCTGTGGGTTTATTTATTAAATACATTGTCTAGATTTATTGAAACAATAATTATAGCTAAATAACTGTGAGGCAGAAATGTCAGCGCTAAAACCTGAAAAAAGTGCTGAGGTTCACACTGAAAGGAACAACATTCATAATTTCAGACTCTCAGATTGATTGGTTCAGCTTCCATGACAGGCAGGCACTGCCCTCCATTTACAATCATGCAGCAGCTATTATATTCTGTACTTTTTCAATTCTAATTTGCTTCATCTCTAGCATAACCTCTCTGCCAAGGCTAATGCACAAGACCATTATTTATCTATTTTTCACAGCAAGTTGTTTAAGAAATTTTGAGATGGTTATATGGGTCACTTAGCACTTATTCTAAGGGAAACAGAGTTGTGTGTCAATATCTTGCAGTATCATTTTATTTAAAGAAAAAATACTTGTTTTTAAAAGAAGCAAATAGTAGTGTGGTTCAATAATCTGCATATGAAAATAAATAATTAAATTGTTAAATGTATTGCTAAACAACTATTATTTAAGTTTTGACTAGACAAATATAAGATAGCCAAAGTAATTTATAAAGAACTCGATTTCACTGAATGTTGGGATTTATTAAATACATTATTCTTTCTTTTAACACCATTCATCAATGTGACAAAGAGACTGTAGAGATGTTTGTTTCAAGGAAGTAAATGTATGCATTGAAAACTAGGGAAATGGTGATTACTATCGATTTCAGGAAACTGTATTCAGTGGTAGGATCAAAAGTGAGCAATTACATGATTAAAATACATTTTGAATACCTCAACATGAAAGCATGATGATCATAAGTTGCATCCAGAGCTAACATGTCATAAACCTTTGAATTTTATTCCTACACTTACCACCCCCTGCAAATGACTGGGGAAGGATGTGAGGTTTTATTTCTATTCTCTGCTGTTTGTTCAATTCCTTTTTGAATCTCTTAATTAAAGACAATCAATTAATGACTCGTGAGCAATTCATGTATCAAAAATGTCAAAGCATGTTATTACAAAGAGATGTTTTTATAAGCTTAGATATGGACACCTACGTTTCTCTTTTATTCTGATAGATTTGGCATCTACTTTGCTAAGATAGTTTTTCTTTCCCCATGAAATGCAAAAACAATCTGAAATGAAGACATCATTCCAAAGGCTGAATGTTTCAAAAGTAGAAATAACCACATGCACATTACATTAAGTACCTACTTACCCTTTTATTCTAAAGTGAATCTTTGCACTGCTGAGAATGCTTCTCTTTCAATCCTCTCAAATGCTGCCTTTTTTTAATCCTACATTCTTCATACTGTAGGACTCAGAGAGGAAGAAAAAGTTATTGCTCTTTCTTGTACATTCAGACCTTTCTCTTCTCCTCGTGTTTTGAATCTCAGGTCACCTGACTATTCCAATCAAACATTTTTCCTTTTACAGTCATCTTCCCAATATCTAGTCACCCCCTTTTCCACACTCAAAAACATGTTCCAAAGCTTTCTTGAAGATTTTTGTACCTGAGTCACTGCCATCTCCTTGATACCACTGCTGTTACAATTTCTGTCTTCTATGTCCATATCAACGATCCTTCAAATCAAATGGACTCTCACTATCTTGACTTTTTTTCTCCAGTGATCTTGATCTCAATTCTAATCAGTCTTTCAGGATATTCCCATTTCTTACTCAGACTTAGGCCTTGCTGTCCCCAATAACGACAACTCTTTCCCCACCCCAGGATCATTTATACATTAACTCTCTAAACATCACCCTTTATCTTTCCAGAACATTTTCTAAAATACCCAGTCTTTCACACCTTGACAGAATCTAACATTCAATTATCCTGGTACATTTTCATTGAGAGTTTGCTTCCCATGCTCTTCTCACAAAAGTTAAATCTCATGGTTCATCCTTAAACACGATAGCTGAATCTTTTAACTGTCTTTGAATCCCTTCCTTTATTGTGCTTCTTGGGCAATAATCTGACACTTTATTTATTTCTATATAGTTGAATGTGGGTGGAGGAAAACAAGAAACAAGGTAGTCTGGTATCCCATTACTTTCATGCCATTTACCTAAAGTAGACTACAGTGGCTCCTAGCCACAGTCTGGCATTTCCCTGTTCCAGTCACTCTCCCAGTCTACTAGACAGCTGCTTCATTACCTTGCCCATTGTCTTCAAACTTCCAACCCTACTTGAAATTCTCACATCTTATGATTTTGCTTCCCTTCATACTGGGGAAAGAAAAATACAAAGAAGATTCAAAAATACAAAAGCTTTCACTACTACTTTGACCCAGTGAACTGGATCAGTACATTATACCATTTTACTCTCTTGTCTTTCTAGATAAAATATCTCAGCTCCTATTAAAAAAATCAACATTTACCTCCATTTTGAACGGATTCTATTCTCATCTTCAGTGACATTATCCTGGAAACTCTCTATATATCTCTCCATTTTCATGCTCAAGGAAATATACCCAGTGAGACATAAAAAATACTTTCAATATTTACAACTGGATCAGTCAAATCAGCTATAATGGAAAATACTTCACTCACAGGAAGAAAGTAACCACTTGATGCCCATTATTTTCACTGATCCAGTCAGTTCTCCGGCTGCACTAGTTGAACAGGTTAAGCTTAATCTTAGAATGGTGAGCAATTTATGGTACTTTGGTATCTTCCTTTTAGGTGCTTTGGGCGTTTTAAATTGATCATATAGGGCATGGAAGGCAGCATTAGAACAAAATTAGAATAGATTTGAATATTAAGCAAAGGGACTGCAGCAGAGGCCCAGATATCACCACTGGAGGCATCAAGGGGATAAAACTGTACTACGTCTCCTCCACAGGAGCATGCGAGCATTTGTGGTTGTAGGTGGGTGCTTCTGTACTCTCTCCCAAACAGCAATCCTTTCGGCTGTTACAAAATGCAACTATTCCTTTTGGGGACTTCCAAGTCCTTTATGGTCAGTCCATATGTTGTGATCACACTGACCACAAGAGGTGATCATAGGAAGACATATAACTTAGGACAGGCCAAACAAATGCGGTCTTATGATTTTCTCTACTATAATCAGAAGAGAGGAACATTTTTCACTGGAGATGGCAAGATAGTGGAGTACATAGACGGTGTTTCCAGTGGCTATTTTTACTACTATATGTAAAGAGACATCTGTTAATGAAATCAGTAGATCTAAAAGATAATGAAAGGCATTAGTGAGGATATCATTTGAGCATCGGGCTTGGTGCTTTCTAAGTCATTCTTCTCTGAATTTTCAGTTGATTGTGACAATAGTTCATAGTTGAGTTAAGTTTCCATCATTTAATCAAGAAAGAGTCTTGATTAATACAGATATAAAGATAAAATAGAATATAAATGAACAGTATCCAAACAGGCTAAAGTGATAGAATAGTGACTCCATGGCATTGCTTCTGGAAGTCACATGGCATTGCTTCTGGAAGTCACAGCCGACCAACAATTGTTATGGTTCTATATTATTTGTGGTTACATACAAGATAGTTGGAGTTTGACATTTGGAAAAAGTTTTCCCTTTTACACTTTGAAAAAAGAGAGTATGCATTTAAACACCAAATAGTAGACTTTATTAACCCATATTAGCAACTCACTCATCAACCTCTTTACCTGACCTTTTCAGATAATTTCTACCTCCCTAATTTTCAGAGGACCCACATTACTTAAATTGCTGTTGTAAGAACTGATCATTGTGGAGGTTATTGGTTATTGGTTTAGGGAGAAAAACTGAATAAATCTGAGCCGATTATTTTTCCTTCTGGAAAGTACGTCCTTCTGGTCAATCCTATTTGTTCAATAATTGCCTCCCAGCTGAAGTTGAAGATCCTTTCCAAGGAACTTAAAACTTGGAATTAGGGAGAGAAAATTATTTGGGGGAGAAAATTACTTGGAGAGAAAATTAGTTGCACTGAAATATCCACATCTTATGTTTTTGGTTGCCTTATTCTAATGTGCAGAGAGGTAGGTTGAGAAAAATGGAACAAATTAAAGAGACATCCCAAAGGAAGGCTAGGATGACCTCCCCGTTTCCCCCACAAGATCTAGGTCTCCAGTTGTATTTCTGAGGCCCTGAATGGGATTCCCTAAAACACTCTACCATCTTTTTAATAAATTTATTTTTCTGCTTAAGTTTTAGTTAAGTTTCTGTTATTTCAACCAAAAATAGTCCTAATCATAAGACAATTTATCATGTGCCAGTAAAGCATAAGATGCAGTAAGCTGATAGATATAGTGGCATAAAAACTCTGTCTCAACAAAAGCATTTGATCAGATTTGTCATGATGTTTTTATAAACAGGAGGAGAAATATGGGATGATTTAAATCAGAGACTGTTCTTACCACTTCTGTGACAGTGAGTAAACGATGCTGGTTAATGATGCCAACTTTTTGATAGTTTACAGCCTTATGTGACTGGGCTGCATTCTCAACTTTGTCTCAACAGTTTTTAACTTAATAAAGCGAGTGAGGATATTGATAACATGTTTATCGAAATCAAACATAACAACAACATGGGAGGTTAGTAGAATTTTTATTAGTTTTTTAAAACAGCATACTAAACAGTACATTAAAATTTAAGGGATAATTGTAAACCATTTAATTATAACAAAAAAATCCCAAAGACAAACAAAAGATAGGAATAGATAAATCTAAATAGCAGAATATGTAAAATAATGTTGATTATTTTGAATAAAATTAAGCTCACTTACTTCAGCAATGTGATAAAACTATTAGAAATGCTCAAGCAGTGTTCAGCACTATTGATAAACGTATTGTGCCCAGGACAATGTCATAGTTCGAAGATAAATGAAGAGTCTTTAAGTAATAGCCTAACATAGTGGAGTATATGTTGAGAATAATCATCTGGTTTATGAATTTGTAGTAAATATTGCATGTTTAGAACCAACCATTGAACTATTAGGATTGGTTATTGCGATAGTACAAATACTGAAAGAAAGTTGTAGAAGATGACCTAAATGTGGGTAAAGTTCGTTGCTGATTTTTTTTATTCTACTTTAAGTTCTGGGGTACATGTGCAGAATGTGCAGGTTTGTTACGTAGGTATACACGTGCCATAGTGGTTTGCTGCACCCATCAACCCATCATCTACAAATGTATAATTACATACCTGGCCTATTTACCCACTTACACCATTGAACCCTACTATAATGGTTGCAAATTCATTTTTAAAATATCTAATCTAAAGTGACAAAGACAAAGGGAGAAGATATCAGTAAAATAATATTATACAGCTTTGAAAGATAGGAACATTTAATAGAGGGAGTAGTTAAAATCTAAGATCTACAAGAAGGATCTACAGGAAGAGGCTACACATGGTACTCACCCAATTTTCCCCCTAAAACCCTAAGAGACTCCAGACTCCAACTGTCGGGTGGACCAGTGAGGTGAAATGGAATTAGAATGGAAGACATACAGGAAACAAGTGTCAAATTTGTGTTAAAAAACAAACCAGTGCACGCCTATGTCAACTTCCTCACAGTTGGATGATAATCTTTTCATCTAACCTGAAGATTTTTGCTATTTTCAATTAATGATTAATAAATTAATTTAATGCATTTGTCAAGCTATGGAGAAGGTGACAGCAGAATGAAAATATGAATCTTGCTGCTGCGGGTCTGGACACAACGCAATTAAATTCAAGTTTACAAACTAAACTTGGGAAGCTTCTGCCACCTTCTCTGCAAAGCAGGATGATACATACTATCTCCATTACACAAACTTGAAAATGGTGTCTCAGATGAAAGAAACCAGAACAAGCATGCGTGGAAAATAAAGTTATAACATGGAAGAAAAGGAAACATGGTGTGGTGTGCTATGTGTAGATAAACAATATGTGCATAGTCATGATATTCTAAACGTTAATTCAACCATTGATTATGATATTGGTATAAAAGAACAATGAAAGTTGGGAAATTGAATTGAAAGTACTTTAAATTTTAGCTTTTTTTTTTACATCTCCACTTTACCACATACAAATATTTTCTCTTCCCCATACTCCAAGTATTGTTTAAATAATTATGGCTACCTAAATATGTTTATTACGAAGTTGCTAGTGTACTTCAATTCTTATTTATTGCTTTTGTTTTCCTGGTATTATCAATTTTGCTTGTTTGGTTAATTTCTATCTTCTTATTACTAAATCACTTTCAAACTTTCTAATGGATCTCAAAACGGTTAGCTTTTTTTTTTTTTTTTTTAGTACAGTTCAACAATTCATATGGTACATAAATCTATAAGGTACCATTTGTTCCATTTTGTCTTCTTCTCCAAATTTTCATCATCATGTTCCAGACTGAGCTGGCTGATCTCTAGCTGGCCATACTGCTGTTATTTTGCAACTTCTCTTTCCCATTTATTTTGGAATTCTTTTTGTGTTTCTTCTCTGTTGGATAACCAATTCTTGGCTATCATGTATTTGTCTTTCTTGATTTTCTCTCTCCCCCTGGTGGAGGACAACCTTCAGAATCTTCCTGAGAAAGGGTGCTTAAGAAGTAAACATTCTCAGGACTTACATGCCTAAAAATGTCTGCACTTTACCCTTTCCCTTAATTGCCTTTTTGGATGTGTAAACAGCTCTAGATTGAAAATCGTGGAAGCCATTATTTCATTGCCAGCTTCTAGTGTTGTTAAAAAATAATCATCCTGATTATATATTCTTGCTTTTTCCCTTATAGAGGTTTCAGGTTTTTTTTTTTTTTTCCCATTGATTCTGTTAATTTGGTATTTTTTTCCATTAAAAATAAATTTTCTTAGTTCTGGAAAATGTTATTTTTTTATTCCCTTGCTATCTTTATCTTCTTAATGTATTCAGTTTCCTTTCCTTTGGTATATCTATAGATATATCTATAGATTTCTCTTCTGTTTATTGTTTTTATTTTCTCTTTAATTTTCAATTTCTATTTTTGGTGAGAGATATTATTTTCTTGAGCTACGCCCCAGATGAAAATATCACCCTGTAATTGTAATTCTTTGTTTTCTCTCCATATCCTAACTCTGTTTTGTTGTTTCTTTTCTAATTTTATGAAGTCAGGGACTTTGTCTCCTTTGTACTATGCCTGTTATATAATAGAATTTCAAGAGCCTCAAAAGCCTTTTTTTTTTTTTTAAGTTAACATTATCTCTTAAATGTATTTCTAAATTTTCTTGATTAAAAATTCCCATGATCACATTTTTAATTTCCAATGGCTTTTTCTTTATTCTTTGAATGTTCCTTTTACAGCAACCTGTTGTTTTCCTATGGACAGAATAAGACCTCTTCTCTTTTAAGGATGTTAGTAGTTTTTTTAAGTTTCCCTTTGCTCACTTTACAGTCTAATTTTTTTCTACTGAGGTTATTTTGTTGTCTATTTGATTGAATTCTATTTTCGCGTTGTGTGCTTTTCTCAATATTTGGTGATCTTGGCTCTCTGTTCACGTTTAAGAGAAGGATGAAAAAAATACATACCTGACATGAGACTGGTATGAACAGACTGGGATTATGGGCTGATGAGCCTAAGGATCATCTGTTGGTAAATGGGCAATCCACTCATATTCCCTTAAATGTCAATATCACAAGTAATTTCTCTTGCACTAGATGTCCATATGTTTCCTGGGTTCTGAAAGCCTTATTTGGAGCTTTCTAAGTGCTCATTTGGGGGGAAAAAAAAAAACAAAAACAAAAATAAAAAAACAAAACTTTAGATTCTCTCTAGTATACATGTAGGAATTCTTGAAGTTCCCTTATCTTTAGCAGATACTTCACCCCTGCAGTTAGGGGGACCTGGTAGCTCTGAGTTTAAGTCTTTATGACTAAATCTCACCAGAGAGTAAATTTCCTGCCTCAGAATAGCCTGACTCCATGAGTCAGCTGAAAGTTTCCAGTATTCTATTTGCTCTTTTTGCAGGCTTTCAATCAATCATCTTATTTTTCTTCAGACTTACCAGCACCCATTTCTGCAGAAATACTGGTTCTTTTACTTCCTGAGTTTCTTCGGGGTTCAGAGGCGAGTCACTTGGCTTTTTATTGGTGGTAATGCTTTAGCTTTGCCTGCTCTGATAAGTATCTTCTCATCTACCTAGTTTCCAGCTTCCAAACATTGTCGATGTTACTGTTTATTTATTATTATCATCCTATCTCCAATTTGCTCAGTCTTCTTCAATGGCTTACTGGAGCTTTGCGGGGGTTAGTTAAAATGAAATCATGTGTTCTTTCTGCATTTTTAAATTGGCAGTCTAAGCATACAAATTAGAAATAAGGCTGAGGAAAAAACAGCTGAAATGCTCAGAAGTAGCTGTTTCTATAGATAGAGAGTGTGGTTATAATATTGTTGTTGATTTTACAGACATCTTTATTTTTTTATTTTATTTTTTTTGAGACGGAGTCTCTCTCTGTCGCCCAGGCTGGAGTGCAGTGGTGCGATCTCAGCTCACTGCAAGCTCTGCCTCCCAGGTTCACGTCATTCTCCTGCCTCAGCCTCCCAAGTAGCTGGGACTACAGGCACCGCCACCGCGCCCGGCTAACTTTTTGTATTTTTAGTAGAGACGGGGTTTCACCATGTTGGCCAGGATGGTCTCGATCTCCTGACCTCGTGATCCGCCCGCCTCGGCTTCCCAAAGTGCTCGGATTACAGGTGTGAGCCACCGCGCCCGGCCTAGAAGTCCTTTAGTAAAATGTGACATATATTTTCAAATAATATAAACATATTATTTTGATAGAAAAAGAAATGATTTAATTAAAAAAACTGGTAAATTTTTTTGTTTAATATGAACATATTATTTTGATACAAAAATACATGATTTAATTAAAAAACTGGTAAAAATTTTATTTTTTGAACTTTGCATGTCATCTTTTCATTGCAATTTTCAGACATGCTTGGATCAAAAAAATACCTTTTTAAAAACAATTTGCTGGTTACCTAAAAACCATTCCCTCACATCAATTTTTGAGTAATCACATAAAGAGTTAAGCAGTTGCAAGGTGGTTCTAACAGAGGCAGAGATTTAAGCATGTCAATTCTCCTCGGAATTATAAATAGAATTTAGCAAAGAAAATTTTAATATAATCAACTTTTTAAAAATTATTGTGAAGTTTACACCCGGAAAACATAGATAATTAGGAGCTCAAAACAAGCTTTTCTTGAAGGGTCTGAAGAGATATTGATATTGCATGCTTTCAGTCTAATTTGAGTGTTCCAGAGAATGAAGTAAGTAACTAAATTTGGTTTCTGCATTTGAAAATTAACAACTCATTGTAGGTTTAATACATTTTGACAGATTGGCTTTTGTATTTTTCCCAAATATTAAAACATAGCTTGTAAAAATATTGAATGATTGATTCTACTTTTAAAAGCTCAGTTAGTATGAAATGCCTGAGATTGCTGAATGTCTGAAGACATTCAAATGTATTGGAGGATGCAAGAAGCCTTACCTGCTTATAAGATGTGCCTGGCCAGGCGCGGTGGCTCACTTCTGTAATCCCTGAACTTTGGGGGCCCGAGATGGGTGGATCATTTGAGGCCAGGAGATTTGAAAGCAGCCTGACCAACATGGCAAAAGCCTGTCTCTACTAAAAATACAAAAATTAGCTGGGCATTGTGCCACGTGCCTGTAATCCCAGCTACTCAGGAGGCTGAGGTGGGAGAATTGCTTGAACCCGGGAGATGGAGGTGGCAGTTGCAGTGAGCAGTGAACTCGCCACTGCACTTCAGCCTGGACGACAGTGCAAGACTCTGTCTCAGAAAAAAAAATATAGTGTGTGCCCAAAGGCTTTTTCATCAGCAAACTATTAACTAATAAACTAGACAACCAACCAACCAGTCAAAAGATATACGTGTGTCTAATTATTATTATTATTGTTATTATACTTCAAGGTCTGCAGTACACATGCAGAACATGCAGGTTTGTTACATAGGTATACGTGTGCCATGGTGGTTTGCTGCACTCATCAACCCATTACCTACATTAGGTATTTTTCCAATGCTATCCCTCCCCCAGCCCCTGACCCCCATGACAGGCCCTGGTATGTGATGTTCCCCTCCCTGTGTCCATGTGTTGTCATTGTTCAACTCCCACTTATAAGTGAGAACATGTGGCATTTGGTTTTCTGTTCCTGTGTTAGTTTGCTGAGAATTATGGTTTCTACCTTCATCCATGTCCCTGCGAAGAACAGGAACTCATCCTTTTTTATGGCTACATAGTATTCCATTTTGTTTATCCAGTCTATCATTGATGGGCATTTGGGTTGCTTCCAAGTCTTTGCTATTGTTAATAGTCTTGCAATAAATATACATGTGCATGTGTCTTTATAGTAGAATGATTTATAATCCTTTGGGTATATACCCAGTATGGGATTGCTCGGTAAAATGGTATTTCTAGTTCTAGATCCTTGAGGAATCACCACACTGTCTTCCACAATGGCTAAATTAATTTACATTCCCACCAACAGTGTAAAAGCATTTCTATTTCTCCACATCCTCTCCAATATCTGTTGTTTCCTGACATTTTAATGATCACCATTCTAACTGGCATGAAAGGGTATCTCAATGTAGTTTTGATTTGTGTTTCTGTAATGACCAGTAATAATGAGCATTTTTTCATATGTTTGTTGGCTGCATAAATGTCTTCTTTTGAGAATTGTCTGTTCATATCCTTTGCCCACTTTTTGATGGGGCTGTTTATTTCTTGTATATTTGTTTAAGTTCTGTATAGATTCTGGATATTAGCCCTTTGTCAGATGGATAGATTGCAAAATTTTTCTCCCATTCCGTAGGCTGCCTATTCACTCTGATGATTGTTTCTTTTGCTGTGCAGAAGCTCTTTAGTTTAATTAGATCCCATTTATCAATTTTGGCTATTGTTTCCATTGCTTTTGGTGTTTTCATCATGAAGTTTTTGCCCATGCCTATGTCCTGAATGGTATTGCCTAAGTTTTCTTCTAGGATTTTTATGGCTTGAGTTCTTATGTTTAAGTCTTTAACCTATCTTGAGTTGATTTTTGTATAAGGTGTAAGGAAGGGGTCCAGTTTCAATTTTCTGTATATGACTAGCCAGTTTTTCCAACACAATTTATTAAATGTGTTCTTTTTATTTATAATTTTATTCCTATCTCAGGAAACTGTGCGTTACATTGGCCACACATTTTTCAGTGCAATGTGTTATGTGACTTGGTCAATATTGTCTGGTTATTAGTGAAGTTTGAATTTTCTTTTCTTCCTACTCTTCCTACCCTTCCTTCCTTCCTCTTTCTATTCCACTTCTTGTTCTTTCTGAACATTGATTCCTTCACTACCCATCTCTAATATTTAACGGCACAGCAGAAACAGTGGGACTTTTATTTATAATCTTTTCAGTGAGGAGAGAAAAAAACAATTCCTAACTGAAAACTTAGTAAAATAGGAGGTCCATATAATAAGTCAGGTCTTCAAGGAATCAGAGAGAACCTAACAAATAATCTGGCCTTTCCCTTTGTTGGTGGGACCTTGCAATTTGGAAAATGGTGGCCACTTCATTCACTCAGCAAAGGTGAATACAGCACGTATATAAGGTAGTGATTATTTTAGCATTCATAGCAAATGAATATCTTGATTCCCAATAAGTGCCTGGCATCTCATTTCATATCAGTGAAACATAGGTAAGACTACTTCTTCTGAATGATACATGATTGACTTTTTATGTTTGAAAGAGTGTGGAGAAGGGATTTTCTGAACACTTTGTGACATGGTTACGTTTTTAAATGGTAAATTTATGGTAATTTTCAAAATTGTGAAGAAGTCTAGAAAAAAGTAGCTTTGAAATATAAAAGGATGTTCTCATTAAAACTTTGAGAAGCATATCACATTGATTTAAAATTTAAAATGAATTATTTAAAGTATTTCTTCAGACTCACAGACCCTATCCTCCTGCCTAATCTTATTTTAGAATTTCCTGACTTAAGTAGAAAAAAGCTGTGTTTTGAACTCTGTTCAAAGGTTAGGTTTTGAAGACCTGTGTTTCTTCAGATTAAATGTGATTATACATAATATCTATCAACATTAAACAGCACATTACATTTTGGAATTTGACTTATTTTTAAAAATCTACATGGATAGATTTACTTTTATATTGGTAAACAAAGAACCTAATTACACGTGCTTTTTCTCTCAAGTCTATGGTTTCCATATTTGATTGTTTCATGTGAAAATGCATATTTTAAGATTCATTCTTACGTCCACAGATGTATGTAAAACTATCTTGCTTGAAAATAGTGGGAGTGTCTCAAGGCATAAATGCACGTTTGGTCACCATATTTGGTCTCCATTTTAAAGATGGCATTGCATTGTACTTGCTAAAAAAAGTTCTAAATGTTCAGATTATGAAAGAGACAATTTTAGTTATTTAATTAAATTAACTTTCTTTAAAACAGAAGTGAAAGGTAGATATTTTTAAAATTACTCTTTAAAAATTCTAAAACCGATTTATGACTTGTTTAGCATTAGTTAAAAAATTCTAATTTTCTCAAAATGTATATGAACTGGAAATTTTATTTAAAAATTGTTTTAATTGCTTAGAGTCAGAAGAAAATGCTAATAAACAATTTACAACCTTAGAATAATATATTTAGCATAATTGAGTCTTTTGTTTGTTTGTTGATTTGGTAGCTGTAACTTTAAGGTGCAGATGGTGAAATAGACTCTAACAGTGCTTTATTGCTCACACTGTCTCTAGAGTTTTAAGTTCCAATTGCACCTATAAAAAGGGGTAATTAGTCCTTTCTGTTTTATTGCCGTTAAGGGAAAAAAAGCTGTTTCAGTTAACTGCCAACTGGATATTATTCTAGAATAAAATCCTGGTATCAGTAACTTCTTCTCCTTTTCAAATTCCAAGTCAAGAGTTCAAAACATGTGAGAAATGTCACCTTCTTAAATATTATGGTCTATTAATTACATCCTTGTAGTGAAGTTTATTGGTGCAATTAGTCGACAGACAGGAATATCAGTCTTTATAAAATTATACGTGGTGGGGACAAGGTTAATACTAATTTCATAGGCATTAAAGTTATATTTGAGTGCATTCAAAGATAAGAGAACCATGATATTAGTAAAAGGATATCTTTTGATTTGTTTAAAAGTTTGAAAATAAGAACATACTCAAAGAATATTTTTCTTCACAAATCCAGTAGTGTTGGCAGATTGAAAATGTGTAATTATAATTATTTTCCATTTAGACATGTATTATTTTGATAGCAATTTCTCAGTAATATCAAATATAATTACCCAACTTTAGAAAGTAATTTCATTTCTCCCTACCTACACATGTGGCTATAATATAAAAAGTGATAAACATTTTGTTTTAATCAAAAGCACAAAGTAGGTATTCTAGCTTCCAAAATAATTTTCAAGCATGTCAAAAAAATTCATGTCAAGTATTAGCTTATTTTTAACTTTAGGATTTAGTGCCCTATAGGTAATGTGGCTTAATTCAGAGGCTTTGAGATATTTCTGCATAACTTTTACTATCTCGAGATGTGAAAACAAAGAATCCCAAGGAAGATAAATGAATTGAAAGGATCAACATGCCACATAACCAGTGATGGCATTAGCATTTGTTTGTGAATTAATTATATTAATGGTTATAATTAGGATAATTTGAGCTTTTATATTAGTATAATGACAGTTTACTTGTACTGTTTTAGTCTATGTTTTAATTCTGCCAACTGTGAAATGGAAGAAAATGTCAATACAAAGAACAAAGCAGAATTTGCAAAGGAATGGGAAAAACTACATCAAGACAAATGAATCTTGAATTAGCTCATGAGCTGAATAATATCATCAGTTTTTGTACTTGTAAATTTATTTTTTAAATCCATATATAACATGAAAGATCGATAAAGACAGCTGCATTTTTAATTCAAATAAGATCAGCTGTTTGGCAGAGGAGGCAGAGAAAAGAAAAATTGCTACAACGATTTAAGTGAAGCAAGAAAATCAAAGACAAAGTGAAGCACAATGAAATCATCATGTAAAATACACATTAAAAGTACCTTCATTCATTTTAGAAAAAAATGTTTGCTTAGTTTGCTTTTCAATGTATCTAGCATAGTTTATATGTATTAAAAAGTTTTCTTAGCTATCCTTCAATGCGGACATAAGAACATTAAAGGTAAAAACAATTTTTGTTTAATTTCCTATTTAAGGAATCTTAGTCCTGTTATTGTGTTGGTCAGCATTATGCTATCAGCACAGTCTATTTTAGGCTATGTGCTATTTTGCCTTTTTTTAAAGGAGAGAGTCTTACTCTGTCCCCCAGGCCAGAGAGCAGTGGTGTGATTATAGCTTACTGCAGCCTGAAACTCCTGGGCTCAAGTCATCCTCTCACCTCAGCCTTCTTTCTGAGTAGCTAGGACTACAAGTGCATGCCACCACTCCTGGCTAATTTTTATTTATTCATTTATTTTTTCTTGGTAGTGACTAGGTCTCACCATGTGGCCCAGGCAAGTCTCAAACTTCTGGCCTCAAGTGATTGTTCGACCTCAGCCTCCCAAAATGCTGGGATTACAAACATGAGACACCATGCCCAAAGTATTTTACCTCTTACGACAAAATCTCCCCCTGGCATACTGATTCCTACTTTGTTTCCCTATTCCTCATTCCCTGTTGTGAGTGCTATATGTAACCCAGCAACCACAGCTCAACTGATCAGATATCTACACTAATTATTAATAGGGGCCGTCTACTTACAAGTTGCCTGGATCTTAACTATCTATTAATAGATGCCTACAATACCAGCTCATTCACCTACCAGTTTTTCAGTTGGATTTTTTTTCACTGAATCTGCTTCTTGTTGTCTTGTCTGAAAGGTCCGCTCCAGTTAAGGGCTCCCTGCCAAACTGTTTCGTGTAGCCACTGCTGTTAGGCTCATAAATTGCCTTCTCTGTCTTTGTGATGGTTTCTCACTCTATCATTAATAGCATGTCCCACTCAGTTGCTCAATGAAATTCAATTTTATCAACAAGATTCACTGATTCAAAAATAGTTATTGATCTCCTTTCTAAGCAGTTATAGGTGCTAATTATATAATGATAAACAAATAGACATAGTACCTGCTTACCTGAACCTTCTATTTTAGTGAGCTGTATGTATTACACTCACATAAACATATGTAATTAAGATTTTAATGTCATAAAAAGATAACAATCAGGATATTGTAATAAAGACTATGAGAAATAACTGAATTTGAGAGGACAGTCTCTGTAATTTACACTTTTTGAAGATTTAGCTATTATTATAATTAATAAAATTATTAACAATCATTATTATATTATTACTATTATTATTGCAATATAATAGTTATGGACATTTTATTGCGATAAAACTCTAACAAGTGACCTTTATTGGGAGCTTAAAATATGCTACGTGCTCTTCTAAATATCTTATATACATTAAATCATTTAATATAGCAAACAAATCTATGAGAATGGTGATATTACCTCAATTTTTACAAGTGAAGAAAATGCAATAAAAAGATGAGGCCACCTGCCTAAGGCCACACTACTAGTGAAGGTTTGAGAGGGAACAGAGTGAAGGTGATCCAGTGCCAGTGCCTGTACTTTCATCACATTGCTATACCACCTGTCAGGAGGCTGAGACCCAAACCTCACCTGAGTTGAAATTTGCAAAATAATAAGAATTCTGCCAGTGTACCGTAAATAGAAGGAAAAGCACATGAAATGCCGATCACATGGATTAGATCTGGAATGTAGTGACTATGCGTGTGGGCAGAGTAGCTCAAAGTGAGGACTAAGGCATGTTCACGGGTAGATCCTGCAGGACTCGGAAAGCTAAGGGACGTCAGGAAGGTACTCTTTGCAGGCCATTTACTTCATCCACTTTATGTCTTCCTGTTTGATTTGCTTTGCTTTATTTAGCTTTGCTTAATCATTCCAAGTGTTTTGCAGAGAATTAATTGGAATGAAGCAATGACAAATTGTTCAAGAACAATTGGTGTAGTTAAGAAGAAGACAGTGATGATCTCCACGAGGGTTGTAGCAGGAGAAATGCAGAAAGTTACACAGAACAGAATTACATTTGAAAAAACAATATATATGTGGGACTATGTGGGAGGCTCTTATTCTAATAGGTACAGATACATTAAAGCTAAAATAGAAATCCTTTAGGAACATTAAATATTCTGGATTTTAAGAAAATGGGCCAATACTTTTGCTAACTGGATGAATGTGATAGCTAACTAACACAATTGTTAATAGAGGAAACTTCTGAACCTGTTGAGAAATAAATAAGCAATAAAATGATAAAATAAAGAATTATAAACATACAGATTAAGGAAAACAATAGTATGAAACATATTTTTGTAAATTTTCCTGCATGCTTATATTATAAAATAAATGTTATAAATATTAAGAACTTACAGACGTAATTAATAGCAAGAGGTTTAAATAATTAATCATTCCAGATTCACTTGATAGATTTACATATAATCACAGAATTAGTGGAGGAAAGAAATGGAGCAGCTGTCACATACTTGAACACGAGAAAGTGTTTTATACAAAGTTTAGAAGTTTTACTTGCACAATTAATGCAATAGACTGAATGTGTCCCCCTCATCTCCCATATTCATATGTTGAGCCCTAGCCCCCATTGTGATGGTATTTGGAGATGGGGCCTTTGGGAGAATATTAGATTTAGATGAGGTCATGAAAATGGGGCCTTCACAATAATAAAGAAAGGGGACCTTTATAAGGGATAAGCACACTTATGAGAAGAGGAAGAAACAATATGGGGGGCTGTCTTTGACATTTGAGGACACAGTGAGAAGGATTTCATCTCCAAGCTGGAAAGGGAGCCCTAACAAGAACCCAACCTTCATGGCCACCTGATCTCAGACTTCCAGCCTTCAGAATCATGAGAAAATAAATCTCTGTTGCTAAAGCCACCCAGTCTATAGTATTTTGTTACGACAGCCCAAGCTAATTGAAACCATCAGTTTTTTAAAAAGATAAAAATACAGTGAATAACTTTAGATAGAGACAAATGGCCAAGTACTAATCCAATGAAGATTATTTTTGGTAGTTTTAGATCTAAGATTATTTGAATCTAAATTAAACTAATAATAAAAAAAATCAATTCAACTTGGAATACTCTAGGCATTATGCTTAAAGGCTTCAACAGTGACCCAACCCAATGTATTTGAGGGGTCAAACATTTTACTTGTATGAATAGACTAGGTGTCTCTAAGGGAAAGTGAAAATTGGAATTAATTTGAGAATTCTGCTAGTTTCCAGAAAGCAGCAGCAATACTTTCAACATAAATATTAATGAGTAGTGTAAGTATGGGAAACAACCCTACTGAGTATGGGAATGGATTAAGAATCCTTCTAAATAGTAAAACGATTAGTAGTAGCCAGATTGACGAGAACAGTATACATACAGGTGTCTGTTTTCCAAGGTATTAGACTGATATTAGCAAAATATCTAGTCTTAAGAACAGCTTACTCCTTTGAAACATGGCATTTTGAGGAGTGCCATCCTATACTTGGAAGATGCTAATGTTTTAGCATCTTGGCAATGCTTGACATTCTTGAGGAAATTTTAAATTATATTATTTCCCAGTATTGGAAATTAAAGGCAGATCACTGTGCTTTGATAATTAATTTAAGAGAGGTTAAGACCGGCAATTGCTAATGAAATTTTAAATCTTCATTTAGGACAGAACCAAATAAAATGTGACAACACAGAAATGTGTCTTAAAATGATCCACAGGGTAGGTCCAAATTTTTCTCAGGAAACAGTGTTCCACTGCAGAGAAATATGGTATGAAAATTTTAAAATATTATGTGATTCCATAGAGTACAGCTTCTCTTACATTAGCCGAATTGGTCATAAGGGGGCTGAAATCAATTACAAACCATAGTGATTTTATTTTGAGGTCATTTTAATCCCGTTAAAAGTAAAACTTTGTTACCTGAATAGAGATGTATATTCACATAGTATTTATTATCTATACAGACAGCTGGAGTGAGAAGCAGTCAATCTCATTTATCTAGAAACATCAAATTGCACATATTCATGATGGCAAAATAAATTCTTGATTTATTTGATTTAAGATTTGTATAGAATCTGTCAACATAGTACTCATTACTTCCTTATTTCTTATTTTATAGCCATTAATCTTTTCTTTTTAAAAAAAATATTAAGGTAAACTTACCTCTTTGCCCATAATAGGTGCCATCCATCTCGCCATCCTAAATTAATGTATATTAATAGTTTATATTATTTCTAACTCTTTTATAATAATATTTAAAATGAAGTTTTTTAAAGAAAATTGCTCTTAGGCTAAGTTGAAAATTATTTTATGTACTGCACATAAATGGCAGTGACAGATCAATTTTTTGAAGGGAGAGAGATAAAGAACTTCAAATAAATTTAAACTACCTTGAACATTTTCCAGATTCATATTCAATTGCAAGTAGGTTAATCACTTGTTAGGCTGTGAATGACTCACCTTCTATTTTCTCAGGTTCTTAGAATGTGAAAGTAATACGATATTTGTTTCTTCTATGGTAGACAACCATATATACTTAATGATTTGCTTTGTTCACTTTATTTTAGACAGAAAGTTTTAAAAATGTATAATTGGTATTAAAGTGAGTAAATTCTACTTTTACTGAAAGTGTATTTATCATTCTGACATTTTACCTATGTATATAATACATTGAAATTTGATTTAAGATATCACTATGAAGTCCAGTCATAAATTATAAATAGGCACCTAATTAAATACCATTCTAAACTCAATACCCTTTTATCTAGAAAAGACATCATGAAATGAACTTTGCATTAATAACAAAGTATAGCAAAAATAAAATCAACTTATTCTAATTATGGGTGGCCTTCGGTTTACTTAACCAAGCATATGCATCAAATACAATATCAATATACTTAGCCTTTGGTGACAGTGGCAGGTTCAAAGTCTTTGGAGGCAATTCTTCCTTCTAATGTATTATTCGTCATGGTGGTGCAGCCATGTATCTGTAGTAAGGATTGACAAAGTAGCAATGGAACAAACTTATAATAAATGAAGAATTGGATAAAGTTACCTGTGAAAATATGCTAACAGAATAAGCATCAATTACTGTTGGGGGAGATGAATTATATTTTATGACCACTGATAATGGATTCTGAGTAAATAGGTTTACATTTCACTGGGGAAGGTTACTGTAAATTGAAAAGATGCAGCAGAAATGCAGTTATATAGGAAGCAGAGGGAAAATCATTTAATCTGATGAGTGTTTTTATGAGAAATTTTGACTCATGTAATAATTATTCAGTGTAAGTGGTGAAATATTATAATAGATATTTGGAATAGGATTTGGAAACTGGTAACAAGTGTATCAGGATAAAATTGAAAATTATGATATGTGGCCTTTTTTTGCATGTAAAATTTCAGTAGTAATTGAATCAATTTTGTTATTTAGTGCATTAGAGAAAAAATTATTTCCTAAGGTCTACCAATATATACATAAAGTCCTTCTTTTCATTGATGTAACAAATATATATACATAACCTGTCAAATTAAATTTCATTCCTGTTTTATGGTGGGCATTGTAAAATGAGTTAACTGATGAGCAATTTCCTTTCTTATAATGCTGTCAGCAAACATAAACCTGATACTGCAATTGACAAACTCACCAAATCTCACTCTTCCTCTTCCCTTAGAAGAAAAATGCCAGAGCAGGTGCTACATTATGATCATCAGAAAGCCATTCTGTTTAACATGAATAATGTCATTCAGAGGGTTAGCCATCTGTTTGCTGAGTGTTTTTCAGACCTACACCCACAGCAGCACAAAAGCAATGCATATGGGTGCCATAATCATGGATCTTCCAAAAAGCTTTTGTCTCTTGTAAAAATGAAGTGAGATTATTTTAAGAACTAAGTTATATTAGAAATGCAAGCACTTAAATGCTGTCTTTTTTTGTTGCTTTGTGGATTCCAGATATGTAAATTAAATACTGTTTGGGTTTCTGCGTGTAATTTATGAGCTTAAAAAGGAGAACTGAGCAAATTAATTATAGTTCAAAAATGTGCATCACTGAGACAAATGCAGTCTGTTGTGCTTATATTTCTTGGACTTTATATCCCATTTTAAAGTGTAATTTTTTCCAGAATATTTATATTGTATTTTTACTTTGTATTCCATGTTAGAAAACTAAGTAAAGAGTTTCCTTTCCAAATACAGTAAGCAAACATTGTTCATTAAATATTTTCCCAGAAAATAAAGCATAAGGGAAATTGAACAAAGAGTTAAATGAAATCAGATTTTCTTTGATGTTTCTCACTCTACTGCCGTTCAAATGATAATTATAGAATTATCTTTAGTTAGAGTCCACTATTTTATCACAACAACATAGTGATGTTTCCTCCAAGATTAATTCAGGAAGCTCCTAAAAAACTAATTAATATAAAATAATACTTGAAAAAAAATACCTGTATAACTTCAGTAAACACATCATTAAAAACCTTAAATGTGTGTGTGTGTGTGTATATATATATATAAATGTATGTGTGTATGCATATCTATATATAGGCATATATAGCATAAGTCTTCATGTTACTTACTCTAGCCACAATCATTACATATTTCTGAAAAAAAAAACACTCTTCCTCAGACATATGATTGTCATTGTATTTAGGAAATGACTGATAACAATGTTCAATCTACTTTAATGAAGTCCAAACTTATATCAGGCATTGAAATATTTGACAATTAGTTTTGAATATATTTGAACGTTTAGAAAGTGTTTTGAGCAATTTGAATCTATCCAATGCATTTTTTGATATTTTTAAAACAATATAATACAATATCAATGAGATTTCCTTGTAAATTAGTAAATCATATGCATCAAATTCAGTAACTGGTGGACAGATAAGCACAAAAATATACAGAATTTCCTGATACTACAATCTACTAGAACCTCATTTTAATACATAAATTTTTAAAAAACTATTAAAATAACTTTATATCTACCTGCCTGGATCTAGTAAAAGAGTAACTTCAGGAAGTTCAAGCGCTTGCTTAGGACATTTGGAACCCCAGCATCATAGCAATCATGAATATGTATGAATTATGTTTACTGGTGTTAGTGACACTCTACTTATGGGAAATGTAGAGATGCATCAAGGGAAATGTACATAGAAAAGACACAGTTGTGATTTGAGACTCTTAAAGGACTACAGGCAAGGAAGAGAAACTCATTCTACAGACATTTCAAAGTAAACTAATACATAGTGAGTTTTTACATGATTCTAATCTACATGAGTCCAATCCACTATTTCTAGTCTGTGAAACCTAATTTGACCTTGATTAGTGGAAATGAAGGCTTAAAGATGACAGAAAATCAGCACCTGCTCAGTGATGATGTACACAGAAATTTTAACTTCCAAGAAGGTATCGATGGATTTTTATTCTATACTGTAAGCTGAGCACAAAGAAGAGAAAAAGTGGGTCAGAGCTAGAGGTTTGAAGGTCATTGGAAACAAGATGAAGGCTTGTATATATTTACAGGCATGGAAGAAAAAAATCAAAACAAAATTTGTGTTTTCTGCTTTTGGAAAATGATTACTTTAGATGGTGACAGCATAGGAGGTTACCACTTTCAGTTACCCAAGACTGAGATGTTCTTTCTGAATGCAATGATCTGTTCACTTACGGGACTAGTATGACATTGACAAAGGGAGCAATTAATACTATTTTAAAATTATAGAATATATGTAAAACAAAGTTTAGGAAATAAGTCTCAAATTTTGAATAACAGCTTTCTTGATTACCCCATATAAAGTTATCCCTTCCATGTTTTTGCATAGATCTTTATTATAATAGTAACCACGTTGATTCCCATTTATTTATATTTTACATTTCTGATTTATCTTGTTTATTAGGTTATCTGTTCTCTGAAATCAGAACATATTTTATTTCTTCTTCATGTTCCCAGCACCTGGCACACAATCTACTATATAACATACACAATAATATTTATTAAACAGATGAGTAACAATAAAACTATTCTAATTACATATATTGATACTGTGCATATTGATTTGATTAATTTCAAAGTCATCTAAAAGTTATGTTATTTCCCTTACTCTGGGGAACAAACATAATTTCAGATAAAACAGTGTTGTACTGATCTTGAGAATAAAGTCCAGGACTAAATAAATAGATGTGGTAATTGCTTTCTTAAAACATATATTCTGTCAAAAAAGTCAAAGTCAAGTGAATGAGAAATCTGAAGTTTACAATATATGTGTGACTTATAAATAAATAACTCAATAATTAAAATAACTCATTAGAGGATTGCTACATTTGAACTTGTGTCATAAGGCTATTATTCTCCTAATGATTCTATGCAGTTTAGTAGAAAAATTGAATTTCCTTAATTATTTTTATGCTCTTCATTTTGCATGTTAATTTTATCATTACTAATAGCAAACATTCCTTTCAATTTTAGCCAGAATAATTTTAACCCAAATCAACTATGCCCTATTAGATTTCTGATTCTGAAGATGAAGAATGAGCTAGATTGTATTCCAGGGATTCAAAAGGAAAGAATTTTAACATAGAATAACTATAGAAAAGAGAAAATGTGGATGTACAGTTTGAAGTATTGGTCATAAGGATGAATTATAGTGGTTGCCTATTTTACAGAGATTTTAACAAATATTACCACTTTACATAGACAATGTTTGTGTTCCCCTAAAATTCATATGTTGAAATCCTAACCCCAAATCTGTTTGTTTTATAAGGCAGGGGCTTCGGTGGGGGGCTAGGTCATGGATGCAGAGCCCTCATGAATAGAATGAGTATCCTCATAAAAGGGATGATAAATTACCTAATTGGTACAATGAAAATTACTCAGGCAATGGTTATACTAAAAGCCCAGGTTTCACCAATATTGCAACATATCCATTTAGTATGCAACATATCCATATAGCAAAACGGCATGTGTATCCCTTAAAATTATACAAATATAAAATAAAGATAAGCAAAAACAAAAATAAAAGATACCCCAGAGATTGAGCCTCAGCACTTTTTCTAAGTGCTTTATGTATATTAAGTCATTCACTTCTTATATCTACCCTGAGAGTCCAGTTTACAATTTTATCTCCATTTTATGAATTAGGAATAGAAGCAAAGATCCACACCGAGTAATAGGTAAGAATGGGAATTAGGACATATAATTTCTGGTTGTTAAATATTCCCTTTAATCGTTCTTCTAAATTGTCCCTCAAGAGCAAGGGGAAGCATCAAAGTTAGCATGTAAAGTAAAATAAAAGGAACCAGTAGAGTCAGTTGAAAATGTACAGGTCTGCTTGGCCTTGTAGGGAGAGAAACAAGGAGAAAAGATTGCCAGAGATGTGCAATAGTTTGAAATCTTACAAACAGTGGGATTTCCAGAACAAAAAAGACAGATGCTGGCTTACTTAGTGATCCATTCATAGCTCTCAGCTATGAGGTGTCCTCTGCGAGATGGGCCTTAGATTGGACCTATGTCTTAGTCCATTTTGTGCAGCCATGACAGAATAGCACAAACTGGGTAATCCTCAAAGAACAGAGATTTACTTTTATAGTTCTGGAGCCTGGGTAGTCCAAGATCAAAGGGCTGGTATCTGGTGAGGGCCTTCTTGCTGCATCATCCTATAATGGAAAGTGAAAGGGAAAAAGTCCCCGTAAGAGACAGCAAGAGGATCAAACTCACTTTCATAGCAAACCCACTCATGATAAGAAACCTACTGCCCAGCCTGGCTAGTATGGTGAAACCCAGTCTCTACTAAAAATAGCCAGGCATGGTGGCATGTGCCTATAGCCCCAGCTACTTGGGAGGCTGAGGCAGAAGAATCACTTGAACACAGTAGTCGGAGGTTGCAGTGAGCCAAGATTGTGCCACTGCACTCCAGCCTGGGTGACAGAGCAAGACCCTGTCAAAAAAAAAAAAAAAAAAAAAAAGAATGACTACCCTGTTAATGGCATTAATCCTTGAATGAGAGCAACAGAAACCACAGAGACCTGGATTTGAGTCTGGTGCCATAACTTAATTGCACTTTGGGTTGTCTTCCTGTAGAATGTGTGAGTAGTATACTTGCATAGAGAACAGTGTGCATCAAGTATTTCTGACAAGCAGAGTTGGCTGTATAAGACTGAATGATCATTTGAAAATACCTGTCCTCTGTCCTGAAGAAGTATATTCTATTTTCTTGACTCTCCTCACATGGGACTTGGCCTGTAGCTTGCCTTGGCCAGTAAATAGAGAGCAGGAATACTACATATCACCTCTGCACAAAAGCTTTATAAGCAAGTACATTGTTTGACATTATTTATTTTCTTCTGCCATGCTGAGTGGCAGGGTCCAATTAAAGGCGGCTCCATCCAGCTGAGTTTAGGATAAAGCACTATGTGGGACAAAGCTACCCTAGAGTCACTATGAACATGTGATTTTCATAAGAAATAAACCATGGTTTATTGAGCCTCTGAGGTTTGGGAGACATTATCACAGAGTAACATAGCCTATCTTTTTGCAGTAACTTTATACTGTCTCAACTTAGCTATGCTGGAAATGCACACACACACACACATATATGTGTGTGTGTGTGTGTGTATATATATATATATATATATATATATAGAGAGAGAGAGAGAGAGAGAGAGAGACAGGGTCTCACTCTGTTACCCAGGCAGGAGTGCAGTAGTGTGATCTCAGCTCGATGCAACCTCCATCCCCTGGGCTCAAGACGTCCTCTCACCTCAACCTCCAGAGTAGCTGAGACTACAGCCATGTGGCACTGTGTGTAGCTAATTTTTGTGTTTTTGGTAGAGATGGATTTTCACCGTGTTGCCCAGGCTGGTCTTGAAATCCTGAACTCAAGTGTTCTGCTCATCTAGGCCTCCCACAGTGCTGGGATTACAGGGGTGCGCCACTGCACCCTGCTGAGCTATATTTATTAGTACACTTTTCCATATGTGATTCTGAGTTAGAACTGGACAAAAGAGAAACTTGCATGAGTCGTGGAGACAGAAGGAAAGCAGCAGCTGGCATTGTCCAATGGCAAGAGTGAGGCACTAGGCACTGTTGCTACCTGTATTAGAGCGCCTCACGGTAAAGACAGAGTAGTTAAAAGTCTAACTTACCCTTGTGAGTTCTAATTTGTGCTCATGCGTTTCAGTTTCCCCTTTCTGTCTCTCACTATACACCTAGTGTTCCCAACCTTAGCTTCATAATAGAGTTGCATAGACTTTTTCACTAGTTTTCACAATCGCTGAGTCTAATCACCATAATAAATCCATTATTCTACACTGTTCTACACAGATTTATTCTGTCTTTCTGATTGAACCCTAATTTATAAATCCGTTAGAGCCTCTTTAGTTGTAACTACCATATGTTATTTGTAAAAGGCTTTGCATTCGTTATTTGTAAACGTTACAATAATTCTTCAGGAAAGGCATTACTACTTGCAATTTAGAGATGATAAATCTGGAAAAAGAAACATTGTTTTCCAAAGGTAAAAGAGCTAGTGAGCTGTAGAGCTTGCATTGGAACGCGTGTTTTGATGGTGTTCTTTTACCTATGTCACCATTCTCATTACAAAAACTTTATTCATTATAGATACGATACTTTGCCGATATAGAACATTTCCATTTGGAAGAAGTCATTTTGCACATTTTTACTGCCAGCTTAAAACCATTTCTTGAAGTATGGAATGTAGAAGTGAGCTTGTAAGAGCAAAACTGTGCACCCATTCTAGAGGCCAAATAATGACAGGAGAGAATATGACCCACAGAATATTACTTTGCATGCTGCAGTGCATTTACACACAGTAATGAAGGCTTTAATATCAGCAGGAGAGAGGAAAGTGACAATGAACATTAGAGCTGAACTCCTGCATTCTCTCTCAATGGAGCATGAAATAAGGCATGTCATCATGTCAGCATATGCTAGGAAGGATTTGCTTAGACCCCTGTCCTTTCAGTACAGTAAGTCAGCTTCACGGTGAGTCAGATTCTCCAACATTGTGACTCTTTTAGACCTTCTCATTTCTTCCCCTATTCAATCTTCTGCCTTTGCAGATTTACTGTGATACTAAATTGCTACCTTGTCAGGAGTATGTAGAAGCCTTTTAAGTTTCTCATACAGTGGTGAAGTTTCATGAAAGGCAGATTATTATAGTACTGCAAAAATATCATTTTGTAAGAGAGAAAAGATATTAAACCATGTTAAAAATGCATCTTCATCTGCGCTGCTCTTCTCATCTAACCATGCCATATAAATAACATTATTATGTTAATATTCATCCTAAATTTGACTTCATATTGTGGTAACAACACAGACTCAAAGCTGCTACAAATGATCATTTCAAAAGTACCTGATGTATATTTTATTTGTAGTAAAATTCTTACCAAGTCAGGTTAACATACTTGAGATTTCTAGGCCTCACTAGAAAGTGAGATTACCTAGATTATCTAGATCTGGATAATTTCAGATCTGCGTTGCAAGGTTTACATTTTATGACTTTATTTTTCCAGGCTTTGTCTTAGTTCTTGCATAATTATTTAGCCCCTAAAAGGTCTTATGCTATGTTAATAATAGAGAAAGTTTCATTTTATTTTCATTCTGTTTTAAGGTTTCACAAATGCTATATCTGAACAAATTAGCATAAATTCTAAGAAAGCTTATTGCAGATGAAGTTCTATTAAAAAGCAATCATTATCATAGAAATACAATGTTTGAAGTTAAAGTATTAAAGGATTCCATGTAATTCTTTTATATTCAGCTGGCTAAATTGTTATTTCTATTCCACAGGTCTTTAAAAAACATTTTAAGGCACATTTCAATGTTAAGGCTTTATGCCAATTTCAGCCAACTTGGAATGTAGTCCAAATACAGGTAGAACAAGAAAAGGCAGGAGAAGAGTGTAAGCAGGGTCTTAGAGTCTGAAATGTATGTGGTATGTTCAAGAGACAATGAAAAGATAGTTTCTCATATACAGTAGACTTCAGAACCTAAAATTCTTCTTCACTACACATTGAAATCACATGATGTTAATAAGGTGTCTCGATGGTAAGAAAAATGTTCTATGTAAGCTTATGAAATGTCCTTATTCGCATATCTGTCTCACAAGTTTATAACAAACTTCGATAAAAGTTCTAAGAGTATCTGCTCTAAAGAAACTTGCCTAACTTGTTTAATTACTATGATTTGCATTTGGAACCAGATTATATTGTTGACCACATAATACTATTTCATAACAAAAACAATTAAATATACTTGGTGTCAATGGATTCATCATATGTATAAAGCTTATTTGTGTAATAACTCAAGTGAAGAATTAGTTGAATTGTGCTTGTGTAACATTCTTATGTTAAGAAATACATTTTGTTTCTTTAAAAGTTCTGTCCTCGAACTGCACTTTGTTTTCTTATCTAATCTATAAATAATTGAGTTAAATAACCTAAATGATTCTCCCATTTAAGCACAGCTATTTGACAGATTTTCTCAAAAAACATCAAATATATATTATGTTTGAGGCATATAATCCCATAAGTGGTAGAAATACCAATGGCAATTATTTTTAAACTTCTCTAAGAGCCAAGAAAACAAAACCTAACAAAAAAAAATCTACAAATATTTAATTTTGAGCCTCAATTCAAGGTATACATTGGTGGTAGTGAGATGAACAATGATTTAGGGGATGCTATAGAGATAGTGCTTACTATTTTATGGCTTACCAATTATGACAAATCCATTCTTCTTTTCCGATTTCTGAAAAAGTACCTTGCTAGATATTGAATGCCTGTTTTTTCTGCCTTTCAACCATACTGCAAAATAAAGTATAAAAGAACCAGAAAAGCCTGTTTCTCTTGATACTGCTTTTAAAATTTTATTTTATTTTGAGAATCCAATGAGTACCCCAAACAGATAGAACATATCAGAAATGTAATAAATATGTCTTTGTTGAGATTATATTTACAGCAGACTCAAACATCCTAAAATAGAGCTAGTCAAACAATCATGAATTTCTGATTACTTAATACAAATAAATAATTGAAGGATAATATGTATTGAAGGATATATGACCTTTTTTCCATACTTTTTTTCCCCACAATTGAGTATCCAATGCTTAAGAAATATATATTTTCTGAAAGTGACCTGAATGTTTGTGTTTAGACTTGATCATTTCTAGTTTTACTTTGACTTGTTTGTTGGAGTTCAAACATGCACTATTCTAGATTTACATTAAGTACATCTTTCCTTTTGAATGAAATTAAAAATAATTCCCATTCATATTACTATTGGTATTTGGATATGGTCAAAACTCTTTGACACGTAAAAAAATAGTCTTTAAAATAAAACGAAGAGACTTAAAAACTGTGTTTCAAAGTATCCAAACTTCAGATAGTAGCTTACTAAATTTTGTTTCACCACAAGAGTTATAATTGAGTAGCTAATGTGATTTTTATTACCAGATTGCAGATATACAGTATTGGAGTGATAAGGGCCAGATGCTATCTGAACAGCGGGTCTTGAGTGAGAAAAATTAGCTCAGCTTCTGTGGTCTTTGTTTTTCAGTCAGAACACATTCACATCACAGCTGGGATTCATACTGGTCTGCTCATTTCTGGTAGTCTTCCTGCTCTTTCTGCTTTAAAGAGAGAAACATATTGACCAGAAACCAACATGCTTACAGGCGTTTGACCTTTAAAAGAGAATGAATACTTGTAAGCACTAGATAAGAAAGTTATATGATCCATTTTCTTTCTTTCGAGTAAACAGCTGGGTTCAGAGAATGTGTTTCTATATATCAAGCAGCACTTAGGACTCATTTTGGACCTCAGAAGTAAATTATAACATTTTGATATGTTGAAGGACCTTGGACAATTACCTAAAACTTAAATAAATTACTACCTCTTTTATTAGGAAAAATACTTAACAATCTTTGGATTAGCCATTTAAGGCAATCTTTCTCCTCTAATTTTCAATTTAAGGATATAAAGACTTGATTGCAATAACAAAGTTAGGAAAATGTGAATATACATTATACCTCCAAGTATGAAAACTCAGTGAAATCAGTGAACAAAATAGTTTGGTCCATGCTTTTATTTAATTTTGTACAGAATTATGAGTTCAGTGACAGTGTTAAATGTTCTAACTTAAGGAAGAAATGTATTTTATTAATTTTAAAGATTCAGCAGCATAAAATACTTTTTTTAAAAAAAAAAGTGGAAATTACTTATCTAGTCAGTGAATCTGTTCTACATGATCATTTGATATATTTGCTATATAAACTCAAATTAAATTTCTTTGGAAATATTTGAATATAGGCTTCCCATATCAGAACATAAAAGTGCTAAATTCATTCTAATAACTGTGTATTATTATGTAAAAGGATTATTGCAAATACTTTTTTCACTTACAGTAAATGTGTGGAAATGTCTGTCTTCTTTTCTGTTTTAGTGCTTATTATTATCTCCAAATACCAGTAACTTTCACCGAATGACGTATATCCCCTCCAAATCCCATGTTGAAGCATGATTCCCAATGTTGGAAGAAGTTCTTGGAATTTTAACACAAAACTATTTTAAACCCATACCTAAGTGGAATCTACTCTTGCCTTTCTGGTTCTGCTACAGTGTGTTACTTCCAATTCTTTCCTCTACAAGAGCTAGAGTGACATTTTAATGAGGGTGATTTTGATCACGTCACATTTTTGTTACTATCTTCTATTGGTTTTTTTAAATATCCAAAATCTCTAAGGGGGTCTACTATGTCCCAAAGAAAACTATCTTTGCACACCACCCTCTTTTACTCCCAGAGTAACAATCATGCCAGAATGTCACTCTTTTTCCTTAAAATTTTTCATAGTCTCATTTGGCTTATGGTTTTTTCACATGATTTTTTTTCCTCCCTGAAACTCTGTTTAAAAAAAAAAAATTTGCCCAAGGGCCACTTGATTTCCCTCAGTTTAAATGCTATTTCCTCCAAAAAGTCTTTGATCCTCATTTCAGTGACTATAGGAAAGCATGAATATTTCTTCAAAACCATTTCAGTTTTCTTGCATCTGGGGCACATGGTGAGGTAATAGTATTCTCTCTTAAAGAGTAGAGGCATCATCACGAAGCTTACTGAGATTTTAGACTTTTACTTCTTATCTGGAATTATTATTTAATTTTATTCAGTTTCACAAGCAAAGAGTTGATCACCACTAGATTCACCTCCATAAGAAGTTTTATTATAACATTATGGCACAATAATTTTCATGACGGCATGATAATTTTTACTTATTGGGTAACTGCTTGTGATATTTGCAGAATGCTGATGTCCAAAATCATCATATTATGTTTTGCAGAATCCAATAAAATATGAGAAGATTGGGTATAAGAGGACACAAAATTCTATAGATTCTGAAGGTTGGGTATCTCTCCAATGAAATGGAGTTACCACCAGATAGAATCTAGCTTCCTAGTATACCAGCCTCTCTACCAACAACCGGTCAGAAATATAAAGATGTTTAGAGGCTTACATTTGAATTAATCACTAGCATTAGAAAACCAATGATTGCCTGTAATAATAAATGAACCTATAAAAGCATCTCTAAGGAAAGCAAAGTCAGTGAAGAGAGTAAGAGAAATAAATAAACGCCTATGTCTACTGAGATAGCTAATTATTATACTTAGGGGAGAAAGACATTAAAGCAGCTGGCCTATAATCTATTAGCATCCTTGAAATTAGCATCCTTGAAATTACTGGTAAAGATCTCTGTTTAGTGTGAGTTTGATTTACTGATCTGATTCGTTGTGTCAGTTGAGCTCCCATGAAGGAATAAAAGGCTTACAAAATGAGAAAAACATTTTAATGGTAATTTACAACATGATGACTTAAAATAATGAAAAATTTGGAGGATAACATTGGTAAAATCTCAAAGAAAACAGAAAAATACAAAAATAAGAGATGACAAGTAAAATTAGAGGATTAACACAGGAAGTGTAAAACCTTCCTGGAGATACTCTCTGTACTTCTACAGCCAGTAAAAGTAGATTAACAAGAAACAACAGACAGAAGAGAAGGAATTATCAAAGGATTGCTGTATTAAAATTTCAGAACAGAACATATGTATCATCAAATTAAAAGGAGCCTTAATTTATTTTTACTTATTATTGATTTTTTTATTATGAGCACAAAATTTTATTATTTATTATTAGCACACTTTTTTTTTTAAAGTCTGTATGTGATCCTGTTTTTTAAGTTTCTAGTCACAGAGAAAGACAGTACGCTACCGCTGAGATACATCAATAGTGACCTCAAACCATCTCTCCAGGCACATAAAGTAAAAAAATTGAAGGCACTACTCAAACTTTTGCTGCCTTAAAGCATCGTGGATTTTTGTCTGCTGCTGTATATTCCATTTTGATTAGACAGGCGTTAGCATATAACATTCATAGCATCAAAAAATTCATGAAAATGAGTTAAAATGTCAGCCACACAACTTTCTAAATGTTAGAACTATAACATCTAGCATGGTTATCTTGGAATATCAGCATGAATTTTTTACTCTAAAAACTCTCACAATGTTAAATTCAACATTTAATGTGAAAGATTTATGTGTGCAGCAATGCATTGGAATCACCCTGTCAAAAGGGCTTTCTTTCAACCCTTCTGAAGGTGAGAAAGTGAACGAGGCTCATTTTTGGCTACAGCTGGTACTGCGCTCAGTTTTCTGGTATTATTTTGCTCTGGGGTCAAAAAGCAGAATCATGAGCCATGCCCAAGCCAGCAATCTGAAGTGCAATATGAACTGTTTAAACTTCTCTCTTCAGATCTGTCCATTCAACCACCAATTGAACGTTTAGGCTATCAGATACTTTTCTGCGGCTGCCTGTTTGGTTTTGTTTTAAACATTTAGTAGTTACTGGTAGGTATGGTAGTTTCTGTTAAGCACACTTGCTTTGTTGAGTCCCGGAGAGGATACTAATAGTTTAGTTTGTCCTGATATATTGTTTTTAGTGATCCAGACCTGTTTACGGATGTCTCAGGCAATTGTCAGTGTTTTGCTTTATGCAGCAATATAATCCTAAAGACAGAGAGCCATCTATTTAACAAGTTATAAGATCTTCTGAAGTTTTAGATTTCAGTTTGTCCTCAAAATGATTTAGAAAATTAGTTCATGGCTCATTCTACATCTCTGCATCCTGACCTCATACTAGATTGGAAATGATAACCTTGTTGGAAATTATTAAAAAGAAAAAAAGTGACAAAATCATTTGTCTCTCTAGTGGGAAGCATGAAATCTTCATATTTTTCATGTCCTTTTAATTTTGCCCCAAATCACCTTAGACATTGTGATTTTTATATTTAATAGAAAATCCCAATACTGACGCCAATCTGAGCTAACACATAAGATTATAATATCCTATCAGACTTATGCAAATCAGAGATCTGTTCCAGTCTGAATTAAGGTTCACTAAATATCAAAGAAGTAGTCAGTTAAGAAGCTGAGGAAAAGCAAAGAGATATGTGGACATTGAAAAAAATTTCCACAGCTTGCTTCTCATGTTGGCCATATCCCTCTGGTGCAGAATAATTGAGGTCTCTAATGAAGTCTGCAGAATTCCACACACACACAGGTATGTTTAAACTATAAAACTTTTCTGTGTGTCAGCCAAGAGACTTGTATAGCTTAGGAGATATTTTCCAGGGGGCCACAGCTCACAGATCCTTGGATCCATTTATTATATATATTCTAAACTGGGACCATCCTTCCAAGGGGTTTTGTGGAAAAGCCATGTATGCAAAGAGATCTCCAACAGAGAAGGAACCAATAAACCAAAAGCAAGGCAGACAAATCCAGTTCGTCGGTAAAAAGCAATTTATTTGGGAAATTCTGAACAGAAGTGTGATCTTGGATAGCAAGACCAGTAGATATCTGCACTATTACTTCCCAGACCCAGGACTTATTTTCCATAGGGAAAGGGTATATGTGCTCTATAGAGACAATTGAAGGCAACTTCCTGAACAGGCAAGAATGCTATGTGCATCATGGTCTATAATTTGTGTGATCACATCAAGATTGCTCTGATCTGAGGACAGGATTTACAGTTAGTACATGTTTAGACTAAGGACAGTAAACAAAGTTGGAAGCAGAGGGCATTCCCAGGACTGATGTTATTCAGAAGTCAACAAGGTGGATTATCGTCCAAGACGAAGTCACTTTTGCCACCACATAAGGACTTTGCAGAGATAAGTTTAAAATGTCTTCTTTTTTATTGTTGTTGTGTCTCTGCCAGGCTTTAGAATTTTAGACCAATATCCCTGATGAACATCGATGCAAAAATCCTCAATAAAATACTGGCAAACCGAATCCAGCAGCACATCAAAAAGCTTATCCACTGTGATCAAGTGGGCTTCATCCCTGGGATGCAAGGCTGGTTCAACATACGCAAATCAATGAATGTAATCCAGCACATAAACAGAACCAAAGACAAAAATCACATGATTATCTCAATAGATGCAGAAAAGGCCTTTGACAAAATTCAACAGCCCTTCATGCTAAAAACTCTCAATAAATTCGGTATTGATGGAACGTATCTCAAAATAATAAGAGCTATTTATGACAAACCCACAGCCAGTATCATATTGAATGGGCAAAAACTGGAAGCATTCCCTTTGAAAACTGGCACAAGACAGGGATGCCCTCTCTCACCACTCCTATTCAACATAGTGTTGGAAGTTCTGGCTAGGGCAATCAGGCAAGAGAAAGAAATAAAGGGTATTCAGTTAGGAAAAGAAGAAGAAAAACTGTCCCTGTTGGCAGATGACATGATTGTATATTTAGAAAACCCCATCATCTCAGCCCAAAATCTCCTTAAACTGATAAGCAACTTCAGCAAAGTCTCAGGACACAAAATTAATGTGCAAAAATCACAGGCATTCTTAACACCAGTAACAGACAAACAGAGAGCCAAATCAGGAATGAACTTCCATTCACAATTGCTTCAAAGAGAATAAAATACCTAGGAATCCAACTGACAAGGGATGTAAAGGACCTCTTCAAGGAGAACTACAAACCACTGCTCAGTGAAATAAAAGAGGACACAAACAAATGGAAGAACATACCATGCTCATGGATAGGAAGAATCATACTGTGAAAATGGCCATACTGCGCAAGGTAATTTATAGATTCAATGCCATTCCCATCAAGCTATCAATGAGTTTCTTCACAGAATTGGAAAAAACTGCTTTAAAGTTCATATGGAACCAAAAAAGAGCCCACATTGCCAAGACAATCCTAAGTCAAAAGAACAAAGCTGGAGGCATCACACTACCTGACTTCAAACTATACTACAAAGCTACAGTAACCAAAACAGCATGGTACTGGTACCAAAACAGAGATATCGACCAATGGAACAGAACAGAGCCCTCAGAAATAATACCACACATCTACAGCCATCTGATCTTTGACAAACCTGAGAAAAACAAGAAATGGGGAAAGGATTCCCTATTTAATAAATGGTGCTGGGAAAATTGGCTAGCCATAAGTAGAAAGCTAAAACTAGATCCTTTCCTTACTCCATATACGAAAATTAATTCAAGATGGATTAGAGACTTAAATGTTAGACCTAAAACCATAAAAACCCAAACCCTAGAAGAAAACCTAGGTAATACCATTCAGGACATAGGCATGGGCAAGGACTTCATGTCTAAAACACCAAAAGCAATGGCCAACAAAACCAAAATTGACAAATAGGATCTAATTAAACTAAAGAGCTTCTGTGCAGCAAAAGAAACTACCATCAGAGTGAACAGGCGACCTACAGAATGGGAGAAAATTTTTGCAATCTACTCATTAGACAAAGGGCTAATATCCAGAACCTACAAAGAACTCAAACAAATTTACAAGAAAAAAACAAACAGCCCCATCAAAAAGTGGACAAAGGTTATGAACAGACATTTCTCAAAGGAAGACATGCATATAGCCAACAGATACATGAAAAAATGCTCATCATCACTGGCCATCAGAGAAATGCAAATCAAAACCACAATGAGATACCATGTCACACCAGTTAGAATGGCAATCATTAAAAAGTCAAGAAACAACAGGTGCTGGACAGGATGTGGAGAAATAGCAACACTTTTACACTGTTGGTGGGATTGTAAACTGGTTCAACCATTATGGAAAACAGTATGGCGATTCCTCAAGGATCTAGAACTAGAAATACCATATGACCCAGCCATCCCATTACTGGGTATATACCCAAAGGATTATAAATCATGCTGCTATAAAGACACATGCACACGTATGTTTATTGCGGCACTATTCATAATAGCAAAGACTTGGAATCAACCCAAATGTCCATCAGTGACAGACTGGATTAAGAAAATGTGGCACATATACACCATGGAATACTATGCAGCCATAAAAAAGGATGAGTTTGTGTCCTTTGTAGGGACATGGATGCAGCTGGAAACCATCATTCTCAGCAAACTATCGCAAGAACAGAAAACCACACACCGCATGTTCTCACTCATAGGTGGAATTGATCAATGAGATCACTTGGACTCTGGAAGGGGAACATCACACACTGGGGCCTATTATGGGGAGGGGGGATGGGGGAGAGAGGGCATTGGGAGTTATACCTGATGTAAATGACAAGTTGATGCGTGCTGATGAGTTGATGGGTGCAGCACACTAACGTGGCACAAGTATACATATGTAACAAACCTGCACGTTGTGCACATGTACCCTAGAACTTAAAGTATAATTAAAACAAAAAAGAAAAATTAAAAAAAAAGAAAAAATTGATCTATCGTTTCTTGACAGAATGTTCAATTTACTACACTTATGGATTTGTCTAATTCCCCTTGTGATTTTATCAGTATTTGTTGCATATGTTTCAAAATTATTTTAATAGTTGCTGTATACAGGTGACTTTTTATATTATCTTGGTGAATTGTTACTTTTACTGATTTGTGAATTTTTTAATATAATTATAGTTCTGCCTTAAAAAGTAAAATAAAATAAAATAAAATGTCTTCTGAAGTGATACTGTTCCCATACTACCAGCAGGAATTTTTCTGTACCAATATGGTAATAATTCCAAGATATGTGGACTAAATATAAGTAAAAGAGAATTACTAATGAAGTCTCAAAAGAAATATTCTGTCTGGTTTCGTAGTCTAGGGAGCAACCTATATAAATATATATTTTTATTTGCCCTCCAAGTCCATAAGTTTATTTAAAATGGTATGATACAAAAAAGTTATAATCCCTCTTTTGACATGTCTCAAATTTATTCAATCAAACTCTATGTTATGTGCAGATAAATCTGTGATGAACATCAGTTATTCACTTGTTTGCCTGTCAGATTCTTGTCTTACACAAGAAAAAGAGGAATGATAAGTCATACTAGGAAGCAGTGGCTTTTCCTAGTGTTTATACAAATTGCTCAAGATTCTGGTTTCAGATGTTCTATCAAGTTCACCATGGGGAACCTGATAAGATGGTTATGTCAATGGGAGCAGCCTTTGGCCTCTTCTAATGAGATTCATTGCATCTCCCAGAGCAAATTGACATGAATATTTTCAAAGGCTCATATGTTATTTCCTGTTGTAGAATTGCCTACAGGAGCTGGTATTTATAGGTAGAAAGGACGTTTTTAAGTGATTTAATTTTTCACTGGAAGTTGTCTGTTCCCATTACCAGTAAGAGACAGAACCATCTCTTAGGTCTCAGGGAAGACAGCAAAATAAAGCAGTAATTTTTAAAAACAAGTTAAACAACTGTTTTCATACCTCTCAAAGTATGAAAGCAAAGTTCAAAGGAATTTAAAGCAGGTCAGAAAATCACAACATATAAATTTCCCCGAATCCTTACTTTTCACCCTAATGGCTACGAGAACCACATAGAAACAAAACAAAAGACATGGAACATGTTTGTGTATTTAATTAAACAAGACTAGAAAACCCTGGAGATTACTTGCTTCTGCATCATTGCCTTAAGCAACATAAAGTTACAGAAAATAAAAAAATATCTAACCACCAATTGTCCTCTTTAGTTATCTTCTCTCTGTTAATTAAGGTCTCTAATGAAGTCTCATAAACAAATCAAGTTGGCCTTCTTCGATAGTTCTTATGAGGCGATCCCCAACTCTAACCTCCTGTCTGCGTTCTGGAAAGCAACACCTATTACACAAACACAAATGTAATACTGGTGCATCAGTTCAGTGGTATTCTTAAACATCATACTATTGTATTGTGCTAAGCCCCAAGGACTTTCATATACATATCCTACAGAGTAGCAAGCTCCTTCACCAGCAACAATCAAGAAAATAAAACTTTCCTTTAATCATCAAAAAATGTAATATCTCAGCAACACAAGAGTGCGTGCAGCACCTTTATATAATACCACAAGTTGAGGATTCACAAAAACATTAGCATCTTTACATAAAAACCACTCTGTCTTAGTTGGTGTTCTACACAAACAGTCCCTAAGGCAAGAATTTAAGAGCAATTAAGTTTTTTGGGAGGTAATCTTAGGAAACATTGCTACAGTAAGGCCAATTGAGAAAGGAAAAAAAAGGAAGACAATAAATAATATATTATCAAGGACGTTACCCACTCTGGGCAACTGAAGGTTAATCCTATTGGGAAAACTTGAGAGATACTGTAGAACACAGGAGTCAGAGTTGTTTTTTTTTTTTTTTTTGCCTTGGGGACTCACCACCTTCCATGGGCCTTCTTTGAGGGCTGCTGTTGAGGGGCGTTAATTGTGTAACATTTTCAACTTGCCCTATACACAGGCATGGCAGGCTCTGGTGCCTGAAGTAATAACTCAGGGAGAATTTAAAATAGGACTGAGATGATCTGAAATGGTAAGAATTGAGGAGTATCAGGTTGGCACAACAGCGTCTTCTAAATCACCTCTTGGGAATCTAAGATTTAAGGCATGTATGGCCTAGCGTAAGATTTACAATGTTAATATATGTTTGTTTTCTTTGGACCAAACTGGCATATGAGGATAGAGAATTTATTTACAATTGAATACAAAACACCCACCCTGCCACTGCCAAAAAAGGAGGAAGATGTGGCAGGTTAAAAACATTACGTATATGAGACAGACAGGAGGTGGCCAAGCTCTTTTTCAGTATGCTAGCTTGGATCATCATATTTCCCCTTTCCTGAATCTATTTTGTCTGCCATAAAAACTCCCTCAATGGCTTTAACCAAGAGGAATTTAGATGACTGTAATCAGCCCTAATTTTCAAATATAATGCTAGGCCACTTGTTGGCCAAGAATGAATTTGTCCAAAATAAATATTGCTGTAAACATCAGAAGTCCGGTTTTAGTAGTACTGTCAAACAGCTTACCACTGTGGAGGTACAGGATGCACTACTGCCAACATTGCATGCAAATTTTTAGGGCTCTACTTCATCAGCAGCATACAGCATTTTAAGTCTTAAGTTTTAGATATTCTGTAGAGAAGTTGCAACATCTTACTTTGGTTGTAATTTATATTTCTCAGCCTAAGAAGGAGTTTGAACACTTTTTATATGTCTGAGTGTTTGTTTTAATCTTTTGATAAAGTGCCTATCTAAATTTCTTGTTCATATTTTTAAATTGAGTAGTCTGCCACAGTTATTATTAATTGAGCAATAATTTATTTACACAAATACAATTAAATATATTAGAAGTGATCACTTCCATTTCTTCGATTACGGTTTCTCTCAATGATGTCATTTTTAAATTACAAATCCTTATTTCTTTATTTTAATACCATTTAGTTATTTTTATCATTTATTTTATGCACAGTACATCTGTATCCTGTTTAAGAAATAGTTCCCAACCAATAACAGAAAGTTAATGTCCTACAAAATTATCTAGAAACTACGATGTTTTACCTTTATATTATTTGTCTGGGATTGATTTTGTGTATTGTGTAAGGTGGCAAGAGGTCGCTGGTGCTTGTTTCCAAACTTGCTGCATCAGTGTCATCCTAGGACTGACACTGATGGCTGATGTTTATTCTTTCATCAATCTCAGGTTTTCTTTCTTAGCTTAAGTCCTAGTAGATAGCTTTAAGCCTCTTCCCAAGAAATAATTCATGGGAAATAAATGTAATGAACTGTTGCCTGGATTAAATACTTAGATTTATTTTTTAAAAACCTACCTCTTTTAAAATATTAAAATTACTAATCTATGTCTTCTAGAAAGTGATTTAGATATTGGAAAAAATAATTCTATTGAATTTTGTTTCTGTTTGGTTGATATGATTTTAACCTTTTCTAGAAGTATACTTATATTCTAAAATTTTACTATTATGAACTTTATATTTGTTTTTAATTTTCCAGGATGCTTGGAATGATTTGAAAATTCTGCCCTTTAGCTCTAAGGATTTCATTTATTTTTATAATTTATAATTTATTGTTATTTATTTTCTTTTTCAGTGATCTATAATTGAATAACAAATTTCCATTTTTTCTGAATTTGGGGATTTAAGAGTTCATTCTTCTGATAAAGAAAAATACATTACAATAGACTCATTTTTGTTTTAAGATTTAGACAATGCAAATAAAATTTCAAATGAAATTTATAGCACGAGAAAATTAACATGTGTTTTTACTGCTCTTCAACTGTTCAGATTTCTAAAGTTTTACACTATGTATTCTTTATTATCAATATACTAAAATATGATGTAATTCAAGAACTTTTCATATATAATCACTTTGATAAAAAAGGAGATTGACAAGAGCACAAAAATATTTAAAACAGTAGATTAATGAATTCAAAGCTACATAAAGATCCTATAATAACAGTAGTAACTATTTTGTGAAACATGTAGAAACTCCTAATCGCAGGGTTTTATAACCAATACAACTAATATAAAAGCAATATATTGCCAATAGACAACAATACGTCACACTAAGTTCTCTAATGGGATAACTTGCAGGATTCATAATTTAACAACAGATTGAAAAAGGAAAATTTTTAGATTCAGTAGCAAACATTCTGGATTTCTCAACAACACTTTCTCCCTAAATTGCTGTGAGATACATTATTCATTAATACCTAGATCCAGAAATACTCTCTGAGGGCCTGTTGTGGTAGGTAGTGAATTCAATGAGGCAACCCACGGAAAGGGCACCTGCAGAGCCTGGGATGTGAGGGGATTTAAATATAAGTTGCCCTCACCCTACTTCTTTAAAATATTTAAAAATGATTCATTAACATTCTTATTTTATATGATCCTTGAATTAGTTAGGTGTATATTCCTCAATCTCCAAGTATTTTGAAATTTTTCTATCATTTTGCTATTATTTTTTAGTTAAATTCCTCGTGTTTGAAAACTTATTTTGTATGATTGCTATTATTTTAAATTTTATACATGTATGTCCAATGGCCAAGAATGTTCTCTATCTAGGACAACATTCTCTGTGAGGTTGAGAAGAATGTATATTTTGCTTTTGGAACGAGTATTCTATAAATGTCAGCTGGATCAAGTTGATAATGCTGTTTAGGTTAACTATATTTTTACTCATTGTCTCTTGCTTGATCTATCAATTACTGAAACAGGGGTTGAAATCTCTATGTATAGTAATAAATTTGTATGTTTCTCCTTGTGGTTATCAGTTTTTGTCACATATTTTAACACTCGATTTTTAAGTTAATACTTCAAGGTTTGTTAATGTCTTTTTGGAGAATTAAACCTTTTATTATTATCATTATGTAGTGTCCCTCTTTATCTGTGATAATTTTCTTTCTGCTCTGTTTTGTCTGAAATGAATAAAGCTGCTCCAGCTTTCTTTTGATTAGTGATAGCATCCATGTCTTTCTTCATCTCCTTTACTTTTAGCTTACCTATGTCTTTACATTTAAAATTGGTTTCTTGTAGGGAACAGATAGAGGAGTTTTTCCCTCTGCACTCAAAATTTCTGTTAACTGATATGTTTAGATCATTCATATTCTAAGTGATTATTAATATATTTCAATCAGTATCTATTATGTTTGTAGCTTTTAAAATTTTCTTGAACATTATTTGTTTCTTTTGATCTCTTCTCCTTTTAAATCTTCCCTATTTTCATTGAAGTTTGAATGATTTCATTTTACTTCCTCTCTTAGCCTATAAATTAAACTTCAAAAAATGGTTATTTTAGAGTTTGCCACATACATTTATAATTAATTTAAGTCCATTTTTAAATAACATATACCTCCTTACTGGTTGTTCAGGTAACTTACAGAGTTTTCCATTTCCCTTCTCCTATCCCTTGAAAAATTGTTGTCATTTATTTCTCTTATCCATATGCCATAATCAAAGAGCAAATTGTTAATATTTGTTCAAAAATCCATACCTATTAGATTCATTTAGAATATAAAAAATATTTTATTTTACTTTCACTTATTTCTTCTCCACTGATTTTTCTATTTTTATATAGAGATGAGTTTCTGACATACCATATTTCTTCTTCCTTAAGAAAATATTTTAACATTTCCTGCATGGGTGGTCTCTGGTCATAAATTCCCTTAGTTTTTGTTTGAGCAAGTATTTATTTGTTGAGGACTTTTCAAGGACAGTTTTGTGGGATACAGAATTCTAGATCGGTGGTTTTTTCCCCTTTCTACTCTTGATATATTTAACTCCACACTCTTCTTGCTGACATGACTTCTGTCAAGAACAACTCTCCTGTAATGTTTATCCTTCCTTTTTCCTCCATAGGTAAAGTGTTTTGTTGTTGTTGTTGTTGTTGTTTTTCTCAGAATTTCCTTTTTTGTCTTTTTCTTTCTGCAGTTTGACTTTGCTATGCATAGGTGTCTTTTTTTGTTATTTATCGTGTGTCCTCTTTTTAATTTTTTTTTTAATTATAAAAAGGAGGGGGCTTATGGGCTTCCCGGATCTATGGTTTCTTAATTGTCACCAATTTTGTAATGTTCTCCACCACTCTTGCTTCAAATATTTTTTCCATTCTTTTATTTTTCTCCTCTTGGCATTCCAATGATGTGTATGTTACAACTTTTGAATTTGTCCAGAAGTTCTTGGATATTACATTTTTCTCTTTTTTTTCTATAAATTTCTGCTTGAAAAGTTTCTACTGATTTATCTTCTGAATCACCAATTCTTTCCTCAGCCAGTTTGTTGATGCGTACATCCAAACCATTCTTAATTTTTGATACAGTGTTTTAATTTTATGAATTTCTATTGATACTTTTATAGAGCTTTTATCTTTATTTTTATATTACACGTTATTGCATGTTATCTACTTTTTTCATTAGAGCTCTCAGCATATTAATCATAGTTATTTTAAAGCCACTGTAAAACTTCTGATATCTGCTTGTGATCTGCCTTTGAAACTTGCTGTTTCTTTTCAGACTGTTTTCCTGCCTTTTCCACATGACTTACCATTTTGCTGTTGTTGTTGTTGAAAGCATAGCGTGATATATCAAGTTATAGAAAATGAGGTAGCTAGGCCTTTAGTGTGTTTAATCAAGTTTAGCCACAACTGCCTCCTTACATATTTTAAATTCTGCTTGAAGTCTTCTCTATACATTGCAAACTGTAAAAAGTGGACGTGTAAACAGACCATAGCCTACACTTGTGCCAATCACCAAGTTATGGCCAATCATATGTAGCCAACTGTTCAAATAAGTCAAACTCCGAGCTGTAACCAATCCAGCTATTTCTCTACCTCACTTCCTTTTTCTGTATTTCACTTTCCTTTTTCTGTCCATAAATCATGTGGCTGTGCTGGAGTCTCAGAGCCTGTTCTCACTCGGGAGGTTGCCTAATTCCCCAATCTTTCATTGCTCAGTTAAACTGTTTTAAATTTAAATTGGCTGAAGTTTCTTTTTTATCAAGTGTTTTTATCAAGTTTTTTTATTAAAATAAAAAATATTTTATTTTAATCTTTCTAGGACTCGAACTGTACTTAATATTTGCTGTAGCCATGGGTGTCAAGGTCTTCAAATTCCTCTAGTATTACTTGTCTCTCTTCTTCTTTTTTTTGTTTCTTTAAGAATTCCTTTTTTAATGGATCCTGAAGCTCTGTTATTGTGAGAATAAGGAAAAGGGTAGGAGAGGCATTTTATAATCTTATGATAAAATTTCAGTCTTTTGGTGGTTCTGCATCCCTGGGCTGTGTCCTTTACAAGCATCTCTTACCTCTCTCCCTTCCTTCAACTTTAGGTGAGATAAGAAAGTGTGAAAGTGCTGGAACTGGATAATTGCTTTTCTGCCTATGTGAGATAAGTCACTGGCAAGTTCATTTTCAGTGGAAAATAATCCATTTTTCTGGAGTATGCATAGTCGTATTTCAAACTGGTCACTTTTGTCCTCTCCACTGCCAAAGACATGAGCTGAGTTTTCTTGGCTCTCCACCATGAGAACCTGGAAGCTTTCCTGGAGATTAAACCCATAAAGTTATGGGGAGTCCCTCTAAGATTGAAGTCCCCAGCGGTTTTTTATTCTCAAGCTAGTCCACATTGAGCCTCCAAAAATGTATTGACAACTGTTGAAATGTCCCAGTTTATGTTCCAGCAGGGTCTCTTCTAAGTAATCTGATCTGAAGTTTGTTTCTTTATATTCACTGTTTTTTCAGATACAAAGCATTGCAATTCTCTGATGCATGCAAGAAAACTCACTGATTTTTCAATTGCTCATCTTATTTATTTATTTATTTTTAGATGGAGTCTCCCTCTGTCACCCAGGCTGGAGTGCAGTGGCGCCATCTCGGCTCACTGCAAGCTCTGCCTCCCGGGTTCCTGGCATTCTCCTGCCTCAGCCTCCTGAGTAGCTGGGACTACAGGCGTTGCCACCACGCCCGGCTAGTGTTTTGTATTTTTAGTAGAGATGGGATTTCACCATGTTAGCCAGGATGGTTTCGATCTCCTGACCTCATGATCCTCTCGTCTCGGCCTCCCAAAGTGCTGGGATTACAGGCATGAGCCATCGCGCCCGGGTTTTGTTTTTTTTTTTTTTTTTTTTTTTTTAAATGGGAATGATAACTTTAAAATCCTTTTCTTGTTAGAGCTGAAACTACATGCCCTGGTTTTTCACAAATTCAGATTATTGGTCTTGGAGCAAAAAACAAACAAACAACAAACCAGAACCTTATGGAAGTTGATATAGAATGCACATAGGAGGCTTCTTAGTACATATTTACAACCTCCTAAGATGCAGAGGTTATGAAATCTAATTTTTTTCAGTTTCTTTACAGAAGAACTTCATATTTCTTTAAAGCAGTAATAGATTTTCTCATAAACCTTGCAAATTCACTCCAAATACCTATGTAAGTAGAAGTAGTATAACAATGAAAGGGCCTTGGATATAGAACCAATATTCTATAAATATCTAACAGATGTATGAAGCATTACAGATATTCAATATGCAGAAGGATTTCATTACTGCCCTGGGGTCTGCAACTCTATTTTGCTGAAAATAACCTTAAATGGCTAAGCAACGACAGCCTTTCTTCTTATTACCTGGCATCCTCACCTTAAGTGTCAACTTCAACAGTTCATCTGGGCTCTGCCTTCTTTCCACCATCATTAATGATTTGCAGTGAGTCAGTTTTCATGGATTACCTACATTTGCGTTTTGATATTGATGACTACTTCTCTAGCGGTTTTCTATACTTACATGAAATGGAGAAATCTTTGCTTTTTCACATAGGAAGAACCACTTCAAGTTACTAATATGAAGGTAACCAAATAGGGCTTCTCTTTTAAACTATGCTAATTTTTCTGTCTTTTTGCTTTTGTGCTACCTGTGTCATTTAGTGGTCAGGTGTGATCGCATACTCAATGAATCACGGTGCTGTCAACCAAAATAACTCTATTTTAATGAACTGAGCCACAGTTAAACAAACAGGCTATTTCATACTGAAATGCTGATGTAAGAATTCTTTTAAACTTGGAAAATTGGCAACCTTATGTATGTACCTCTACATGCAAAAAGTTAACTAGATTGGGATATATGTAATGATCTTTGGATATTTATTACCATTTTTATCATTCCTTTTATTGCTTGAGTGTGTGCATACGTATAGGCATATATCTAGCTCATTGAAAACTAAAGCAATAGGCTTCTTCATTAAATACTACGTATTTGATTGCATGCTATTTTTTCAAATATGCAAGTAAAATTGAGAAAACATTATAAATGATTGAAAATACATAATTTTGGTATGTATTAAAGCAATTTTTAGTGTTCATCACAAAGTAAAGGGCTTTACTTTGCCAAATAAATTATTGTCTAGATAAAATGTCTAGGCCATACTGTACAAACTAAACTTGCAAATCCTTCCCTCACTATTTCAGGCATTCTTCCTTTTTATTTATTTTTTCACTCTGTGACTCTAGTCAATGACTTTTTTTTGTTTTAAGTAAACACATTATATTAACATATATTTATCTAGCTTAAAAGAGCAGATATTTCAATTTTATGTCTCTGGGATAGGAAAATTCATTCCTTGAAGGAAGCTAACTGAGAAAAAAGTGTTTTCCATCTAAAGGGTAATTTTATTCTCAGTTTTTAAATTTTCAATATTATTTCCAAATTGCCCTTTTCAAACAGTTTAAATTTGTGAACTCTTCACTGATAGCTGGTTGATATCATGAATTCATACAAACAGTCACTGGCAAAGAGTAATTATCACACTATGATGCTGTTAAAATTGTATTGACTCATCTGAAAATAGTTGGAGTTGAGTGACAGACTCTCATGGCTGATTTCCAAATATAATGATAATAATTCATTCATTTTTTGTTTACTCATTTTAGTAACTGTTGCCACATATCAGATTATTCCAATACTAAGTAGCTTAAAACAACCTTCATTTAATCATCAGTTCCAAGGTCAATAATCAGTACAATGAAAATGACTAGTCCCTGCTCCACAGTGGCTGGGAATTTAGTTGAGGAGACTTAAAGCCTACATAAGCTTGGCTGTTTGGAGCTACAATTATCTGAAGGGACATTTGCTCACATGTGTTGTGGGTATTGCTTACTGTTAGCCTCAATCTCAGCCAGACTTGAGGTGTGAACCCTTACATTTGATCTCTCCGTGTGACCTGAACTTGATCTCATCACTCTGGGCCTAGGGCCATTCGATTCCTGTGTGACAATTCAGGACTCCAGTGTTAGTGTTCTAGTGCACAAGGTAGAAACTGATCACCTTTAGGATACAGGCTTGAATGTCACTGATTGCCACTTCAGCCACTCATTCTTTTAATTAAGAGCAAGCCACAAATACAATTTAAGGGAAATGGAAGTAGCTCTATCTGTTAATAGGGTTGTGGCAATGTTCTAAAAAGTTCTAAGTCATCTTACTGAAAGGGAAGTATTGAAGTGATCTTTAGAAAATATGACCTGCCAACAATTGCTTAAAGCAAAACTGAATTAGACTCTTCTCGTGTGTGTGTGTGCGTGTGTGTGTGTGTGTAATCCCTTGTCATCTTTGTTACGTGGAGGAGATTTTAACGTTTGAAAATCCTTTGCATTTTAGCTATTTCATATCTTTCATGTTTTTCTATATAATCCTGTTGCCTTTGGTTCTAAAATCCTGTAGTGCCTATTTCTCTAAGGGTATTTAGCTGCAGGATTTCTGAATGAGAGTAATTGATCTGTGAATACACCGCTATTTCAAACACAAAAGAACTTGAACGAAAGTGTTGAGATTTAGAAATATGAGGATTAAAGTGGCAATTGATATTTCTTATCAGAAGTAATAGAAATGTACACTTTATTCCCCTGAACATATATTTTACAATGTAAACCTATGCTTTAGAACAAATACTTAAAAGCCAAGTCAATGATTACAAAGACTTTAGGAAGAAGATATTATATATTATTAATCATTGAAATCTATTTAATAATTGCTAGTATTGGCTATCAAATATTTGTTTAGTTTTATATCAAAGACTACATTGGGTTCAAGTTCTAACAAGCAATTATGATTGTAATTATGACTTTATTCAAATGAGAAAATTTAAGGATTTGAAATTAGATAATATGCAAGAGTGTATACTTTGATTAAAATTTGCTTTTCATCTTTTGAATAATCATTAACATAGCCCTTGAAAATAATGGAATAAAAATAGGGCATAGTTTTGCTGTATGCTCAATATTTTGCTAGGGGATGGTACAGAGCTGTAAAAAAAAAAAAAAAAAGCATTATATTTGCTCTGTGAAGTCAGATCTTTACTTTTTTAACCTTTGCAAGTTTTCCAATAGCATTTAATTTATTATTGCTTTCTCAGCTGTTTTGCTTTCTGCCTCCAAAATACCTGTCTTTGTTTGACTTAATATTCATTTTTGTCTACATAACTATAGTTCCTTCTCATAACTTTCATATTTTTATTTTGCTTCTTATTTAGACAAATAATCTTAAATAGATTTTAGCACAAATTTATTTTATTTAATAATTATATATTTATAGCACTACAAAAAATACATGCTACTAAAAAAATTAGGAAAAAGTAAAATACAAACGTTATTTCAGGATATTATCCATGAAAACTTCCCAACCTTGTGAGAAAAGCCAAAAGTCAAACTGAAGAAATGCAAAGAACTCCTGCAAGAGTCTACACAAGAAGATTATCCCCAAAACATATAATAATCAGATTGTTCAAGATTGAAATGAAAAAAAAATAATGTTAAAGGCAGCTAGACAGAAAAGGCAGGTCACCTACAAAGGGAGCCCCATTAGTCTAACAGTGGAATTCTCAGCTGAACCCCTACATCTCAGAAGAGATTGAGGGCCTGGATTAAATATTCTTAAAGAAAAATATCTTCAACCAAGAATTTCATCTCCAGCCAAATTAAGCGTTTTAAGCCAGGAGAAATAAGATCCTTTTCAGATAAGCAAATACTCAGGAAGTTTGTACCGCCAGAATTGTTTTATAAGAGTTCTTGATGGGAGAACTAAACATAGGAAGGAAAGACTGCTGGTGGCTAACTCAAAAACAGGCTTAAATACCCAGACCAGTGACACTATAAAGCAACCACACAAACAAGCCACCGTAATTACCAGATAACAACACAATAACACATATCAATACTAATCTTGAATGCAAATAGGCTAAATGCCCCCACTTAAAAGGCACAGAGTGGCAAGCTGGATGAAAAAGCAAGATCCAATGGTACGCTGTCTTCAAGAAATCCATCTCAAATGTAATGACATCCATTGGTTCAAAATAAAGGGATGGAGAAAAATCCACCAAGCAATTGGAAAAGAGAAAAACAAAAAGCAGGAGTTGCAATCCTAATTTCAAACAAAACAGACTTTAAACCAACAAAAATAACAAAGACAAAGGAGGACATTACATACGGTAAAGGATTCAATTCAACAAGATGACCTAACTGTTTTAAATATACAGGCAGCCAACACAGGAACACCCAGTTTCATAAAGCAAGTTCTTAGAGACCTACAAGAGACACAGATTCTCACACGATAACAGTGGGAGATATTCAGGATCTAAACTCAACATTGGACCAAATGGATCTGATAGACATCTACAGATCCCTCCACCCAAAACAACAGAATATACAGTCTTCTAATTGTCACATATCACATACTCTAAAGTCAACCACATAATTGGACATAAAACAAACCTCAGCAAATGCTAAATAACTGAAATCACACCAAACACACTCTTGTATCACAGCTCAATAAAAATAGAAGTAAAGTTATACTGTTTGGCTGTGTCACCACCCAAATCTCATCTTGAATTGTAATTGCCATAATCCCCACATGTCTAGGGAGAGCCTTGGTGGGTGGTGATTGGATCATGGGGAGTGGTTTCCCTCATGCTGTTCTCATGATAGTGAGTGACTTCTCATGAGATCTGATGGTTTTATAAGGGACTCTTCTCCCTTCCCTCCTCTCTCTCTCTCAGCTGCCATCATGTAAGACATGCCTCTTCCCCTTCTACCATGATTGTAAGTTTCCTGAGGCCTCTTCAGCCATGTGTAACTATGAGTCAATTAAACCTCTTTCTTTTATGAATTACCCATTCTCAGGAATTTATAGCAGTATGAAAATGAACTGTTACATCAAGAATAAGAAAATTGCTCAAAACCATGCAATTACATGGAAAGTAAGCAACATGCTCCTGAATAACTTTTGGGTAAACAATGAAGTCAAGGCAGAAATCAAGAAGTTATTTGAATCTAAGAACAAGGATATAACATACCAGAATCTCTGGGACACAGCTAAGGCAATGTTAAGAAGGAAATGGATAGCAGTAAATGCCCAAACCAAAAAGTTAGAGAGGTCTCAAATTAACTACCTAACATTACAGTGAAAGAATTAGAGAAGCAGGAACAAATCAGCTCTAAAGCTATCAGAAGACAAGAAATAACCAAAATCAGAGCTGAACTGAAGGAAATCAAAACACACACACACACACAAAGTTCAAAAGATCAAAAATCCAGGAGTTTTACTTTTTGTTTTGAAAAAAATAATAAGATATATAGGCCATTAGCTAGAATAATAGAGAAGAAAAGAGAAAATATCCAAATAAACACAATTAGAAAGGAAGGGAAAGTTGCCACCGAAATAAAAACAGCCATCAGGCACTACTACAAAAATCTCTATGCACACAAATTAGAAAACCAAGACGAGATGGATAAATTCCTGGACCCGTACACCCTCCCAAGACTGAACCAGGAAGAAATTGATTCTCTCAAAAGACTGAGATTGGGTTTCAAAATGGAATCAGTAATAAACAGTCTACCAACCAATAAAGGACCCAGGATCTAAAGGAGTCAAAGCTGAATTCTACCAGATGTACAAAGAAGAGGCTGATATCATAATTACTGAAACTATTCCAAAAAATTGAGGAGGAGAGACTCCTCCATAACTCATTATATTAGGCCAACATCATCCTGATACGAAAACTGTGCAGAGACACACACAATAAAGAAAACTTTAGGCCAATATCCTTGATGAACATAGATGCAAAAATCCGCAATGAAATACTTGATAACCAAATCCAGCAGGATATGAAATGGCCTATCCACCATGATTAAGTAGGCTTTTTTCAAATCCAGCAGGATATGAAAAAACCTATCCACCATGATTAAGTAGCCTATCCACTATGATTAAGGGATGCAAGTTTGATTCAACATATGCAGATCAATAAATGTGATTCATCACATAAATGGAAGTAAAGACAAAAACCACATGATTGATTATTTCAATAGATGCAGAAAAGGCTTTTGATAAAATTCAACACAGCTTCATGTTAAAAACTTTCTATAAACTAGGTATTAAAGAAATATACTCCAAAAAATAGGAGCCATCTATGATGAACCCACAGTCAATATCATACTAAAAGGGCAAAATCTGGAATCACTCTCCTTGAAAACCCACACAAGACAAGGATGCCCTCTCTCACTGCTCCTATCCAACTTAGTATTGGAAGTCCTGGCCAGAGCAATCAGGTAAGAGAAAGAAATAAAGGGCATTCAAATAGGAAGTGAGGAAGTTTGAAGATCACATGATCTTATATTTAGAAAACCCCATAATCTCAGCCCAAAAGCTCCTTCAGCTGAAAAAGAACTTCAGCAAAGTTTCAGGATAAAAAAATCAAAGTACAAAAATTGCTGGCATTCCTGTACACAAACAACAGCCAAGCCAAGAGCCAAATCAGGAGGCAATCCCATTCACAATTGCCAAAAAGTGAATAAAATACCTAGGAATACAGTTAATCATGGAAAGGAAAGGTCTCTACAATGAGAATTATAGAAAACTGCTCAAAGAAATCAAAGGAGATGCAAACAAATTGAAAAACATTCCATGCTCATGGATAGGAAGAAACAATATTGTGAAAATAGCCATGCTTCCTAAAGCAATGTATGGATTCAATGCTATTCCCATTAAACTACCATTGACATCCTTCACACAACTGGAAAAAAACTATTTTAAAAATAATATGTAACCAAAAAGGAGTCTGAATAGCCAAGACAATTCTAAGTAAAAAAAGGACAAAGCTAGAAGCATCATGTTACCCAACTTTAAACTTTACACTAAGCTACAGGGCTACAGTAACCAAAACAACACAGTACTGGTACAAAAACAGGCACAGACCAATGGAACAGAATACAGAGACCAAAAAAAAGCTGCACATGTACAACCATCTGATCTTTGGCAAAGCTGAGAAAAACAAACAATGAGGAAAATATTAAGTATTCAATAAATGGTGCTGGGATAACTGGCTAGCTGTATACAGAAGATTGAAGCTGGACCCCTTCTTTACACCTTGCACAAAAATTATCTCAAGATGGACTAAAGATTTAAATGTAAAACCCAAACAAAAACCCTGGAAGACAACCTAGGCAATACTATTCAGGACACAGGAGCAGGCAAAAATTTCACGACAAAAATTCAAAAAGCAAATGCAACAAAAGCAAACGTTGACAAATATGATCTAATTAAACTAACGAGCTTCTGCACGCAAACTATCAACTGAGTGAAAACCTATGGAAGGGAGAAAATTTTTGCATCTATGCATCTGATAAAGGTCTAATATCCAGTATCTATAAAGAACTTAAATAAATCCACAAGAAAAAAAACAAACAAACCCATTAAAAACTTGACGAAGGACATGAATAGACACTTTTCAGAAGAGGACATACATGCAGCCAACAATCACATGAAAAAAAGCTCACCAGACATACAGATCAAAACCACAATAAGATACACCAGTCAGAATGGCTATGATTAAAAAGACAAAAAGTAATAGATGCTGGTGAAGTTGTGGAGAGAACACTGGTACAGTGTCAGTGGGAGTGTAAATTAGCTCAACCATTGTGAAAAGCAGTGTGGCAATTCCTCAAAGAGCTAAAAGCAGAACTACCACTTGACCCAGCAATCCCATTACTGGGCGTATACCCAGAGGAATACAGATGATTCTGCCATAGAGACACATGCATGCATATGTTCATTGCAGCACTATTCATATTAGGAAAGGCATGAAATCAACCTAGATGCCCATCAATGAAAGATTAAAAGAAGAAAATGTGGCACATGGAATACTACGAAGCCATAAAAAAAGAATGAGATCATGTCTTTTGCAGAAATGTAGATGGAGATGGAAGCTATTATCCTTAGCAAACTAATGCAGGAACAGAAAAGCAAATACTTCATGTTCTCACTTTTAACTGGGAGCTAAATGATGAGAACTCATGAACACAACACAGGAAAAAATAGACACTGGGGTCTACTTGAGGACTGAAGGTGGGAGGTGGTTTAGGAGCAGAAAAGGTAACTATTGTGTATTGAGTTTAATATCTGGGTGATGAAATAATGTGTACAACAAATCCCCATGACATGAGTTTACCTACCAAACAAACCTTCACATGTACCCCTGAACCAAAAATAAACTGTTTTTTAAAAAAAGACAATATCAAAGTTACCCTTAAGAAAGTTCCAGAAATGCAACATTAGCATCCCTGATTTTTGTTCCTCTTCTTTCCTGACAATCATATTAATTCCATGATATACATAACCATTAACACCAAAGGATAGTTTTATTTCCTTTTAAAAGTAGTGTAATTGGGCTGATACAACATGTATTCTTTTGTATCTGGCTTCTTTTGATAAATATTTTATGATATAAGATTCATCCATATTTTTGGTGTTCATTTTAATTGTTTTGTTCCACTGTTTAATATATCAGATACAAGCACACACATCATACACACACACACACACACACAAAACTACGTACACATAATCTACTTTATGCTTGATAGATGCATGCCTTTCATTGTGTATAGAGATGGTTAGACAGGAAGAGAGGGAAGGAGGGAGGAAGGAAGAAGAGGGAGAGAAGGAGAAGGGGAGAGAAAATAAATTTGTTGGGTTATGGGATATGCATAAGCTCAGTTTTAATATATAATAAACACTGAAATGTTTCCAAATTAGTTCTAAAATTATGTGTGCTCAAAACAGTAGATACATTTTCTAGTTGCACTGCATCCTTGAGAACATTTAGCCTTGCCAATAATTTTATTTGAGTCATTTGGTGACTGTATAATGATATCTCGCTTCTTTTAACTTGTATTTTCTTGATTATTAAAGATATTTAGAACATTTTTGATGTTTGTCTATTGTTCATTTGGATACTATATTATGTGAAGTGCCATTCAAGGCTATTACCTACTTTTTCATTGTGTGGTATTTTTTTAACTATCTTAAATAACGTGTTATATATTCTGGGTATAGATTTTTTTTTTCTCATTTTATGTGCCACAAACATATTCTCATTCTCTGTTGTTTTTTTTTTCTTTTCACTTATTTTATGTTTAACATTGGTCTTCATTGTAACAGCAAATTTATCACCATTTACTTTTGTAGAGTTTCTTTCCCTACCATAAGACTATGAAAGTATGTTTTTATATTATGGTCCAGAAATTTTACTGGTTAACCTTTCACCTTACTTTTTACAAAATGTATGAATTAATGTTTTCTTATAGTGTGAGAAAGGGGTCAATATATACCTTTTCCCATTTGAATAACTGGTTTATCAAACATAATGTATTTAGAACACTTCTCTTTTTTGTGTCTTCATGTTTGCTATATCAAGTGCCCTATGTGCAAGTGGGCTTTTGAGAAGCCTTTTCTGAGCCATTATTCTAGTTTTCATCATTGTGGAAATACCATACAGTTTCAATTGATCTAGCCTTGTCGTACATTTTGTTCATATGGCTATCTTCTCTTGTGAAGTGTCTACTAAATTTGTCATGTTTTATATTCAACGGTTTTAAAGTTTCTTACTGATTTGTTGTGTTACATTATATAATCAGAATATGAGTCTGTTGAATATATGAAGTACAAATACCTTCTCCCTTCTTTACTTTCCTTTTCTCTCTCATCATTTTATGTTGATGAAAAGCAATTATTTGTAGAATGTATTCAAGTTTATAAAAGTTTCCCACTTAGTCAATGGTTTTCTTCCTGTTTCCTATCTCTAGCCTGAAGATAAACCCCTATATTTTAGTCTAAAGTCTTTACTGTTTGTCTTTTTTATTTAGATCTCTTATCCATCTGAAAATACGTATGTTTTAAAATATATTTAAAATATATTGTGAATCGGAGTTCAATATTTAATTTTTTTATATGTACATCATTGTACATATAAAATTAAAAAAATTTTAATTTTTTATATGTATATCATTGACCTATGACTACTAATTAAAAAGAATATCCTTTCCTCACACTTACGGGTCACATGTATCAGGTATATGTTTATTTCTTAGTGTATCTATCATTGTGCATATAATCTTTGTATCAAATACTATATATTTCTGATAATTATTGATTTTGGTAATATCAGTCCTTCAGCTTTTAATATTTCACTTCATTTATTGAATAGTTAAGGAAATATTCATATTTTCTATTGCTTTTCATGTCAATTTAGTATTTTCAATGTATTGGTGCAAAGGTGTTTATAATATTCTGTGATTTAACATCTATATACTCTCAAATTATGTCCTTTTTAATTTTTGGTCTTGGTAATTTGTGCTCCTCTCTTTCTACTTGGTGAAGCTTATGAGTTCATCGATGTTTTGAGTTGTTTTGGATGCCTCTTGTGGCTGATCTCACATCCTATTGGCCTTATCTCTATTTCTGGATGCAACTATGATATTCAGTTTTCTACTCTCTTTGGGCTGATGGTGCCCAACTCAAGCCCACACATGATACTTTTCCTTATTCTCCCAGAAGTCTCCACACTGCTGAAGTATGGGGTTAAAACAGAAGATTGTTGACAGATAACATACTGGTATATACTGCCCCTAGGGGACTCTTCAGTATAGATAAATGCAAGCCTATAATTAAATACTTATTTTCAATCTTCTAGTCAACAATTCTCAGAAGCATTGATAAGCACAAATAAAACTGAGACTCACTTTAATATATTGGTGACCAACCTGATAATACACCCTGAACATTAATATTCCTACTTGCCTCTCATCATTTTTGATCCCTCATCCCTGCTCCCCGAGATAACTTCCCCAATACACCATCTTTCAAGTCAATTTTCAGAGGAACACAGATTAGGATATTAGTTTCTTTCAAATAATCAACTTTCATACTTCATACATTTAATCTTCTGTATTTTTAAATTTTTTGCATAATTTTTTATAACTATATTAGTAGCTTCCTAAATTTTTTTCCTATCAGGTTAGCTGTTTTAATTTCATTTTTTTAGGTAAATGCTTAGGTCACTGATAGTCAGCTTTTCTTCTTTTCTAATACATGAATTTAGGGTTGCAAATTTTAATTAAAATGCATGGTACAAGTTGTTCTTTGTATTATTTTCTCATTATTTAAATACAAACATTTTAAAGTTTCCATTAAGATATTTTCTTTGACCTTAGAGAAATTTAGAAGTATGCTATTTAACTTCAAAATAATTTTTATTTTCTAGTTATCATTTGGTTATTTATTTTATCTTAATTCTACTATAGTCAGACACCACACATTGTATTATTTGAGTCATATAAAATATGTTTTTACTTACCTTATTACCTCTCATTCATTTTTTGATGTAATATTTCCTTTGCAATTAAATAGGTGTGCATTTTGCCACAGTTGTCTGCACTGTTATACGCATGTCAATTAGTAGCATTTTGTCAGTCATACTGTTTCAAGTGTTCTGTAACATTACCAATTGTCTGACTTTTCTTTCAGCTACAGAGGTAATTTTTTCAGTCTATAAGATCATAGATTTGTCCATTTCTTATTTTAATTCTATTAACTTTTGGTGTTCTATTTTGATACCTTTGTTGAGGTACCATTCACACACAATTAACCGTCCATATTTAAAGTGTAAATTCGAGTTACTTTTGACAAAGGTACATGCCCATGAATTCATCACCACGATCCAGATAAAGTACATATCTATCACCTCTAAAGATTCCTAGTGCTTCTTTGTAATCCATTTTTTCACCCCATTTTTTTCAACTTCTATATCATTCTCAGGCACATGGTGATATATTTTCTGTCAAAATAAATCAATTTCAATTCCCTAAATAGATGACCCCACACTTATAATGAGGTGACATCTCAATCAACCCATGGAAAGTCGAAAATATAAGTCAAAAACACATTTAATATATCTAACCTACTAAGCCATCACAGCTTAGTCTAATCTTCAGTAAACACGTTCCGAACACTTACATTAGCCAAGAGCTGGGAAAAATTATCTGGCAACACAGTATACTGTAGAGTATCAGTTGTTTACCCTCATCATCGTGAAGCTAACTGGGAGCTGCTGCTCGCTGCCGCTGCCAAGCATCAGAGAAGTGTCATATAGCATATTGCCAGCCAAGGAGAAAATCAAAATTCAAAATTTGAAGTATAGTCTCTACTGAATGCATGTCACTTTCTCACCATTGTAAAGTCAAAAACTTGGAGGTCAAAATCATATTGTAAGTTGGGGATGGTCTGTATTTTCATATAAATGAAAACATACACTATGCAAGTTTTTTTCTGACTTCATTGACTTAGTATGTTTGTTTTAAGACATATCCATGTTGACATGTGAATTGATAGATAATTCCTTTTTATTGCTGAGTAGTATTTCACGGCGTGAACATTACACAAGTCATGTATCCATTCACCTGTTGATAGACATCTGAGCTGTTTCCAGTTTTAGGCCATTACAAATAGATCCACTGCAAATCTTTGTGTAAAAGTTTTTGTCTTCTCCTATGCTCTTATTTCTCTTAGATAAATACTAAGGAGATGAATGGATAGATCATGTTGTAGGTGTAGGTTTAACTTTTTAAGAAATTGTGGACTGTTTGACAAAATGGTTGTAGCATTTTACAATCCCAATCAACAGTGTATAAGAGTTCTAGCATGTCCACATCCTCACCTTACAGTAAATGTGCAATTGATGTTAGATTATGCTTGCTTAGAAGAAAAGTGTGCTGATGTTCAAATGTATCTATTCTCTTTCTTATCTGGTTTTGGAATTCTCTGTGCCTTAAATATCTGCCCTTGCTTTGTCTGTCTACGAATTCCTACTTACCTCTCAAGATCAATCTCTGATCTGCCCCAAAATGTGTTTTGCTCCCTACCTTGTACAATGACTTTGTCCTTCAAGTTCTGAAGTCCCTATGTCACAGTAACATTATAGTTTAGGCAACCTTATTCAATTAAGGGTTTCTTGCAGGAAGAATCACATATTATTCATCCTTTAACCTGCCTCAGAGCTTGACACATATTAAGCAATCAATATATTTTGTGTTGTTCAATGAAATAGTAAATGTAATTTTATCATCCTCTGTCTTATTGATTATCCGTAAAAGCTTGTAAATGAACATTTCTTGCTAAATGTAAAGACACACGGAATTGCACTGATTACTTCTAAGACTGGAACCATTCAGAGTACAATTAACAAATAAAACAAGATATCAAGATACTTCTGAGAACATGATTTGATTTAAAATTTAATCATTGCTCACTAATGGCTGCGATTGGAGTTTAACTTATTAGATACCATCTGCTGCCTAAACATCTAGGGAATATTTTTAAGGAATATCTTTCTAGAGCAAATGGTAATCTTGTGCCAACTTGTTTATCACTTATCTGGTTGCTGGCATTTAAATCTTGTAACAACAAAAATTATAGTTGAGTGCATAAGGCAATAAATGAAAACTAAATATGATAAGAGCACAATGAAAATGTAAATGACTTTTCCCCCCAGATTCATTACTTCTGTTATCATAATGAGCTATGTAAATGTGAGACGAGGTTACATGGCAACAGTGGGACTAGGTTACATGGCAACAGTGGAGTGATTCAGAAGGCAAGCTTTGTTCAGACAAGTGCTAGTTTGAGTATCGGCTATACCTTTAAATACCATTGTGAACTTGGATAATTAAGAAACTATTGTAACCTTAGTTTTTCCATCATAACTAGTGACTAATAATAACAGTCTTATAAATTGTGGTAGCAAGTGTGTGCATATTTACATACTTGCTTATTTTCTTCATGGTCCACATAATCTGGGCAAGATGATCATTTAGGACTGAAGGAGTCCAGAATAGGCCACTTCACAATATTCCACTTTGGCATAAGGATTACTTTGAGCCAAAGGCAGTTCAAAATCAGCAGAGGAAGAAAGACTTATCTGGCCTCCCATATTCTGCCTAAATGGAGGGCAAAATTTCCTTTTGTGAGGGCGTCGAAAATTTTCCCTGTTAAGGCATCCCTCTTTCCCATACTGGAAATAGGAGAGCAACTCTTGTCAACAGAGATGCAGAGTTGACACTAAGATTAGGCTGCATAAACAAACCTTACAAAAGTGGTCCTTATCTTGCGTTAGCTTTTCCCCCACATAGGTCCTCATCCCTTCCTGACAGTCTATTGTCTCTTAAAGCCCAAACACTTCCTTTGTTAAAATGGCACAGAAACCCAAATCTAACCACTTCTTCGAGTTTCACTTCTTTTCTGTAAAAACCCAAGCATGTTAATATTAATAAAATTGTATACCTTTTCTCCTGTTAATCTGTATTTGTTAGTTTAATTTTAAGCCTCCCAGTCATAAAATCAAAAAGGCAGACAAAAAGCTTTTCTCTCCTGTACTACCCTTAGATAGATACTAGACATTTTTGCTTTAATGGATATGTATGATAAAAATGAAATACCTTGTAAAAATTGAAAAAAAATGACAAACTGAAAAAGCAATTCTTCAATAGTTACCTGGTTCAAAAACATTTCTAATTCCTGGTAGTTTTTATCTTTGCAAGTCATGTAAATCCTAACGGTTTTGACATAAGGCAGGCACACTCTGTTCAATTAATATATATTTGCAATGTCCCTCTGTTATCACTTAACCATTAATTCTTTTTAAGCAATTGTATTAGTTTCCTAAATCTGCCATATAAATTACCACAAACTTGGTGTCTTAAAACAACAGAAATTTATTATCTAACAGTTCTGGAAGCCAGAGTCCAAATCAAGGTGTTGATAAGCATGCACTCCCACTGGAGGCTCTAGGGAGAATTCCTTTCCCAGAGCTTTGTGCTTCAAATGGCTCCAGACTTTGACCCCAAAAGTATCTGAGACAGGTCTCAATCAATTTAGAAAATTCATTTTGCCAGGGTTAAGGACACACCTGTGACACAGCCTCAGGAGGTCCTGATGACATATGTCCAAGGTGGTAGGGGTACAGCATGGCTTTACACATTCTAGGGAGACATGAGAAACCGATCAGTAGGTGTTAAGATTTACATTGGTTCGGTCTGGAAATTTGGGACAACTCAAAGCAGGGAGACTTTCATGTCACAGGTAGATAAGGCATAAAAGGTGCCTTTTGGGTCTTTGATCAATCTTTCACTGAATACACAATTTACATGTGAGAGGGAGGTAGAGGAATAATCATTTATGCTTTAGTGTGGCTCAGTGAATCTGCATTTTTACATAAACAATAGGGCAGAGGAATCAATCAAAAATGTATTTTTCTCAGGTGACCAGAGGGATGACTTTGAGTTCTGTCCCTTGTCCTGCACCTATGAAAATAGCTATCAATTTACATTGCTGGGGGAAACTCAACACAACTGCTTTAGGGTAAAGATCTTGAGGCCCATAGGGAATTTTCTTGTGAACAACTTGTGAGAACTTTTCATCTTTGTAGCTATCTTTTTTCACATTTTTCATCTTTGTACCTATCTTATTTAGGAATAAAATGGGAGGCAGGTTTTCCTGACACAGTTCCCAGCTTGACTTTTTCCTTTGGCTTAGTGATTTGGAGGTCCCAAGATTTATTTTCCTTTCACAGGATGTTCTTTGGCTTCTAGCTGCAAAACTCTACTCTCTACCACTGTCTTCACATGGTCTTGTTATTTTCTCTTAGTGTGTCTCTGTGTCTTTCTTTTTGTGTATTTTATAGGGATACTTGGATTTAGTGTATGATCTGGCTGATCATCCAGAGATGCTTAATTTAATTGCATTTACAAAACCCTCTTTTTTCCCCAAATTAGGTCACAGTCACAGGTTCCGGGGATTAGGACATGAACATATCTTTAAGGGCTTTATTTTATCATTTACTCTAATGGATGGACTCACGCAACCCTCTATAATTTTTGCTTTGAGATCTGGTGTTCAAATGAACACATGCATTTACTAAATTGCCACATGTGACTTTGTTCCATTTGACCACCTTTGTTACTCTAAAACAGCAGCTGCATTGCCTAATCTGATCTCATAACAGCACTGACCTCAGCCTGACTGTATTATTTTCTGTCATTTGAATATCAGAACCTTTCTGATGCTTGTCTATGCTCTTCAACAGAGGAGGTTTTACATCCGTATCTGCCCTCTCTACTACTGGGAGCATTAAGTAATTTTCAGAATACAGTTATAAAAATATTCTCCACTTCCCAAACCTGTAAGAAACAAAAGCTTCTGTTAAGTTCTTTTCTTCAAAGTATTTTTTCAAAGGTTACAGAATAAGAGTTGAAACTAATGTTTAACATGAAGCTACAGAAGCTCATTATCACTCAGCAGCTGACAGAAAAAAGATTTTTAGCCATATTATGTAACATTTCTAGGTCCCTTGGCACATAACGACCACACATCCTGTTGCCTCTTCGTGGGTAACTCATGTGAACTCACTCCAAACGGAAGCTTCTGTTTTAGCTAATTCCCTCTGGAAGTTTTGTTTGGATCTGCTTTAGATGAAAGCGTTTCTAACTTGTTCTTTAACATTGATTTGGTAAAAAATATGACCCTCTGCAAATTGTTTAGGGCTAATCCTAATACTGAATCAAGTAAGCACAGACTATTAAAGGTGGAGAGAAGTCACTTTTCAGCAGCTATTGACCTTACCAAATCCTGTCATCCATATTAAATACAGAGATCGTTCGATCTCTTTCTGTATTAACATTTGCAATGATTGTGGTGGAACTGGACGTGATTATCTTAATGATTCTGATGATAGTATTTTTGGAACCTATGCAAATAAGATGCCTCCTGTGAACCATTTCTAGATCATCTACGTATTCATCTTTCAATATGGTAATTTTTTAAAAGGGTGAACAAAATCTTTAAAACAAGTTCATTGTTAATTAGTGTATGGTAAATTTTCATGCATTTTTTAATTTTTTACAATTACAATCCCTGTTCTTTCTTACTATTGGTTTACAGTAATCAGGGGCCCAACTGTGGAAATAATTTCTTCCAATTCTCCCATGCTCTGGCCTCTCTAATATTTCACAATGTGATGCAGACATTTTGGTGATTTCCTTTTTTTTTTTTTTGAGACAGACTGTTGCACTGTCGACAGGCTGGAGTGCAGTGGCACAATCTTGGCTCACTGAAACCTCTGCCTCCCAGGTTCAAGCGATTCTCCTGTCTCAGCCTCCCAAGTAGCTGGAATTACAGGTGCGTGCCACCACGCCTGGCTAATTTTTGTATTTTTAGTAGAGACGGGGTTTCACCATCTTGCCAGGCTGATCTTGAACTCCTGCCCTTGTGATCTACCCGCCTCAGCCTCCCAAAGTGCTGGGATTACAGACATGAGCCACTTAGACCACATAACACATTTATCCGCTCTAAGCAAAATATTCTTAAAAATAAGTTTACGTGTTTGGAGTCATGAGATCTGGGCTTTAGTCCCAACTCTGACATTCACCAAATACCAAAGGAAAGATATATTGCTTTCTTCTTCAGTATCTCTTTTTCTTTATTGGTAAAATAATGGTTTTGACTGTTTAATAGACATCAGGCTCTTTTTATCTTTGTTCATCTATGCCGAAGTAAGAAAAGTCCTAGGTCATATAACTTTCTTCAGAAATAGATATATATCTATTATTACAGATGATTTAAAAAGTGAATAACTGTACATGTCTGGCCAGAAGAGTGTTTTATGAAATAGATACACACCCATCAAACTGTCCCTTTATATTTTATGCTACATGAATTGATCTGCCTATACAATTATTCATAGAAATATGATTTATTTATACAGAATCAACTACAGACTTGAGCATATTTTTTTCCCACTTCTTGAATTTAAGATTACTGTATCACATACTTCTGGTTTGTATATTTTGGCATCACTGAATAAACATCATTTACGCTTAGTTCTTGAGTAGTTTATATCAAAATTTTTATATGCCACAGTTCTTGACAGGCTTCCTAACATTTCATAATTCAATGGTAGATATAGTCAGTGACACAGCTCAGTATTACATTAAACACGACATGATAATTCCTGTGACTGCTTTGTTTTCCTTTTACTTATAACCGATTTAAATATTTTTATAAAGAGTTATGGTTTTCCAGACGTAAGCTTTCAAGAACTACAGAATACCTATTAACATTGTCAGTCACGAAGTTAACTTTGCCAACTACTTATATCTAACATCACAACTATAGTATCTTTCAAAAAACTATCTATCTATCTATCTATCTGTCTATCTATGATCTATCACCTTGTAGTAACAAGAACTTGAGGCAGCTCCTTTCTTAGCTTTAATTAATCAGAATGACTTAAAAGAGGTTTTATAAAATTTAATTACTTTGGTCTCTACATTAAGTGCTAATGGGAAATACATATTTAATAATACACCCTTTGGAAGTATTATTTAATTGGTCTCATTTAATTGAATAGTAAACATTCAAGTTTCTCCCCTTTTTTTTCCAATCAGAGCAAATATATTTCTACTTTTTCCTGTCTGAAATGAATTTACTAAATATAGGACTTTTCTGTACAATGAGAATCATATCTCAAGATAAACCAAAACAAACTATTTTTCTGGAGTACATTTAAGCCAAAAATAGTTTGTATTTTATCAAAACTAAATATTTCATTAAGAATGAAACTCAAAAATTCATTCTCAGTGAGGAATGAAAGGAAGTGTTTATATGTCCTTTTTTTTTTGTTTTTTTAACATTACTCCTATCACCTAAATGAGTGATGAAAGACATTTAATTCTAAATAAATTTGTTGTAATCTTCTGGAAAAAAAATTTGAGTAATAGAAAATGTTTAAAAATCTAATATCTATTTTTTTTAAATTTACGTGCCAGGCACTCCTCTAAGCAAAATGATGTATTATTGATATATTGAGTGCTCACAGAATCCTAGGAGATAGCTTGTTGTTATGACACAATTGAAGGAAATCAAGACTTGAGGTATTACATGGCAAGGCCTAGGTCATCACGAAGAGCAAAACTTACAATGAATCCTTCAAGACTCATGCACTTGAACAAACATGCTACACTGCCTCATAAACTAAAGACTGAAAAAATCTTAAGCCACTTTCTAGCTTTAAAATTTAAGATAAAAAGAAGAGCTCAAACACATGTAAGAATGTGTTGCTTAGCTGACTTAAACCTTTGTATGTTAACAATTTTGATCTACAGCAGGAATCGTTGAACTATGGCCCACAGGTGAAATATCACATGCCACTTTTTTGTATTACCTGCCACTGTTTTTGTATATACCAAGAATGTTTTATACATTTTTCTATGGTTGGAAAAAATCAAAACATGAATAGTATTTCTTTTCTTTCTTTTTTTTTTAAAAAACTCATCTGTGTTTGTCAAACCTTTTAAAGCCGAATGTGATTCAGGCACTATATTTCCATTTACAAGCCTCTCTCTGAGTTAGTTTTCAAGAGCTTTACAATATGCCTAGGTAAGCTTATAATTTTGCTCCTCCAGTAATACTTTTCTTTGGAAATTAAGCCCTGTGGAGAGTTTAATGCTCCAGTTTAACGTATTTCTAGAGGACTAGTACATGCAGAGTTGGCAACTACAGCAGATGCAAAGTTGAAAAAGTAGATCCTAGAAGACGTAAAAAATATTTCTTTTTATAAATATCAAGGTATATTTCAGAGGAAGATCCTCTGAGACCACCATCTCTTTAATGAAATTCTGATATTCAGGTATTAGTTCCTCACAGTTTTCCATGATGAAAACTCTGTACATAAAACTTAATGTTGTTATTTTCCTTTCTGATTTTAAATAGATCTAAAGGAGCACATCTTGGGACAAAAAGAAGAGCTCTGAAGAATAATATTTCTTGACAGATAAAAATTATCTGAAATGCAAGTTTCTATGTCCATAAATAATGTTTTATTGAAACACAGTCATGCCTCTTCATGTCTATATTATCTATACTGTCTGTGGTTCCCTCTACACTATAACATCAAGTCCAGCAGTTGCAATGGAGATATCTGGCCTGCAAAGTTGAAAGTATTTATTATTTTGTCATGTAAGAAAAAGTTCACTGATCCCTTGCCTACAATGCTCACCAGGAAAGCATTGCTAATATTGAGTTGGGCATATAAAATTAACATATTTTTATTTTGCACATAGATAACAATTATTGTCAAAGAAACCTGAGGGATATAAAATATAGGACAAAAATCTGGGCCTTGAATTATGCCTCAAAACTAGCAATCATTAAAAAATGAGAACAGCTAACAACTAAAATATGAGTATTGATTTTATATGCAATAGCATTTAAAATAAAGGATCAGATCAATGTTGAAATATATGAGGAAAATTTCATGCAGAGGAAATGGTTGTGCTTTTAACGCTGGGATCTTTTGGTTAGATGTAGGAAGGGGTAGGTGTGATTTCATTGTATAGCAGGAAACTCAAGGAAAGGCAAAGAGACTGGGTGCAGTTGCTCACGCCTGTAGTCCCAGCTTTTTGGGAGGCTGAGACTGGGGTATCGTTTAAGGACAGAAGTTTGAGGTTACAGTGAACTATGATTACACCACTGCAATCCAGCACAGGCAATAGAGCAAGACCTTGTCTCTAAAAAAAAAAAAAAAAAAAGAAAAAGAAAAAGAAAAAGGCAAAGTGGTGATGAGTAGTATATGAGACGACATAAATGTAGACTCAGACTCTGGTGAAGAGAAGACAATGATTTACATGACCAAATTCAGTTGTGTTGCCCATGTAGTTCCAGTCCCTCTGTCTCAAAAATAAAATTCTTTTAAACTTTAAAACTACTTACCCATGTGCTTTAAGACCTTACCAATTTGGTTTTATTTTTGTGGTTCAAGAAACATTTTCTTAAATGCACACTAGCCATCCACCCACCAACACACACGGTCTGTTTTCTGTAATCTCACAGCCAAATAGCTAAATGCTATTTGAGACAGCTCTGTCATCATGGATATATGATATATGAGGATTTTGAGCTTCTCTAAGCCTTCAACATTTCTGGGTCATCCTGTTACATGTTTCTGGAAAGTTTCCTATCCCTTTAGCCTCACCAACTATTTCAAAACTTCTGTGTTCCTAAGCTTATAATTTCAATTTTTCCTTCACATTTACCAAATTATTCCGCTTTTCTATATACAGGAAAATCAAATCTATAAGGCAAAAATTTAGTTGACTGTCTTTTCCTCCATTGATACATATATGTACACCAACAGCTTAGCATGCCTCCTTCCTGCAAATGTCAAAAAAAGAAAAAGAAAAAATCCCTGCTTTCCAAATGCAACCCACTTACCTGACTTGAGATTTTGCCTTTGCACTCTCTCTGGGAATTTGGCTCAATTTCATGTCCTTCAATCTACCTATTGGCATCTCCCCCTCCACATGCAAACACATGTATCAAAACATCCTGTGATTATTGACATCTCACAAGGCTCTGACTTAGGTCTTTCCTTATTCTGCGTATCCTAACTGGGCAATTTCATCAGTACTTGTGTCTCAGACTCCCATTTACAGGTAGTTTTCTCAAAATCTCTCTCATTCGCACATTTCCTCACTTGGGCTTCAAACAATTTAAAATCTATTAATTTAAAATATAGTAATCTTTTTAATCTGTTTAAATTTAAAACAATTTAAAATCTATTAATCTGAATCTAACAATTGCCAACTTCTTCCAGTTTATATGTACCTTCTGCTGTGGTCTGAATATGTTCCCCAACATTCCTGTATCTTTTTCTTCACATTTACCAAATTATGCTGCTTTTATTTTTACAAGAAAATCAAATCTATAAGGCAAAAATTTAGTTTAATTCCTTTTCCTCCATCGATACATTTGTCTGTACCAACACCTTAACATGCCTCCAGCATTCCTCCATTCACGTGTTGGATTAATCACCAATGCAATAGTGTTGGGAGGTGGGGCCTAAGGGGAGGTACTTAAGTCTTGAGGGCTCTGCTTTCATGAATGAATCAATGCTGCCATTAAAAAGGCTAGTGGCACATTTTCTGTTGTGGGGTGGGGAGGGGGAGGGATAGCATTAGGAGATATACCTAATGTAAATGATGAGTTAATGGGTGCAGCACCCCAACATGGCACATGTATACATATGTAACAAATCTGCACGTTGTGCATGTGTACCCTAGAACATAAAGTCTAATTAAAAAAAAAAAAAAAAAAGGCTAGTGGCCAGGTGCAGTAGCTCATGCCTGTAATCCCAGTATTTTGGGAGGCCAAGGCAGGCAGATTGCCTGAGATCAGGAGTTTGAGACCAGCCTGGCCAACATGGTGAAACCCCATCTCTACTAAAAATACAAAAATTAGCCAGGTGTGGTGGCGGGCGCCTGTATCCCAGCTACTCAGGAGGCTGAGGCAGGAGAATTGTGGGAACCCAGAAGGCAGAGGTTGCCGTGAGCCGAGATCGTGTCACTGCACTCCAGCCGGGGCAACAGAACAAGACTCCCTCTCCAAAAAAAAAAAAAAAGAAAAGAAAAGAAAGAAAAAGGCTAGCAAGCATGAGTTCTTCTCTAGCTGCCTTCTACCATATGAAGATGCAGCAAGAAGGCCCTCATCAGATGCTAATGCCCTGATCTTGAACTTCCCAGCCTCCAGAATTGTGAGAAATAAAGGTGTACTTTATTTCTTTATACATTACCCAATCTGTGGTATTCCGCTATAACAGCACAAAACAGGCTAAGACAACCTTTTTCATTCCCTATTTCAGAAAATTGAACATCTATTGTGTTTCAGAAAACAAGAAACTTCAATTTTGCCCAAAATCCCTAGTCCTAAGATTCCATGTCAACATTCCAAAAATATTTTGTTGCTTAGTATCCCCCATAACTCCCTGTTCTTTACATGCTAATTTCTACTTTTCTGCATGATATTCTCATTTTCCCACTGAATTGTCCCTCTTCTTTTTTACAGTTTTCCCTCCCCGCAGGGACATGCTTGCCCAGTCACCACTGTTCTCTTCCTGTCATGCTAGCCTCTCAAACCTAAGAATATGATCATGCCATTAACATGGTTTTCGAATTGCCCTGCTTATACTGATAATTACCTTTTGTATGTAGGAAAAAAATTTTAAACCTGTAGATAACTTGAAGCCCTTCATGGACTCTCTCTGTGTTGTGTCCCCTCTCCTCCCCTCCTTCCTCACAGTTTATGCTTCACTCTTCCTCATCTTTGGCAATGCCACACTTTCTCCTAGTTCTGTACAGTTAATAGTTTTCTTCCTGAGACAATAAAGATCCCAGGATCTTTGATTTTCTGGTTTGCCTGAAAGACTTACTCATCTTCTGGTTGGACTTCAAATCCTGCATTCTCTTTTGAGACCTCTCTGATTTCTCCAGATAAACCCAAATACAACTGCACTGATGTTTCATAGTTTTTAAAAATACTCATTGTACAGAGCTTTCATGTTAATTTCTAATCTGCTTATTTTGTTTGTCTATGTCTCACCAGATGTAAGCTCTTGAAATTTGTTTGAAAGGTGTATTCTTCCCTCTCTTATGACAATATAGATTGTTGTGCTGCAATTCAGCTTTTAATGTGGTAAAGAGAATGTTAGATGATGAGTGTGAGATCCTTGGATCCACCAAGCTTCATCATTGCCATTATCTTCATTAGGGATAACATCTATCTTAGTGCTTCCTATGCCAGTCATTATGTGAAAAAATTCATAAAATTATCTCTTTTAATACTTGTACCATTTTTCAAGTTAGATAATAACATTCTATTTTAACAGATGATAAAGTTGAATCAAGAGATTCATCAGGTTGCCTCCAGAGTCTATAGTCTTAATATCAAACTAATTTGCTGAATTCAAGGATTAATTCACAAATCAATTTGAAGTGCGTAACTTCCCCAGTTTTGTTACTGACCAATCCCCATAAATAACAAACTATTTGCTGGTTTCATTGAATTTTTAATGCCAATCACACAGTTTGATGATGCAAGAATATGCGCTTTGGTCATCATGTGTGAAAGACACATAAGGGTTTTATTTGACAGAATAGTTGGTCCAATTCAACTATGCTGAATTGACAAATTACAATGTGCAATTGTAATTGCAATTCAGCACATTACATAGGCTGAATGTGATCTTATTCTGTGATAACAGAAGAAGCATGACATTCATATTATGAGAGGTGATCATCTACCTCTAGTTGCTGTGGATTAGACTCCACATAGAGAACTACTCTCAGTAATGGATGTAATAGGTTTAAAGACATCTAGACTGGCTGGGAGCGGTGGCTCATGCCTGTAATCCCAGCACTTTGGGAGGCCGAAGCAGGTGGATCACGAGGTCAGGAGTTCAAGACCAGCCTGGCCAATATGGTGAAACCCCGTCTCTACTAAAAATACAAAAATTAGCTGGGCATGCTGGTACGTGCCTGTAATCCCAGCTACTTGGGAGGCTGAGGCAGGAGAATTGCTTGAACCAGGACACAGGAAGTGGAGGTTGCAGTGAGCCGACATCTTGCCACTGTACTCCAGCCTGGGTTACAGAGCGAGACTCTGTCTCAAAAAGCAAAACAAACAACCAAAAAGACATATAGTCTAATTGGGTTGAGTTCAAAGGAAAAGGAAGCTTAATGGAAGAGAGTTTCAAATATACCAAATTTATAATAAAAACAAAAGATACTGGAACATTTCACTAGGGAGAAGAAAGAGTTGCTTTCCATGTACTTTAAGAACATTTATGGGAAGAGAAAGTGCATTTTGATTTAATTTTTATGTCCCTATAAATTAGAACTAGGCTTAGTGGTTGAAGCAAGGGTGTCCTGAGATGAAGTGATAGTCTGAAGACTCATGGACTTCACCATAGCAGGAAGTGACCAGGCTTATCTCAGATGGAGGTTCAATGGGGATGGTATAGAGTTTAGTTATTAGAAGAATGTTTGGACTACAAATTTAAGATCCACCCAGTCCTATTCTTCTGTGATATTGAGATCATATTGCTATTGACTTGGTAAACTTTCACATTTATTAAGCATTATATGTATACTTCATTTGTAATTAGGCACTTCAAAACAGGAATCAAGGGAGTTTACTGCTTAAAGAAAAGTGAAGTGTGTCTTCCAATGTAGAGGCTTTGATAAGTGCAATGCATTGCCATGACTTGCGAGAGCACTTCCACATTTTAATGTCAAAACTTGATCTATTGCAAAGCCAAGTGAATTGTTATTCAGAGAAATGGAAAATGTATCTAAAAGTGTCCCCATAAATCTGTTGCCAGATTGTGGTTTACATCAGACTTTAAACATTTAGAATGATGGAAAGTAAACATCATAAAATGATCTAAAATTATACCAAATCTATCAGAAGAATCCTTCATAGTATAACGTGAAATGGACATCCTTTTATAGCACTATCAATTTTGTGCTGAGTTTAAAGATCAAAAGTACTTTTTGGTAATATTTTCATATTCATAAATTATTTTCAGGAGGAACAATGTTTTAAAATGAAAAGCAAATTACAAAATAATTTTCAATATCAGAAGATAATTTAATAAATAAAAATAAAATAAAAATAAGAAAGCCATAAAATGAAATATATATGGTCATATCATATGCAAATTGCCAGAAAAAAGTTTACTTTTAAAAATTATCCCCACATAAAAATTTTAATCAGAACTAATTTAATTAAAATTGAACCTGATTAAAATTCTTTTGAACACTGGATGGGGCAATTACTATTAGCAAGACTGTGTGGAATTCTGAACTTCAAATTCTTCTCTCCTGACTCAGCATAATAGAATTTCAAATGAAAAGTACATTGTGTATAACAGGAGAGGATTTTGTGCTTTAAAATGCTACTATATGGGAACTAGAGAATACTTTCACATTAACCAAATAAAATATTTAATTTATATCTAGTAGTAAAGTTTAAAAACACTAAAACATTTGCCTCATTCAAATTTACTAAATTGCAACTTCCAAGTAGGTATCACTGCCTCTTCTGTGTGCTGAGAATTTTACTCCATTATTTAAAATGTGCATATAGGTTGACAAATGTTGTCTACTATCTTGTAGAAGGTTGTGGTTACCCTTGAGAATTAATTATTCTTTGTTTAGTGACTGAATCCCCATGAGGTCTCTGACTTTCTAGTCCTCTGTACTCACACAGGGCCTACCACTGTTTCACACTGAATACTAAACTCATAATATTCCAGAGACTGGGATACTTCTGGATGGTAGAACCATGGTACGCAATTTTTAGGTTATAACAATAAAGAAACTGAAAGACCATTAACCAGGTGCATGATCATCCCTTACAAACACAGTATAAATCAAGTGTAGGATTTGTCAGTAGCTCTTATATAGAGAATTCAGTAGCACATAAACTCACTTCCTCTCCACAGACACAAAAGTCACTGTGGCTACAGTATCCGTTTCAAGATGCTTTACTGGTAATCTCTATTCATCTATTGTAGTTACTTGAAAAAAATGAAATCAATTACCTATCCCAGCTCTAAAACTTGAGGGTTCAATGTAGCCTAAAAAGAACAGACATCAAAACTTGGAAATAGATTAAGGATTCATACTACACAGAAAGTACTATTGTTAAACTTTTATATTGCTTTACTATTGATTATCTTCTTTTTTTTCGTAAATTACAGTAGACTTTAGTTAAGGAACAAACTTTGGGAAGGAGAAATCAGAAAGTCTCTTACTTTTCAGTGAAGGAGATTTGCTGATTATAAAAAATTGTAGTGATGAACATAGGACTGTACGTATCTTTTTAGCATGATGATATATTTTCCTTTAGGTATACACCCTGTAATGGAATTGCTGGGTTGAATGGTAACTGTTTTAAGTTCTTTCCAAGAAATCTCCAAACTGCTTTCCACAGTCCTGCACTACACACAATAGCAAAGACATAAAATCAACCTAGGTGCCCATCAAGGGGTTGGATAAAGAAAATACACTGTGGAATACTATGCAGCCATAAAAAAAGACGAAATCATGTCTTTGGCAGCAACATGGATGGAACTGGAGACTGGAATCCTAACTGAATTGACACAGGAACAAAAATCCAAATACTACAGGTTCTCACAAGTAGGTACTAAACATTAAGCACACATGGACACAAACATGGAAACAACGGATACTATGCACTAGACTAGAATGGGGAGGAAAAGAGGGGGATTAGGTTGAAAAACTACCTATCCGGCCCTATGCTCACTACCTGCGTGCAATATACTCATGCAACAAATCTGCACATGACCCCCCTGTCTGTAAAACAAAAGTTTTTTTTTTTAAAAAAAAACTTCTTAAGTAGTAATGTTATGTAAATGTAATTGTTAATATTTATTTATTTATTTGGAGACGGAGTCTCGCTCTGTCGCCCAGGCTGGAGAGCAGTGGTGCCATCTCAGCTCACTGCAAGCTCCGCCTCCCAGGTTCACACCATTCTCCTGCCTCAGCCTCCCAAGTAGCTGGGACTACAGGCGCCACCACCACGCCCGGCTAATTTTTGTATTTTTAGTAGAGACGGAGTTTCACCGTGTTAGCCAGGATGGTCTCGATCTCCTGACCTCGTGATCTGCCCGCCTCGGCCTCCTGAAGTGCTAGGATTACAGGCGTGAGCCACCCAGCCAGGCCCTGCTAATATTTATTTAGCGTTTTCATGAGTATGGAGTGAAGAGAGTGGAAGGTTATAATTACAAAAAATAAATTGATGAAAAAGAGAAAGAACAATTTTTATGAACACAGTGAAGAGCTCACTCATAACTCAATGGGTGGAGTAATACAGCATTATGGAGAGTCCCCACATAATATTAATATCATCATAAGAGACATGAAAGAAAATTTTAGACTTAGAAGAAGTCATACATTAGGCAAAAAAAAGTTCTCAAAATAGTGGATATGTATTTCATGTAAATAAAATACTCAATTAGAGAAACAATTTTTTATAACTGGAGCTTAGGTCCACTTCAGAAAATAGCTGTAAAATAAACAGTATTTATTTTTTCCTTCAAAAATAGTTTTGACTATAATAGAATTTATTAAGAATTAGAGTAAACTTTATATATATATATATTAAAATATTTCATGTTATAAATTGAAAGAAGAACATACTTATGTATAGATGCTAGAAGCCTTAAGGGGACTCAAATATGCTACTTTGTGTTTACTTTTTTTCCTATCCTCCTAAGAGCAGTGAACATCTGAATATATGTAGTCTGTGCTTCTACCCTAATGTTTCTGGTAATTTGTAACTGAGAAGCTGACATTTTTAGTGATAATAATTGTCAACACGACTTTGTAAAAATCAAGCCTTGGAATTGCAATACTTTAGAGAAATCCCTTTGATCTTAAAATAATGTTTCTGAGCTCTAAGTTATTTTACATTATACACAGGTACTTATATTTCATTATATGAAACAAACTAGGCGCTTGTGTGATTTTTAAAATTGGGAATTAAAAGAATCTATACAAATGTTTTATTAGAATGTCAGAAATACTTTCTAAAATGATATAGTTAGTTAATTCTCTCTGTGAACTCAAAAAAACCCATGAATTTTCAAGTTATGTCCAGTTGTATGGAAATGGCCAATTCCCAATGTCTCCTTGGCATAATAAATTTAATTTATTAGATGGAAACTCTAAACTAAAATAATTCTATAGGGCCCAATAGACTCTGTAAAGGTGCCCCTTACTCACCACTAAAATATAACTGTCTTTAGAATAAAGCACTTTAATATACTTTGCTGCCATCACCATTCATTAGAAAATTACAGCCATGGAAATGAGGCCCTGTTTTAAGTGTTTCTTACTCATAGTCCACCAACAATTTAAAAATTTTGTGTAACGTCATAAAACAGTCAATGGATAATCAAAACATCATATACACAAAGCTTATTTGCCTACAGCAAAAAAAAAAAAAAATGTGCTTTTACTATAGACAACAAATACTTTCACAGCTAGCACTTCATTCAAAATTATATGGAAGCATCTTGCTTACTAAGTGAGACATCAAGCTATCTTTCAGTACTATATTTTTTATTGGCTTAATTGGGGTGCAACTGACATACAATTAACTGCACATACTTAAAGTGTTAGCAAGAAGATATTTGGCAGATATTTGGAGTTAAATGATCTTCATTCAATTTTAAGCATCCCGATAAATTTGAAATACAGAAACTATTTTGTGTTATCATTTTAATATGGAGTCAGAATACATGCAAGGCAATGCCTATTCCTTTGGAAGTAGTAGTTACATCACATTAATTATATCCAATCATTGTCCAAAGAAGAAAATGGAACACTATTCTGATCCACAGTTATTTTCAAATATAAATTGGTGGTTTTCAGCCACAAGGAGTGGGATTTATCATCATATCCATCCTATGATAATAAAAATATCATATACGTCACCTGCAAAGATTCTTTGTTCCACTAAGCAATCCCATTTTCCTATACCCATTCCACTCCGCCCTTAATCCCAAGCAATTATTGATCAGTTTTCTATCACTATAGATTAGCTTAAATTTTCTAGAATTTTACATAATTGAAATAAAAGGGCATGTACTCTTTGTCTATATTCCTTCACTCATAATTATTTGAGATCCATATATAGTAATATAGTAATGTGTCATAATAGTTCATTATTTTTTATTAATATGTAGAATTTCATTGCATAAATATATCATAGTATATTTATTTCTTCACCTGTTTATAGGCAAATCACTGTTTCCACTTTGGGTTATTACAAATGATATTGCTGTAAATATCTATGTACATGTCTTTGTATGGCAGTGTTTTCATATATTTTGGGTAAATACTGAAGAGTGGAGTAGTTGGATCATACGGTACATATATATTTAACTTTTAAAAAATATGCCAAAATATTTTCCAACATGGTTTTGCCATTTTGCATTCCATCAGCAGTGTAAAAAAGTTAGTTTCTCTACATCCTCAACACTTGGTAGGGTCAGCTTTTAAAATTTTAACCATTCTAATTTGTGTGCTTTTGCATCTCATCGCGGTACAAATTGGAATTTCCCTTTAAAAGTATTATCTTATACATTTTTTCCATATGTGTGGTTGTTTCAGTCAGGAAAATAAATCTTGTCCAGTTCCCTCCATCTTGGCCTGAAATAGACGTCCCCAATAGTAGAAAATTTTAAAGGCAAATAAATAAATAATGAATGAAAAAAAAAAACATCTAACAGATAACATGAGATGATAATATGCTTGAACATTTGATTATAAAAACACTGAATTTAAAAAAATCACAAAAGACTAAGAAGATAAACCTAATGTGTTATCATAGCTCCATGAGCGATTGACGTTTGTTTTACCAGGGAGATGTAAGCATTGTACTTTCCTGAATCTAGGGATTTTATGACATAAGTGTACTTTACTCAACCTTGACTGTATTTTCTTCTCTACCATCTCAATGATATGCTTCTTTGAGTCATTACAATTATAATGTAATCAGACTTTGTGCTTGGAGGCAATGAAAATTAATCCTTAAGTTCCAAGAAAGCAGACACTGTTCTGTTCACTGTTGTATCTCTTAATCAGAACATTTTCTGTGACAGAGTATCCACAAACCCTACATGAATGATTAAATTATATTGAAAGAATACATTAAATAGATGTTCTAATAGTATTTATAAACTTAATTATAATTAACGTATATTATAATTAGTGGCATTTAAAAAATTATAAGGCATATTATTGTATTGAACATACGTACTAGCTATGTTCAATAAGGTATGTCTGCATTATTGAAGATATATTTTATCATAAAAAGGATTAGACTGTATATAATAATATAGTTAATACTATGATATACACTGCTTTGGGTAGTCACAATGACTCCAGGCTTCTTTTTAAATAACTGCAGAGTCCACTCTAATAACAGGCTTTAGGAGCACAGAGCTTGCATTCACTGAGTCATCATTTAACACTTTTTAAAATTTTTAACTTCTTTCATAAATACAATTATTAATAACAATTCTTTTGGAGTTAAATGATCTTCATTCAATTTTAAGCATCCCGTTAAATTTGAAATACAGAAACTATTTTGTGTTATCATTTTAATATGGAGTCAGAATACACGAAAGCAATGCCTATTCTATTGGAAGCAGCAGTTCCATCCAATTAATTATATCCAATCATTGTCCAAAGAAGAAAATGGAACACCATTCTGATCCACAATTATTTTCAAATATAAATTGGTGGTTTTCAGCCACAAGGAGTGGTATAGTTTCTGCTTTTCTTTTTAATGAATGTTTTAGAAGTACTTAGTGTAAAGTAATTTATAAATGGAGAATGATATTGTTAGGAACTCCACCAAAACATGGCATCTTTTTCACTTAAGCATTTTTTGTTCTTCTAAAAATTATGTTACACATAGTATGTCAATGAAGAAAAAATACACTTGACCTCAGTGTTAATTGTGATAAGCAGTAATTTCCAGAAAATATTCCAGAAACAAAGAAAATATTAAACATTACTGAGATCAAGATTATCTCACAGTGGAATCTTTATTTCATGCACACACATCATGAAATGTTTTCTGTTTTCTGTGGAGACGGAGAAAAACAAAAGTCGTTTTCCTGAATTCTTTACTGTGCGCCCTCAACAGTGCCAATGAATGCACAGAATAGAATGGAGGCCGGAACAACAGGACAATACAGGAGAGTAGGGGTACTCACCTGCCTTCCTGAATGCATAAAGTAAAAAGAGATATACAAAAGTCAATGGAAAGATAGTCCTATTTGTGTGTGTGTGCATGCAGACACACCTACACAATAGTGCAGACACCCAAAAACAATGAGGAAAAAATATCGATCAGTTTCAGTTTCTTGCAGCCTAAAAGGCTGTTTAATATTATGGAATAAAAATTTATGTCCTGATGGGGAATCTGTTTTCACTTAGATTCCTCAGTGCAACAGAGAAAACTGAGCAGAACGCACAGGGCCATAAACAGTAGAAATTTTGGTTTCTGAAAAAAAACGGTCTGTGGGCCTTTCTACGTAGAAAGAGAAATCATTTCAGAAAATATTGGTAAAGGTATTACATATAAGAGAAAGCATACTATTTCGGCAACATTTTTCAATAGTTTTCTAGTCTTCAAAGCCTCCTAATGAACATCATCAATTGTATATATGTTGGGAGGCCGAGACGGGCGGATCACGAGGTCAGGAGATCGAGACCATCCTGGCTGACACGGTGAAACCCCGACTCTACTAAAAAAATACAAGAAACTAGCCGGGCGTGGTGGGGGCGCCTGTAGTCCCAGCTACTCGGGAGGCTGAGGCAGGAGAATGGCGGGAACCTGGGAGGCGGAGCTTCTTGCAGTGAGCCGAGATCGCGCCACTGCACTCCAACCTGGGCAACAGAGCGAGACTCCGTCTCAAAAAAAAAAGAAAAAAAAAAAAAAAGATTGTACATATGTAAACCAAAAATAAAATTCTAAGCACCCCCTCACCACCCGACCATCTGAATGGACTTCCTCCTCAGCCAGGGCACTCTTTTGTTTGTTTTATGTTGTGTGTGTGTGTGTGTGTGTGTGTGTGTATATATATAAATACTTTAAGTTCTAGGGTACATGTGCACAATGTGGTTTGTTACATATGTACACACGTGCCATGTTGGTGTGCTGCACCCATCAACTCATCATTTACATTAGGTATATCTCCTAATGCTATCCCTCCCCACCCGCCCCCACAATAGGACCCGGTGTGTGATATTCCCCTTCCCTAGTCCAAGTGATCTCATTGTTCAGTTCCCACCTATGAGTGAGAACATGTGGTGTTTGGTTTTCTGTTCTTGGGATAGTTTGCTGAGAATGATGGTTTCCAGCTTCATCCATGTCCCTACAAAGGACACAAACTCATCCTTTTTTTATGGCTGCATAGTATTCCATGGTGTATATGTGCCACATTTTCTTAATCCAGTCTGTCACTGATGGACATTTGGGTTGATTCCATGTCTTTGCTATTGTGAATAGTGCCGCAATAAACATACATATGCATGTGTCTTTATAGCAGCATGATTTATAATCATTTGGGTATATACCCAGTAATGGGATAGCTAGGTCATATGGTACTTCTAGTTCTAGATCCTTGAGGAATCGCCATACTGTTTTCCATAATGGTTGAACTAGTTTACAATCCCACCAACAGTGTAAAAGTGTTCCTATTTCTCCACATAAGAAAAGATTTTAATGTTCATGGAAAGTGATTTTTTTTTCAGCATACTTTATTTATTTATTTTTATTTTTTCCTGGTCAGCAAGGGGCACTCTTCAAATGTAGAGACCGTTTCAGGCCATGACGGGAAGTGGGTATTGGACCTGCCTCGTTACATGTCTCCAGGATTAACGTCAACACAGACTTTAAGTCTGATAAGAAACATTTTACAACCTATTCTCTCTGAAGCCGGCTATCTGAAGGCTTCCTCTGCAAATAAGAACTTTGTTCCCCACAACCTCTTGTCTTAACCCAGACATTCCTTCCTATTGATCCCAGGTCTTTAGAGAAACTCAACCCATTTTCAACTGGAACATTTTTAAGTCTACCTGTAGGCTGAAAGTCCCCGCTTTGAGCTGTCCCACCTTTCTGGATCAAACCAATGTATTTCTTAAATGTGTTTGATTGAAGTCTCATGTCTCTCTAAAATGTATAAAACCAAGCTGCACCCTGACCCCCTTGAGCACGTGTTCTCAGGACCTCCTGAGGGCTGTGTCATGGACCATGGTCACTCATATTTGGCTCTGAAAAAATCTCTTCAAATATTTTACAGAGTGTGACTATTTTCATCAATATATAAAAGGAGCTTTGTTTAATTAATAAACTGATGGTGAAACAAGAAGACTAAATACATGAAAACAGTTTGTTGGCACAGACTGAAATGATGCAGTCAATGTGGGGGTTACATCATGGCTATGGTGATATAAAAATATGAATCAGAACAGATTTTTTGGCATCTATTGCAAAGGACTCACTTTTTCTTTGGAGTAAAAAATAGGAAAATGTATTAGCTTGTCTTGAATGCACAATAATTTTATATGTTTATTGTATATAGTGGAATAATAATCCCCCTTCAAGATTTCCATGTCCTAATCTTTAAACCTATGAATATGTTAACATGGGAGACTTTTGTAGATCTGATTAAAGATGTAAACCTTGAAATTGGAAGATTATTCTGGATTATCTGGGTGATGGCTATGTAATTACCTGAGTCCCAACTCTGATCAGACGGAAATGTGACTATGTAATAATGGTCAGAGGAATATTATGTTACTGGCTTTGAAGATGGTAGAAGTGATAAACAAAGCAAATTTGGTAACCTCTAGAAGGTGAAAAAGTCAAGGAGGTGGGTTATCCTCTAGAACCCCTAGAACATGAGTCTGCTAACACCTTAATTTTAAGTCACTGAGACTATGTCAGATTTCTGATCCATACAAATGTACAATGATAAATTTGCATTGTTTTAAGCCACTGAATTTGTGGTAATATGTAATGGCAGCAATAGTTTATTAATAAAGCTTATCCAGAAATGTAATTTAACCTAATTATATAATAAACTATATTAAACTCTCATTACATATAAATTCAGACTTCCTCAACTAAAATTAGTAACTTTTTTTTTTTGAGACGAAGTCTTGTTGTCATCCAGGCTGGAGTGCAGTGGTGCAATATCAGTTCACTGCAACCTCTGCCTCCCAGGTTCAAGCAATTCTCTGCCTCAGCCTCCCAAGTAGCTGGGATTATAGGTGCCAGCCACCATGCCTGGGTAATTTTTTTTTTTTTTTGAATTTTTAGTAGAGATGGGGTTTCACCATCTTTGACAGGCTAGTCTTGAACTCCTGACCTCGTGATCCACCCACCTCGGCCTCCCAAAATGCTAGGATTATAGGCATGAGCCACTGCGCCCAGCCAATGATGCATTTTTAAATACAGGAACTTAATAAACATTAGAGAATAACTAAAGCCAGATATCTACACAATTAAGTCCTAGCTCATCATTTACTTTAAAGGGTAAAAGTTGATGTGCTGTACATTGTAGTGCCACTATTAAAAATTACCACAAATTTAGCGAATTAAAACAAAACTATTTTTAATGTATAATCTCCATGGGCAAAAGGCTAGGAACAACAGTGACTCCACTGGGTCTCTGCATAGAGCCTCACAAAGCTAAAGTCAAGGTGACCACAGGGCTCTGCTCCAGGTCTCAGTTTCCTTGTTGCTTGTTCATCTCAGCTTATAGAGATCATCCACATTACAGGCCTCTTGGCTACAGTCTTGTTCACTTTGTGCTGCTATAACAGACTCACAGACGGATAATTTATAATCAACAGTTCTGGAGGCTGGGAAGTTCAAGATTAAGGGGCTGGCATCTGGTGAGAGCCTTCATGTTGCATCACCTCATGGCAAAAAGGTACAAAGAAAGCACAAGAGAGAGAAGAGAAATCAAATCTCATTATTTTACAAGGAACCCACTTCCAAGATAATAAACACAATTCCACGATAACAGTATTAATCTATTCATGAGGGTATAGCCCTCATGGCTTAAGTCACTTCTCAAAGGTCCACCTTCCAACATTTTTGCATTGGGATTAAATTTTAAACATATGCTGTTTGGGGGACATGTTCAAACCACAGCACTCTGCTCCTGGACCTCCAGATTCATGTTTATCTCACATGCTAAATACATTTATTCAAAAGTCCAAACTTCAGATTCTCATCTAAATCAGATACAAATAAGACCCAAGGCATGATTCATCATGAGGCAACTGCCACCCCCACCTCCAGCTGTGAGCCTGTGAAATCAAAGCAAGTTATCGATTTCCAAAATACAATAGTGGGACATGCATAGGATAGACATATTCATTCCAAAGGGAGGAATAGGTAAGAAGAAAGGAGTAAGTCCAGAACCCCACAGAACAGATAACATTAAATCTTAGGAGTCCAAAATAATCTTTCATTCCATGTGCTGCCTCCTGAACACACTGAGGCGGAGCTTGGGCACCTAAGGCTGTGGGCAACCCTGCACCCATGGCATTGTTGGGCTTAGACCATGCAGTAGTTTTCATGAGTTGGAGCCTCCTGCCTGTAGCTCTCTCAGGCTGATGCTGCATGCAGGTAGCTCTACAGTGCTAGGGTTTCTGTGGTGGCCTTGCTCCCATGGCTCCACTAGGCATTGCCCTCATGGGAACTTTATAACGTGGCTCCCGTCTCATGGTTCTGCTTAGCATTGCCCTAGGGTGGCACTCTTTGATGGTTCTGCCCCTGAGACAAGTTCCTGCCTCAGTCCCAGGTGGTTCCGAACATACTCTGAAGTCCAGGTGGAGGAAGTCATGCCCTCAGAACTTTTGCATTCTATGCACCTGCAAAAGTAGCACTGCATAGACTCCATCAAGGTTTCCAGCTTGCACCACTCACAGCAGCAGGTTGAGCTGCACCTGTTCCTGCTTGGGCTCCTGGTGAGGCAGCCGACGAGCACTGCATAGAAATGCATGAAGCAGACACTTGATACAGTGCAACACAGCAAATGCTGAGGTTCCCTGGGTCACCCTAGGCCTAGGCCTCTCTTTTGACATATTTTCTTCCCCCAGACCTTGGCACTCTGGGCCTATGATTGGAGGGGCAGTATGGAGACTCTTCCAAGTGCCTTTGGGATCATCCTTTTATTATCCTGATGAATAGCCTCTGGCTTCATTTAGTTCATCCTAATCTCCTTATCAAATGGTCACTTGGTCACACCCTTGATTTTCCCTCTTGAAAACTCTTCTTCAGTCGCTATCACATAGCCAAACTGAGAATATTTCACAACCCTAAATTCTGTTTTCCTTCTAGTTAAAATCCTGTCTTTAAATCATTTTTTTTTTCACACACTACTATATGCAATTAAAAGCCACACAGCATCCTGAATGCTTTGCTGCTTAGCTATTTCTTCTGCCAAATATCTTACTTTATCACACTTAAATGCTGCCTTTCATAAAGCCCTAGGACACTGATACAATTCAGCCCAGCTCTTTGCCAACATATAACAAGGATGGCATTTTCTCCAGTTTGTAATATCTTCTTCCTCATTTACATCTGAGCCCTCCTCAAAATGGCCTTTACTGTCTATATTTCTACCAATATTTTGGTCATGACCACTTAAATCATGTCTAACAAGGTCCCTACAGTTCTTCTCTTCTGAGTGCTCACCAGAATTGCCCTTATTGCTTCTTCTATGACAGTCTGGGCTTTTTCTAGTGTGCGCTTCCAAATTCTTTCAGTCTTAACCCATTACCCAGATCCAAAGGTGCTTCCACATTTTCAGAGATTTGTTACAGCAACACTCACTCTCCAGCCCCAGTTTTCTGTCTCAGTCCATTTTGGGTTGCTCTAATAGAATACTACAGATTGGGTAATTTAACAGAAATTCATTTTAACAGAAATTCATTGGCTCACAGTTCTGGAGGCTGTGATGTCCAAGATCAAGGGGCCAGCATCTGGTGAGGGCCTGCTTGTTGCATTGTCTGATGGCAGGAGGGCAAGTAGAGAGCAACAAAGGGAGGGCAAGCGGGGCCACACTCCCCCTTCTATAAGAAACCCACTGCCGTGATAAGGAACACTGCTGCAATAAAAGCATTAATCTTTCTGTAAAGCTGGGCCCCCTCAACCCAGACTTCTTTTAAAGATCCCCCACTTCAACACTGTTGCATTGGGTATTAAGTTTTGAATACACATCTTTTGGGGTAACATGTTCAAACCATAGCAGCCACCTTTTCCTATCTTCAAAGTCAGCAATGGCATATCAGGCCCCTCTCATGCTTTGAATCACTCCTGCTTTCTTCCTTATCATATCTCTCTGACTTTCTGCCCAAAACATAGCCAATTGACTTAAACAGTGACAACTCAGACTGTTAGAACTTGAAAAGCTAAAGATGCAAACTTTACTTTGCTAAATATTTTATTATTGCTATCTAAAAGCCTCACATATTGTTCAATGATACTTTCTGAGTATGAACAAGGTGATAGGATATAAGCCTATTCATTGCTATGTTTGAAGTTGAAATAGAAAAATAGAAATGAATAACATTTGGCAGATATTTGTGAGACAGCAACATGCAGTTTTCATTAAAGGTCAGAGATTATATAACACTAGAAAAGGAAAATCCATAATAGCAATAGAAGTTGAAAAATAGTTGTCACTATTCATTTAGGAAAATTCTGACAAGTATACAAATTTACAATTGAGTATATTTGTTTATAAACTAACATAAAATTGAAGCTGTCATGTTTAAAATAAGGACAGAAAAATACAGTGATACTTGTTCATAAAAGCAACTTAAAAGCCATTTTGCCTGTTAGTCTGGCTATTTTCTCTCTCTGGTTCCTACAAACAGTAGAACAAAATCATTTTGGATATTGCTGGGTTTTTTTGTTTTGTTTTTCTTTTTTTGAGATGGAATCTCCCTCTGTCGCCCAGGCTGGAGTAGAGTGGTGCCATCTCGGCTCATTGCAACCTCTGCCTCCTGGGTTGATGCCATTCTCCTGCCTCAGCCTCCCAAGTAGCTGGGACTATAGGCGCCCGCCATCACGCCCGGCTAGTTTCTTGTATTTTTAGTAGAGACAGGGTTTCACCGTGTTATCCAGCATGGTCTTGATCTCCTGACCTCACGATCCACCCGCCTCGGCCTCTCAAAGTGCTGGGATTACAGATGTAAGCCATCACGTCTGGCTGATATTGCTGGTTTTTAAAAATTATTCTGATAATACACAAATGATTTTTTTTTCCCCAAGAGGCAGCATTTCCAAAATGACAGGGTACCTATCTGTATAAATGTGTGATTTTTTAAATTCATATTGTACACAATAGAATTCCTGGATCACAATAAATTCCAAATCACCTTCCACTTAGCGTACCTCTTAGAGCAAGCGATCTTAACATGCTTTCCAGAGCAACATGCACTCAAAGTAATCACTCAGTGGGAGCGCTTGTCTTTATGTTCTCATTCGATTCTAGTGTTTGTTGCTGGTATAAGGATGACCTTATAACAGTCCACTTGTAAAGGAGGCATAACTCTGGGTTGGCTGGTGACCTATGTATGGTTACTATGCAATGCAAAACAACTGTATATATTTTGAATAGCCATTTTTTTTTTCTCAAGGATGCAGTGAAAGTTGCATTCAGAGAACACATATTTGGGCTAGACAGAAAGGTAAGAAATCATTTAAACAGTCCTCACCATATTAAACCCTAAATAGTTGTGGCAGGTGGTGACACGCTGTTGCAAAATTGCATCGTTTGTGCTTCAATAGAAAAATGATGAGATTGAGCCTGGTGATACATATATTTTTTTCAAAATAATCCATACATTTAAAAAAAATTCTGCAATGGCAGATGTATGGTCATTGGGTCCATGACTTTTAGAGAGTCTATGAAACTTGGGTCAGTGACTCAGGGAATAGACATTCCAGAAGGTAAGTGAAATGGGAATTAAAAAAGAATACTCAAGTGCGACACTAGTTACAGAGTGGCCTCTGGAAATAATTTCACAGTTGGATGGGTGGTTCCTCCAATTATTAAAAATGCTAACCAGAATCTTTTCTAGCATTAGGATTCTGTTGCAAATGTTTTTCTCATATAGAAGTTCTGCCATCATATATGGGCAGCCGTGGGGGCCCTCATTAATTACTTTTTCACTGAAAGTTCGTTGAGACAGAAACTGTGTTCTAGCTTCCAGCAACACAAATTGAACAAATGGCCACGAGGATTGCAAAATAATGCTGTCCATCAGGATGTAACAGTTTGTAATTGTAGAAAAGAGGGTCACTTCAGAGTATGGAGCGAGTTTGCTTGTTCATGAAGTTGCTACCAGGGTATATAGTCTCAGAGAAGATTTCCAAGGTTCATCAAAATTTGTAAGAGCATGAACATGAGAAAATAAAGCTGGAAATAAAGAGATTATGTTCACAATTTGGGGTAGCCCCTTAGTGGCTACAGAATCATTTGCTTAGTCATTATCAAATGATAATTTACTGATATGTCAAAAAACAATCAAATCATATTATTGATTAATATCTCTTAATGGGTATTAATTTGATAGATTAATATTTATCAAATCATATTATTAATGATTAATATCTCTTCATTTTCACATCACTTAAGATTTAGCACCCTTCAAGGGAATTGTTCCATTGTCTATTTTTCTAGTAAGGGATTTTGATATTTGATCCATGGGTTAAACCATACCCTTACTGGGGATAGAAACTAGATAATCTGTGGTGCTACTTGAGGTTTTTTGTTGTTCTTTTCTCTCAGGCAAGACAACAATCTTACAGCAATCTGGAAGAACAGTGCTAGAAACATTGAGATTTTCAAGTAAAATGGACAAGTATTCAAAGAGCAGGGCTCTGTGGCAGTATAATCCAGAAAGCTAGGACTTTGGTCTATCTGTCAAATGTGGCACCCTTCATACTGGATTGCTTTCTCTAGTCACAGAATTACATGTCTCATCCATAAATCACTCAGTGCTGTAAACTAATTCAGGCTCTTCCACTTAGCAGCCTGGAAATAAGTATGGCTTGACATAACTGAACAAAGCAGAAACGAAATCCTGGAGTCTATATTAAATGAAAAGAGTGTCTAAGATCAGGTGTCAAGCTTTAACTAAGATTCTGGAAAGGGCATCAGGAACAGACATTGTGTTTGGTAATGCTACTTCCCTCCAGAGAAACTGAAAATACTTTGAGCAGCACAGAAAATAATGTCCCAGAACAAAGCTAAATTGCAACTACAGAAGATAACCAGGGGTCACAGACACAGGCAGAGAATTGAGCACAGAAAAAATTTTAAAGATCTACCAACAGACCTGCTTACTACTCAATTCAACTTTTGATAGAGCAAACCTTTTGCACTTTGGCACAAGGGCATCTTAAGGACAGAATGCATCCTCTAATGCTCTCTGAGTTTTGGTTTCTAAATATATATATTTAGCTGTATCTTTGTGGAAAAATTGATATTTGCCTACTTAATATAGGATATTTCTTTCTCATTTTATTTAAAGTAATGCAAAGGTCTTTCCACTGCAACTAGTCTTATTCCGTGATGTTACTCCCAGGTGTATTGTATTCCAAGCGAGTTTTTCATCTTATTGATAAATGTCCTGGCTTTTAGTTTGACCATTGAAATAGTGGGGAAGGCAGTCAATCAAAATGTACTTCTGTGCATTCAAATGAACCTTTTAGAAACATGAACAAGATTGAAATATTTAAAAGGTCCTAGTATGCTCACTAAGTGCAAAAGTGATTAATCTTTTTTACCTTTATGTTGGCAGCAATCTTAAAATACATGCAATTAAAGTCTATAATGGCTTGTTATTTCTATGGTATGTACTGTGAAGTTATCCAAGAAATAATAGGATAGAAAATATAGAATATATATACCATGCTCTGCAAATAATATCCCCTAATAAATGTGTTTAACATAATGCAATTTGGAAACATTCAACTGTCAAACACTTGTCTGTAATAACTGTTTCTCTGCATTGGGACTGTGTTAACTTCTAGAATAATGGGAGGCAATGCTTCTTTTTAATGATCTTACTGATTTCTAGTTTAAGTGAATAAACATCTTAAGCAAGATTTTAAATTTGAAGAAGAGTGATGATTAAGACACTATCAGTAAGTGACAAATTTTTATTATTTTATGCAAAAGAAAGGGCTATTATATAACATTTTAAATTATAAATGTCTTCATATTTTACAACATTAAGAAAATTATGCACAACATAAAGTTCTTATTCAGGTAGGTTACAGAAATTTTAATCTATGTATTCATTTAATATTTTTACTGAGGCAACCAGTCATTTCACAATATCCATTCTACTTTAATAAACATCCATAATGCCCACAAAAGTGCTTATCTGAATAGACTGCATTTCTTCGTTTCCTTTATATACAGCTGTGGGCCTGTAATTTCTGGCCAGTGGGTCACAAACAAATGTTGTGCAAACAATTTCTATGAAGAAGTAAGCTTGGTTTTTTTTCCCCCTCATTTCTTCATTCCTGAAAGCTGGAATGCTACTGTAATGACTAGCATTAGAACAGTCACTTGGAATCACAAAGTGGAATCTAGGGACTAAGGACGACCTTCTACGTTAGAAGCTAAAACACTGTTGAGAAAAACTGGACAACAAAAATAGAGATATATGTCATGGTCTTAGAAGAGTAGATATTATGAAAATGTCAATATTTCCTAATTGATCTTTAGAATCAATGAAATCCCAAATCAAAACACTGCAGGAATTTTTTTTTGGGGGGTGGGCAAAGGTGTAGTGGAAAGGTAAAAACGGACGAACTTAGTTTCAAAACTATACAGTGATGTAAAGAAACTACAGTAGAAAAAACAGGCTTGAAATGCAATAAGAGTAATCAAGATGGAGTAGTACTGGCAAAATATAGGCAAATTAATGAAATAGTATACAGTTATAGTCTCTCTTCTTCTCTTTTACATCATAAGAATGAAATGTCTAAATAGCCTGATAGAGAGGAGCTAAGAAAATCTGGCCATTAACCCACTTCCTCTCTTTTTTGTAGAGGGGAGGAAGTAGTTGAAACCACAAGGAAGGGGGAAAATGGCAGGTGACTTAGTATAATCTCTGTTAATGGGATATCTGGGTAACTAGTTTAATGATATTTACAAAGAGACTGTATCTACACAGTCTTTAGCAGGCTACTTCTGGCCAGTAGAGTATTAATAGTAAGTAAATTCTGAATCTGTGGACCTATGAGATATGCCTTTTTACAGACTGATTTGTAAGCTATACAACTCTTACGGTACAAAATAAAGCTGGTTCATTACTTAAACACAATTGACTCCTTTATGTGAGAGATATAAACGTTACTCAGAGACTCTAAATAACACTCAGGTCTAGGAAAGAAAGGGTTGGGAAAGCTGAAACCAGAGGTTAATCTGATTAGGTCCACCAAACTTAATCTGCCCTGCTTGCTTTTGGTCACTTGCTTTTTGTTATTATTATTATTATTTCCCATATAGCTAAAAGCCACGCCGCTAAATGTTATAATTTAAACTACACTGGCTTCCTTATAGATAATACTTCTGACATATGCGTCACTGTGGTAAGAGTGGCTTAAGTTGCTTTTTCAGGAGCTGGGGGCAGCAAAGCATTTGAGACCACCAGTCATTCAACTGGGCCTGCACAAATGCCCAAGAGATGGTCTTCTGATCTCAGAGGGCCAAAAACTCCACCTCAGCTTATACTAATGCTGCCATTTTCTGAATATGTGTCTTATGATGAGTCGCGAACCCTTATTGCATTTGTGTAGATCACCAATTACTTCATTTTTTTCCCAATGCCAATCACCTTTCCCCATGCATTAGGCAAACCCTCTTCTATAACCCATAAATATCCCTAAGGCTTATCTTCAAAAAAGTAGATTTGAGGCTGTTCTCCCATTTGCTCGTTGAGGTACACTGTGAATAAACCTTTTCTCTTTTGCAAAACCTGTCATCACAGCAATTGGTTTACTGTGTACAGGAAGAACAAACCTGATCAGTTTCATGTAGAAATTGAAGGATCTTTACAGAATACCGTGAGTAACTATATGTCAAAAAAAAATGGGAAAACCTAGAAGAAATGGATAAATTCCTAGACACATAAAACCTACCAAGATTGAACCATGAAGAAGTAAAAAACCTGAACAGTAACAACATCAAAGCGATCATAAAAAGTTTCCCAGCAGAGAGAATTCCACAACCAGACTTCATCACTGTCGAGTTTTATCAAACATTTAAAGAACTAATATCAATCCCACTCAAACTACTCCAAAAAATGGAGGAGGGAATACTCCTAAACAAATTCCACAAGGCCAGTATTACCCTGATACTAAAACCAGACAAAGACACATTGTAAAAAAATGAATATTGATGCAAAAATTCTCAACAAAAATACTACTAAGCAGAATTCAAAAACAAGTTAAAAATCATTCATTATGCCCAAGTGAGATTTATCCCAGGGATATAAGGATGGTTCATCATATGCAAATTAATCAATGTAATACGTAATTTTAACAGAATGAAGGCCAAAACCACATGATTATTTCAAGTGATGATGAAAAGGCATTTTAAAAAATTCAACATCCCTTCATGATAAAAACCCTCAAAAAACTACGTATAGAAGGGAGATACTTCAACATAATAAAAGCCATATATGGCAGACCCACAGCTAGTATCAGACCAAACGGGAAACAACTGAAAGCCTTTTCTCTAAGTTCTAGAACATGACAAGAATGCCCACGTTCACCACTACTATTCAACATATTACTGAAAGTCCCAGGTAGAACAATCACACAAAAGTGAGAAATAAACGGCATCCAAACTGAAAAGGAAGAAGTGAAATTATCCTCCTCATTTGCATATGATATAATCTTACGTTAGAAAAACATTCCACCGAAAAACTATTAGGACTGACAAACACATTAGGTAAATTTGAAGGATACAAATTTAAAATATAAAAATCAATAGCATTTCCTTTTTTTTTTTTTTTTGAGACAAAATCTTGCTCTGTTGCCCAGGCTGGAGTGTAGTGGCACGATCTGGGTTCACTTCAACCTCCACCTACCAGGTTTGAGCCATTCTCTTGCCTCAGCCTCCTGAGTAGTAGGAATTACAGGCATGCATCACCATACCTGGATTATTTTTTATTTTTAGTAGAGATGGGTTTTCCCCATGTTGGCCAGGCTGGTCTTGAACTCCTGACCTCAGGTGATCTGCCTGCCTTGGTGTCCCAAAGTGCTGAGATTACAGGCGTGAGCAATCACGCCCGGCCAGTAACATTTCTTTATGTAAACAATGAACAATCTGAAAAACAAATCAAGAAAGTAATCCCACGTACACTAGCCACAAATAAAATTAAATACCTAGAACTTAACTAAAGAAGTGAAAAATTTCTACAATGAAAACTATATAACATTAATTCCAGAGATTGAAAAGGACACCAAAAATTAAAAGATATTCCATGTTATGAATTGGAAGAATCAATATTGTTAAAATGTCCACACTACTCAAAACAATCTGCAGATTCAATGTAATCCCCATCAAAATGTCCATGACATTCTTCACAAAAATTAAAAAAAAAATCTAAAAGTAATATGGAAACACAAAAGACCCAGAATAACCGAAGCCATCCTAAGTGAAACAAAAACAAAAAACAAAACTGGAGGAATCACATACCTGACTTCAAATTCTACTACAGAGCTATAGTAACAAAAACAGCATGGTACTGGCAGAGAAACAGACAGAGAGACCAATGGGACAGAACTGAGAACCCAGAAATAAATTTATACATCTCTAGTGAACTCCTTTTCAACACAGGTGCCAAGAACATTCATGGCAGAAAGGACAGCCTCTTCCAAAAAATAGTGCTGGGAAAACTGTACATTCATATGAAAAAGATGAAACTAGATGCCTATCTCTCAGCATATACAAATGGATTAAAGACTTAAATCTAAGACTTCAAACTATAAAACATCTACAAGAAAACATTGGAGAAACTCTCCAGAACATTGGACAAAGATTTGCTAAGTAATACCCCACAAGCACAGGCAACCAAAGCAAACCTTGACAAATGAAATCACTTCAAGTGAAAAACCTTCTGTTCAGCAAAAAGAAACAATCAACAAAGTGAAGAGGCAAGAGAATGGGAGAAAACATCTGTAAACTACCAACTTGACAAGGTATTAATAGCCAGAATCTATAAGAAGCTCAAACAACTCAATAGGAAAAAGCTAATAAATCTGATTTCAAAATAAGCAGAAGATCTGAATAGATATTTCTGAAAAGAAAATGTGCAAATGGCAAACAGGCATATGAAAAGGTGCTTGACATCATTGATCCTGAGAGAAATTCAAGTGAAAACTATAATGAGATATCATCTCACTCCAGTTAAAATGACCTTTATTGAGAAGACAGGCAATAACAAATGCTGGCGAGGATGTGGAGAAAAGGAAACTCTTAACACTGCTGGTGGGAACGTAAATGAATTAGTACAGTGACTATGGAGAACAGTATGGAGGTTCCTTATAAAACTAAAAATAGAACTAGCATGTGATCCAGCAATCCCACTGCTAGGTATGTACCCCAAATAAAGAAAATCTGTATATTGACAAGATGCCTGCATTCCCAGGTTTATTGCAAGACTATTCACAAGAGGCAAGATTTGAAAGCAGCCTAAGTGCCCAGCTGCAGATGAATGGATAAACAAAAGGTGGTATATGTTCAGAATGGTATATTATTCTGCCATAAAAATGAATGAGATCCTGTCATTTGCAACAACATGGATAGAACTGGAGGTCATTATATTAAGTGAAATAAACCAGGCACAGAAAGACAAACTTCACATGTTCCACTCACTTGTGAGAGCTAAAATTAAAGCAATTGAATCCATGGAGATAGAGAGTAGAGTGATGGTTATCAGAGGCTGGGAATCATTGTTGCAGAGGGGACAGTGGGGATGGTTACAAACAAAAATAGAGTTAGATAAAATGAGGAAGATCTAGTATTTCATAGCAGAACAGGGTGACTATAGTCAACAATAATTATACATTTTTAATAATTAATATAATTTGAATGTTTTTAACACAAATGATAAATGCTTGAGGTGATGGATACCCCATTTATCCTAATGTGATTATTACACATTGTTTGCATGTATCAGAATATCTCATGTACCCCACAAATATATACACCTACTATGTACCCATAATTGTTTTTTAAAAAACCCTAATTGGTATTAAAGCCACTGTCTATGTCCTATTTCCAGATTCTCTCCTCTTCATTTAAGTAACCTGATTGTCATAACCTTAAGACTGTTGGTCAAACTCGATGCTTACTAAGATCACTCAGTTTTTTCATGAGTCTGATTTGACAATTATACTAGCTTCTAGGAACTGCTTCTATAGCTTTTGTCCCAGAATAAGAAGTTAAATGAAACAGACCCACAGTTGACACTTAGCCTGAAGGATAGAAAAAACTAGCCAGAAATTCATATGTAACATAATAAATAAAGAAATATTTATTATTAGAGACTGAGATTTAGGATTTTGTTTGTTACCCCAATGAAGGTGACCAGTAAGGCAGGATATGTTTGAAGAGGGTCCTCTTTTTAAGCAATTTATACACAGGGTTGCATTTGTAGTTTAAAAGCTCAAAAGATGCCATTTTGTCTGAAAAAGTAGAACCTGAGAAGGATAATGACAGAATCTATAGAATCACAAAGAGTATGTAACAAAAATTTATGCGGAAGGGTGGCATGATTGTCATTCCTTTCATAAAATTATTCCTGAATTATTTAATAGCATTTTTCTGGGTATTTTTATATTTTAATTTGTTAAACTTTGTGAGCACATCATAGGTGAATATATTTGTTGGGTACAGATGTTTTGACATAGTCATGCAATGTGACAATTTAATAACTTCTTGATAACTACTGATTCTGTGGTTCAGAAAACTCTAATCTTTTCTACATAGTTTCTTGTTCTTTCTTTTATCATTATGTTTCAGTTAGCCATAATATTTCCCACAGCCATAACATAGATTTTTAAATGTGGCAGAGGTATGGTAAAGAATACCAAAACCTCAGTACCCCTACAACACACACATTAAAGCTTTATCAGCAATTATTACTATTTAGGAGTGGGATTTAGGCTAATTTTCAAAATAAATATTCTGTCAGTGTCCTTTAAAGAAATACAAATATATTCAGCAAGTGAATAATAAAACTGCTTTACTTTTATGCAAAATTTATTTTTCTTCTGATGAACTGGTTTTGATGGATAAGTTGCAGTATTAAAAAATGGAGTTGACATGTGAAAAGAAAGTATTGCACAATTCACTACAGTAGTCAATTTCTAGTCTTTCTGTGTGAATTCAGATATAACTATCAGAAGTCATGTTCTTAATCTAGACTATCTCTAAGGAAGTTATAAAAACTGAGATTATGATAAATAACACTACACCACACTACTGAAAAGTGATTTCTAAGTAGTGCAATCAATGTCCATTTATTTAGACACACAAAATTGTGGCCCATAGGATTCAAAAATGTACTTCAAGCAATTTAAAATAAAGCAATTTCATTACTGGAAAACAGCAGAAATCTCCTTAGGGAAAATTCTAAGATTTTGTTTATTTAAATTTCAGAGTTTAGTAAAACCACTAGTATATCACAATCTCCTGCCCATTTTGTTTTTAAAGACTCAAGGCAGGTAATTCTCAAAGATTGCAATGAAGCACAAACCCAGAGCAATTAAAATGGAAAGTGTCTATTTATGCTAATCTTTTCCTCCAATATTCACCAAAAACGCAGGTTGTTATATATTCTTTATTAAGGATACATAATGTAACTTTTTCTACATCTAAATGACACTTTTCTGGGAATACATGTATATGTATTAGCTGTATAGAAAGTTATTTAAGTGACAATAGTTCAGAGGTACTTGTCAGACATACTTTCATCAGATAAATTCTACATGGAGAGGCAGGGGAATGAATGGGATTTAATGTACATATCCTCTCTGGGCAACATTAAATTTATCTCCTCTACTGACTTTCTTAAGATCATTTACATATCTGTTGTTTTCTGTTGGTACTATCATTTACATATCTGTTGTTTTCTGTTGGTACTTTCTGGATATTTGCCATTGCAGGTCTGTTAAATCACTTGCAATGGCCTCTGACTGAATGTGGTGTATGAATCCTACATGCTATTTAAGCAACTTAATTTATTGCTCTCTTTTCTTTGTCTAGTTTCTTTCTAAATACCCTTCAAAATTTAGCTAAAGCATCATAATTTTCAGGTAGTCTTTCCAGAATGATCAGTGTGACCAAAAATGCTCCTTTGTATTCTAATAGTTACCTGTTCTTAACATATAACACAGCTAACTAGTGATAATCAGAAGTATTCTCTTTTATCATTATGTTTCAATTAGTCATAATATTTCCCGTAAAATGTGGCAGAGGTACGGTAAAGAATACCAAAACCTCAGTACCCCCACAACACACACATTAAAGCTTTATCAGCAATTATTACTATTTAGGAGTGGGATTTAGGCTTATTTTCAAAATAAATATTCTGTCAGTTTCCTTTAAAGAAATACAAATATATTCAGCAAGTGAATAATAAAACTGCTTTACTTTTATGCAAAATTGCATAAAAGTGATTTTTCTTCATTAAACTTTAATTTATTCAGGAAAAAAATCTCCAAGATATTAAATTATCATTTTTCAGGGGAAAATAAACTATGATATTTGAAAATAGTCACAAAATTAAATATTACAGTAATAAAGCTCATCTCTGTAAAGAAATAATGGCATTCTGCTTCTATCCAAGATAGAGTAACAGGAAATGGATTTATGCTCCTGCCCTAAATCAATATAAAAATATATCATAAGAGTTTTCAAGACATTGGGCACCAGCAAACTTAGCGTAGTGATCTTGGACAGGAAACAAATCAGTGGAACTTTACGATTATTCTGTGTTCCTGCCTTGATAGTTTCCAGGCTATTGAGAAGAATGAAAATCTAAGACGGAACTTAGAGGATGTCTTGAGTTTGGAACACAGAACTAAAATACCTGACAAACTGCAACCCCTGCAGTTCATAGTGCTGAATACTGTAGAGAAGAGAGACAGAGAAAAGGAGAAGGAGAATAAATACTGGAGATCTGAAGAGAGTCACCCTATATTATTCAGGAAAGTACTGATTATGAGAAAACTACTCAACTCAAAGCTAGGAGCAGGGAGGGAGAGAAAATATCTGACAGGTTACTCAGAACTCACACGGAATAGGGAATCATATGTTTCCATCAACCACATTGAGTGCATAATTCATGGATCACTGGATAGACCATTCAGTACTTATCAGTGGAAAAACTGGTGGCATTTGAGTAAAACTTGTGGTTTTGTTAACATCATTGTATCAATAGTAATTTTTTAAAATTTTAATAAATGTACCATGATTGTATAAGATGTTAATATTAGTGAAAGCTGAGAGAAAGGTACTTGGAAAGACCCTGTTCTATTGTGTCTTCGAATTTTTTTGTAAAGTTAAAATTATTTCAAAATAATTTGAAAACACATCACTAGATATGATATTCAAATGACGAATAAACATGCTCATGTATTTAGTTTTATTAGTAATTATGCAAATGGAATTTAGTACTATATTTTCAGTGGAATAGCTAAAATAAAAATAAATAATAATAATGGAAATACAAAAAAAAAAAAAAAAAAAAGAAAATAGGCAACGCCAAGTGGAGGCCAGAACATAGAACAACTAGAACTCTTGTAACACTATTATTTGGAGTATAAACTGGCACAATTGTTTTGGAAAACTTGCCTGTAATTATCTACCAAATTTGAACACATTCACACGCTATACATTATTAAATCAAGTTCTAGGTGTGCACACAACTTAATATATAGCATACATATTGTTTACAATAATGTTCACATGTGCACCAAAATTTTAAGAAAGTACACTCATACCCAAACAAATACATAATTTTGTATTCAATTTTGATAAACAGGCAAGTCAACTCTATCAGGATAGAGCTGACAAATCAACACAAGTCAGGAGAGTAGCTGCTGTGGGCAAGAGAGTAGGGGTAAATCGAAAAGGAGAAGGAAGGGGCATCTAACAGATGGTAATGCTCCAGTCTGCAGACTGTGTGGTAGTTACATGGATGTGTTAACCTCATGGCAAGTTAACAGGCTATTCACTTGTCTGTACTTCTCTCTATAGACTGTAATTTAAAAAGTTAAAAAGTACTTAATAAAAAACAAGCTTCTAAATTAATCTCATCTTCAGTTCTTTCTTTCTTGGCTTGTTTTTTCACACCCCAGAACATCATTGTACTATTTAAAAATGAATGAATATATTTGAATCCTTATAAGAGTGAATATTAGTAACTGCTAAGAAATCATTTCTAAAACTTACTGGTCAGAGAGATTCTATCTGGTTTTATATAGATATCTCATCTTGTTCATTCCCTCCAGTACCTTAAAAAATGCTAACCTATACTTTAAATACACTTGCCCATTAAACTATATCCACAAAAATTAATGTTAATGAGTAAAATGAAAGTGGAAGCAGAGGGCATCCATTCAGGGTTGTTCATCAAAATTGTGGTTTTATTTACAAATCTAATGCTTGATTTCTGTAAGATCGTATTTCTGACTTGTTATTGACAAAGATTTTAGCACTAACATTTTTATGCCTGCAGCAAAAAGCAATTTGTCCTGTAGGCAAATGATACATCTATTTCACTTTTCTTCAAATTATTCCATGAAAACATCTTGTCTTTAATTTGTAAGATTTAGCAGAGACTGCCTCCGTGGGAATTGAAAAACAAGGAAAAAACAAGCTGTCTGAGAAACTGTACTCCATTCTGCTGATGATTGTGTCTGGAATGTAATTATCACAGAGTCAGTGGTGGGTCCAGGTTCTGTGAAGACTGAAGCTTACGTAGTTTTCCGGGACGTCTTCAAGAAAAAGAAAGGGAGAGTGCAAAAACATCTTATGGTTGCAAATTGTACTGAAACATAGGATGATGTGAATACATGTTAGGGCCCCTTCTTTGGAATCAGCATAAGTGAAAGGAAAATTATGTTTCTTTTTCTTCATGGTAAGTCTAGTCCTTAATGGTATCTCTGATTCTATGGATAGAACCAGCAGATAACCACATAAAGCAGATGTCCCCTCTAGGGGAGAGCAGCAAGCAATGTAAATAAATGAAATGGGCTGTATTTAAAGGAATTATAGTGCAAGGGCTATTACAAATGGTAACTTGCAGCCTCATTCCCATAGAAGAGATAATAGGGGATGATGTAACTATGTCACTCTGCCTTGCATGATGGAAAACAGCCAAATTTCAAATTCACTCTACTTCTTACACATAGTTGACTGTTGCCTAATCTTCCTTTATTGAACAAATACAAAGAAATCTGTATTTTATTATAAAATTTCCCATTAAAAAATTAGCATTGAATTTAAACTATTGCCCCATGAAAAGGATCTCCCTTTGAATATAGAACACGGGATTTTCACCAAGACTTATACACACAAATGTAAATAGAAGTTGTGAAACATGGCCCTAAAACTAACCCCAGTCATAGGTTGAGGCTAAAGATAAGTAGTGAGCTGGCCCTGAAGGTTTCACCTTGTTTGTAATGATTTAAATTAGAAGATACTTCCTTCCCCACCAAAATAGGGGACTTGTTGAGACTTGGCATATCTTAGATTTAGGAAATTCTGATGAAATGGAAAAAATTCAGTGGATTGACAAAAAAAAAAAAAAAAAAATTAGATCTGTAATATGTTTGGCCTAAGCCTTCTTCATCTTTGTTAGTTTTCCCAGAAATGGATTCAAACATACTAAGTGGGCTATAAATGCCACTGTCTTTGTCAGAAGATTGCTTGAATGACTGGGAATCCATGGAGAGACCACCCAAAGAGCCTAGTGCCATGCCTCACGTTTAATGGGCCAAGCTGTATCTGTACCATCTTTTTAAATGGATATATACAAAATTAAGAAAGAAAAGCAGCAACAGTGTTTACAACATACTTCACAGGTGATGTTTATTCAGGGGTAAAAAATAGGGTAAGTGTAGGCAGATGGATTCCAAAGAAATCAAAAGCTTGTTTAAATGCAAATGTTCCCAGGAAGAAGCAGCATTTAGAGAAGAAATGATATATAAATAAAGTTCCTCTCAGCAGAATGTTTTCTTGCTCAGGTTTACAAGAGGCAACCTCAGGTGTCTAATGGAGATATACGGAAGAACTAAAAGTGGATACCTTTAGGAAAGGAGTTTTAGTGCCTCTAAAAGCCTGCTGTCTGAGATACTTTATTTAGCTATGGAACTGAACGTGCAACCAAATTACAATCTTTCTCTTCTCTTTCAATTTTGTACACTGATCTTGACTTCAAGATTAGTTGACACTTCTAGAAATAAAAGTGCAATTTAGCCTTCCTTTTAATCCCCACTTAACTTCTGTGATAACAAGCAACTGCTTAGCAAGGTAATTAATGGGAAATTATGCTTTTTTATTGGCAACTTGAGATGTACTTCCAAAGAGCAAGACAGGAAGCACTGAATCATAATGTGGTGCTAATTATTTTCTATCTCAGCTATTTGGTCATAGCACCAATATGAGTCAGTAATCTGAAAGATGGGGAAGAGAATATCTCTTGGCCCACCAAGAGGACTTATTTGAGGGGGGAGAAGAATAAGTTAAATGTCTCCTATATTTGAAGATACACGATCAAACACAAATCTCTTATTTTTTACATGTGGCATCATTATTACACATGACATACATTTGTTAGATCATTTAATCCCACAGAATACAGTGTGGCAATTGCTTAAGAAAAAAACAGATGAAATCTTCATACCTCACCCAGACTTTTCTGCAGTGGATTAAATGAATATTTAGCAAAGCAAGTTAGCAGTTTGCAAATGTGCAATTAAAATCCTGGCTCTTCTCTAATTACGTAACACTTAAGTTAAATGGTCTTAATAGACATATAATGATAGCTTTATAAACCTACCGTTACTTATAATCAAATGTAATTTCTATTTCGGTTTTAAAGCACCCATTAAATGTCTATTATGATTTTTAAGTAATTTGGCAGACATTTAATGAATACTTTACAAACCTAAATAGTAATTATTTCAAGAGACAACTGTTAACATATAGGAGTAACAGCTATTCATTTGAACACACAGTTTAAAACTAATTAGTGAGCTATTTATGCGATACCCAGTGGATTTACAACAAAAAGAAAATCATGATTTTGTTGTAATCTTATCTCTTAAAATATAAACAATTTTTTTCTAATTTTGTGCTCGGTTCTGTGACATAACCTGTCATCTTCCAAAAATGTAACACTAGTAAGTCAAATCTTTTCAGAATACCTTGAATACTCTAGAAAATTAATTTTGTTCTGGGCAGAGTAAAAATGTGTTTTATGCATTAATTTACTGTTATATTTTGGGTATGTTGCTAGGAAACTTAAATGAATGAAATTCAATGTAGACAGGTTCTTTCTTATTGCAAGTTGTAGGTGATGAACCTGTTTTCAATCTCTCAGCATAATGCTGCAAATATTATCAAAAGGCCACTATTTCTCACTATTTATAAAACAGGTATAGGTTGGCAACATCTTTTCACGCCTAAAATGCTTAAAATTCTTTAACATGACAGAAACAGCTTTATGTTACAGTACAGCCACTAAACTTTTCTCATGAAACAGAAATTACTATTTTTGGCCCTTGTAGCGCTTTTGAGCATTATAGGAGGATTTTACAGCCTATTTCATGGGTGATTCACTTTAATTTATAAAATTAAAATTGCTTTATTGTTTCTGTGAGATATAGGCATTTTAAGTCTGAATTTCCAACTCTGGTTGATATAATTAAACAAATTAGATAATTCTTTGAAGGTGAGACAGAAATTTTCATACCAATGTGTCTTAATATGTATTATATTTAAATTATCATTATAGTATTATGGAGAGTTAATTTCATAATTTGTTGTTTTTCATGTACATTCTGTCTCAGCATTGTGGTCATTTGTGATTTTTCATATCCTAACCTGTCTTTCCTTTTTTGACAAGAAAAAATAATGCAATCATTCTCTCTCTCTATTAGCTTTACTCATTTATCATATAGGTATATGTAGCATCCATAAAATAATACATGTGTGAGTCTACTACATATAAACAAAATAATTTATACAGAATTCTCATTACATAAATATGTGTTTGATTTACTAACACCATTAACAGTAGAACAGGAAACGTGTTTTCCTGAGTCTTTTCCTGAGACTCCACTGTTGGTCTTTTTCCATGTCCATGCACTAATATGGCCAAGCTCAGTTCTCCACTCAGTCAGAATGGCTTCAAGAAAGATGACTCTGTTTCCCTCTAAGATTCATTCTAGATATAGCCATATTTAAAGAGGGTTCTCACTCCTGATTTCTTCTAGTTAGTCTTGGACAACAATTTACTCTTAGAGGGAAAAAAATGCATCTCTATCTCAAGAACATGTATATCTTCTTATTCTTGTGAAATATACTAGACAGTAAAAAAAGAGAAATACTGAATAAAAATAGGAGTCCTAAAGTTTGGATAGCCCAACCCCTATTTGCAAATTCAATAATATCTATAAATTCATGCTGGGTTACATATAAAATATAGTTAAACGAGTTATAACTTTATTTAAATACATATAAAATAATATTATAAACTAGAACTTTATATCTTCTTATTCTTATGAAATCTACTAGATAATAAAAAAGATAAATAAGAAATACATAAAGGAGTCCTAAAATCCTAAAATTTGGATAGCACAGCCCCCACTCACAAACTCAATGACATCTATAAAATTCATATTGGGTTATATATAAGATGTAGTTAAATGAGTTATAATTTTGTGTAAGTCCATATACAAATAATATAAACTAGTACAGTGCGATGTTTAGAAAAAGCTAACCATTAAGTCTCTATTTATACTGCCTATGCCTTATGATATACAGTTTCTAAAATACAGTTTTTAAAATAACAAGTAGTCATTTGAATACACATGCTAGAAACTCAGCAGAGAGGTCTGTACTACATACACTGTGCATCAGTCTGCCAAGGACTGGCATGTAGATAGTAATTAAAGCCATATAGTGATGTGAGATCAAAAAGAGGTTGTATAGCTAAAGAAAAGAAGAATGTCAAAGATGGAGTTCTATAATATCCAACACCAAAAGTTCAGGAAATTAGGATAAACAAGCATATGATACTGGAGAGATGTCAGAGGGGTCAGGGGAAACCAGGCAAAAATAGATGGCTGGAATCTAAATGAAGCCATTCTTCCAAAAAGCAGGAGATATTTAAATATGTTACATGCTACTGGTAGATCAGCTTGACGATTAAGTATTAATCACTAGATTTAACAGTGGGAAAGTAATTGGTAAATTGATAAAAGGAATACCAAAGTGTTACAATGAAAGATTGATGAAGTGGGCTGAAGAGACAAAAAAAAAAGAGTGAAAAAAATTAGTATAAACTACTTTTAGTATTCCAAGGCATGTTATTGTAAAGGGAAGTTAACAAAAACCAATCAATCACACAAGCAAACAAAAACGGGGCAGTAGATGAAGACAGAATTGGAATTAAGAGAGCTTTTTTTATAGGATGCAGATAAAATGACACATTTATGTACTGATGGTAAGATCCAGGAGAGAGGGAAAATTTGAGAATTAGAAAAAGGAACAAAATATCAAAGCCAAGTTTTGCATAGGTAAAGCAAAGGGATGTAGTGCACAAAAATGAAAGTGAATTGGTAGCTAGGAGTCTCATAGCTTATCCATATGAACAAGCAAAAAAAGAGCCTGGGCATGGTCTCAGGCAGCCAGGTAACTGTGGTAGTGGACTCTAAAGTTCTCTTGTGATTGATCTGATTTTCTTAGCAACATAGGAAGTGAGATCATTAGGTGATGTAAAGATAACTGTGGTAGTTCTGAATATTTGTGGAAAAAGAAGGAAGTTTAAAATAGCTTTCTAGGAGAGTGGAATGAAAAATTCATTGAAACGTGTAGTTTAATTTCTAAGTAATAATGACGACCAACTGTTCTGAGATTAGCAATCACACATTTAAATTGAGAGCAATCAGCATGTGATGTTTTTCTCCAGTAACTTAGTTGTACATGCACATGAAAAAAGTAGTCAAAGAGTTGAATATTAAGGTGAGAAACTTATCAGATTTCTAAGGTAATGCCCAAAGTTTTCTGTGTGCATGCACATGTGCACAGGCAGGCATGTGTCTGGATTGGCCTACACCCACTGTGAAGCTTTATGTTGTGAAAATTTTCCTATATTTTGTAATAATATATTCTAGAAGAAAAATGATGGTACCTTAGTTTTGAATTTTCCTGCTTCCCTTCTAAAACGTATAGGGGGATGTATTAGTGTCCTAAGACTATCATAACACAGTATCACAACCTGAATAGTGCAAGCAACAGAAATTCACTGTCTCACTGTTGAGGGTGTTAGATGTCTAAGATCAGGTCTCAGCAGTGTTGATTTCCTCTGAGGGCTCTGAGGGAAGAATCTGCCTCAGGCCTTATTCCTTGGCTTTTAGATAGCCATCTTCACCCTATACTCCTTCACATGGGGGTGTGTGTGTGTGTGTGTGTGTCTCCACGTTTCCCCTTTTTTATAAAGACGCCAGTCATATTAAATCAGGGCACACCTTATGACCTCATTTTAACTGGATTACCTCTGTAAGACCTTGTCTCCAAATAAGGTCAGTTTCTGAGGCACTGAGGATTATGACTCCAACATATGAATTTTGCTGATGGCACACAATTCAATCCATAACAGGCAAAGTGTTGCATTGCTGTGACACGAAGAGGCAAGGAGGGAAGAGAACTTAGAAATCACCTAATAAAATATGCTCCCGGAAAAAAGATGGCATCATATAGAATAGGAACCGAAGTGTTCGAAGCTGAGCTGGAACAATGCATCAGTTAAAGAGTAGACAAACAGAAGTGTAGGGTGTGGAAGAGAGAGAAGAAGAAGCCAAAAATTAAACAAACAAACAAACAAACAAAAAACACAGAACCTTAAAATGCCATCATAGTAAGTGTATTAAAATAAAAATTTAAAGTCTATAACTATGGTAGAATAACTAGATGTGAACTTGTCTGTTTGCCTTACAAAACTAGAAAACAGAAAACAGGATAAAACGTAGAACTAATATATTGTCAGGTATTTTACCATAAGGAGCACAGAACTATGACCTCTACGAGAAGAGAGAGAATTGGTGTAAGTTCTGTTGTTACTCAGACTTTCTATCTGAAGGTATTTTCTTGAACTTGATGCAGAGAGAGGTATCCAAAGCACAGCATGACAATCTCCTTGATATGAGGAGACAGACATAAAAGTTCAGAGAGGTGAGTTTGGCTGGAAAATTGCAGAGCATGTATTAGAAAGAAGTAAGATGCACAGACAATGGCTCTTATCTACTTCAATCTGTTGTACAATGTACACCACACATGCCATGGATGAACAGCCAGTCATAATGTACAGAAAATCAAAGATAACTATGTTCACAGATTTCTCATTAGAAAGTATGCCAGGACCAGGCATGGTGGCTCATGCCTGTAATCTCAGAACTTTGGGAGACCAAGACAGGAAGATTGCTTGACCCCAGGTGTTTGGGACCAGCCCGGCCAACACAGTGAGTCCTCGTCTCTGAAAAAAAAAAAAAAAAAAAAACACACACACACACACACACACACAGCAGTCAGGCATTGTGGTTTGTGCCTGTAGTCCTGGTTGCTCTGGAGGCTGAGGTGGGAGGATGGTTTGAGACTGGGAGGTCAATTAGTGAGCTGTGTTCATGACACTGCCCTTCAATCTGACTGAGAATGAGAGCCTGTCTCAAAAAAAAAAAAGAGAAAGAAAAATAAAAAGGAAACTATGCCAGGCAGTAGACAATATAATATCTTTAAAGTAGGAAGGAAAAATAACCGTCAATCTAGAATTTTATATAGAGTAAAATAGCTAAAACAAATCAAGGTAAAACTGATACTTTTCCAAACAACAAAAGTTAGAGGAATTTACCACTAACTAAATTGAACTGGGTGAACTATTACAGTTTTTAAGCAAGGAAGCTGTTATCAGATGGAAACTAAGGTATACATAATCAAATAATGATTACCAATGTAGAAGTTTCCTTTCATTTTCTGAAACCATTTTTAGGACATAACACGCTGCTTATATTGTGTGTTTATATGGTACAGTATTATGTTAAAATAAATGAATAACATAAGGATACATATTGTGAACACTAAAACAACCATAAAAATAGTTATAGTTGATTAACAGTATAAATAAAATGAAATACAGAAATAATAAATCAAAAGACTGACAAAGAGAAAGTAAGAAACAACAACAAAAATAGATGGAATAAGTAATACGGAAGGATAAAAAAAAAAAAAGAACTATTGGCCCTTCTTTCCTTTCCTTTCCTTCTGTGTCATTTTCAGCACAGGTAGTTAATGAATATAGTAAAGTAAGAGAAAATAAATTATGTAATAGGGTTCCTTGGTTGTTTGTGTTTATTGGAAAGTCATTGCCTGTTTGCAATTGAATTAAGGTCTAGTTTTGAATGGAAAGTGTGGCCTCTTGGAGTTGTCAACCCTGCTCACTCATTTACAGACATAAAATGCTTATCTTGTACTCAGAGTCATGCTGAACGCTCATGCACTGCGGGTCCACAAGAATTCTGTGTTCACGAGGTATCACAAACGCTGTATGTGAACAGAACAGTAAAAAACCGAACATGTCTATCAAAGACATCTCTGCTCACACGTGTACTCAAGTGTCCCATCATACTGCACTTTTAAAACACAGAGGTAAAATTAGTTACAAATTGAAGGCAGTAATAAGAGAACATTAAATCAAGAACAGGGCACTTCTGAGCATGAAATCTGGTGTGGCTGTAGAAGGTACAGTATTAAAAAGCTGGCCCTAGATGAAAAAAAAAAAAAGAGTTTTTTCCTTCTAAGTTCTAGAACAAAGTCTAACCACTGAAATTCAATATTACATCAACATTCTTGCCAATTCTATACGAGAAGGATAAAAATTTATACATTACAACACATGCCATGAGTAATAACATTAAAAACATGAACACAGGAATAAACTGAGCATAATGTATGCCATACCTGTTTACTGAAATCTTCAAAACTTTGCTGAGAAAAATAAAACAAGTTCTAAATATTAAGATTGGTGTGAAAGTAATTGTTTTTTTTACCATTGGAAGTAATGCAAAAACTGCAATTACTTTTACACTAACTTAATATATTGCAATGTATAATGTGATTATAGATTGATAGACTTAATGTTGTTATGATATTAACTCTCCCCAAATTGATCCACATATTCAATGAATATTCAAAAAACAATTATAGCAGAGTTCTTTGTAGAAATTAAGTTAATTCTAAATTTTATATAGAAATCCAAAGGACATATTATATACAAAATGATTATTAGGAAGAACAAAATTAGATGAGCAGTACCTTTTTCTTTTGAGACTTACTATATTGTCCTTTTAGGCGCCAGTCATAAAGGTAGTATGGCTGAGGTTTACAACTAGATATATAGATAATGGAACAGAACAGAAAATCCAGAAACAGGTCATTTTTTATGTGCTTAAGTTTTTGACAGTATTTCCATGGTTATTCAATTAGAAAAATTATAGTCTTTTAAGCAATTTTATCCTGGAGGAAATGTAAGTATATTTAAAGACAAAAAAGAACCCTTAACTTATAACATGTCTGCACATGCTCATATACAAGAGGTACACCAGAATAGATGGAAGAGGAGTAAGATAAAAATACCAGTTAAGGCCTTTGGACTAACCAGTGGTGGAGTCTTTTTTACCTGCCACTAACACTTTTCTTATAATTTTTCCGCCTAGAAATTGTAACTAGCCACAAATTGAAACTTAAGAGATTGACAGTTACGTGTATTAGTCGGTTTTCATGCTGCTGATAAAGACATACCCAAGATTGGGTACTTCATAAAAAACAAGAGGTTTAATGGACTCACAGTTCCAGGTGGCCAGGGAGGACTCATGAACATGGAGAAGGCTAAAGCCATGTCTTACATGGTGGTAGACAAGAGAGAATGTAGACAGACAAGTCTACTGTGTCTTGGCAGAGAAGTGAAAGAGGAAATAAATCATCAGATCTCGTGAAACTTATTCACTAACAGGAGAACAGTATAGGGGAAACCGTCCCCATGATTCAATTATCTGCCATGAGTCCCTCCCACAACACGTGAGAATTATGGGAGCTACAATTCAAGATGAGATTTGGGTAGGGACACAGTGAAACCATACTAGTAAGTCTCTCCTGCATTATGGTGTACTGTTAGTGTGTCACTCATATCCTATCAGATTCCTTTAACATTTATTTGCATAAAGTCCCCATGTGATTCTATTCCCCATAGTAAGCACCTGCTTATCTAGCACCATGTACTATGTACTATGCACAAGTAGCCAGAATCAGATTTGTCCACACAATTGGAGAACTATTGTCTCAGAACTTTTGTTCTCTTGTTAACAGCTCTGAAATCGAGAGGTGTGTGTGGAGGCTTAAATACTCTAAGCAACTTTTCTCTAATCAGGAAAATTCTGAGGTTTTGACCATACTTTCTATTATAGATTATTTCTGAAGGATTGAGTAAAAGCTATTCTCTGCAGGACTTTTCTATTATCATACTCATTTTTGGACTTCTCTCATGTCCTGTCTCATTTCCCCATGTGGTTATCAACTTTTCTAGGGACAATGTAAAATAATGCATATTATGCTGGTCTCAGGACAAAACTCCCCATTTCTCACAGTTGGTGCAAAACAGTCAGATTTTATGCCTACGACGCTGGTATAATTATTATACCATGATATTGACCTATTTCACTCCAAAATCTCTTCTAATTTGTATGATAACTTATACAGTCATCATTTTATAATGTGAAATAGTCACAACCACAACCACATTCTACCCAAGAGAGAGTGTAGAGAAATCTATGATAATTTAAAAAAGAAAGATTCAGACAAGGAAGGTGCTCTTGACGTTTAAAAACAAAACACATTTTGAACATGCAAGACACTTCGTGAATATTGTTTGCAGAAGCCTCCTTGACAACATTGTGAGAAGATGAACTCCAGGTGGAAAGGAGTAATTGCTATTTAACAAATAAATAAAAGAAAGGGTAAAGTTGACAGAATAGATTATATATTGTATATGCTCTGATAATGTGAAAATAATTCATCTAACACAAAATGGAACAGATGGCTTTGATAAGAAGATAAAAAATAAAATTAGTTTTCTGATTACCTCATTGTAATTGCTAGATGTCAAAGGGTATTATTTAAAGCTAACGAATCAAATAGTAAAAGATCAAATCTATTTAAGGAAACAATGAAAAACACTTGAAAGTTATCAATATGTATTAAATGTGGGTGATGGTATCCTGGAAAGGGGAAAGGAAAACTATACAATTTCATGTTCATGGTTTTTTAAAAGAATCAAAGAAAAAGGATATTTTACAAACACAAAATCATTCAGGCAATGTCTAGAACAAAATTGCAAACTTCCCTAAATATTAAAAATACACCGAAAGAAAAAATAGAAACAGACACCCATACTGGATATTTCGTACACTGTGATGGTTAGCTTTTGTGTGTCAACTTGCCTAGGCTATGGTACCCAATTCTGTTAAACACTAAACTAATCTAGATATACCAGTCTGGATGTTGTTGTCTGATGAGGTTAACATTGATGATCAGTAGACCTTAAATGAAACAGATATCCTCCATAATGTGGTTGAGTCTCACCCAACTTGTTGAAGATCTTAAGAGTAAGGATCTTAAGAGTAAGGATTAAGGAAGAAATGGTATCCTCAAAATTTGAATGGGCCCTCTGAAAATACTATAACGAAGAAAAGGGAATTGTACTCTTAAATTTTACTGAATTTTAAAGGTGTCCCTTTCACTGTCATTTAGAGATTAAACCTGCATTGACTGAGGAAACTGTAATGCCCCCTCCCCAGGTAATTTCCTTGCAAGATGCTGTTAATTCTCCTCAGCGCCCCCCTCCCATCACTCTTTTATTCTAGACTTGTACCTAGACTCAAGTTCCAGCAGAAAGCTGAGGTCAAAGTGTTCCCCATGAGTAGATATGCTACACTCCAAAAGAACTGCATAATTGTTTCAATTTATACACACAGAAACCCTGAGAATATGTGAGAAATAAGTATTCAGGGTGTGGGATAATAGGAACATAACGTTGGATCTGGCTAAAGTTATTGATACAGGCCTGCTAAGCAGTGATCCTTCATTTAATATTGCAGCATGAGGGGTTAGAAAAGGATCTAACAGTTTAGTTGATTGGTTTAACCAAAAGCTGGTGGTCTACACTACAAATGAAATTGAAAATTTCCAATTATTTATTCCTGAGCTAGAACTCTTTCTTTAGCTTATACAGATCAGGTAAGAATTTAGCACACTGTCTATCTATTCTAACCCTAGGAACACCAAGATCGATTAGCCAATGCCATAGGTATCTGTGAGTCAGACTATTTGTCTAATTGATCTAGGTCAAGAAATAGAAGTCTAAATTGAACCATTAAACCAGAAAGTGCACCTCTATCAATTCCCAGGATGGAGCCAATTACTGACCCAGAACTCCTTGAATGAAAGGGAGGCCAGGTTCCCTTGAGGAAGGACTTCACTATACTGCCAAAAAAATTTATATCATTAATCTTTCCCCATCCTTTCCAAAAGGGATGTATAGCCTTTTGTCAGGGTGACTTTGCATTAGGAGAAAAACAAGTAATCTGTACTGAACATTGGATCCAAACTGACTCCAGGAGACCTACACCATTGCTGCAATATATCAGAGTAGGGGCTTATAGGTCAGTTGAATAATGGAGTTACAGTCAAGGTGAATTTTACAGTTGGTCCAGTGGATCCCTGACCCCATCCTATGGTTATTTTCCCAACTCAGAATGCAGGGGTGCTGATACCCACCACATCCCCATTTGACTTGCCTATTTGACTTGTGCAGGAAACAGATGGGTCTTGGAGAATGACAATGAATTATCATAAGCTTTAACCACGTGGTGAAGCTGATTACAGCTGTTGTAGCAGATGTAATTTCACTGCTTGAGCGATTTAACGCATGCCCTGGTATCTGGTATGCAGCTATTGATATAATACATGCTTTTTCCTCTTCACCTGTTAGTAGAGTCCACTAAAAGCTGTTTACATTCAGCCTGTGAAACCACAATACACCGTTATTTTCATACCTCAGGAGAATATGAACTCTTCAGACCTACGCTATAGTTTAGTCCATACCACAGTACAGCTTTCTTTTCATACCTCAGGAGAATATGAACTCTTCAGCCCTATGCTATAGTTTAGTCCGCACCACAGTACAGCTTTCTTTTCATACCTCAGGAGAATACGAACTCTTCAGCCCTATGCTATAGTTTAGTCCACACCACAATACACCTTTATTTTCACACCTCAGGAGCATTTGAACCCTTCAGCCCTACGCTATAGTTTAGTTCACAGTGAACTTGATTGTTTTTCTCTTTCACAAGATGTCACACTGGTCTATAACATGGATGATCAGTATGTTGAGTGATTGAACCTAGTGAACAAAAAACAACTTCTCTAGACCCACTGGTAAGAAATGTGTGAGCCCAAGAGTGGAAAATAAATCTGACCAAAATTCAGTGACCTTCCATTTCAGTGAAATTTCAGGGGATTCAGTGGGGTGGAGCATATTGAGATTCCCTTTCTAAGGTGCAGGGCAAGTTGTAACATTTAGTCACTTCGCCAACCAAGAGAGAGGCACAATGCCTAGCGGGCTTCTTTAGGTTTGGGAGGCAACATGTTGCTGTGAGTGTGCTATTCTGGTCCATGTACCAAGTGGCTCAGAAAGCAATGAGTCTTGAGTAGGCCCCAGAACCAGCAAAGTTCTGTAACAGGTCTGTGCTACCTGGAGAAAGAAAGATGAACCCAAACCCATGTTCATCTCTGTTTCTGCTCATCTTCTGGTAAATTATAAACTAGTGACTCTTTTCCGCCGTGGTATCTCTTTTATGCCTCCAAATTGTCTACCTTTTCAAGAAACAGAATGTCAGTAAACACAATTTTAGATAGCTATTTCCATTCTGTGTTTAAGAATGTATTTTTTTAACTTCATAATTTACCTTATAGATATTGTTAAAGGTTTTATGTATTTTAATCATTATATGATCTACTGTTTTTCAATAATCAAGATATATTCTATATCTTATATAATATATATTTTTTATATGATTAGAGATATAATTATATTTATATATAATACTTAAATATATACTTTAAAACTTAATAAATTTAATTTAATAAAATATTCAATATTTAATAAATACTTAAGTACATATAATACTTAAATATAATTATATATAAGATATATCTCTGCAGCTATTCTCTGCAGGACTTTTCTATTATCATACTCATTTTTGGACTCCTCTCATGTCCTGTCTCATTTCCCCATGTGGTTATCAACTTTTCTAGGGACAGTGTAAAATAATGCATATCATGCTGGTCTCAGGACAAAACTTCATTTAGCACAGTTGGTGTAAGACAGTCAGATTTTATGCGTATGATGCTGGTATAATTATTATACCATGATATTGACCCATTTCACTCCAAAACCCCTTGTAGTTTGTACAGTAACTTATACAGTTATCATTTTATAACGTGAAATAGTCACAATCACAAGCACATTCTACCAACATTCTACCCACAACCACATTCTATATTTTATATATATGTATATCTTATATATAATATATAATTATATTTATAATTATATATAATTATAATTAATATATATTTATATATTATATATAATAAAAATATATTATATATAATTATATATAATTACATTATATTATATATAATTATATATAATTACATTATATTATATATAATTATATTTAAATATATAAGATAATATAAAATTATATAATTATATATAGATATTTATATATAAGATAATATCTTATATCTATATCCAGATATTTATGTATAAGATAATTATATATAAGATATATATCATCTATAATTAAGATATACTCTATATCTTAACCTTTTAGATAAAATGTTTGATAAAATATTCGGAATCTTTTAATAAGAACATTTCCTGATTTTTATTGCACTGAGAAAAATGGTAAAACCAATTTAGCTATATTGAAAATAAGTATTACACTAGCTACAAAATTAAAGTTTTGTTATGTAGTTATAAATTTTTCTATTCTGGTAGAAATCCTTAGTTATTCATGAAGAGTGTTTACTTATTACATATAATACCCTTATTTTTTTTCCATTGGCTAAATTTTACAAAACAGAGCCATAACTTTCAATCCCATGCTGAAACAGAACACACGTTTCTCATCTCATCACAAATCTTTATTTTTTAACAGAGACTAAAAAGAAATGCACATCCACTCGTCTCTGAATGTCAATAATTTAGCTGTTAAAATAAACTAGAAGTTTCTCTTAAACTAGAAACAGAGAATTCTCAAGGATTCTATATCACATGAAAGTACTTGTAAGAGTAGACTAAGATGAAACAAAAATTTTTTAAATGTCTAGTGGAGTCCTAATTATAGAATGTGTTTTAAAATAATATTATTCTATGTTTCCTCCTCCTGACCCTCAGTTGACACTTAGCACTATGTCTGATGTATAGTACATGTTAATACATTTATATATACTACAGAAAAAGCAAATAGAAATTGAGGCCAGTGAAGCAAATTTTAATCTTTAGCCTAGTTTTTAGAATCTGCTGGGAGAGGCTTCCAGGCCCTCGTAAGAAGAGAGTTAGGCGAATAAGCCAGTGATAAACAACTCTAAAGATGTTTTAATATTTCTAAAATTTCTATACTTCCTTTTCATTGGCAATGTTCATATTATGATAAGCTTTTCTTATTAAATAACAAAAAGCATGGATGTTTATTTCAAGGTTCACAAGGAAGAAAAATATGGGGATGAATATGTTTTATGCTGCATGATCAATTTTTGTTAAGAAGCTTCAACACCAACCACATGGAAATAAGTACAATGAAAACTATGGCACACTGAAACCTTGGGATAAAGAAAGAAAAAAAGAAAGACGGAGACAGCCAGGAACTGAAAAACCAACTTAATAAGACAGCAACCTAGATTTTTAGACACGAAGAAACAGATAAAAACACCTCTATGTTGAGGAAATTAGAATGTTTTCCATTGATAAACTAAGATATTGGATGCAATGCTTATAAAGACATTTTATTGTGTAGAATATGATGTATATGCCAATGTTTTTATTCAGCATCTCAGTTTCTCAAAAGAATTTTCTTAATTTTTCCATCCTGTAACAACTGTTTGCCTTTAATTGACTTTATTCCTTTTTTCCACTAAAAATGCAAAAATAACATTTATTCAATCTCCAGTAAAGCAGCTTATAAATATTTTTTAAAATAAATTTGGAATAGAGATTTTGAAAAAACAAATTTTCTGTATGTGTGTTGATTTTTAAGTTGAGTTTACTTTGCCATATATTAAGTATTTTTTTTTTTTATTATTGTTATACTTTCAATTCCAGGGTACATGTGCACAACGTGCAGGTTTGTTACATAGGTATACATGTGCCATGTTGGTTTGCTGCACCAATCAACTCGTCATTTACATTAGGTATTTATCCTAATGCTATCCCTCCGTCAGTCCCCCACCCCCACAACAAGCCCTGGTGTGTGATGTTCCCTGCCCTCCTGTGTTCAAGTGTTCTCATTGTTCAATTCCCACCTACGAATGAGAATATACGGTGTTTGGTTTTTTGTCCTTGTGAGAGTTTGCTGAGAACAATGGTTTCCACCTTCATCCATGTCCCTGCAAAGAACATGAACTCATCCTTTTTTTTGAGACAGAGTCTCACTCTGTCGCCCAGGCTGGAGTGTAGTGGCGTGATCTTGGCTCACTGCAAGCTCTGCCTCCCAGGTTCACACCTTTCTCCTGCCACAGCCTCCGGAGCAGCTTGGACTGCAGGCACCTGCCACCATGCCTGGCTAATTTTTTTGTAGTTTTTAGTAGAAACGCGGTTTCACCGTGTTAGCCAGGATGGTCGCCATCTCCTGACCTCGTGATCTCCCCGCCTCGGCCTCCCAAAGTGCTGGTATTACAGGTGTGAGCCACTGCACCTGGCCAAACTCATCCTTTTTTATGGCTGCATAGTATTCCACAGTGTATATGTGCCAAATTTTCTTTATCTCTTCTATCACTGATGGACATTTGGGTTCATTCCAAGTCTTCGCTATTGTGAATAGAGCCGCAATAAACATACGTGTGCATGTGTCTTTATAGTAGCATGATTGATAATCATTTGGATGTATACCCAGTAATGGGATCACTGGGTCAAATGGTATTTCTAGTTCTAGAAGCTTGAGGAATTGCCACACTGTCTTCAACAATGGTTCAACTAATTTACACTCCCATCAACAATGTAAAAGCATTCCTATTTCTCCACATCCTCTCCAGCATCTGTTGTTTCCTGACTTTTGAATGATCCCTATTTTAACTGGCGTGAGATGGTATCTCACTGTGGTTTTGATTTGCATTTCTCCAATGACCAGTGATGATGAGAATTTTTTCATGTGTCTGTTGGCTGCATAAATGTCTTCTTTTGAGAAGTGTCTGTTCATATCCTTTGCTCACTTTTTGATGGAATTTTTTTTTTTCTTGTAAATTTGTTTAAGCTCTTTGTAAATTCTGGATACCCTTTGTCAGATGGGTAGATTGCAAAAATTTTCTCCCATTCTGTAGGTTGCCTGTTCACTCTCATGGTAGTTTCTTTTGCTGTGCAGAAGCTCTTTAGTTTAATTAGATCCCATTTGTCTATTTTGTCTTTTGTTGCCATTGCTTTTGGTGTTTCAGTCATGAAGTCCCTGTCCATGCCTATGTCCTGAATGGTATTGCCTAGGTTTTCTTCTAGGGTTTTTATGGTTTTAGGTCTAACATTTAAGTCTTTAATCCATCTTGAATTAATTTTTGTATAAGGTGTAAGGAAGGGATCCAGTTTCAGCTTTCTAGATATGGCTAGCCAGTTTTCCCAGCACCGTTTATTAAATGGAGAATCCTTTCCCCATTTCTTGTTTTTCTCAGGTTTGTCAAAGATCAGATGGTTGTAGATGTGTGGTGTTATTTCTGACGCCTCTGTTCTGTTCCTTTGATCTATATATCTGTTTTGGTAGCAGTACCATGCTGTTTTGGTTACTGTAGCCATGTAGCATGGTTTGAAGTCAGGTAGTGTGATGCCTCCAACTTTGTTCTTTGGCTTAGGATTGTTTTGACAATGTGGGCTCTTTTTTGGTTCCACATGAACTTTAAAGTAGTTTTTTTCCAATTCTGTGAAGAAAGTCATTGATAGCTTGATGGGGATGGCATTGAATCCATAAATCACGTTTGGCAATATGGTCATTTTCAAGATATTGATTCTTCCTATCCATGAGTGTGGAAAGTTCTTTCATTTGTTTGTGTTCTCTTTTATTTCGTTGAGCAGTGGTTTGCAGTTCTCCTTGAAGAGGTCCTTCACAGCCATTGTAAGTTGGATTCCTAGGTATTTTATTCTTTTTGTAGCAATTGTGAATGTGAGTTCACTAATGATTTGGTTTTCTGTTTGTCTGTTATTGGTGTATATGAATGCTTGTGATTTTTGCACATTGAAGAATTTGCTTATCAGCTGAAGGAGGTTTTGGGCTGAGACGATGGGGTTTTCTAAATATACAATCACATAACTGACCTTATTTATTGGTCTTATAAAGATACTGGACACAGTCACTGCACAGGTATTTTATAAAAGCTTATCCTTCTCCACATATATAGCCTATCAATTTCAAGTAGCAAAGAAAATGGAAGACATTTTTAGTTTTCACTTTTCTCAGTTGATCAGGATTAACAACTAGAAAATGAGTATTCTGCTTCCCTTCACACATGATATGCATTTGATGGGATAATTAGATCAACATCACTCTTACTTTCTACAGCCATTGTGACTGCATTTGGGAAGAGAAAAATGTGTCAGTATAAAACCATATTGCAGTATATAAATACAATTGTTTTATTTATATGCTAGTTACAGAACTATGAAACATATTCACTGTCAACTAAATGCTAATGATTATGACAGTTTTTTCCTGACACAATATTTTCCCAGATACATATGATCATTTATTAGCATTTTTAACATTTTCTTATAATGATTATTGATTGTAGCCTGTATTAGTTCGTATTCACACTGCTGATAAAGACATACCCAAGGCCGGGTGCGGTGGCTTATGCTTGTAATCCCAGCACTTTGGGAGGTCAAGGTGGGTGGATCACGAGGTCAGGCATTCAAGACCAGCCTGGCCAACATGGGGAAACCCCGTCTCAACTGAAAATACAAAAATTAACTGGTCGTGGTGTAATACAGTTACTGAGGAGGCTATAATCCCAGCTACTCAGGAGGCTGAGGCAGGAGAATTGCTTGAACCTGGGAGGTGGAGGTTGCAATGAGCTGAGATCGCACCACTGCCCTCCAGCCTGGGCAACAGAGTGAGATTCTGCAAAAAAAAAAAAAAAAAAAGGCATATCTGGGACTGAGAGGAAAATGAGATTTAATGGACTTGCAGTTCCACATGGCTGGAGAGGCCTCACAATCATGGCAGAAGGGAAGGAGGAGCAAGTCACATCTTACATGGATGGTGGCAGGCAAAGAGAGAGAGCTTTTGCCAGGAAACTTCCATTTTTAAAATGATCTGATCTCATGAGACTTACTCACTATCACACAAACAGCACAAGAAAGACCTACCACCATGATTCAATTATGTCCTACTGGGTCCCTCCCACCACGTGGGAATTATGGGAGTTACAAGATAAGATTTGGGTGGGGACACAAAGCCAAACCACATCATTCTGCCCCTGGCCCCTCCCAAATCTCATATTTTTACATTTCGAAACCAATTATACCTTTCCAACAGTCTCCCAAAGTCTTAACTCATTTCAGTATTAACTGAAAAGTCCACAGTCCAAAGTCCTATCTAAGACAAGGCAAGTCCCTTCTACCTATGAGCCTATAAAATCAAAAGCAAGTTAGTTACTTCCTAGGTGCAACAGGGGTACAACCAAAGGGGAAATACAGCCATTTCAAATGAGAGATATTGGCCAAAACAAAGGGGCTACAGGTTCCACGCAAGCTCAAAATCCAGTGAGACGGTCAAATCTTAAAGCTCCAAAATGTTCTTCTTTGACTCCATGTCTCACATCCAAGTCATGCTGATGCAAGAGGTGAGTTCCTATGGTCCTGAGTAGCTCCACCCCTGTGGCTTTGCAGGATTAAACCTCCGCCCCAGCTGCTTTTACCAGCTGACATTGTCTGTGGCTTTTCCAGGCACACACACAGTGCAAGCTGTCAGTGGATCTACCAATCTGGGGTTTGGAGGACAGTGGCCCTCTTTTCACAGCTCCACTAGATGGTGCACCAGTAGAGACTCTGTGTGGGGGCTCCAACCCTACATTTTCCTTCTGAACTGCCTTAGCAAAGGTTCTCCATGACAGCCCTGTCCCTGCAGTGAACTTCTGCCTGGACATCCAGGCATTTCTATACATCCTCTGAAATATAGCAGGAGGTTCCCAAACCTCAATTCTTGACTTCTGTATCTCTATATCCACAGGCTCAACACCATGTAGAAGCTACCAAAGCTTGAGGCTTGCATCCTCTGAAGCCACAGCTCAATCTGTACCTTGGACCCTTTTAGTAACACCTGGAGCAGCTGAGGCATAGAGCACCAAGACCCTAGACTGCACACAGCATGGAGACCCTGGGCCTACCCCACAAAACTATTTTTTCTTCCTACGCCTCTAGGCCTGTGATGGGAGGGGCTGCTGTGAAGACCTCTGACATGCCCTGGAGACATTTTCCCCATTGTCTTGGAGACTAATATTTGGCTCTGCATTATTTATGCAAAGTTCTGCAGCCAGCTTGAATTTTTACTCAGAAAAAGGGATTTTTCTCTTCAATCGCAGTGTCAGGCTGTGAATTTTCTAATTTTTCTGATCCGTTTCCCTTTTAAAACTGAATGCCTTTAACACCACCCAAGTCACATCTTGGATGCTTTGCTGCTTAGAAATTTCTTCTACCAGATACCCTAAATTGTCTCCCTCAAGTTCAAAGTTCCAGAAATCTCTAGGGAAGAGCAAAAGTCTGCCAGTCTCTTTGTTGAAACATAACAAGAGTCACCTTTGCTCCAGTTCCCAACAAGTTCCTCATCTCCATCTGAGACCACCTCAGCCTGGATTTCTTTGTCTATATCATTATCAGCATTTTGGTCAAAGCCATTCAACAAGTCTCTGGGAAGTTTCAAACTTTCTCACATTTTCCTGTCTTCTTCTGAACCCTCCAAACTCTTCCAACCTCTGCCTATTACCCAGTTCCAAAGTCACTTCCACATGTTCGGATATCTTTTCAGCAACGCCTCACTCTACTGGTACCAATTTACTGTATTAGTCCGATTTTGTGCTGCTGATAAAGACATATCTGAGGCTGGGAGGAAAAATAGGTTTAATGGACTTACAGTTCCACATGCTGGGGAGGAGTCACAATCATGGTGGAAGGCAAGGAGGAGCAAGTCACATCTTACATGGATGGTGTCAGGCAAAGAGAGAGCGCTTATGCAGGGAAACTCCCTTTTTCAAATCATCAGATCTCATAAAACTTATTCACAATTATGAAAACAGTAGGGGAAAGACCCACCCCCATGATTCAGTTATCTCTCACTGGTTCCCTCCCACTGCACGTGGGAATTATGGAAGCTACAACATGAGATTTGGGTGGGGATACACAGCCAAACCATATCATAACCTTTCTATAAAATGTATGTTTTCTGCTGGTATAATTTATTTTTAGTTAAAATTAACTTTAACATGTATTGTCAAAATCGTGGTCTCTAAAATATTTATATATATATATATATGAAGATACAAGTATACAATAATAAGAGTTTTGTTATATACCCACTCAACTTTAAAATAAATAAAACACAAACAATATAGTTGAAACTTCCTGATTACTTATTTCCAGTTGAAGCATTTCATAATTTTTAATTTCATGCAAACTTATATATTTTTAAATGATATAATGTGGTTTTATTTAAGTTTTGCAAAAGTAATTCTATGCAAATTCTTTGGCAACTTTATTTTTCTGAAAACCGTAATTTTAATTTTCATACTTGGAGACTATGTTAGTTTTCACAGCAGTTTGATATTATGTTATGTGAAAATGCCATAATTTATGTGGATTCTCAGTTCATAAAATTCTACATTATATCCAGCACTGAGCTGTCACAAACAATGCTGGTTTATAGAGTATTATATATGTATCTCAGAGGATTAAACAAGAATTTTTCTATGATTAATTGGAATTGCTAAGACTTAGGGCTAGAACGTTTTTTACATTACCAGATTTTGTGGGCTTTTGTTCTTCTGAGTACCTGGACCAATTTTTATTGTACCAGCAATAATAGGGAGTATTCTGTTACTCTAAATTCTTGACATCACAATATTTTTAGTAGTCATTTTAATGCATTGTATTTTAAATAATTTTATTGAAGGTACTATATTTAAAGCCAAATAAAGAAATCGTGTTTAATATTTATATATTTGTATTTATGTATGTGTGGTACACAAGATATTATAACTCAAGATTTTGTATCTCAAGGTCAGGATGCTGAACATTTCCAAAGTCACAGAAAGACTTGCTCACTCACCCCACCTTTCAGCCCTTAACTGCTAAACTGTTGGTGGGAATAGAAATTGGTACAGCCATTATGGAAAACAGTAGGCAGGTTCTTAAAGATATTAAAAATATAACTATTATATAGTCCAACTTCTAGATATACAATCAAAGAAAATGAAATCATTATCTTGATGAGATACTTGCAATCCCATGTTCACTACTGCATTATTCACAATAACGAAGATATGAAAACACATTGATGACGAATGAATAAAGAAAATGTCACACACACACACAAACACACCCGCAGAGAGAGAGAGAATAATATTTTTCAGACTTAAAAAAGGAAATCCTGCCATTTGCATCTCTATGTAAGAACCTGTAGCATGTTAGGCTAAGTGAAATCAGATGCAGAAATACAAATACTGCATGATCTCACTAATATGGGGAATCTAAAACAGTTGAACTCACAGAAACGGAGAGTAGAATGGTGGTTGCCAGAGGCTGTGGGGTAGTGAAAACAGGGAGCTGTTGATCAAAGGGAACAAAGCTTCAGCTACTTAGGATGAGTAAGTTCTGGAAAGCTAATGCAGAACATCACTACTACAGTTGATAATATAGTATTGCATGACTCAGCTTGGATAAGGGAAAAGATATTAAGTGTTCTCACTTCATGTACAAACACACAACTGATGATTTTGTGAGATGATAAATATGTTAATTAGCTTGATTGTGGTAATCACTTCACAGTGTATATGTACATTAAAACATCACATTTAATACCTTAAATAGATACAGTTTTTGTCAATTATACTGCAATAAATCTGGGAATGGGGAGAGATACTAGAGGTATTGAAAGCTGCAAAGGTCATGAAGTTAGAAATAAACAGATTGACTTGAAACATTTTTTCTTTACTTTTAATTTAATTTGATTTAATTCTTTGAGTCAGGGTCTCACTCTATCACCCAGGCTGGAGTGCAGTGGTGCAATCATGGCTCACCACAGCCTTAAACTCCTGGGCTCAGGTGATCCTCCCACCTCAGCCTCCCAAGTAACTGGGAGTACAGGCTCACACCATGCCCAGCTAATTTTTTTGTGCTGTTTTTGTAGAGATGGGGTTTCCCCATATTGCCCAGGATGGTTGAAACATGTTTAGAAGGTGATGCAATAGATCTTCATAACTGACAGATGGTGGGAAGATAATTACTAGATAAAATTCACATAAACAAAAGTAGAACTAGTAAGTGAATTTAGGGAGGTCCAAACAAAAAGCAAACATTTCCAAAAAATCAAATGATTTACTATACACTGGCAATAAATAAATTTTTAAAAAGAACTGGAAATACGGAATACATACTTAGAAAAACTTTAAAAAGATGTGATAAATCTGTACACTGAAATTTATAAAATATTATTTGAGAAACTAACTTAAAATATATACATAGGCAACACCTAAATGAAAAATAAAAGTATAAAATAGGGTATAAAAATAGAACCTAACTTATGATAAAGTCATTCTTCAATAAATTTAATTTAATGAGAAGAAAAATCTTCTGAGCAAATACTAATAAAACAATTAAAACTATATGTAATAATTATGCATATGTATCTATGTAAGTATCTGTGTGTATATCTATTAAATAGAATAAACATTTTATATATGTGTATGCAGATAGTTTCTGACTCACAATGGTTCAACTTACAGTTTTTCAACTTGCAATGGCTTTATCAGGATGTAACCCCCATTGTAAGTCAAGGAACATCTGCATATACATATATATATATATATATATTTAAAAAATGACGAAATTAAGCTAGATTGTAGAAGTAAATGAAAAAGTAAAATATTTCACCCTTCTTGAATAAAATTCAGCAGGATCCCTTCAACATCATGATGCCTTAAATTTTTCTTAAGAGAGCAGACTGAATGCAATAGGCATCAAAGGAAAATTGCTAAACTATACTTTGCTAGACTTAAAATTTCTCCTCATTGAAAACCTGACTTGGTAAGCTACAGACTAAAAGATATTCACAAGATATACATCTAAAAAGAAGACTTATATTCAAAATCTATGAAGAATTTTAATTCAATAAGAAAAATATTTAAAAATCCAGTAAAAAGTGGATAAAACAATCTAATAAACATTTGCAAAGAAGACAAATGGCAGAGAATAACAACAAAAGCAAAACAAATTTTAAAAAGCATCATTAATTATCACAAAACTACAAATTAAAACCATAAGGAGATACCACTACACACCTAGAATGTCTAAAATTTAGAAGTCTAACAGTATCATCTGTTAGCACAGATGTTAAGCAAAGAGTCTCTTAAATATTGCTTGTAGAAATGTTAAATAGTCCAGCCATTTGAAAAAAGTGTTTCAATTCCTCTAAAAGTAAAACTTACCCCTACCTTACGACGCAGCAATTCTACTCCAAAACAATTAAATTCTATGTTTATAAATGATTGTATGAACATGTTAATAACATCTTTATTTTTTATAGACTAGAGTGGAAAAAATTCAAAAGTCCATCAGCAGATCTGTTGAAAAATGTTGGTTTATTTGTACAACTGAAAACAACTAGGTAAAAACAAAATAAATAAATTATTGCTCTGTCAACAGTATGGCTCAATACCAAAAACATTGTGTTGAAGGAAATTAACCAGGCACAAAAGAGTACATTCTGTATGATCCCATTTGATGACATTCAAAGACGGACTAAATCAATCTATGATAGAAATCATAAAAGAGGTGGCCTAAGCCAGGAGTAGGTAATAAAAAACTAGAAAATGCCACGTGGGAAATTTCTACAATGAAGGAATTTATACTGTAATTTGGCTATTGCTTACAATAGTATACACATTTGTCAATAGTTAATATATTTTACTGTTAAGTTCTATGCATTTTTCTGCATTCAGATTTTATTTAATAAAAATTAACATAAACAAAACTCTTTAGAAGAGAAAATGAGATTTCAGAGAAATAGAGTAAAATGTGGAATTTTTTCTAGAGTGCAGGTCTCTGTTCTACAATTTGAAGTCAATTTCCCTTAATTTGAAAAAGTGAAAAATAGGCTAATAATACTCTTCCTCTAAAGCTCAGAGGAGAGTTAAAAATTTTTAAGTAAATGGAAGCAAAGAGTTGATCTTGAAAGCTTAACTCTGAAAGCTGAACTCTGCTGAAGTTGTATATATTCGGTAGAAACTGCATTTTGAATACTCATATAACCATTTCGTGTTTCTCTTTCAAAATAGTATTCAAAGATTACATGAGATATTCACCATTTTATTATAGACAGACTTTGGATTAGATGTTTTTGCCCAACTTGAACTAATGTAAAGCTGAATTCTGAATTAATGTAAATTTTGTTTGCTAGAAAGGTATAACACATTAGTATAAATAAGTTTGAAGTTCATGATATTTGTACAATAATTTTATTTAATATTTTAATGCATTTGTTCTGTTTCCTGCTTTCATCTACATGTCTCCCATTTTTAAATAACTTTGGTAGTGTTTGGAGAAAAGTATAAACTTTCTCAAGTTTTTAAAAAAAACTTGAGACATTTTAAACCTAAAAAATCTTTACTTTAATTGTTTGCACCTAATATGTTTATATAGGAACAATAACCTCACTTGGCATCATCTTTTTGCACCTCAATGTTCAAAATAATTTGCTGAAATATTTTAATCAAATGTCTGGCTTTTCAAAAAAAAATGCCATAAACTCTTTGTGGGACAAATTTTTAAATAATACTTAGCAAATGAATTCATAGTTTGTGATATATATTACCCAAAATTAAAATTTAGTTACACTTTAACATATGGTTTAATTAATTGATTTTACCTTATGCTGTAGGAAAGCTAAAAACACAGAAATGTGTTCAGGATCCTGAAAACAATCCCGCATCAGCAGAAAACTAATATTTATCTTCTTCCAGACATTTATGTTTATTCAATAAATCATTCAATCTACTTCAAATTATTTTGGACAATAATGCCTAACTAATGTGGCTATAAGGTTAAGCCTTGTATTGACTAGTAGTAAGTCTTGTCATTAAACTTAATCCATTATACTGTAAAAGTCACTCCTTCAAGCTCTACTTCTAATCGATATCCTCTACTATCTTTTCCATCAGATGAGATACAGTCAGTCCATGGACTAATATTGACTCCATTCCTATTAGGAGATAATAACATCCACATTGAACTTTTTCCAGAGTATCTTTTAACACAAATAGATGTCTGCATGATATAATTATTTCATAATCTGAAATTCTCAAGTTTTTAAAATATGAGGGGTTCTTTTTGGTCTTTTTAATATACCAATCCTTTCCTATGAAGGTACCAGAGCATCGTCTCTATATATGTATATACACAGAGACAGAGGAAGATAGTCTCCAAATTATGATGATTCGACTTACAATTTTTCAACTTTATCATGGTGCAAAGGCAATAATCTTTCAGTAGAAACTGTACTTTAAATACCCATATAACAATTTTGTGTTTCACTTTCAATACAGTATTCAATAAATTGCATGAGATATTCAATACTTTGTTATAAAATAGGCTTTGGGTGAGATGATTTTGCCCAACTTACTTACATTAATGTAAGTTTTCTGAGCATGTTTAAGGTAGGCCAGGCTAAACTATGATGTCCAGTAGGTTATATATATCAAACACATTTTTTTACTTATGATAATTTCAGTTTATAATGGATTACGCAAAGGGGTAGATCCACCACAGCTTGCACCCTGCACCTGGAAAAGACACAGACATTCAATGTCAGATGGTGAAAGCACTCAAGGGGGCTGCACCCTGCAGAGCCACAGGGGTGGAGTTGCCCACGGCTGTGGGAGCCCACTCATTGCATCTGTGTTGCCTGGATGTGAAACATGTAATCAAAGGAGATTATTTTGCAGCTTTAAGATTTAATGACTGCCCTGCTGGGTTTGGACTTGCATGGGGTTTGTAGCACTCTTGTCTGGCTGAGTTCTCCCTCTTGGAATGGGAGTATTTAGCCAATGCTTGTATTCCCATTGTATCTTGAAAGTAATTAACTTTTTTTTTTTATTTTATTTTTCAGGCTCATAGGCAGAAAGTACTTGCTTTGTCTCAGATAAGATTTTGGGGCTGCAGACTTTTCAGTTAATGCTGAAATGAGTTAAGACATTGGGAGACTGTTGAAAGGGGTTGATTGTATTTTACAATGTGAAAATAACATAAAATTTGGGAGGAGCCAGAGTGACACGATATGGTTTGGATTTGTGTCCCCAATCAAATCTGATGTTGACCTATAATCTCCAATGTTGCAGGAGGGTCTTGGTTGAAGGTGATTGGCTCATGGAGCACACTTCCCCTCCCTTTGTTGTTCTCATGATAGTGAGTTCTAATGAGATATGGTTGTTTAAAAGTGTGTGTCACCTCCCCCACACTTCCTCCTGCTCTAGCTATGTAAGAGGTGATTCCTTCCTCTTCACCTTCCATCATGATTGTAAGTTTCCTGAGGTCTCCTCAGCAGTGCTTCCTGTACAGCCTGTGGAACTGTGAGTTAATTAAACCTCGTTTCTTTATTTACCCAGCCTCAGGTAGTTCTTTATAACAATGTGAGACTGCACTAATACACCATCCTTTGCCAAAAGCCCCCTGGGGAGCAAAATCACCACTAGGTGAGAACCCCTGGAGCAAGAGAACTGAGAAATATGTTTTACAGAAAGATTTTATAAGTACTATGGAACAGTGACTATTGTATGTGTTCGTTTTCTTCTCTTTTCATACAGGATATTTATTGCAGTTATTTTCTTGTTGTTGCCCTACTGCATGTGAGGAATTGAAGCAGATAAGTTGTCTTTATTTCATATATTTCTGTATCAAGAGCTTGATATAACGACTGAACTAAACTTTGAAGGTGCTGGGATAAGGATGGTTATAGTTTGTATGTGGGAGGGAACTGTGACTGTGAAAGAAGACTGAAGTAAATTTCATTAAGAATTCCAGGGTTTTTTTTTTTTTGTCTGTTGCTTATCTTTTGCTATGTGACTGCAGTTTTTCCTAGTATGGATGTGATATACATTTCCCACTCTTTAAATCTGAATCCTCAATTGTCGTAGTTCATTTCATGCTGCTATAAGAGAGTACCTGAGACATGGTAATATATAATGAATAGAAATGTGTTTCTCACAGTTCTGGAGGCTGTTGAATTTAAGACTGAAGAGGAGGCATCTTTTGGTGGCCTTCTTGTGATATCATCTCATGGGTGAAGGTGGAAGGGCAAGAGACAATCTTCTCCCAAAAGCCCTTTTTGAAAGATATTAAACCCATCCATGAGGACAGAATCCTTGTTGCTTAATCATCTCTAAAGAGGCCCACCTGCTAATACTATTACAGTGGAAGTTAAATTTAAACATAAATTTCTCTTTTGCCTTTTTATGCCCTTGATGTAAGAAGCACATAGCTTCTACCCCAGTAGCTCCAGAATAAGGATAATGGACATTTGCAGAACAGTCACCCCGCTGAGTCACCAGAGCCAAAACTAACTTATATCAGCCAACTTGTAAATGTATTACTGATGACAGTCATGATCAGCAAACTGTCCCAGGAAAAGAAGTCAGCTTCAGTCTTCCTTCTCACCCCCCTCAAACAATCTATATTATGTGATTACAATTTAAATAAAGTTCAAGGGAAGACAAAATAATGTTATCAATGATTGTGGATGATGGGGATTGATTGAAAGAGGGCAAAAGGAAACTCTTTGGAGTGATTGCAGTCTTTTCTGTATCTTGATAGGAGTTTTGGTTACATGGTGGTTTCTTAAAATCAAATTAATTAAACTTCAATCTCAAGACTTATTTATTTTGTCTCGATTTTTCTTTACTATAATAATAAAAATAGTGTATGTAAAATATACTATTTTTATATGACGTATATATTATATATAGTATATGTAATGTTTCAAACACACAAAGAATCTGGAAAAGTTGATTAGGACAATATTAAGAAGGAAATACAGGTTAAACATATTAACCTTAAAAATCATAGTAATTTAAAAACAGATAGAATTCCAAATATATATGTAATTTCAATCCATGTAAACTAATTAAATATCAACTACAAAAAAAAGACTCTCATATTTTAAAGAAGTGCAATCCACTTATTATTTTATTCCTTTTGTTTTCCTGAACAATTCAGTTCTACAGCAGTTAGTTGAAGCAAAGCATGGAAAAAGTCTCTTGGCATGAGATGTCAGAAGCAGAGCATGTTAAAGAGGGCATCCACAGCAGGTGTCACAGCCTGAGTGAGATGAAGAGGGCATCAAGTGATGTCTGGCATTAGCCATGGGATGTCAGTACCAAAACAGGACAAAAAAGGCTCCAAAAGTGTGGGGAAGCTCTTCATGTACTGCTGAAACCCTGCAGGTTGAGGAAGATATCAACCTCAGACATATGGCCAAGCGTTCCATTTGGGAGCCTAAGCAGGATGACGTGGGGATATATTGGGGGAGCCGGATAAGATATTAGAACCCAGAGTGCAGAGCGGTGTATATGGCTAGAGGTCTCCACATGGGTTTTCAGAATGAGGGCTGAAGCTTATGTGGGTGTTGAAGCCTAGTCAGAAAGAAGTGTAGACGATATAGGCTTAATCAAGTGATCACATTGAATGTTATCAGCAATGGTGGGGTGGGGGGCGTTGGGAGACAGTATATAATTTCATAGAAAACAGAAAAATAGGACATCACTTAAATTCCTGCTGAAGATACATAACTTGAATCTAATTATGTGGAAACATCAGACAACCCCAAAATTAAAGTATGTTTTATAAAATCTGTGGGAGAAACTGTTTCAAACTGCTCAAGGCATGATTCATAATTTGATCATTTTACTATAAATTGTATTATCTGAACACTTGTCAAAGCTTGAATATAGTCTGAGATCAATGGTGGTAAGGTATCAATATTAATTTCTTGATTTTGCCAGTTGTGATTATGTAGGAGCATTTAGAGACAAAAATTTAGTGTTCAGAGATAATAGGACATCAAATCAGTAACAATCTTAAATGGCTGAGAAAATCAATTATTTCTGTAGTATACTTACCACATTTTAAATTTAGATTTGTGATTTCTGTATATATACACATACATATTGTGTATGTATACCTACAGATATATACCAGAATGTAACATACTGTAAACATTAAATCTCATAGTAAAATATTCATATATAGTCATCTCTGAGCACCTATGGGGAATTAATTTCAGGATCCCCTATGAATACAAAATCCATGGATGCTCAAGTCCCTTATATAAAGTGGTATATTATCTGCATATAACCTATGTACATCCTCTTGTACACTGTAAATTATTTCTAGATTAGTTATAATACCAAAACAATATAAATACCATGTAAATACTATACTGTATTGTTTAGGGAATCATGTCAAGAAAAAGTCTGTACGTGTTCACTACACATGCGACCATTATTTTTTCAACTATTTTTGATCTGCAGTTGGTTGAATCTATGAATGAAGAACCCATGGATAGACGGGGCCAACTGTATAAAAAGTCAGGAACAAGAGAATAATTCTCATTATTATATCTTTGATTCAACATTGTATGGAAGTACTATCCAATTTCCTATAAAGAAAACATGAAGAAAAAAAGAAAACAGTGTTCTTCTTTTCATGCAATAGGCTTGTCTTCATAGAAAAGGTATAGGAGAGTCTGCAAACCAATATTTAGAAAATTCAACAAGTTTGCTATAAAGTTGGTGCAAAAGTAATTGCAGTTTTTACCATTAAGTCACGGCAAAGCCGCAATTACTTTTCCACCAACCTAATTATATATTACAGGCTATATATTTCTGAGTGTATTAGCAATTTCCATATAAAACAAGCAAAGCATTTTTTAAAAATTTAATTTTGATTTTAATTAAAATATTGTATTTGAAAATTTCAAATATATTAAACACATTTAAATATGTAAAATATAACACATTTAAAATGTATTGATATATTAAATATTATACTATTCACTGTAATTGTTAATTTTAAGTGTCAGCTTGGAAAGTGTTTTGGATGAGTTTAGTATTTAAATCAGTGAACCTCGATTAAAGCAGATTGCTCCCCATAATGTGGGTGGGTTTCATCCAATTAGTTAAAGACTTGAATAGAACAGAAACCAGCTTTTCTGAGTAAGAGAACAATTTTTCAGACATCAACTGCACTGTCAGCTCTCCTGGTTCTCCAGGCTGTCAGCCCACACTGTAAATTTAAAAATTCCTAGCTTCCATAATTGCATGAGGAAATTTCTTACTGTAAATCTCTCTCTCTCTCTCTCTTTTTCTCTGTCTCTTCTTCTTTTTCTTTCTCCCATTGCCTATTGGTTCTGTTTCTCTGAAGAATCCTGACTCATATATTCTCACAGGAGCACAAAATCACAAGATATGTAGGAATATATCATATTTTAAAATATCTTTGTGAAAAAAATAATAAAACCTATTAAAAAATAAAATATACTTGAATAAGTGATGGATGTTAGAACATGTTTACGGATGAAGTTATTATGGTAAACATGAAAACTCTTCCCAAATTAATTCATGAATTTAGTGAAATTCCAATAAAAATACCATTAAACAAATAATATTTCATGAAATATGTGAGGTCGATAAACACATATAAAGATCAAAGGCCAAAAGCAGCTGACAATTTTGAAGTAAAATGTGTGACTAGTTTTATCTCATAATATTGCAGGTTTATTGAGGGTTATAAAATGTGAGTAATTTGGTCAATTTGGTATTTGTGTCAAATTACACAAATAGGTCAATAAATTGGAATGAACAACACAGAAATAGCTCAGGTGTAACTGGTACCTGTACACATGTTGCCCATATGAAGAAGGATTCATCTAGATTCATGTTTCACATGATGCAACATAAACTTCAAATCTAAATATAAAAAATAATACCTTAACACATCTAGATGTTGATGAAAGTGTATTCTGGGTATAGATGAATTTCTTAAGCAAGGCAAAAGCACAAACTATGTGAGATTAATAAATACAACTCTGTCATTTTTAAATGGCACAGGAAGATGCAATAAAATTAAAAGGTAAGCCAAAAACTGGGAAAATATATTTTTAAAACAAACAATGAACACACAAAACTATGGAGAATATATAAAGAATGACCATACATTAGTATGGAAAAGAAAACAGAATAACTAGTAAAAATAATAAAAGTATCAATCTAAGCAGTAATAGGGAATATGCAAGTTAAAACCATGAAACTATTTTATAGTTGTCAAAGGGATGTCTGAAAACACTGAATACTGTGTGTCAGGGAAACTAGAACTCTTAGATATTGGTGTTGGGAATGGAAATTGTCAGTCAATTTGGAGAACAATTTGACATTTACCAGTATAGCTGAGAATAATATACAATGACATACCGATTCAACTTTAAGGTTAACAGAATATGTGCAAATGTCGCTAAGGATGTTTATGACAGCACTGATGGTAATAAGTAAAGAATAGTGATATAGTTTGGCTGTGTGCCAATTCAAATCTCATCTGGAATTCCCATGTGTTATGTGGGGGACCCAGTGGGAGGTAATTGAATCATGGGAACAGTTATTTCCTGTTCTGTTTTCATGATAGTTAGTCTCAGGAGATCTGATGGTTTTATAAGGGAGAGTTGCCCTGCTCAAATTCCCTCTTCTCTTGTCTGCCACCATGTGAGACATGCTTTTTACCTACTGCCCTAATTGTGAGGCCTTCCCAGCCATGTGGAACTGTAAGTCTAATCAACCTCTTTATTTTGTAAATTGCCCAGTCTCAGGTATGTTTTTATCAGCAGCATGAAAATGGATTAATATAAATAGTCACCCTGGATTGTGCCATTATTGAAATAAAGAATATACATTAGTTTGCTCATAAAATAAAATACTATGTGAGAGTTAAATGTATTTACATGTCCAACATAAGTAACATTTTAAAATGTAGTATTGGATGATGAAAGCAAGTCTTAAAATATATATCCCGTATGATAAAATACAACTGGCCATTGAACACCACACGTTTGAATAGCACAGGTTCACTTTTATGCAGATTTTATTCTGCTTCTGTCACCCCTGAGACAGCAAGACCAACCCTTCCTTTACGCCTCTCCTCAGCCTACTCAACCTGCAGATCGTGAGGATGAAGATCTTTATGATGACCTACTTCCACTTAACAAATAGTAAATTTTTTTTCTCCTTCTTCCTTCTTCCTTCTTCCTCCTCCTCCTCCTCCTTCTTCTTCTTCACTTCTTCCTCTGCTTCCCAGCTTCATTCGATTCCTTTTTCTTCAGCCTCCCAAGTAGCTGGGATTGCAGGAACATCCCGCTAATTTTTTTATTTTTAGCAGAGACTGGGTTTCACCATGTTGCCCAGGCTGGTCTCAAACTCCTGAACTCAGGCAATCCACCTGCCTCAGTCTCCTAAAGTGATGGGATTATGGGCGTGAGCCACCGCACCTGGCCATATTTTCTCTTCCTTATAATTTTCTTAACAATATTTTTTCTCTAACTTATTTTATTGTAACAACAGAGTATATAAAACATATGACATACAAAATATGTGTTAATCAACTGTTACGTTTTCTGTAAGGCTTCCGCTCAACAGTAGGCTGTTAGTAGACTGCATAGGGGTTGGTGCCTCTGATCCCCACGTTGTTCAAGGGTCAACCGATTTTAACAATAATAAAGTCAAATATTTTGCTTCTAATCATACACATATAGAATAAGAACATAAAGTCATGCACATTTATTTATTTTATGCTATTTGACATTTTAATGTATTTTTCTACAAAATGCCTGCTCATATGTTTTACCCACATTCCCACAGTATTTTTTCTCATTACTACTTGTAATTCTAAGTTATTATAAAACAATATTTTAGAACTATTTTTGTCAAGTCAATTGATTAGTGCTGCTCATTGTTCATTGTTTAGTTGTGCAAATATTGCTTCAATTATTTTTATTATTTTATGCAGTTATAGCTACTCTTTTCCTGTTTTATATATATTCATTTAATGTGTTATAGCCTTGCTATAGTCTTACATCTACCATGTTGAAATGACTTGAAATCATGAAATCATGTTAAACATTTTAACATTAGTTTTTATGAAAAATTTGCCTCTGGTTTTCAGAAAATATTATATAGTGTCCAACATTGGAAGATTTTAGTTTCTCTATTTGTTTTTAAACAAAATTGGTGCTATATTTTATCACATGATGTTTTAGCATCTGTCAAGATTACGAGACCATGGGAAACAATTAATTTAGAGAACAAGAAGATTCCTGGTAGCAGCAATAAAAAAGACATGAGAGCACAAGGGTTCCCTAGTTTAGTTCAAATCAATTGTATATGCTTCAAAAATAAAGTTATTAGGTTCTTTTCATCCTTACTAGAATGAATAAGGTATACGGAAAAGTTATTTAACAACTGGTATAATGCAACTAATCAGAATTAAAGTTAGGGCAGAGTCCTGAAGATGCCCTGATGGACCAGGAATTAATTTTTTTTTTTTTTTGAGACGGAGTCTTGCTCTGTCACCCCGGCTAGAGTGCAGTGGCGTGATCTTGGCTCACTACCAAAGTACAGTCATAAATGGGGTATTTAACAAGGGGTGGGGACCTATATGATTGTTAGAGTAACTGGAAGATGCTACTGACATTTATTGAGTAGTGGCTAGGAATGGTCAACCTCTTAGAATACATAGTCCATACAAAGGGTTATTGTGCAAATCCAAATACAAACTCTCCCAGGTTCACGCCATTCTTCTGCCTCAGCCTCCCGAGTAGTTGGGACTACAGGCGCCCGCCACCGCGCCCGGCTAATTTTTTGTATTTTTAGTAGAAATGGGGTTTCACCATGTTAGCCAGGATGGTCTCGATCTCCTGACCTCGTGGTCCGCCTGCCTCGACCTCCCAAAGTGCTGGGATTACAGGCGTGAGCCACCGCGCCCGGCCGACCAGGAATTAATTTTTAATTTGATGGGTTGTGTACAAATTTCGGAAATTACAGAGATTCAGCAGGGGCATATTGGGTGGGAAGGGAAACCAATGCAAGAACTTACCAATGTGTCTTTAAACACAAAAAATATTACCAATTGATATTAATATTGATAATAATATCAGTATGTCGATTGAATATCAACACACTGTATAAATACTAGTTAAAATAATATTTGTCATTATTGGCCTTTCAAGTTGTTAAGTATTCAAATTGTATATTCTTTCAATAATGCAATGCCATTTAATTTTGAATGTATTATCACATAAATTTTCTTCCAAGATATCTAAAATAATTTTAAATTATTTTATTGTGTCATTGCAATTTTGTTATATATTCACACATGCACAGGTTGAGCACAATTTTATACTTATTAATTTTATTAATGACATTTAATAAATATATTCACTACTAAAATATTACTGGTACTAAAATATTAGTATAAGCTTCAAATATTATCGATTTAAGATCAGTACAGTCACAAATGGGGTATTTAACAAGGGGTGGGGACCTATATGATTGTTAGAGTAACTGGAAGATGCTACTGACATTTATTGAGTGGGGGCTAGAAATGGTCAACCTCTTAGAATACACAGTCCATACAAAGGGTTATTGTGCAAATCCAAATACAAAGAATGTTCTCATTGATATCTACTGATGCATTTTTTTAGGGGCTATGCAGATTCAAATGAAATGCAACACAATGAAAATATGTAGCTCATTGTCAATGAATGCATGTTGTTTTTATGTCAGTTTATATATTGTTAAATTTGAGCAATTAATCTATGGAATTATATTTATGTATTTTTATGATCTCTGAAGATGGCTGTATGTAACATTTATTTCTTAAATTACCAATAATTTAAATAAGTATATAACACAGCTTAATAAAAAATATGTGTATACATGTATGTGTGTATCTATCTATCTATCTATCGGAAACATGCAGAGTTTTATATTTCATGCTATCATTGTAACTATAGTAAGTGAAGGTAACCATACTGCCTTGGTTTTCCCATCGCATGCTCTGCTACTATTTGTTTTGGTCAAATTCTTGCCTCAATCAGAATGTTAAAGCACGTCAGAGCTCAATTCTTCAACCTCTTTTGTATTTACATCCACGGCCTAATTGAAAGTTCAAGTTCCTTGACTTTAAATGTCATCTATGAAGTTGTAACTCTTACATTTCTATCTCCACCCCTGATGGTTGCCCTGAAATTCAGATTGTAAATTCAACTGTCAGTTGCAATACACATTCTCACACACACAAAAATGTCGATTCCAAATCTCAGTGAAGACCCCATAAGAAACCCTGAGACAACCAACTTGAATGTAGATTGGGTATTTCGAACTAAACAATTTGTATGCCAAGGCTTTTACTTTCCTCCTCAAACACCCTCCTTGTCCAGTTTTTCTTTTGCAATCTCAATAAATGCTACTGTTCCTTTAAGTTCAATGACCGAAAATCTCTGCCACAAATATCCAAATTATAAGCAAGTGCTTCAAGTTCTATTTAGCATGACTACTATCAGTTAGAAAAAACAGAATTCTATTTATGAGAGACTATCATAAAAGTCACATATTGACCAATCTTATTTATGAACACTTATTGTATTGTATATTTCAAAATATCTAGAAGAGAGGATTTCAAATGTTATCACAATGATATAATAAATGATTGAAATGATGGATAAGCTAAATGTTTTGATTTAATCATTTCAAGAATGTATACACATATCCAAACATCACACAGTAATCAATAAATATGTATAATTATTACATGTCAATTAGAAATAAAATACAACTTAAAAAATGAAAAATTTAAATTTAAAGCAAAATATTGACAAGAAGAATCTAACAATCATTCTCAAAATTATTTACTTGGCCAAGTAGAGATATTTTTCAGTAATATGAAGCTGATTTTTATACCAACATACTTATGAATATAATATGTAAATAAAGTAGAAAAACAAATGATTATATTCATTGATGCTAAAAGACATTTAATAAAATATAGAAGCCACTTTCAAAAAAATTATGAATAAAAGAAAGCTTTAAATGAGCTTTACACCATAATTTGTTAAAACCAATAGCAGCATTTATTCTAAATGGTAAATGTCAAAATTTATTTTTAAAAATTCCTAAAGAAAGAATCTTTTTGTCTGCTGTCAACTTAACTATAGTACACTTTTGAGGTCAAAGGAAATATAGAGAAAAATAAAATACTTTTCAAAATTTTGTAATACAAAAAGGAACAAAATTGTCTCATGTTATCATGTAATTACATACCTGCAACATCGAAGAAATTCTAGTAAATGTCTACAACATTGAAGAGACTCTAGTAAATTAATAATGAAATTATTAATAATGAATAATGAAATGTATGCTTTCATAAAAGGCAGACAAAATCAATAACTTATCTCCCTACCAACTTAAAACACTTGGAATTGGAAATGGGAAAGTATACCATTCACAAAAATATAGACACTGGGAAATGTTTCAAAAGATAAAAGACCCATAGGGTGTCCTGAATACATAGAAGCGTATTCCCGTATTCTTGGATGGGAAGAGTTTGAGTAATGAAAATGCCAATTTTTTTAAACAAATAAATATATAATTTAACTAAAATTCCAGTAAGAATTTGAGTTTATAGGATAAAATGACCTAAAGTTAGATACAAAAAAATAAATATTCAATAGTCAAGAGAGTTTTGAAAAATAAATTGAGAAGTCATTAGCATGTATTAGAATGCACTACAAAGTTACTGGGATCAGCACAACATGCTTAAATAATAAAATTAGATAAGTAAATAACTACAAGGGAGCCATAAACTCAGGAAAAGATTCCAGTATAAATAAGAAAATAGGTGCTTCTATTCTGTTTACAAAAGAGTCCATTTAATCAATTGTGATGGCATAATTGACCGAATATGTAGAAAAAGTAAAGCTGAGTCCATAAGTTGCAGTATAAGCACAAATAAACTCTATATGCATTACAGTTGCTGATTACTGGGATATCATCAATTCAGGCCTCACACCCATGGACAATGAATGATGTATTTCCTAATTATTGCAAACATCTTTTTTCCTAATTTCTATACTTTGAAGACGATATGGTTTGACTGTGTCCCCACCCAAATCTCATCTTGAATTGTAATCCCCAGTTTCTAGGAAAGACTCAGTGGGAGTTACTGAATAATGGGGTTGGTTTCTCTCATGCTGTTCTCATGATAGTGAATGAGTTCTTATGAGATCTGATGGTTTTATAAGCATATGGCATTTCCCCTGCTGGCACTCATTCTCTCTTTTGCCACCCTGTGAAGAGTTGCCTTCTGCCATGATTGTAAGTTTCCTGGGGACTCCCTACACCTGCAAAACTGTGCGTCAATTAAACTTCTTTTAAAATAAATTACCTAGTCTCAAATATTTCTTCATAACAGCATGAGAATGGACTAATACAGTAAATTGGTACCAGGAGTGAGGTGGGCATGCTGCTGTAAAGATAACCAAAAGTCCCGTAAATTGACTTGGGAACTGAGTTTCAGGCAGAAGTTGGAACAATTTGGAGCAATCAGAAAAAGACAGAAAAATGTGCAAAAGTTTGGAACTTCCTAGCGACTTGAAGGGCTCCGAAGACAGAAGATATGGGGAAAGTCTCAAACTTCCTAGGGACTTGCTGAAGGGCTTTGAACAAACTGCTTAGAATAATATGGACAATGACTTCCAGGCTGAGATGGTCTCAGATGGAGATGAGGAACTTGGGAACTGGAATAGAAGTGATTCTTGCTATGTTTCAGCAAAGAGACTAATGGCATATTGCAACTGTCCTAGAGATCTGTGGAACTGTGAACTTGAGAAAGATGATTTATGGTATCTGGTGGAAGAAAATTTCTAAGTGGCAAAATGTTCAAGAGGAAGCAGAGCATATAAAAGTTTGGAAAATTTGCAGCCTGACGATGTGATAGACAAGAAAAATCTCATTTTCTGGGGAGAAATTCAAGCCAGTTACAGAAATTTGCATAAGTAATGAGAAGCCCAATGTTATTCACCAAGATAATGGGGAGAACATCTCCAGGACACTTCAGAGATCTTCACTGCAGCCCCTCACATCACAGGCCCAGAGGCCTGTGGTTTCACGGACTAGGCCAGGACTCCCTGCTCTGTGCAGCCTTGGGGCATGATGCCCTGTATCCCATCTGCTTCAGTGCTAGCTGTAGCTAAAAGGAGTCAATGTACAGCTTGGGCCATTGTTTCAGAGGATGCCAGCTCCAAGCCTTGGTGGCTTCCATGTGGTGTTGAGGCTATGGGTAGACAGAAGTCAAGAACTCAGGTTTGGGAACCTCCGCCTACATTTCAGAGGATGCATAGAAATGCCTGGAGGTTCAGACAGAAATTTGCTACAGGGGTGGGGACTTCATGGAGAACCGCTGCTAGAAAAGTGAAGAAGAGAAATGTGGGGTTGGTGCCCCCACACAAGAGTCCCTTCTGGGGTACTTCCTAGTGGAGCTGTGAGAAGAGTGTCACCATTCTCCAGACCCCAAAATGGTAGATCCACCAACAGCTTGCACCGTGTGCCTGGAAAAATCTCAGATGCTCAATGTCAGTCTATGAAAGCAGCCAGCAACCTTGCAGAACCACAGAGGCAGAGATGCCCAAGACCACAGGAACCTAACTGTTGCATCAGCATGACCTGGATGTGAGATATGGAATCAAAAGAGATCATTTTGGAGCTTTAAGATTTGACTGCCCCACTGGATTTCAGACTTGCATGGGGCCTGCAGCACCTTCATTTGGGAAATTTGTCTCATTTGAAATGGCTGTATTTATCCAATGCATGTACCCCCATTTATCTAGGAAGTAACTAACTTGCTTTTGATTTTACAGGCTTGTAGGCAAAAGGGACTTGGCTTGTGTCAGATGAGACTTTGGACTGTGTACTTCTGGGTTAATGCTGAACTGAGTTAAGACTTTCGATGACCGTTGAGAAGGCATGATTGGTTTTGAAATTTCAGAACATGAGATTTTGGAGGTGCCAGGGGCAGAATGATATGGTTTGGTTGTGTCCCAACCCAAATCTCATCTTGAATTGTAATCGCCATGTGTCATTGGAGGGACCTGGTGGGAGGTAATTGAATCATGGGAGTGGTTTCCCTAGTGCTGTTCTCATGATAGTGAGTTCTCATGAGATCTGACGGTTTTATAAGCATCCAACATTTCCCCTACAGGCCCTCATTCTCTCTCCCACCACCCTCTGAAGAGGTGCCTTCTGCCATAGCTGTAAGTTTCCTGAGGCCTCCCCAGCCATGCTAAACTGTGAGTCAATTAAATCTCTTTCCTTTCTAAATTACCCAGTCACAAGTATGTCTTCATAGCAGCATGACAATGGACTAATACAGACGGACTGATCACAAATATGTTTGCTGTTTCCCTAAAATGATCTGAGGAGGATTTTTCTTGCCTTTAGTGACTCCCTGCTATTTGAGGAGCTTAGTTTCATTTCCAAGTACTAGAGACCAGGCTCTTCCTCACAGACTTTCATCTGCATACTCCAGGTTTTAAACATAAACTTGTATCTGCATCTCTGTTTCCTTTATGACTCTTTAGACCCCAGGTCTTCTTGAATTTTATGATTTTGAATTTATTCTTTGTTTCCTGAACTGGGGTGTTTTGTTATACGTTTGACTTTATGTTAAAATGTGTTCACAGGGGCTGGGTGTGGTAGTTCATGCCTGTAATCCCAGCACTTTGGGAGGCCAAGGCAGGCGGATCACGAGGTCAAGAGATCAAGACCATCCTGGCCAACATAGTGAAACCCTGTCTCTACTAAAAATACAAAAAAATTAGCTGTGCATGGTGGCGTGCACCTGTAGTCCCAGCTAGTCGGCAGGCTGAGGCAGGAGAATCATTTGAACCTGGGAGGTGGAGGTTGCAGTGAGCCGTGATTGCACCACTGCACTCCACTCCACTCCAGAGCACTCCAGAATGGCGACAGAGCGAGACTGCATCTCAAAAAAAATGTGTGTAAGGATATGTGTCTGTGTCTGAAGCAGGTGGGAGTATCCTGCACCATTGATACAAAATCAAATGTGTGTTCAACAGTTTTCTATATGGTTTCTATAATTTCTGTCATTTGAAACAGGAAATGAGGGGTTGCAGTTATGTTCTAAGACTGTCAATTTCAAAGTATTCTGTTAGTTTTTAAAAATTTGTTTGTGTAGAGGTAGTAACTATTAATTGTGTTAAAAGATGACTTAAAAGCCTAAAATGGAAAACATATCCATTGATTATTTCTGAGAATTATAAAAATATTATCCTTAGCTTAGGCTATTTTTGTGAGAAAACAACTCACTCACCTCAGCTCACGGTAGTCTTGTATTTCTGGAAACAGTAGTTGAAAATTGCTGCATATCAATTTATACTTTATATATATGTGTGTGTGTGTATATATATTGTTAAAAGAAATATATATGTGTGTGTGTATGTGTATATATGTACACATATATGTGTGTATATATACACATACACACACACACACACATATTTCTTTATAACAATCTGTTGACGTCAGTATTGTTCCTTCAGGTTCTACTGTAATAGAATGTGGCCAGAAAGAAATGGCTTATCACAGATTGTCTTCCTCAAAGCAGTAAAGCAATCAATCACTCAGACTTGGAGGATGCTTCTATGATTTTTTCGCTAGTACTTACTACTTTATTACACTTTAGGTTTCTTTCTTCCTTCTTTTCTTTTTCTGTCTTCCTTCCTTTTTAGTTTCCTTCCTTTGTTTATATTTTCTTTCTTTTTTTTTAAAAAAATCTTAATTTGGGTAACTCTCCTTTTAAGGAAGTTGAATAACTTTCTAAAACAAACAGAACACAAGTAGTAGATTACTAAGCTGACTATAAATTAAAATCAAGCTTTACTTCCCTGAGACCCAACAGAGTATGAATGAGTACAAAGTAGGTTCGTTCGATAGAACATTGCAAAGGGACCATATTTTCACTCCTGCTCAGTCTCTATATATATAAAAGGCAAAAATATTGTGTGCCAGTAAGAATGGCCTTAGTCTATTTATATTCTGCTTAATAAGCACCCTTTCAGCATTGTACAGACGAAGGCTGTATCTTTCTTCTTGATTTCTGCTCTTCAAATAGGGTATGTTTTAATTTTTAAGAAGGAGAAAATGCCTGTTCAGATGAAAACTAATCACTACACAACATTTTCAAGAAAGAAAGGAATAGCAGATGCTTAAAAGACTAAACAACGTTTCTTTCTGAATAAATATCTCTGATTATTCTTTTCTGTGGTTGACTAACTGTATAAAACACGATCAGGTCTAGTGCTTTATTGATGTATCACAGTCTTAGGCAGAGTTAACGGTATACTTAGGTTGGGCCTGCCTTTCTTTCTTCTCTCATTTTCCAAGCTGCAGTGTGGCACAGCCCTTAGTCGATACAGCAACTCCCTGCTGAGCAAGCGTTAAATTGAACAGATGAATGGCAGCATTTTAAAGGAGATCTGATAACCCAGACATGCTTGCGGCTTTTAAACAGGCCACATCAGATAAAAAGAACTACTGGACACTTGAGAGCTGACATATTCTTCTAAAAAAGAAAAGATCTTGAGAAATCAATTGGGCCATAGAGAATATTCTCCAAAAGATCAAATAGGGCAAAAGAATGTTTCTATTTCTCTAGAGAAGCATACAATATTTAGAGAAAATGCTCTTTCAAATAGTCAAATGAATTTATTCATACAGAATTTTTATATAAAAAGAGTTGAGCCTAATACTTCTGAGAATGACTTTAAAATCTCCCACATTTTGTCAACAATCTTAGACTTTATCCTAAAAAAATATCTTGAAAATGTTTTCCATCATCATAGCTGCCCAAAGAAAAATACAGTCTTCAAACAGTAAGTTCATAAATCATTTAGTTTTTCTATACTTAAAGAAACAGAATTTCCTGAAGGCCTTCTGTGTATTGGTTTGTATGTTTGTGTGTATGGGTGCACACATATATGTGTGTGTGCATGTATGTGCGTGTATGTGTGTGTGAGACAGAGGGACAGAGAGAGAGAGAAATTTAGCAGAACACTGTATATACAAAGTTTAACATAATCTAATTTCAGAAGAAAAATTTAAAAAATCTTTCTAATGATACTGATCTTTGAAATCTAGCACTTTATGTAAAAATCCACTCCAAATTGGAAACATATTTGTCATTTTCTAAAGGAACTATGCCTACCAATCAATGGACTACATCTGGTTATTAACTTAAGCCATTTCTGTGATTCCTTTCATCATTACAGACCTACATTGATTTTACTAACCGACTGAATGGAATAAGCCTTTAAAAAATAAAAACGAGAACAGAAGAAAAGAAGGAAGGAAGAAAGAAACTAAGAAAGGAAGGAAGAAAGAACCTAACCTGAGAAATAAGCAACATGTACCCCCAGACATTTGGCTCATTGCCGAGCTAAACCAACCTTCACAATTTGCAGAAAGTAAACTTAAATATCATTGTTGTCAACTTAAAATCAATGAGTTGGGTGAAAACAATCAAGTACCAAAGTCACAAGTGTACAAGGACTGTCACATTAGTGCCATGAGACACGGCCTCATTTGGTGCAACTCTGTGTATTTTTTAAAGCAGCTGTAGGCAAGTAAATACTTCATGACATTAAATCAACCACATAAGAAAACTGAAATAAGTAATTACTCTAGGGAAGTGAACAATTAACAACTGAGCACACATATGGATTTCTTTGAATGTAAGTCAGTAAGACTCTATGTTTCCAGAGAAGAATTATCTCCCAATTATTTTTCTCCCCAACAGTAAGAATAGTAGGGTGGGAAGAGTCAATAATACATGCTCAATAAACATGATTTGAATGAATAAATTGGTATTTGTTAAAGAACTACATAAAAAAAGACAGTAATAATAGAGACAATTTTCTCATACTCCTTTAACTATTTTAAATTATTTTTTCTTCCCTCATGTGCTTACTAATAGTTTCTCTCATGTCTTAGTCCAGTCAGGTTGCTATAACAAATTACCATAGACTGGGTGGCATATAAACAATAAGAGTATATTTCTCATAGTTCTGGAAGCTGGAGGTCTCAGATCGGAGTGCCATTATGGTTTAATTCTAAGAAAGGCTCTCTTCTGAGTTGCAGATGGCAACTTCTTGTTGCGCCTTCTCATGGTGACCGGGGCAAGGCAGCTCTATGGGTGTCTTTCATAAGGACACTAAAATCCTGTTCAAAAAGGCTCTGCTCTTATGACTTATCACTCACCAAAGGGCCCACCTCCTACTAGCATCACCTTCAGGGTTAAGACTTTGACGTATGAATTTTGTAGGAACATAAACATTCAGTCTATTATACCCGGCATCCATCCTTCCTAGTACCCTGTGAACCTCTTCCTTTTTTTTGCTTTCTTCATCCTTGTGTCTCTGGCCTGCTGTTAGTAAAAGACTGTCTATGCCACTTAAGTTTCCTTAACCACCTATTCAGTATGTCATATTATACCAACTCCCTGCTATAAACTACATAATACAGAGAATTCTGAAACCCAATTACCAACTCAAAGATGTATTATGGAATTCTGCCAATCTTTCTTCTTGTTGATTTTCTGGTGGGTTATTTATCTGGAATTGATTTTTCATCTAGATAAATCACCCATATTTGTCACTGTAACTCTTGGACTAAATTATTGCCTCTTTAATACGTTGTATGTTGGGCTTAACTTCTGGGGTATATTTCTTAGGTTAAGAGACTGGGGTTTATCCCACAGCCATTAACAAGAGGAGTCAATTCTTGCCTCCTCTGCAGTCACTTAAGCTAACCCAACCTCTCCCAGCCAGAAGGAGACCTGTAATCCAGATTTTAGTTATTATAAATTAATTGGTATCATAATTTTGTTCAGAAGTAAAAGATCGTCATTTGTCTTCCATAAAAAGATGAGCAATACTCAGAAAATGTTGATTGAAAGTATTCACTGATAAGTATATAAAAAGCAAGGGTTAAGACATACTTGATTTGGTCAATATTTTATTTGCACTTTGCTTAAAAAAACAAAGATGAATTGAATGGAAAGAAACAAAAGATTGTAGATAATGATTATAGTTTAAATATGATGCTAATTAATGATGTTACTACTTTTTCATTTCCTTTTGATGAAGATAGTTCCAAAATTACTTTAACAATCAGCAGATATGATGATTTATTTAAATGATTATCGTAAAAAGGAAACCAGAGAGAAGGTAAAGCTCAGAGAAAAATATTGATGAAAATATTAGGTACATCAAAAATCACTCTGGGTGTTTTGATCTGATTCGTTCTTCTACGCTTGACAGAGAACATTCAATACTCAGAATTATCCATCTATCATTTTGACATTGCCCTTTGGAGAGTAATTATCAGTACTAATTTATGTAATTTTTTTAGTTCATCAGGAGGTTTCAGAACTCACATATGCTGTTGAATGTCTGTGTATTTTAATTTTATACCTTGAATGTACTCTATTTACATTTTAGGCAATACAATATGACTAGTGTAATATTACATGAAATTATATTTTCAAAATGGAAATTATTTTTCAAGGTTTTTTTTAAAGAAGCTTTCAAAAAGAATTTTCAATTTTAAAGAAAATCAATGTTTTTCCTTTTTTCTGAGACTGTATAGCTATCACTTGCAAGGAATAAAACCACAGAAATTAATAGGACATGTGCTTGAAAAAAAATATTTGGAACATCTACGGCAGTGCCATCAAATACACATAAAATATTATCCACATATGGAATTTTAAGTCATCTAGCAGTCACATTAAAAATAAAAATAACCTGGTAAAATTAATTTTTATAATTGTGGTATCATTTATACACCTATAAAAAATGCATTTGGTCTTTTCTTCTGGTTTCTGGTACAGCACTCCTCTGGAAGCTAAGTCTCCAGAAAGACCAACCCTTTGTTAGAAGTTTGGAACTTTCAGCTGCACCCCCCCCCCGCCAACCTCAGAGAAGGGAGGAAAGGCTGGACTGGGTTCAAGCGCCAGTGGCCAATAACTTAATCAATCATATCTACATAGTGGAAGCTCATAAAAATCCCTAAATGATGGGGATTGGAGACTTTCCAGGTGGGTGAACACACTGAGGTCCTGGGAAGGCAGCATGCTCAAATAGGGCATGGAAGCTCGGCACATCTTCACCTCCCACTGCCTTGCCCTAGGCATTTCTTCCATTTGGCTGTTCCTGAGTTGTATCCCTTATAATAAACCATGAATAGTAAGTAAAATCATTTCCCGAGTTCTGTGAGTCATTCTCATTTCCTGAGTTCTGTGAGTCATTCTAGCAAATTATCAAACATGAAGGGTTGGCGGGAGGTTGTGGGAATCCCTGATTTCTAGTAAAGTTAGAGAGAAGTGTGGGTAACCTGGAGACCAATATTTGCCACTGAAGTCTTGACACTGACTCTTGATAGACCTCCAGGTAACCCACAATTCTCTCTAAATTTGCTACAAATTGGGCTGTGAAATCGAGCCCTAACCGCATGGAGGCTGCTTTCATTCTGGGTAGGTAGTGTCAGAGTTAAACTGAATTGTAGGGCACCCAGTTGGGGTACCATCATTTTTCTTCTGAATGCTGAGTCTTTCTATTGCTTCTCTGTGGAGATCAATCCATTCTAGCGTGGCATGAAAGATCTATTGAATCTCTATGTAAACTAAAACACAGGGCAGGTCTAGGTTTTGAAAAGGGATGGAAACCTTTTTGAATTATTTAATGCTTATGTTCAACCCCACTAAACAAAACAAAATACATAGCATGTGTTACACAACTCAAATGTGTAATACCCACATTTCAAGATATTCACTCTTGAATTTTCAGAATGTCAGCAGGACACTGCCCATGCCTGACCATCCTCAAATATTTTGTAACTCTGGTTAGTGCATCAGTATTAGTTAATGTAAGGAGTCAGTGACAAACTGGAAAAGGGATAAAATAAGGGGGAGATTCAATATCAGTTAAGTACATCTAAGAAGTGTTATGTCAAAATCAGCATTGAGAAGGCCATTCTGAATTGGGTTGTGTTCACAGTTTCATAATTACACAATTTACTTGTCAAATATTCATGAAGTCCTGTGATTTGCTTTAAAGACAGATACCCTGTAACGCATGACACATTAGACTTTAGATATCAGTCACTTAGCAGTTATTTCACCCCAGGGAATTATTTAATTTGCCTGGTCTTTAGAGAATAATAGAATAATACCTCTCTTATATGACTGCTTTCAATTAGTCTCACACAAACACACAATACGAAAATACTTTGAACACTGCATGACACCTGCTAATGATTTATTACCTGACAACAACATAATTCTGACCTAGTGAATATGAAGATGGCTCTATTATCAAACCAAAGCCTCTCTTTGCTTAATATGATTTTAATAAATATATTTATAGGAAAAATTTAGCTAATGATAAATGTTCTTAACAATTCTTCTGATAGTTTGTGATAAAGTAGTTATGAAGATTAAATCAAACTTATTCTTCATTTAATATGAAAATTTTTTTCTTAAATAATTACTCAAACACTGTCTGGTATTTGGGATGTTTTCTGTTTCTTCATGTTTCCAAATGAGATAAACAAGAAAAAATAGGATAGACTAATCATTACTAGAAATAATTTGAAAGACTGTTTGACTTTATCTTGACATCAATATGGTATAGAAACAAATTTGAATTAGTTTGACAGTGCACATAAATAAATCCTGGAATATGTAATTTCTAGATCATAGTGTAATCCAATTCTCAATTTAATTTTAACCTAATGCTATGCTAATAGGTATTAAAATGGGCATTTTCATACCTTTTTATTTACAAAGAAGAGTAAAGGTTAAATTATATTGGTAATATTCACATAGTATAGAGAAAGAGAGCTAGCATCTATGTTCTATGTAAAATTCCAGCTCCTTTCAGTTGCAACTTTTTTGGGGTTTCAATGAAATTATATATTTACCAACATAAACAGATTTTAAAATTTACTATTTTCAATTCGTTACTGCTTATGAATGTGTGCAAAAATTAAAGTCTTTATAATCACTAGACTGGGATTTTTATGTCCGCAGTTTTCTTTAAATTAGTATAAGGCACAGTCATGTGGGTGAAATGTGTTAAATGTGAGCCAGGTATTTTCCAAGGCAAAGTCCTTGTTTAACTGTTTTACTTAATACATAAGTAAGAAAGACAACTTTTAAACTGCCTTTGCAAAAATTACAACAGTAAGAAAATTATGACAGTGAAAGAGATCAGACCTAACCAACTCCATCTTTTCTTTAACCTTCAAACTGCCCTTAGATGTTCCTGAGCATGGACCAAGTTAAGTTTGGGAGAAATTTAGTTTATAGTTTAAGAGATGGTAGCTCATCCAAAAACTAAACCACCTTTGTAAAACCAATGAAAAGAAACCAGATTGGGAGAGTGAGAGGAGCCTAAATTCTGCTAAGATGTAGGCATAGTTAAGTAATTACCAGCCATTATTCCAGAGGTCACGAGATTTGCAACTTCCCCAATTACTCCTGTAACTAACATTCCTATTGCAGAACCTAAAATTGGCCTTTTGAGATGTCTTCTCAGGCTTTTGCATTTCTGAAGACCAATGGCCCCACCCAGACCAATGACTCCTTTGTGGCCCCCACCCAGAAGCGGATTCAGCACACTACAACTATTTTCCACAACCCCACTGTTGCATCCCCAACCAATCAGCACCCATTACCTAGGCTCCTGCCCACCAAACTATTCTTGAAAAGCCCTAGCCTCCAATTTTTTGGGGTGGTGGATTTGAGTAGTAATGAAACTCTAGTGTCTAGTTTAGCTGGCTCTACTTATATTAATATAACTCTTTCTCTGTTGCAATTCTCCATCTTGATAAATTGGCTCTGTCTAGGCAGTGGGCAAAAAGAACCCATTAGGTGGTTATACTTTTAGCTCATTAAGAGTACAAATCCACTCTGAATCTGTACTCAGTAAGATATCCTGCATCAGGTCCTCCGAATGGGAGGACTACAGTGTCTCCTTCTCAGTGCAGTGATGCTTTTCCTTAAGTGCATATAGAAATGTTCATATTTTGCCCGAGTGAGCAGCAGGACAGTTAAACACATTGCCATCTTGTGTTGACAATGCATACTTCAATTTGGTATTAGAGACACATTTCCTTATAATTCTGGGTTTAGATTATTCAGTTTTGCTTAGTGCCTCTGTTTTCTTGTGGGTATAATAATAATACAGGTGCAAATATTTCTTGTGGGTGTAACAAGGCTGGTGCAAACATTAAATGAACAAATAGATGCCTAGTAAATGGAATTGTGACAGGCACATTGTAAGGATTCTATAGTTGCTTTTATTATTATCAAAGTTATTATTATTAATCTATCCCTGAAAATTATCCAGCTTATTATTATTATCAGAAAGGAAATGTTGAACGACAATAAAGTTAAATGCAAACTGCATAAAATGACTTTATAATATTAGGAGATACAAACTTGTATTTGAATATATTAGCCAAAACAATGGAATTATAAATATGTATTTTCCATTTTTTTGAACAAACAATAATTTATATGAAAAATGTGTAGTTAAAAAAGCCAGTGTGGTTCATAATTGCTGATGTGCAAACTCCTTGATTTAAAGCAAAAATCCACTTTAATATGGCAGCATATATTACCATATTCTTACTTGAAAAATGTTATTTCAACTCCTCCAAAGATATAGTGACAGAAAATGTTATTTTAATTTATTTGCCATATGCAATCCTGTTTCCTCTCCTCAAATTAAGAAAAATGCATAGAGTTTCCATCAAGTAGCTCCTATTGGGATGAAAACTCTTAAAACTCAATAAGGAGCACTCTGTTTTCAGTAACTCCTGTTAAAACACGACTACAGCTTATGGCCAGTTGGAAGTGAAAAATCTGACTTTTTTTCTGGATAGAAATGTGGAATTACAAAAATGTCACCTCTGCACAAGGTACATATCCAGCTAATCTAACGCAGCCAGATAATCACAACTCTACTGGAGTACTGTGTAGATCTTGCAGTGTGGGGAACAAAGTCTATGCTTGCTAGCAGGAAGATCACCAGAAGAGTGAAGAGTCAAGGGGCTGATTTGCTCAGACTGAATTTCTTCCTAGAAATCTGGGAAGTCATACGTCATCCCATAGGGAAGAATGACAAGTAACAGAAAAATGGTAAGGATATGGCTCTTTGGAGGGTTCTGGGCAGAAAATGTGAAGCAGAGAAAAATTACACATTCAGACAGAAAAACAAATGTATTGAACAACAATCAAATAGCTTATTAAAATAGGACCATTTTTGTTTAGGTCTCTTGATTTATGTTTTGTGAAACTGTACATAATTTATTCTTTCTTTCAATAGATATTTTAAAGTATGAAATAATTAACACTGCTAGTCATTAATTTTTACCCTGAAAAACAATCGTACCTTAAATTTTCAGAACATTATTTTTTATTTAGCATATCACTTCATACATAGCCACAACCCTCAAAGATGTAAATTAAGGACAGCAAGATTTAAAATCAATAATTCCTTTAAGCCTTTACAATATTTTTTAAAGCAGTGCCAGGAAATCAGACATACTGGCTTTCACTTTCAGTAACCTGAAAATAATAGCATAAATTATGTAAGTAACCTCTTATTTAACAGAGTGGTATCATTTTTTTTTTACTCTAAGTTCCTCATTTAGTATGACAAAGCTCTACTTTCTAGATCAGTGGTTCTCAAAGACAATGATTTTCTCCCAGGAAGATTTCTTAGGAGGCATTTGGCAATGTCTGGAGAGAGTCTGGGTTGTGATAAACCAAGGAAGATACTACTACGGGCAACTAGTTAGCCAAGATCATAGATGCTGCTGAACATCCTGAAATTCAAGTGGCAGCCTTTACAACATAGACGTAGCCAAAATGTCAGTTGTGCTGAGGTTCAGAATCTTTGTTTTAGATGCATGTTATTTGACTTAAGATTTGTATTAATATCAAAGGGACGACTTTGGGGCTTGAAGATGGCTGACTAGAGAGACCTGACAATTACCTTCTCCACAAAGGAGGACCAAAACAGCAAATAAATAATCACACGTTGAATAGAGTGTCTGAGAGAGAACAGTGGAAGTGAGCAGAGAAGCCACAGGAAACCTCCGAGATACATACGGAAGAGAGAAGCAAAGATGTTCACTGGTCAGGCTTGGCTGGGAGCCTCAGGAGAGAAAAACTTCCCAGTGTAGGAAAAAGGTAAATGAGAGATCACCTGCAGTCCTCATTTCCACCACGAACGTCTGCCATCTGCATGCGGAGACGCCCCTTGGCCCTTGCAGGCCCTGAGACCAGTAGAGGAAGCTGTATGGAGTCCGTATGATGGCACTGTTCCAAAGTGGGAGTTCATGCTGGATCCTATCAACCCCCTTGCCACCCCACGCAAGACTCAAGCAGCTGCAGCAGGGTACCATTTTGAGAGTTCATCAGCTACCAGACTATATCCTTCCCTGGGACCCAATCGTCACTGTTTTCCACTTCCCTGGAGACCCCTGCTGACATGTCCCTAGATCCGCCCAGAGGTCTGCAGTATCAGGACACAGAATGAACCCGTCACTGTGGCCAGGTCCCCAGCACTCTAGCCTTTGCAGTGTCCGACAGCCTGGGGAAAGTGCATGCATCACACCAGGGAGTCTGCCCATGAGACAAGACAAAGGGAGCCAAAGCATGTGATGCCCAGAGTCTGAGAGACCCTGCCCAGGGCCACTGTCACAGACACTAACCTCCCACTCTAAGCAGTAGGGCCACTCCTCATCTGCATGTGTCTTCAGAGGGCACAGGGGCCAACCTGCCCAGAAACCATCTTGGCGTTTGAGAATATTCCAATCTTGCCTAATGACACTAGGACTGTGCATGCCACTTGGGGGCCTGAGGACGACATTCAACCTACCACCAATGGCACCCTTGCATGCTGTCTGGGGATGTGAAAATTCAACTACCCTGGCCTGTGCCAGCTCAGTGCCAGTGCTGCTGAACAGGGTGTCCCTTCACCAGTGTATATTTTTGGGGTCTTTATCAAAAAATCAGTTGGCTGTAAATATTTGGATTTATTTCTGGGTTTTGTATTCTGTACCATTGGTCTTGTTGTTTGCTGCCAGTGCCAGCTCACACAATCAGGAGACCGGAGGACTGGCCTGCCCCACCCTCAACCTCCTGCAGCAGTGCGCACGAATACCACCCTGGGGGCCTGAAAACAGTTCTACCCTGCCCATTGCCATCTCCATTAGCACCCAAACATGCTGTCTAGGAGCCAAAAAACAATCTTCACAAAGTTAAATAAATTAAAATCATATCAAACTTCTTCCCAGAGCATAATAGAGTAAAATTAGACATCAATAACCAAGTAGAACTTTGGAAACTGTACAAATACATGGAAATTAAGCAACATGCTTCTGAGTGACCATTGGTTCAATAAAGAAATTAAAAATAATTAAAAAAAATTTGAAACAAATGAAAATAGAAACACAAATGCCAAAATCTAGGGGGTAGAGCAAAGGCAGTGATAAGAAGGAAGTTTGTAGCTATAAATACCTACCTCATAAAGAGTAGAAATATTTCAAATAAACAACCTGATTATTTGCCACTTCAAGAAGCTAGAAAAACAAAGTAAATAATCAAACTCAAAATTATTAATTTTTTAAATTTAATTTTTTATTTAATTTAGTTATTTTTTAGAGACTGGGTCTCCCTCTGTTGTTGAGGCTGACCCTCCAGTGATCCTCCTGCTTTGGCCTCTGAAAGCACTGTGATTATAGGTGACAGCTACTGCACCCAACCCAAACTCAAAATTAGAAGAAGAAAATAAATCATAAAAATCAGAGCAGAACTGAATAAAATAGAGACTAAAAAAGTTACAAAGTATCCATGAAACAAAAAGTGTTTTTTAAAAAAAGATAAACAGGATCAATAAACTGATAGCTTGACTAACCAAGAAAAAGAGAGAGAAGACATAAAAAAGTAAAGTTAGAAATTAAAAAGGAGACATTAAACTGATATCACAAAAATAAAAAAATCATTAAAAACTGTTATGAAGCACTATATGCTAACAAATTGGAAAATCTAAAGAAAAAGGATAGATTCCTAGATACACACAACCCACCAGGATTGCATAAGGAAGTTAAAAATTTGAACAGATCAATAAGAAGTAACAAAATTGAAGCAGTAATAAAAAATCTCCCATCAAAGAAAAGCCCAGAACCTGATGGCTTAACTGCTGAATTTTATCAAATTTATAAAGAAGAACTAAAATGAATTTCTCTCAAACTATTCAAAACACATTTAAGATGAGCCCTCTATGAGGCTGGCATTGCCCTGATACCAAATCCAGGAAAGGCATAAGAGAAATAGAAAACCATAGACCAATACTCCTGAATAACATAGATGCAAAATTCCTCAACAAAATACCAGTAAAACAAATCAAACAACATGGCAAAATATACCATAATCTAGTGGGATTTATCAAAGGGACAAAAGCATGGTTCCACATATGTAAATCGATAAATGTAATACATCACATGAAGAGAATAAAGGACAAAAAATTATAATATCACCTCAATAAATACATAAAAAGCACCTAATAAAATTCTGAATCTCTTCATGATAAAATCTCTCAAGAAATTAGGCATAGAAGGAACATATCTCAACATAGTAAAGATAATGTATTGCTGACCCATAGCTAACATCATATTGGATGGGGAAAAGCTGAAATCTTTTCCCCTAAGAACTAGAAAAAGGTAAGAATGCCCACTTTCACTGCTGTTATTCAACATGGTACTAGAAGTTCTGGCCAGAATAGGCAGGCAAGTGGAAGAAATAAAAGGAATTCAAACTGGAAAAAAGAAGTCACAATGTATCTCTTTGCAGATAAAATGATCTTACATATTTACAAAACACTAAGACTCCACCAAAAAAAAATTTAGAACTAATAAATGAATTCAGTAAAGTTGCAGGATACGAATTCAATATATAAAAATCACTAACATTTCCACACACCAATAGCAAACTGGATGAAAAAGAAATTTAAAAAACAATCCGTTTTATAAAAGCTAGAAAAAAAATCTAGAAATAAATTTAACCTAGAAGTCAAAAGACCCCTGCAAGGAAAACTACAAAACACTGATGAAAGAAATTGAAGAGGATACAGACAAATAGCAAAAATCTTATGCTTATGGAATGGAAGCATTAATATTGCTAAATGTCTATACTACCCAAAGTGATCTATGGATTCAGTGCAATCCCGATCAAAATAACAATGGCATTCTTTACAGAAATGGAAACAAAAATCCTAAAATTTGTATGACACTATAAAAGACCTAAATAACAAAAGCAATCTGAACAAAAGAACCGAACTGGGGGCATTACATTACTTGACTTCAAAATATACTCCAAACTGTAGTAGCCAAAACATCAAGGTATTATCATAAAAACAAACAACAAGATGAATGTTACAGAATACAAAACCCAGAAATAAATCCAAATATTTACAGCCAACTGATTTTTTGATAAAGACCCCAAAAATATACACTAGTGACGGGAAACCATCTTCAATAAATGGTTCTAGGAAACCTGAATATTATGCAAAAAGAATGAAACTATATTCCCATCTCTTGCTGTATAAGAAATTAACTCAAAATGAATTAAATACTTCAGTATAACACCTGAAACTATAAAAATACCAGGAAAAACCTAGGCAATACTCTCTTGGACATTGATCTAGGCAAAGAGAATTTATGACAAAGACCTCATAAGTGCAGGCAACAAAAGCAAACATAGATAAACGGGACTATTAAATTAAAAAGCTCTGTTTAGCAAAGGAAACAGTCAACAGAGTTGAGATAACCTGTACAACGGTAGAAAATATTTGCAAACTAATCATCCAAGAAGGGACTAATATCCGGAGTACATCAGGAACCCAAACAACTGAACTGCAAAATAATAATAGTATCCCCTTAAAAAGTGAAAAAAGAACATTTCTCAAAATAAGACCAGTATAAACAGTCAACAGGTACATGAAAACATGTTCAACATTACTAATGATAAGAAAATGCATATCAAAACTACAATAAGCTATCACCTCATCCCAGTTAGAATGGCTACTTTCAAAAACACAAAAAATAGCAAATGCTGGCAACGATGCAGAGAACAGGGAACTCTTACAGACTATTGGTGGAATGTAAATTAGTATAGCCATTACGAAATACAGTGTGGAGGGTTCTCAAAACTGAAAACAGAATTACAATATAATCCAGCAATTTCAATACTATGTATTTATCCAAAGGAATATAAATCAATGTATCAAAGTAATACCTGCACCCCAATGTTTTATGGAGCACTACTCAAAATAACAAAGATAAGAAACAACCTAAGTATCCATCAATGAACAAATAAATTTAAAAAGTCATAACTTTATAGTATAACATAAAACATAGTATATATAACATTTATAGAATGCTCTCTCTCTGTGCATGTATACAGTTGAATAGTATTTAGACATAAAAAAGAATGGAATCCTGTCACTTGCAGTAACATGGATAGAACTGGAGGCCATTATGTATAAAGTAAAATAAACCAGGCTCAGAGAGATATCACACATTCTGGCTCATATGTGGGAGCTAAAGAAGTCTATCTTGCGGAGGTAGAGATTAGAATGATAGTCACAAGTATGTAGAGAGTGGGGAAGTGGAAGAAGCAAGGTTGGTACAAACATACAAATTGATAGCACAGAAGGCTGATTATCTATAATTGTTATCTATAACAACAAGGTAATTTTGGAATATACTAATTTTTCTCACTATTTAAAACATAAAATATATCTGCAGATCTAAGAAAAGTTGTCTAAGATTCATATGATTTAATAGCATCCGGATACTTAACCAGGTACACTTAGTAACTTACATTGAATTGCACAATATTTTGAGAAAACATTATTATTTGCTAAATAGTGGGAGAATAACTTTCTAGAATGTAAGATCAACAAGTGCAAGGATTATTTTCTATTTTGGTCAATGCTATGTCTTCAGGGCTTAGCATATATAGACAACAAATAACTGTCAAACGAATAAGTAAATCCTAAAATTCCAAACCAATTCAATTTAATGATATATGTTTTTAGGCTTTTATTGCAACTAGCTTTTGCCTCTTGCAAATATCTTAGATATCTCCTATAATGGGTAAATACTTACAAGTTTAAAATGTTTTTATATACATAGAGAATTAAGACTTTTTGCATAAATAATTCTCATATCCTTTTAGTGAGTCAGAAGTTTGTATCCCTAATTGACAGCAGAAGATTGTGGATAAGGCAGGCTCTGAATGGTGCTCACCTAAATAGTCATTTCATCCCTGCTGTAGAAACGACCTCATTTGGATGGAGCAGCGAAGTGCCAATCAGAAGACATGGAATCTCAGCCTCTCTTACACTGTGTGGTGGCCCCTGACAAAAAGGTTCTTGCCTGTCAGATATGGGTAGATAAATTTGGGGTTTTCATCTTTTCAAAGGAAGAATGTTTCCTGACTTTTTAATGATCGCCATTCTAACTGGTGTGAGATGGTATCTCATTGTGGTTTTGATTTGCATTTCTCTGATGGCCAGTGATGACGAGCATTTTTGTGTGTCTGATGGCTGTATGAATGTCTTCTTTGAAATGTCTGTTCATATCAACACACTTACTTTGGTGGTTTCGCGGGCTTTGGGACGCTGCCAGTTCTAGGATATTAGCCCTTTGTCGGATGGTAGATTGCAAAAATTTACTGCTCATTCATAGGTTACACTAATTCCCTCTGATGGTAGTTTCTTTTTGCTTTATGCACGAAGCTTTTTAGTTAATTAGATCCCATTTATCCCAGTGCGGCTTTTGCTGCCGTTGCTTTTTGGTGTTTCGACCATGAAGTCTTTGCCCAATGCTATGTCCTGATCGTTACTACACGGTTTTCCTCCAATTTCATGTTGATGAACTAACATTTAAGTCTCTATCCATCTTGAATTAATTTTCATTATAAGGAGTAAGGGAAGGATCCAGTTTCAGCTTTCTACTTATGGCTAGCCAATTGCACCAGCACCATTTATTAAATAGGGAATCCTTTCCCCATTTCTTGTTTCTCTGGGTTTGTCAAAGATCAGATGGCTGTAGATGTGTCAGGTATTATTTCTGAGGACTCTGTTCTGTTCCATTGGTCTATATCTCTGTTTTGGTACCAATTCTGCTGTTTTTGCTGGTTACTGTAAACTAGCAGCAAGTATGGATTTGAAGTCAGGTAGCGTGAGTATATAGCATTTCAACGACTTAGGATTGTGTGGGAGATGCAGGCTCTTTTTTGGTTCCATATGAACTTTAAAGCAGTTTTCCAATTCTGTGAAGAAACTCATTGTGGTATGCTCGGGATGGCATTGAATCTATCTCTAAATTACCTTGGGCAGTATATGGCCATTTTTCGATATTGATTCTTCTATCCACGAGCATGGTATGTTCTTCCATTTTGTTTGTGTCCTCTTTTTATTTCACTGGCAAGGTAGTTTATAGTTCTCATGAAGGGGTCCTTTACATCCCCTTGTCGATTTAGATTCTAAATATTTTATTCTCTTTGAAGCGACTGTGAATGAGTTCATTCGTTTGGCATTTGTCTGTTACACAGTGTGTATAAAGATGCTTGTGATTTTGCACATTAATTTTGTATCCTGAGACTTTGCTGGGGTGCTTATCAGCTTAAGAGATTTTTGGGCTGAGACAATGGGGTTTTCTAAATACACAATCATGTCATCTGCAAACAGGGACAATTTGACTTCTTCTTTTCTAACTAGATACCCTTGATTTCTTTCTCTTGCCTGATTGCCTAGCCAGAACTTCCAACACTTTATGTTGAATAGAATTGGTGAGAGGGCATCCCTAATACCAGTTTCCAAAGGGAATTTTTGGATTTTATGCATTCAGTATGATATTGGCTGTGGGTTTGATAAAATAGCTCTTATTATTGCTGCGAGTCACGTTCCATCCAATACAGCGTTATTGAGGCGTTTTAGCATAGGGACTGTGAATTATAAAAAGCCTTTCTGCTATTAAATTATTGAGATAATCATGTAGTTCTTGCCTTTGGTTATGTTTAATAACAGATTCATGTTTGTTTGAGAATGTTGAACTGAAACAACAGGCGCGGAAGGGATGTGGAGAAATAGGAACACTTTTACACTGTTGGTGGATTGTAGAAACTAGTTCAACCATTATGGAAAACGGTATGCCGATTCTCAAAGGATCCTGAACCCCAGAATGTCTGTTGTATCCCATTACTGGGTATATACCCAAAAGAATTATAAATCATGCTGCTATAGGAACACATGCCTGCGTATGTTCATTGCTGACGCCTAATACAATAAAACGCTGGAATCAACCCAAATATCAGTGACAGACTGGACTAAGAAAATGTACATATACACCATGGAATACTATGCAGCCATAAAAGGATGGTTGTGTCCTTTGTGTAGGGACATGGATGCAGCTGGGGAAACCATCATTCTTAGCAAACTATATCACAGAACAAACCAACATGTTCTCACTCAGGTGGGAACTGAACAGTGAATCCTTATGGACTCAGGAAGAGACATCTTGCAGGGCTATCATGGGGAGGGATGGGGGAGGGATTGCGTGGGGTTATACCTGATGTAAATGACAAGTTGATGGGTGCTTGCTGACAAGTTGATGGGTGCAGCACAGCAACGCCTAACACAAGTATACATATGTAACAAACCTGCACGTTATGCACATGTACCCTAGAACTTAATAATAATAAAAAATAGGCTGGTAGCGGTGGCTCAAACCTGTAATCCAGCACTTTGGAGGCCAGAGACGGATGCGAGATCGAGACCATCCTAAATGCTGCAATTGAAACTGCGTCTCTACTAAAAAAAATACAAAAAACTAGCAGAGGTGGCGGGCGCCTGGATCCCAGCTACTCGGGAGGCTAGGCAGAATGGCATAAACCTGGAGACAGAGCTTGCAGTGAGCTGAGATCCGGCCACTGTACTCCAACCTGGGTGACAGAGACTCGTCTCAAAATGAAATAAAAGCTCCTCCTGCTCAATAAATAAATTTAAAAGAAAGAATGTTTATCCTTGTCTTGAACTTATCCTTTTACCAGCCCTTCTTCCCCACTGGAACCCAGACACAGTGTCTGAAATACACCCCTCTATACATTTTAAGAAAAACAATCCATTTTGTTTAACTCATTTTCTTATTTTGATGACATATTTGTAATATGCAGCTGAATTGATGCCTAACAGAGGCATGGTAGCTTAGAAAGTTTAAGTGATATATCTAGGATGGCCAAGTCTAAATTGTCAACTCCGTGTTTAAAAACTCAACTTATCCGGCTCCACAATTCATGTACTTTTCATGATGCTGTACTTTCTTTTGAAAGTCTTAGATGCTCAATCCAGTGCTTGTAATTAGTATGTCCATTATATACCCTCCATATTTTATATTCTTTCAAATAAAACTCCAGGGAAAATAATATACAAACTAGGATTTCAAATAGAAGAATAACGAAAAATAAACAGTTCTTAGTGCTCATTTATGATGAGTTTGTCCTTTAAGATGTCTTCATTGAGTTAAGAAACACCTGGGGCTATTTTAAATGAAAATGATTTTTTTCCAGTTTTTTTATCATTTAGATCAAGGTAAATGCTATGATTTTTTTCTAGCCATAGCAACTTTTTTTCTGTTATAAAATATGGTCTTACTTTAAAAAGAAAAATCATTAAAATAAAAATATATAGGCAGAATCCTATCAAAAATGGTTCATATTAATGACAAATCAATGTTAAAAAATCGTTGTAAGTTTTATTTTCAAATTCTATAAATTATTTGGCTTCTGAAATACATCATAACTTTATTAAACATGGATGATAGAATAAAATTCATTTTCTACTTCCAGGCAATACATGTTGGGAGGAGACATAAAACGTATTCATAAAGATAAAAACTTGGAAGTACAGGATGTCATAGGAAGTTCACTGCATTTATGCTTAGAGATGTACTATAAATCAAGTTCAAACATTAATTGAATGACCAAGAACAAATATTTTAACTTCCTTAAACTTTGTTTTATTATTTAGAAAATGAGATCCTGTTATATTTGCCAAATGATTTGATTTTTAAAAGGTTAAAAAAATTATGCAATTTCTTTGAAAACTGGTATACATACAAAACACATTAGCTATGTTTGAATATAAAAAATAAATTAGAAAATAAATTTAGTTTTATATTTATTATGACAGTCTTGAAGTTGAGACGATTAAGACATGATATTAAATAATTAACTGAAACAAGAACCTAATAATTACAAGATACCTCCAAAAGTTTAATGTTGCATCAAACACTGTGTGTTAATTTGGATCTATACATTCATACGCTTTACAATGTATATTTTTTGTTTTTTAACTTTTAATTTTTGAGAGTACATAGTAGGTGTATATATTTACAGGGTATGCGGGGTATGTGAGATGTTTGGATATAGGTATGCAATTTTATTTTATTAAAATAAGCACATCATGAAAAATGAGGTATCCATCGCTCATTTATCCTTTGTGTTACAAACATTCCAGTTACACTCATTCAGTTATTTTAATATGTACAATTAGATTACTTACTATAGTCACCCTGTTGTGCAATCCAAAACTAATTCTTATTTATTCTATTTTTTGTGTGTACCCATTGACCATCCCCATCTCCCCTCGACCTGCCCCCACCACCCTTCCAAGCCTCTGATAACCATCCTACTCTCTGTCTCCATGAGTTCAATTGTTTTGACTTTTAGATTCCACAAATAAGTGAGCACATGCAATGTTTGTATTTCTGTGTCTGGCTTATTTAACATCACGTAAGGACCTGCAGTTCCATTCATGTTGTTGCAAATGACAGGATCTCATTCTTTTTATGACCGAATAGTATTCCATTGTGTATAATGATATTTTCTTTATCTATTCATCTGTTTCTGATATGGTTTGGCTCTGTTCCCACCCAAATTTCACCTTGAGTTGTAGCTCTCATAATTCCCACATGTTGTGGGAAGGACCAAAGGGGAGATAATTGAATCACGGGGGCAGTTCCCCCATACTGTTCTCAAGGTAGTGAATAAGTCTCACAAGATCTGATGGTTTTTGTAAAGGTAAATCAATTGCACTTGGCTCTCTCTCTTTCCTCCCACCACCATGTAGGAAACACCTTTCACCTTCTGCCATGATTGTGAGGCCTCCCCTACCACATGGAACTGTGAGTCCATTGAACCTCTTTTTCTTTACAAATTACCCAGTCTTGGGTTTGTCTTTATCAACAAGATGAAAACAGACTGATACAGTAAGTTTGGAGGGCTCAGAAGAAGACAAGAAAATGTGGGAAAGTTAGAACTTACTATAGACTTGTTGAATGGCTTTGAACAAAATGCTGATAATTATATGGACAATGAAATTCAAGTTCAGGTGGTCTCAGATGAAGATGAGAAACTTGTTGGGAACTGGAGTAAAGATGACTCTTGCTATGTTTTAGCAAATAGACAAGCGGCATTTTGCCCCGCACTAGAGATCTGTGGAACTTTGAACTTGAGGGAGATGAGTTAGGGCATCTGGTGGAAGAAATTTCTAAGCAACAAAGCATTCAAGAGGTGACTTGGATGCTGTTAAAAGCATTCATTTTTTAAAAAGGAAACAGGGCATAAAAGTTTGGAAAATTTGCAGCCTGGTGATGGGACAGAAAAGAAAATCCCGTTTTCTGAGAAATTCAAGCCAACTGTAGAAATCTGCACAAGTAACCAGGAGCCAAATGTTAATTCCAAAGACAATGAGAAAAATATCTCCAGGGCATGTCAGAGACCATTGCAGAAGCCCCTCCCATCAGATGCCTGGAGGCCTAAAAGGAAAAAATGGTTCCCTGGGCCAGGCATAGGATTCCACTGCTGTGTTCGGCCTAGAGACTTGGTGCCCTGCATCCCAGATGCTCTAGCTATGGACCAAGGTACAGCTCAGTCATGGCTTTAGAGGGTCCAAGCCCCAAGTCTTGGCAGCTTCCACGTGGCATTGGCTTCTGTGAGGGCACAGAAGTCAAGAACTGAGGTTTGGGAACCTCCACCTAGATTTCAGATGTATGGAAATGCCTGGGTGTCCAGGCAGAAGTTTGCTGCAGGGGCAGAGCCCTCATGGAGAACCTTTGCCAGGGCAGTGTGGAAGGGAAATATGGAGGGGAAGTCCCTAAAACAGAGTCCCTACTGTGGCACTGCCTAGTGGAGCTGTGAGAAGAGGGCCACCACCCTCTAGACCCCAGAATCATAGATCCACCGACAGCTTGCATGGTGCCCTTAGAAAAGCTGCAGACACTTAACCCCAGCCCATGAGAGCAGCTGGGATGGAGGCTGTACCCCACAAAGTCACAGGGGTGGAGCTGCCCAAGATCATAAGAACCCACTTCTCGCATCAGTGTGACCTGGTTGTGAGACATGGAGTCAAAGGAAATCATTTTGGAGCTTTAAAATTTGACTACCCTACTGGATTTTGGAGTTGTGTGGGCCCTGTAGCCCCGTCGTTTTGGTTAATCTTTTCCTTTTGGAACAGGTTATCTAACAAATGCCTGCACCCCCATTTTATCTAGGAAGTAAATAACTTACTTTTGATTTTACAGACTTGTAGGCAGAAAGGACTTGCCTTATTTCAGATGAGACTTTGGACTGTGGACTTTTGAGTTAATGCTGAAATGAGTTAAGACTTTGGGAGACTGTTTGGAAAGCATGATTGTGTTTTGAAATGTGAGCACATGAGATTTGGGAGGGGCCAGGGATGGAATGATATGGTTTGCCTGTGTCTTCACCCAAATTTCATCTTTATTTGTAGCTCCCTTAATTCCCATGTATTTGTACAAGGGGCCTGGTGGCAGATAATTGAATCATGGGGGTGGTTTTCCCAATACTGTTCTTGTGGTAGTGAATAAGTCTAATAAGATCTGATGGTTTTATAAAAGGAAGCCTCTTTTGCTTGGCTCTTTCTCTCTCTTGCCAAGTAGTGCCTTTCACCTCTGCCATAATTTTAAGGCCTCCCCAGTCAGATGGAACTGTGAGTCCACTAAGTCTGTTTTTCTTTATAAATCACCCAGTCTCTGATATGTCGTTATCAGCAGTGTGAAAATGGACTAATACAGTTTCTGAACCTTGGCTATTATAAACAGTGCCACAACAAACATAGGGGTGAAGATGTATCTTCCATATACTGATTTCCTTTCTTTTGAGTGTATAATCCAGGTACCACTGGATTATATGATACCTCTATTTTTAGTTTTTTTGTGGAACCTCAAAACTGTTCTTCAGAATGATTATACTAATTTATATTTCCACCACAAGTGTATAAGGTTTCCCTTTTTACATCCTCACCAGTATTTGCTATTGCCTGTCTTCTGGATAAAAGCCATGTTAACTAGGGTGAGAAGATACTTCATTGTAGTTTTGATTTGCATTTCTCTGATGATCAATAATGTTGAGGACCTTTTTATATACCTATTTACCACTTATACAACATCTTTTCAAAAATGTCTGTTTAACTTTATTACCCACTTTTTAATCAGATTATTAGATTTTTTTTTCTTATAAAGTTGCTTGAGCTCGTTGTATATACTGGTTACTAATTCATTGCCAGATGGGTAGTTTACAAACATTTTCTACCATTCTATGGGTTGTCTCTTTACTTTGTTGATTGTTTCCTTTGCTATGTAGAAGGTTTTTAACTGGAGGTGACCCCATTTGCCCATGCTTGCTTTGGTGCCCTGTGCTTGTGGAGTAGTACTCAATAAATTTTTTGTCCAGACCAGTGCCTGGAGAGTTTCCTCGGTGATTGCTTGTGGTAGTTTCACAGTTTGAAGTCTTAGATTTAAGCCCTTAATCCATTTTGATTTGATTTTTCTATATGGTGAAAGATAGTCTAGTTTCACTCTTCTGCATATGGATATTCAGTTTCCCCAGCACCATTTATTGAAGAGGCTCTTTTCCCCAGTGTGTGTTCTTGGCACCTTTCTTGAAAACGAGTTCACTGTGTATCTATGGATTTGTTTCTGGTTTCTCTATTCTGTTCCATTGGTCTGTCTGTTTTTATGCCAGTACCATATTGTCTGGGTTACTATAACTGCAGTATGATTTGAAGTAGGTAATGCAATTTCTTTTGTTTTGTTTCGTTTTTTCACTTAGAATAGCTTTAGCTATTCTGGGTCTTTTTAGCATACTATAGTGGAAATCTGAATAAAAGAAAGATGTACCATAATATTGGGCAAGAAGATGTACGTTTAAAGGTACTTATTCTTTCAGAATCAATGTATGATTTTAAAATTCTAACTAATACTCTCTTTTTATAAGGAGAATAATATAAACTATTTTAGAATAGTGAAGAAATAACGGAAAAGTAAAGTGACACAATAGAATTGTCTCAATAATTATTCCATTAGTAACATATTCTAATGCCGCCATAATCAAGTTAGTATTGTAGTAACAAGCTCAGGTGGTTAGATCAGTGCACAACACAGATAATTCAGAAATAGGTCTGAGTGTATATGAGAATGTAACATATAAAACAGGTAATATTTTAATTCATAGGAAAGGATAGTTAATTTTATAAATTGTGCGGGCATATGTGGCGATGCATCTGGAGTAGAACTGTCACATCTGTAACACATATATTCTGTTTGGCTTCAAGTCTCCCTACTGATGGAAATGTGAATGGTTTCAAACTTTTCAAAAGTGTTTAAAAACAAATATTAAAATTAAAGCTACACATATACTTTTTTGGTCTATCAGTTGCCTTCTATTACTCTATTTCTTGGAACTGAATTTGCTTTCTGTGAGACTTTGTATGTAATAATATTTATTGCTGTATTTTTCATAATAACCAAAAAAGGAATAAAAGGATACAAATACAGTATATGCTCAAACGTGCAATGTCAAGGACTCCATAAATAAATTACATTTAAAGTCTGCATCATGGAATAATATCTAAACGTTCAAATTATTATTAATGCATTTCATTTTCTTCTTCTCCACTTTACAAATTTTGTTTTTCATATATTTTCATCTCAGAAAAAAATGCAGACTAAACTTTAATTTTCCCAGGTCCACTTCTTAATTCCATACTCCACAGTCCTGCTTCACTATTGGTATCAATGCTGTTTTCCTCCTCACCATCAATGCTTGCTCACTATGACTACTTATCATAAATCCAACTATTTATAAGTTTCACATATTCTAAAACAAAAAAAAAGAAAACAGGATATACAAAGAGAAAACTCCCTTCTAATGTTCTGCTACATCAAGCTGAACTTTCTCTGCTTTTATCACCTTAGAATCCTGTCCATTCTGTTAAAGTCTTCACCAGTCATTTGTTAATAAGACTCCAGGCACCGGGCTAGTCTTTCACAGGTCCGCCTCCATAACACCAAAACCAAGACTCTGCCAGTATTCATGATCTTTGACCTCTGTGCATATGACACAATTGACCATAAAGCCTTCTGGAAGCAATGACATGAAAAACCACTTCAGTAGCAGAAAGAGAAAGGACAAAACACATTTTAGAAATATTTAAGTGGCAAAATCAAATCAACTGATGATTGACTGATTGACCGCCTACAGGAAGGAATTCAGTGACTCACTGGGTATCAGATAATGAAGACAGGAATTATGTGAACCTGTTTTTGGGATTTGGGTAGAGTGTGATACCAGCTGTTTTTCCCCTCACCATCAGTGCTTTCTCCCTGTGAATCAAAACAGATTTACACTTTATGAAAGGAGGTTAGGATTTACATGGAAGTGATGAAGCATTTGTAAACCTGTGAGATTAGCATAACACATCATATTTAATCAGATGTCTATGAGTCTGAAGATCATAGCAAAATATAATATTTATGAAATGGCTAAATTATTCTAGGAGAGATATGAGTGGGGTAAAATGTTGGTCAGGAATAGCCTTGTGGAAATATCAAGGTTTTATGAATATATATATTAAAAGAAACTCATGGGGAAAGAAAAGATAAATGGAGAATTTGACCTGAATATTTTCTATTTGATCCTTTAGATTCTCTTTCCACCCAACTCCACACTGCCCCATGCTTCAGGATCAAAGTTTGGTGACACGTTTATGTCTGCTGTCCCAGTTTAATCATGAATGATACATTTTCTTATTATAAAAATGTCCTTATTTTAACTGTACATTATATGGTTATCCAAACCAGGAATCCCTGGTTTCTCTTTGATTTCAGCCACCAGAGATGAGACGGAGGGAAGAGAAGGAGGTCAGAAAATTTGTTTCTGCAGCATCCTTTTTGACTTGTTACATTTGGTTGGTGGTTGTTCTTACTGGCCCCAGCTGATGCTAGCCACTGATAGGGAATAGGGAATGAGGAAGGTTCCATATGATCCCCATTGGAAGGGGCTATGTGTCTCTTCCAATTGGTGCAGGGGTATGAGCAGATCACTCTTGATTGGTGCAGGGGTATGGGCAGATCAAAGACAGTGTAGTGTCAAGAAAGTCAAGAAAGAATTTTCCAAGACTTGTGTAATACACGGGGCAAAGCGAATGCAACAGGTAGTCCATCAAGACAAGGAGTAGATAGTCAAAATTATGAACAGTCATAAAATGTATGGCAATTATAAATTTTGTTTCAGGTAGAGACAACACATAAACATACACTAGGCATAAAATATTAAAAAGGAAAATAATTAGGCAAAAAAACAAAAAGCTTTTCTGTTTAGTTCAACAATTATTAATGACCTCCTATTCTGATTTTAGGGGTCGTTGTCTGAAATACATGTAGGGAACAAATTATAGAAAGGCGAAACTAGGGAATTCACTATATATTGATATAATTTATTTGAGTTTGAACCTATTTATACTTAATCATGTTTGGAAAAATATAAGCAGATAGAGAATTTTTGTGGACATATTATTCTGAACAAACATACTTTTGCCCAGCTTATGAAGACTTACTTTCATCAAAGTTATAGAAATACTTTGGCATCAATATTTGGCATCAATCAGCAGATATGGAAGGTAATAAGTTGTTTAGCTATGTTTTAATCCTCTTCTTGATGTGCTCACTGACTCTTATAAACTGAAAATATGAATGGCTAAAATAAAATAAACTTTGTATGATTATTAGAAACAATACTAATAACTCCTAGAAAGCAAAGACATACACAAATATCTAAAAACATGGCAAACTGCTGGAGGATGATTGTGGAGAAAAGTTAAATTAGCAGAATATAAGAAGTTTGGCATTTTCAGGAATTTAGAAGCCAGAGTAATTAGCCAGTCAAAGAAAGAGTTTGGTCTGCCACCTCTTCCCAAGTTCTCATCATTTTTTAAGGATTTGGTACATCTGGGGATTCTGATAGCTAAGCCCTGTATCCAATTTAGAAAGAGCATTCCTAATGTTAGCTGAAGGCAGTGGAGTAGAAATTTATTACTAAGGAACGAAATGCATTCCTTCTGGCGGAAAGCTGCTTAGAGGAATGTATTTTGTGTGGTATAAAAGTGCATGGAAATTTTAGTTGTATTTTTCTTTAAATCTACGAAAAACTTTATGTCTTTGAGGGACAAACCCTATGCAGCTATTGGGAAAATAGGAAACATCTTAAAGAAGAACAAACTTATCCAACATTGCACACTATTCTGTTTCCTACTTCATAGACCGGGCCACCTGAAATTTCATAACCCAGCCAAACTTTAGATTCCTTGTATTTTCATACAGGTCTCCAGAAATGGGAATGATACTCTTGCTAAAATATCTGCTGTGCAGAGTCTATTCTGCTTAGAAAATGAGAAGAATCAAGAACTATAAATAAATACCATACCATCTTCCAAAATACTTTTAAAGAGGTTCCTATACCATTCAGTCTTCTGGGTTTGAATTAGAGCAAATGGTCAATGAATAAAGAGAGGAAGAATGGAGAGGGAACAGTATCTGACACCTAAAAACTCCCGGCAAGCACTAGCACATTTTTCTTTTTTAATAAAATGAGTTATTCTATTTTTGTTTCTTCTTCAAATTCGTAAAATAGTTTGAAAGGTACAATTTCAATGTGCCAAAGTGAAAATTTTCTCCCGTGATTAACAAATACTGTTACTGGCTGTGAGGCAGAAAGTAGTATATAAGCAGTGATTAAATATATTATTCGGGTAATAGTAAAAATCTGGTAAACCCTCACACATTTTAGAGAATCATAGAGCCTTCTACTTGTCTATAAATGTGAAGAGCAAACTTTTTGATTCTCTTAAAGTGGTTGAGCATGCCATTGTCACCTACTTTTCAGGAGGGAAAGGTACTAGAAGAATATTCCTATCCTCTGCTCACAAGTCACCCACTGGGTCACTCTTTCCTTGAGGACTTCTGGAAAATTGCACAATTGTGGACTGTCCTTTGCAAACAGCTGTGCTCATGACTTAAACACTGGTTTCTTTTATTGCAATGTGGGGGTTCTTAAGGGGTCCAGATTATCTTGTTGCTCAGAGAATGAATAAAATTTAGGTAGAGGGGCAGGAAAGTTCATTTTGAAGCCCAATAGCCCTCACGTTTAAGTCATGTTCTGTATTATTTTATTGGTAAAGAAGCTGGTATTTAATCTCCATCTGTCTGATTCCCAAATTTTATCTATCAGCATGTTTCGAATTTATAATAGGCTTGACGGTCAGAACAATATTCACTCCTAAAAATTCAAACACTTCCCACTTAGTATCAATTGTGCCTTTTCCTATAATTTCCATTAAAAATTCATGTTTTTTGCCTAATTCAATTAATAATTACGCAGAATAGAAATGCCAAGTCCATAAAATTGCTAGAAATTGGGATGTTTTGTGGAGTTAGTTTACTTTTCTCATGTTTCACATAACTTTCTTAACCATGTAGAATGTTCTGCCACAAGCAGAAGCTCAGTAAGTTCTGCTGATTTGTTTTAACAAGTATAAAATGTGTTTTCTTTTGCCATGCAAAGCTGGCTTACTAGAAATAGTATTGACACAAGAAGGAAGTCAACATTTATGGTCTGAGCATTTCCAGTGTTAATATGCTTGAGTATACAAAATGCAAACGACTAGGCTATAAAATGACTTTGTCTTTCCCTAGTCAGGAAAAACTACCAAAAAGGTAATGTAAAAAAATATATAAACTGAGTAAGCACATGCCCTATTGCCACTTATACTTCTGCTTTTCTATGTAAGTCAAAATGTAGCTTATATAGGAACTGTCTAAAAACATATTACGGGAAGAATGATGTATGGATATTTACAGGAGAAAATCTGATGGTGCTCCAAGGAATGCCTTTCTGTATGTAAACAACTCTTTAAGTCACAAGGCTCTATGAAAAATGGCATGTTCTATTCAATGTAGATTCAATGAAAGAATCTCAGATTGCCAAAATCATTTTATGAAAAATGATAGCATTATGGTCCCACACCTTCATGTCTTCAAACACACACACACACACATACACATCACACACACACACACACTTCTACTTGTCTATAAAGTTAAAGATGTGAAGAGGAAACTTTTTTCTTCTCTTGGAGGGGTTGAGCATGCCATTGTCACCAACTTTTCAGGAGGGAAAGGTACTAGAAGAATATTCCTATCCTCTACTCACAAGTCATCCACTGGGTGAGTCACTCTTTCTTTAAGGCCTTTTGGAAAATTGCACAATTATGGATTGTCCTTTGCAAAAAGCTGTGTTCATGACTTAAACACACACACACACACACACACACACACACACACCCCATATTATAGGAAGATGATGTCCTCTTGTTCTAAATCACAAACCAATAAAATATTTGTATCCTATTTCAAACCATACTTATACCTTAACCTAGTCCTTGCACAAGTACAACTCTCTCCTTTTTTTTTTTTTTTTTACAGAAATTCACATTTCAATGTCACTGAAATGGGCAGTCAAAAGGCTAGCCCATCTTCTTAATCTAGTTCCTATACAATACACAAATATGTTTTTTTTTTTTTACCTGAATGCACATTTCAGTCAGTCACATAATGAAATTATGCCTATTTCATTGACATAAATAATGAGGTAGCAGAAACATCTTTTTGAGATGTTTATACATCAACCTAAGTCTCCATTATCCTTTATTTATTCCCTAAGGAGATAAAAATATAAATCCAAAATTCTTAGGAATACAAAATGGATGACTCATGCTTCTTGCAAAATGTATGCTTTCCATATGACCATTAAGAAATAGTGACTCTACCCTTAGGTCTCTACCACTATTTCTCTCTCTTCTCTCTGTCTCTTCAAGCTTGCTTACCCTTGTACTCATTCTTCCTTCAAATTCCTTTTCATATGCTAAATGTTGATTCATCTCTTGCCATTTTCTACTTCATTCTTGCCTCCCAATAGATATTACATTCAGAAAAAACATATTTCGGTTACAGAAACATGCAACTCATTCTTACATAAACATTTTTTTCACTTCAACCACCCCATTCCTTTTTATTTTCCTTTAAATATTAACATCTTTGAGCTCAAACCATCTCTTACACTCTCTCATTTTGGGTTAGGTGGAGGATTTCCAGATAAAACTCAAGACATGTAGTAAAATTTGAATTTCAGATAAACAATAATTTTTTAGTATATTGCAAATAGTGCAAGGATGTGTTTTTTGTGGATATTCAGGGGAGGGGGGTGGAGAGAGGAAAATTCCCCACAATGAATGTAACCCTGTGAGCAGGATAGACCCTAGGAAGTATAAAATTAGCTCAATGTGAATTAACTTGTATTGCAATACAATGGCATTTCCAAATAAAACCTGTATCTACAAAGTGATTTGATATTTTCTGACCATGAAAGTTTGAGCACTTAAGTCATAATTTTGAGGAAAAAAATGTACTATATCCTTTCCATTCTGTGAAGTCTGTTTTGAATTGTATTTATGAATGATCTGACCAAGTCGTACCATTTTCTAGTATAGAAAACTACTTTCTTGTGGGTTTACTAGTAACTAAAACCAGGGGATTTTACTGTTACTGTTCAGTATTTAGAGTGAAATTTCACTCTTGCTATGTATTCAGAATGAGTACAGAATAATTTAATCCAAGAGTAAGGTAATATCCACTGAGAAGTTGATGAAACCCTCACATTGTTTGAGGGAAAATTTTAATTCACTCAAATTGACATCTGTAACTGATAATCACAGGGCATAATAAAACTTAAAAAAAAAAATAACCCTGGTGTTTGCCATTCACTAATGTAACAGTATCTAGTTCCCTATCAGTATCATTAAGTTCAAATAAAATACAAACTAATATTCACTTCAATCTATTTTCTATAGTGACTATTTGAAATATTTTCTTTAAAAAGCTCAATGTAGTGATAAATCAGATTACAACATTGTAAATTCTTTATGATATCTTTAAAAAGCTTGCAAATAGCTCATAGAGAGATATTTATTACACATATATACACATAAGAAAGATGTTTTAATGGAGGAAAAAGTTTAAATAATTTGATGTCAATGTAATAAAATATCATTAATTGTATGGGTGTTTACCTTTGGTTGGGGGCATAAAGCCCCAGATGATTTTAATTTTCTTCTTTGCTGAGCAATATTTTCTAGATAATCTGTAATAAACACATTTTTAGCAAGTAATAAGAAACATATTTCTTAAAATAGTGTAAAAAATATTTTACCTTGTATTACTCATATCATTTGCCAGAGGCCCAAATACATATAGATTCTATTGAGCTGTCTGTGCTTAGGAAACCCAGAATGTGAAACCAGCTGGGTGATGAAATAGCAGGGAAAGGAATAATTTGTTTCCTAATAAGCTATATATAAGTCACTTCTTGAGTGAAGAATAGGTCAATTGTACTTTGTTTGGAATTGTTATTTATATTTTCAAGTGAATATGTTTAACATTTCCCCAGAGTCCCTTTCTGTAGTTCTTGATGATTGCAGCTATTTATTAGCATATGCACCCAGGCTAAACTAAAATATTCCAGGGGATGAATTTCTCAGTTTTGTAAAAAAAGTGGATTTGTGCAAGAAAACACTGCCCTCAAGGCTCTCTGCTGAGGAATTAATCTCTACAAACATAGAGAAATCCCTGTTGTTCAAACAAGTTCTTAGGGCACAAAACATGGAAAATAACCTGAACTTTGTCATCACTACTCGAATATTTTTCTATGTTTGTCTGTTGAAAATTACATAGCATGTCTAATAGGACACTTTCTAAATCTGTGAAATACTATGCAACTTTAAATGAAGCCACTTTTACTTTGATGAACTGCCACATGGCAAAGCAAGGACATAAAAATCCATTCAAATAGGTGTTATAAAACAGATTTATTAAAGAATGTATTACTAAAAAATGTATTACCAAGGGACAAACAGGCATACACAGAGATAGAAATATAATTAAAATTATTACTGTAGAGTCCTATTAAATGTATGACAATCGCAAAATACTCAGCAAATACAATATTCATATGCACATTTTTATAACTATTATATACACTCACATTTTAATACTCTCTCATATTTCACTGTGATTATAAATAGAACTACTTAGATATATTTGTTTCTTCCATACCAGTTGTTAAGGCTAAAATGAGACACAAAATAAATGATCGGAATAAAAATATCCAAGTCCATTTTATATTTATTAGAAATTGTATTCCTTGCTGTCACCCAAAATTTCACACATATCTCAGGAACGGAATAATAGGTTTGTTAGAATTCTGTCCTCTAAATAAGAGTCCTCTACCTTTACTTACATACAATGCAAGGTAAGTAAAAAATCTCTCTTTTTTAGAACACAATCATTTTGAACAACAGTTTTATATACTCTATTACTATTTGGTTATTATCTTCCACTTACTTTCAGTTTATTTTAACCACTTACATCCCACGACTACATTGAGACCCCTTCTTTAATGATCATGGATTAATTATGTCCTAATTTTGCAAAGTGTTTGAAGGATTTTCTTTTTCAGTTTGAGCCAGAACCTTATAAAAGACTGGTTATAACCTAACTACAGCTAGGAGACATACATATCACTGACACTGCCAGCATCTTCTATGTGATGATTCACTTCCACATCTGAAGAAAAGACTAACCTATGAATCTTGGGTGTTTTTTTCTCAATAATCAGTTCCTATTTATCCCTCTCAACTTTGATCTTCTATGTACAGCAATATGTTCTCATTTCTTTTAGATTTTCATCAAAATAGTTATTTTTTTGAATTGTTTGTAATTTTAAAAGTATAACACATGTGTAGCTGATTTTTCTTTTATCTTACTGTGGTATTTAAATCTCATTCATATATACACAACAAGGATAATGAGTAGGGGGCTTTTAGAAAAACGTGAAAACAAATACCTATATATTATCACCTAGTTTAAAATATCAAACATTAATGATACCTATGAAACCTTTTCATGATCACATTTCGTTTCGAACACCCAGAGCTATCCATACTTTTGAATGTCTATTTCATGTTACCTTGCTTTCTGATGAGTTTTACAAATGGACTTATTTGCTTGCTTTTGTACATTGTACAAACGTTATCACACTGTATGAACCCTAACATGGCTTATATTTTGTTGACTAATAGTATGTTGTAGAAGTCACCTATGTTTCTGTATGTGGCTAGTCCACTTTCACGGCTGTACAGTATTCAGTTTAATGGATAGCCAAATTTATTCATCCATTCTCCTCTTGGTTGAAAATTTACTTGTTTATATATGTTTGCATTTACAAATGATTCTGCTAGGTAACCTCTTATGTCTCATGTTGAACTTCTAATTTATTTATAGGGCATTTCCTTAGAAAAAAGTTTGCTGTGGGAGGGGGTATGCATGTGTTATAGAAAATATCAATTTTTTGGCCAAATTATTCCATATTCTGTTGAACCCTCCTATGAACAGAATATGATCTCCTGAGACTCCAGATCTTCATCAAATCTTGCTATAATGCAGCTATAATATTTTCTCAGCAATATGCTAAGGCCAAAGTATGTATAATTCTGATTTTAATTTTTATTTTCCTGTTAACTAATGAAGTTAAGCATCTTTACATAAATCTTCTTGACTCACATAAGAGATTTCTTTGTAAAATGCTTGATATCTTTTATTCATTTTGTATTACATTGTCCAATTTCTACTAATTGTTAATAATTAATCATATGTTTTTGGATACCAAGGGTTTGTGGGTTAAAAAAGTTGGAACTATCCTTCCCATTTTGTAGCATTTTAGTTTATTTACTGGATTTCAGATGAACAGAAATTTTAAATTTGATTGCAATCAAACGGTTTTATTTTTATTTTTATTTTTTTGAGATGGAATCTCATTCTGTCACCCAGGCTGGAATGCAATGGCAGGATCGCGGCTCGCTGCAACCTCTACCTCCTAGGTTTAAGCAATTCTCCTGTCTCAGCCTCCCGAGTAACTGGGATTACAGTCACGTGCCACCACGCTCAGTTAATGTTTTGTATTTTCAGTAGAGACAGAGTTTCACCATGTTGGACAGGCTGGTCTCAAACTCCTGACCTCAAGTGATCCAACTGCCTTGGCCTCTCAAAGTGCTGGGATTACAGGCATGAGCCACTGAGCCCAGCCAAAAACTTTTATTTTTAATAAATGTTTAAGGCAGAATTTATTTAAAAATTTTAATAAATTTCTAATAAAGTCAGGCAGCAGAGGCAGATACTTCTGAGCCTGTGGGGGCAGGGAGTGCCCTCCTGGCCCCTGAGAGTACGGAGATGCCCAGTTCCACAGCCACAGCTTGGGCGGCTGCAGCTGCGCCTAGGAGGGCGGGGATCCTCTCTTCTCCTGAACCCCAAGAGCACAAGGATGCCTGGGTCCCCAGCTATGGCTGGATGGCTGCCGCCGCATCCAAGAAGCACGAGGCTCCTGCTCTGCCAACTTAGAAGGGGCAGGGCTTCTGCCTATTCCTGGATCCCACTGGCTCGGTGGAGCACACAGCCCTGGCTGTGCCTCCCCAACTTTAGCTGGCATTATGGCAGCAGTTGCTCCAGATAGGCCACCGCTGCCATCAGAAGGACACTTCACCTATATATTATTCTTCCCTAAAAGTGTAATTGTGAGATTTGTTCTCAGACTAATTTTAAGAAAATAACCAGTCCACAGACGAATTTTAAGAAAACATCAGAGCAAATCGAATTGAGAAACACTTTACAGAATACCTGACAAGTACTCCTCAAAACTGTGAAGGGCATAAAAACAGAAAAGACTAAGAAACTGTTGTGGACCAGGTAAGAGTAAGGGAGCATCATGGTAAAATGAGATGTGGCATCCTGAACTCAGTTCTGGGATAGTAAAAAGAACATTAGTGGAAAGACTTGTGAGATCAAAGAAGAATAGGAGTTCAGTTAATGGTAATGCACTAATGCTGGTGTCAATCTAAAAGTGCCTGAGATAGGTCTCAATCAATTTAGAGGTTTATTTTTCCAAGATTGAGGATGTGACCAGCGAAAAAGAGACAAAAGTTACCATAGGATCTGTGGGATGCACTTTTTCCAAAAAGAGTTTTAAGAAGTTCAATATTTAAATGGGAAAGAGCAGCAGGAAGCGAAAGAGGGAAGAAAAATGGAGAGTAGGGTAGGCAGTGAGGTAAGCAAATACTTTCTTGAGAGGCTTTGATTAATGCTCACTGAATCCACATTTTACATGTTTCGCAATTTAAGTTTGTCCAATGTTTTTCTTAAAATTGGTCTGAGGAATTATGATTTTCTAAAATTTAGTCTGGGGACTAATTCCTATAATTATTATTTTGGGGAAGAATAATGTGTAATTTCACAAGTGAAAAGAAAGAAGTAGGGGAAATAAGGCAATTATGCATTCATCTAGCACTCAATAGATCTATGTTTTACATAAGATAAAGTATGTGTGTGTAATTATAGCTGTCTGTTGAACAAAGGAACTCAGCTTTTTTTCAATGACTCTGTCCCATAGCTTAACTTTTACCTTTGGAATGGTGACTTTGGGGTCCTGAGATTTTATGTTATTTTTTTCACAATGATTTCTTAGTTGTGACAACTTTAATATAGTTATTATTTTAGAAACATAGAAAAATCCTGCCTTCAGGAGCCGACAAGCACAGGAAGGAGGCCAAGGAGGGGCTGAGGGTCGCTCAGTGCTTGCCTGCAGGCACCTCTTGGCATGACCAGCCTGCGTGCCATGAACTGCAGCAGGAAGCAGACAGGCTCCTGGGTGGAAGGGGTGGGTCCCCAATGAAGCCCCATTTTCAAGCAAGGGAAGGCCTGAAGCCTGGGGACTGGGTTACCAGCCCTGTGGACCAGAGTGGGAACTTACAATGCTTTATCTGAGCCCATCCATGGCCATTCATGGATCAATCAGCAGAAAGAGGATGACCAACTGCTGAGAGGAGCTATCCACTCCAGGGTCTCCTCTCTGCTCAAAGCTGAGAAGACGACAGGAAAATCTGCCTGCAGAGAGGAGCTACCCACTCCAGAGTCTCCTCTCTGATGAGAGCTGAACACTCAGCAGGACACCCTGGCTGCAGAGAAAAATCTACCTACTGTGGGTCTCCTCTGAGCTGTTCTAGCACTCAATAAATCTCCTTTTCACCTTGGTCACCATCCTTTTGTCCATGTGCCTCATTCTTCCTGGGCACAGGGCAAGAACTCAGGACTCACCGAAAGGGGGCGCTAAAATAGCTGTAACACAAACAGGGCTGAAATATGCCCCTTGGTCACCATGTTGCAGATGACGAGGAGGAGAGAAGAGCTGTGACCCTTTGAGGAGCCTAGACTTAGGAGCTCCCTGAGCCAGGGCTGTGATACCCTCTTGGGGCTCCAAGGCATCTCCAAGTTTCTGGGTGTCTCCAAGCTTCCAGGTGCCACTGCATTCCCCAGTGCCAGCTGTGGAAGCTGCTTGCCCTATGCCTAGTCCAACCGAAGCCTCGCAGGGAGCTGGTGCCCATGCCACTGCGGCCAGCATGCTTGGCTGTGCATAGTGGCCAGACCCCATGCTTGCTTGCTCACATATGTTGCTTGCCCTCATCGCTGTGCTTGCCCTTGAAGGCATGGGATCCAGACCAGTAGTGCGAGCTGAGTGCAGCCTTCCAGGCCAAGTGAGCCCAGCAGGCCTGAGCAAAACTTGGGCATGGGTGCCACTGGCCACAGAGGTTTCTGGCTGGCAAAGCGACACCCCAAGGATCCTGTAACATGTCCTATTACATCATATTAGTAAGTATTAGCCATATGAAATCAACATGATGTTGGGCATCTTGCCTGAAAGTATTTACTATCTTAATGGCATGCTACCAACACATCACAATTCACTAATTAATTGAAATGTGAACCTCAAATATCTGAGACAGGTCTTAGTCAAGTTGGGAAGTTTATTTTGCCAAAGTTAAGGGTGCGTCCCTGTGACACAATCTCAGGAGCTTCTGCCAACAAGTGTCCAGGGTGGTTGGGGCACACCTGGTTTATACATTTTAGGAAGACATAAGACGTTGATCAATATATGGAAGATGTACATTGGTTCAGTCCAGAAAGGTCAGACAACTTGAAGTGGGGAGGGGGCTTCCAGGTCACAGGTAAATAAGAAGCAAATAATTGCATTTCTCTGAGTTTTTGATTAGCCTTTCCAAAGGAAGCAATCACATATACATTTATCTCAGTGTGCAGAAGGATGACTTTGAACAGAATGGGAGGCAGGTTCTCAGCTTGACTTTTCCTTCTAGTTTAGTGATTTTGGGGTTCCAAGATTTATTTTCCTTTCACAGATACCCGCTTTTTGAAAATATCCTTTACTCGGATAATGATGCTTGAAATTGCTGACTGTTGAAAATTAATTAGCTTTTGGGCCATCAGAGCAAGTGGGAATGTAACTGAGTTCTGTATGGACCAGGGTGTTTTCTAAAAGTGTCTTCTTCGGAGAGTTCTAAGGATACATTTTTTTCTCCTCTTTCCATGAGTTTCTCTGCCATTTCTCTTTGCATGAAGGGCTTATTCACCTTGAAGTTTTAACACTCAAGGGCCTCCACTTGATGCAAAGGCCTGAGGCTCTGTTTCCTGTCCCCACATGGCCACTGAAACAAAGCATCCAATCACTGGGTAACGCTCACACCCTCAGGGCACCCTCTGGCACCAGTAACTTCCTCTCTCTCTGGAGTCCTTTGCCTCATGCTGGCCGGATATTACTAGGTCATCCATATGTTTAAAAATTATTTTAAAAATATTTTATTCAGCATTTAAATTCTTTTTTCTGTGTTGGAGTTATGTTAGGGTCTGTTGTTTGCTATGCTTTCTGTTTTTACATATAATTTCTTCTTGATATTTTCTTTACACCTTCCATGATCTATCTCTTTCAAAAGATGGTTTAATAATTTATTTGTAGTATCTATTTTGACATGTTACCATGTTCATGCTTAAGATTTTCCATTAGTTACTCAAAGAAAGATAAAGTTGGGTAAACAGTGAATAAGAACAGAGAAAATGGGATCCATATTAGCTACAAGTTGAGCATTACTAATCTGGAAATTCATAATGTGAAATTTTCCCAATTGTGAAATTTTCTGAGCACCAACATGATAACACAATTGGAAAATTCTACCCCTAACCTCATGTGACTAGGCACAGTCAAAAAGCAGTCAAAGCTTCATTTGCACAAAGTTATTGAAGATATTATATAAAATTACCTGTAAGCTACATGTATCAGTCTATAGGAAATATAAATGAATTTTGTGTTTAGACTTGGGTTTCATTCTCAAGATGTCTCATCATGTATATGTAAATCTTCCCAAATTCAAAACATTTCCGGTCCCAAATATTTCAAATAAGGAATATTCAACCCATATGATAGGAGTGCAAAAAGAGAAAAGGATTTAAAAATGAAGAGGGTTAAATGCAAACTGTTACTCAGAATAAAATAGATGATATTTTTAGCATTAGCAATCTTACATCCTAGCTTCAATATCATTTATAATTTTCAGACTAATAAAGCATCATCACATTTTCCTCACTGCTAAATAAACGAAACATCTTGTATTATTTAAAATATATAGCTCTAGTTTTCTTATTTTATTATCCGTGTGTGTGTATTTGACTACAGAATGTGTAAGATTATAGTTCTTAGAAATAAAAGTCAAGACAAGTTATTAAAATAATTAAATATAATATGCAAACTTAAATGTAATAAATTTCAGCCATGTGCAATTTTATAATAACTCCCGGAAAACCATATCTTATTATGGACATCGTTATGTTGAAACTGATACAAATTTAGAACCCAAATGAAAAAATTAAAAAAAACATGTTAATTAGCCTTACTTACTTAGGGTTTCTTATAGAGGAAATAAGAAATGCTAAAGATTTTGCATATCGAAGTTGAAGTCTGTTATAACAGTAGGAGGGAAGTAATATACAAATTCATTTGTTGATATTTTTGAAAGAAAATTCTAAAAGTGTCCTCTTTCAAAATATCAGTACTTTAGAAATGAGGTTCTTTTGTTAAGATAACAAAATTGCCCTGGTTGTATTAATTGTGAAATGACCATCTAAAGATTGCAAATAATAATTCAATTGAAAACTTAATTATCAAAAAAATTAAATACCAAAAGTAGACTCTCCAACATCATCTCTCTCTTAAAACTGGTGACTCTTCTTACATTTCCACTCTCAAATTAAAAATTACATCAGCAGACTTAGTGGCTCATGCCTGTCATCTCAAGCACTGTGGGGGGCGCAGGAAGGAAGATGACTTAAGGCCAGAAGTTTGAGATCAGCATGCGCAACTCAGTGAGATCCCATCGCTACAAAATTTTTTTTTTTAATTAGCTGAGTATGGTGTCACATGCCTGTAGTCCTAGCTATTCTGGAGGCTGAGGTGGGAGGATTCCTTGAGCCCAGAAGTTCAAGGCTGCAGTGAGCCATAATCCCACCACTGCACTCCAACCTAGGTGACAGAGCAAGACTGTCTCAAAAAATAAAAAAAAATAAAATATGTCATCCCCACAGGCACTCCAAACAGAAATATATTATTGTAAATTATTTTTTATTTCAATCATTTGATCCAAAGCAGTAATGCCATCCAGCCTCTGTAAAATCCCAAGCATTTGTAGATTATTTGTTTTTCTCATCTTTCCTATCACTACTGCCTCAATTTAAATTCCCCTTATGTCTTGTCAAGATTATTAAAATGTTTTTCACTGAATTTCCTCAACTTCAGTATAAATTTCCTCTTACATTAAATTTACTTCATACTGTTCTTGGTTCATTTTGTGCTGCTAGAACACAATACCTGAGACTGACTGACTAATTTATAACAGCAATGCATTGGCTGACAGCTCTGCAGCCTGGGAACTCCTATATCAAGCGGCTGGCATCTTGTGAGGTTTTCTTGTTGTATCATCTCATGGTGGAAGGCAGAAGGGCAAAGAAAGGGCCAAACTTGCCTTTTTATAATGACACCAATCCTACCCTTGAGGGTGGGTGGAACCCTCATGGCCTCATCATCACCTAAAGCTCTCACCTTGTAATATTGTTATAATAGCAATTACATTTTAACATGAGTTTCTGATGGGACAAATATTCAAACCACATCATTCTGCCCTGGCTCCCAAAAACTAATGTTCTTCTCACATACAAAAAGACATTCATTCCATTTCTATAGCCCCAAGTGTTCCGGTATCAACTCAAAATTTCAATGTCTAGAGTCTCATCTAAATTAGATATGGGTGAGACCCAAGGGTTGATTCATCCTGAGGCAAATTTCTTTTCAGCTGTGAGTTGGTGAAATTAATCAAGTTATGTGCTTCTAAAACACAATGGTAGAACAGGCATAAATAGACATTTCCATTCCAAAAGGGAGAAATAATAAAGAAAATAAGGAAAAACAGGTCCCAAGCAAGTGCAAAACCCAACAAAGTAAATAATACTAAACCCTAAATCTTGAGAATACCCTCTTTTGACTATATCCTGCTTTACATGCACATTGGGGTGGTGCTGGCTCCCCTAAGGACCCAGGCAGTGCTACCCCTATGGGTTTGCAGGTATTAGCTCATACAACAGCTTCCACAGGTTAGAGTCTTATATCTGCATCTCTCCCAGGCTGACATTGCACGCTGGTAGCTCTACAGTTCCAGGGTCCATGGGCCTTGCTCCCACGGCTGCAATAGGTGCAGCCCCAGTGGGGACTCTTTAGCAGCTCTGCCCCTGGCACAAATCTCTGCCTGAACCTCCATACTGTCCACAGCATCCTTTGAAATCTAGGTAAAGAAAGCCATGCTCTCACAACTTTTGCATGTTTTTGCACCTGGAGGATTAGTACCCTGTGAATGCTGCCACGGTTTGCATATCGAACTTTCTAGAGCAGCAGTTATAGCCACACCCGAGTCTGCTGGAGTCATATATTGGGCAGCTAGCTGAGGAATGCTGCATCAGAACACACAGAATGCTGGGAACAAACATTGAGGCAGCCTTGCATAGCCCCCACGGTCCTGAGGACAGCCTAGGCCTCTCTTTTGCTATATTTCCTTCCCGCAGACCTTGGCACTCTGGGTCTGTGATGGGAGGGGTGACATAAGTAATCTCAAGAGTGCCTTTGTGGTCATTCTCTCATTGTTTTGGTAATATCCTCTGGCTTTGTTCTTTTCATATTAATTTTCTTATCAAATGGTCCCTTCACCATAGTCATTTTCCTGTCCTGAAAAATGCTTTTATTTTCCACCAAATGGCCAGGTTGAGAATTCTCCAAATCCCTAAATTCTGTTCACATTTTAATGATCAATTATGATTTTAAATGATTTCTCCATTTTCACATTTTACTGCATGCTGTTAAAAGAAGCCACACAGCACCTTGAATGCTTTGCTGCTTAGACATTTCTTCTGCCAGATATCCTAGTTCATCACTCTTAAATTCTGCCTTTCATAAAGCCTTTGGGCATAGACATTATTCAGCAAGATTCTTTCTCACCTTACAACAGGGATGGCCTTTTCTACAGCTTACAATACCCAATTCATTTCTTCCATCTGAGACATCATCAGGGTGGCCTTTACTGTCCATATTTTTAACAACATTCTGATTATGACAACGTAGATAATCTCTAAGAAGTACCAGACATTCCTTACAATGGAACGTTCTCTTCCGAGCCCTCACTAGGTTTGTCCTTAATGCTACTTTAACAGAAATTCAGGTTTTTGTAGCTTGCTCTTCCAATTATTCCAGCCTCAACCCACTACCCAGTTCCAAAACCATTTCCAAGTATTCAGTTGTTATAGCAACACCCGTTGTCCAATACTAATTTTCTGTCTTAATCCATTTCATGATGCTGTAACAGAATACTGCAGACTGGGCAATTCACAACAAACAGAAACGTATTTGCTCACAGTTCTGGAGGCTAGGAAGTACAAGATCGAGGTTCCGGCATCTAGCAAGGGTCTTCTTGCGGTGACATCCTATGGAAGAAGGTGGAAGGGCAAAGAGAGGGCCACATTTGTCCTTTATAATGGCACCAGTCCCACCTTTGAGGACACAGCGCTCATGGTTTAATCACTTTTTAAGTATCTCATTTCCTGATAATGTTACAATGGCAATTAAATTTTGACATAGGTTTTGGAGGTGACAAACATTCAAATAACCTATAGTTGGAAATATTTTTCTAATACACTCTGACCATACTGACATGGGAGAGGGGCAGACAAGTGCTGGGAGGAGAAGGGCGGGTGCCTGATGAGAGCTCTACCCTCGGGCCTGTGCCCATGCACCCAGGTGAGGACAGGCAACCTTGCATTTGCGGGCAAATGTTGCATTTCTCAAACCACCCTGGCCCGCCGTGCCCCCACCCTGTGCCAGTAAAAACACCAAGACCCTAGCAGGCAGACTGGACGTCGAGAGGAACGCATCAGCAGAAGAAGACACAAGCGGCTGGACGTTGAGGGGAGCATGCTGCTGTAAGAGCACACTGATAGAGCCGGCAGGCGGCAGGCCATCCACCGCGGGAACACCGCGGAGTTTGGGCAGGGCGGCTGGAGGAGAGCCCGGGCCACCCAGCGGCTCCACTCCAGGGGAAAACCATCTCCCTTCTGGCTTCCCCATCTGCTGAGAGCTACTTCCACTCCATAAAACTTGCACACATTCTCCAAGCCCATGTGTTATCCAATTATTCTGGTACACCAAGGCAAGAACCCCTGGGATACAGAGATCCCTCTGTCCTTGTGATAAGGAAGGCAGTCTAATTGCACTAACCTAAACCGCCTATGGAGCCTAAACGAAAAGAACACATGCCCACTGGGGCTTCAGGAGCTGCAAACATTCACACCTAGACACTGCCATGGGATCGGAGCCCCACAGCCTGCCTGTCCACATGCTTTCCCTAGAGGTTTGAGCAGTGAAAAAAGGAGACACACCCCCATCACACACCCTGAGAGGGGGACAAGGGAACCCTTCCGGTTTCAATAGTACTTCATCACCTAACACCTTGGCATGAATCTCTGTGGGGTACAGTGCATCAAGCAGAGCCAAGGATTATGATAGTGTTTTCCACTGCCCCCCATCTCTGTTCCCAGCTATGGCCATTTCCTGGCATTCACCAAATAATCTAGAAGATGTCTCCACACACCATCCCTGTGCTCACATTATTGTTTTTATTGACGCCATATTAGCTCTCCTAGAAAAGTCCCACCTCTTGCTGAAGAGTTAATTGGGTGCTATTTTCTCTTTTATGCATTACCCTTGACCTCTTCCCTTCCTCCTTTCCAAAGGGCATGCTCCCTTCTGGACACTGCTATTCTTTATGCCCACCAATTCCTCACTCTCCCTAAGAGTTGTTGCCTCTTTGATTTTCATTTCTTCAGGGGAGACTTCCCAGATGACCCTTTTACTCACTCCTATGGTCACTTCTCCTTTTTAGCAATTAGAAAAATTTCAGTTAAGTATTTTTTAGTGGATTTAAAAGAATTTCTCAATGTTTTCTAATAATCTCCCTAGGAATTGAACTATTATTTCATTCACTTATAAAGTCAATGTTGAGAAATTCATGTGTTGTAAAGATAGTATCTTTAGACAATTTAAAATGTGCTTCTAAATTTGCTCTGTATTAGTATACAATTTCTCACTCTTCTCTTTTTCTATTCCTTAAGACTAATTTACTTGCTTCAGGAGAGTTTGGGATTATTGCAGTAAGAATTCAAAAAGAAGTAAGTGCTTAGTCAATCTTTAATACACACATTAAGGGTTTTTTTTTTTTTTTTTTTTTCTGTTGGTTTGTGACATCATCAACAACAAAAATAATCCTTAAAGTCAGTTTTTTTTTTTAAGGCAGAAAAGTAGTATGTTTTAATAAATTATTTTAGCTCTCATCAAAAAAAGGTCTGAAAGACAGAGTCATAAAATTTTACTATAAGCCGTATCATAAAAAGAATGTAGAAAATGGTATAGGGCTGCTTTAGGCACATAGAAAGAATTGCAAAATCTTCCCCTTTCTGCTCAGGATAAGTGAAAAGGACACGAGATAAGAAGATAAAAGGGGAGATACACAACTGTGTCTTACTCTAGCCCAACAATAAGTAAAAACTCAAAGGTATAGATATGCTAGAAACTGCTATATTTGCAAGAAGAAACATAAGGAATTCAGAACTGGTAACCAGATTCCCTAAGAATAGACCACACCTCTCGAAAAATATGGCCCAGAAGCAATACAACAGAGTTAGAGAACAGGTGATTTGAAACAGTAGCCTGGAGCAGCAGGTCTGACTCAACCAAATCTAGGATCTGGAAGTTCCCACAAAGGATCAGGAGACCTGGAGGTACAGACAATACTGAAAGGGAAGATACCTTGTCCACTCTAGACAGTGAAATTTTGGACAATTAGCCACATCCCCAAATGAGGACAGGCAGCTGCTGAACCTCAGCAGTTACCGGGGTAAGAAGTGAATTCAGCGGACCACTCAAAATCAAAGCCAGGTAGATAGCAGGTCATGAGGCCCCATCATTTTCTTGTAGGAAACAAATTGTGTAAGTTTTTATTTCTCATTTCCCAGTATGTGCGATCACCTTTTGGAAAAGAAATGGGGAAATATAAGACATATTAAATATGGAATATTTATCAAAAAGGACCTAAGTCACTTATATTCATCTTCTAAGGATGCCGTAACAGAATACCTTAGACTGAGTAGCTTAGACAAATGTATTGCCTCACAGTTCTTGAGGTTGGATGTCCAACGTCAAGGTGATGGCAAGGTTGGATTCTGGGTGAGTACTTCATCCCTGACTTGCAGTGGCCACCTTCTCACCGTGTCCTCACTTGGTCTTTCTGTGTGTATGTACTCCCGATGTCTGCTTTTTTTCTTTTTCTGATAAGGACACTAGTCCTATTGGATGAGGGTCTACCCCTTGTGACCCCATTTAAACTTAATTCCTTCAAGTCCCTATTTCCAAAAACAGTCACACTGTGGGTTGGGACTTCAACCTATGAATTTTGGGAAGGACACAACTTAGTCTATAACAATCATAAAAGGATATAATCTGAACTAAAAGAGCTGAAGAAATCATCACATAGTAGTTATTCACAAGAAGTATTAGTTATAGAAAATACAGCAATCACATTTTGAAACATTTAATAAAAATAGATGCTAGAATTGCAACCCGGGAACAGTTGTGTGGCTCGTAAACAAATACACAAGTGCATAAATATATATGTATGTAGTCTTTTTAAATAAATAAAGCATCATGTATAAAAGGCAAAATATCAAAAACAGCCTAAATACTCATCTATGGGGTTTAATTTAAATGAATTAGTGGGCCTTCATACATTATTGGAATTTTTATATGCTCAGTGAAATGATAGACTTTGACTTCACATATTGAAATAGATATGTCAGTCTGTAATATTGCTTTCATATTTTGTCTAGATTGACAAAGCACATGCCTATTTTCTTTATTAATATGTTAATTTGTGATAATATATAAATTGTAAAAGATAAAATGATACATAACACAGGCTTATCAAAGGGCTACAGGTGTCACCTCTGTGGCAATATTGTGATAGGTTTAAGATCACTGCTAAGGAAAGTAGTTAACCGCAGAATTAAATAGCCTGGCTCAGTAGTCACACCCGAGGTATCTCTGGCAAGTTATTTAATCTTAGGTTTTATAAGCCTCACTTTTTTCATCTATAAATGGGTCTAATAATTGTATCTATCTTATAGGATCACTGGTAGAATTAAATGTGAATAGAAGTAAAACACTTAGGAATGGGTGGGATATTGTGTGCACTTAATAAATGTCACATATTGTATCCTTTTATTATTTTTATTCCTATTATTATTAGAGACATTCCCAAATAATTTTATTTCTGATTTTACAAAAGACATGTATTGCTTTTCAATCACTGAAATCAATAAAGCCGATACATACACAAAAATTTTCAAAAAAACTAGGTAATCACAATTTTTCTCTCTCTTCAACTTTACTAACATTGTTTAGAAATGATGCCATTAAAGGGCATTACTTCTACTCAAATAGACACATGCATAGCCAATTATTTTATCTCTTTACTCTTCATCTTTAAGCTTGTCCACTGACGGTCTTAACTGTAACAGACTGAAACAGCAATTATTTGCATGTGCCAATAGCAGCTAGAGGCTAAGGAGTAGATAAGAGAACCATTGTTTATGTGACCAAAGGAGAGAACTAATACGTGAATGAGGCTTTTTAATTTTTGCCCTTAAGAGATGTTCTCATATCTTAAAAAGAAATCGATAGCTCATATTAGATGTACAAAAACTAACGATCAATATCTCATAACAGTAGATTTGCGAATGCTCATCTAAGTCAACTAAACAAAGAAACCTATTTTATATTATGCTATGTTTTGAATTTGTTCCCCAAAGTTCGTGTGTTATAAATTGGTCCCCAGTGCAGCAGTGTTGAGAGATGGAACTTTAGGAGGCAATGAGTCTTGAGGGCTCTGCTCTCATAAATGGGTTAATCCATTCATGGATTACTGGGTACTGAGGGAGTGGGTGAGTTATCCTGAAAATGGGTAAGCAAGTTTGGACATCTCTTGTGAGCTGTTCTTGCCATGTAATGCCCTGCAGCACCAAGGGACTCTGCAGAGTCACCATTAGCAAGAAGGTTCTCATCAGATACAGCCCCTCGATCTTGGACTTCCCAGTATCCAGAACTGTGAGAAATATATTTATTTTCTTTATAAGTTACTCAGCCGTGAGTATTCAGTTATAGCAATAGAAAACAAATTAAGACATAGTAGTTTTCCATTAGGTATAGTTAATATAAAAAGAATACCAAAATCCGTAAGGCAATCAGTGTGTAAACCCCACTCATTCTGATTTCTTCATTATGCATTCCTTCACTCAGATTTAAGTTGGAGGAATTTTAAGTGTTGTAAACACTGCCATTTTAATAACATGATGTATAAACGTGGAAGATAATACATTAACATATTCTACCGTTGTTTATGGCTTTGTAAAAACAAAACAAATAGAATTAACTTGCCATTCATAGTCTGTAGTTTTGATTTCAAGAGCTGGGAATTCATGGGAAGTTTGTAACTGCAGTTTGATCACCGACCCTTTGAACCTATCTCGGTCATGAGCACTGTAATGTGCACTTCTTTACTTCAGCAGAAGCTGCTTAGAGACAAATTACTTTGGTGCCAAATTAAATGCACCTCAACAGCTAGACTGGATGGCATTTCATTCCTATGCAGAACCTTGCAAGCTGCAGTCTTTGACCTTCTGGATGACATCTTCTGCCCGACAGTCATTATTTTTTACCTCCAGCTCACTAGGATGCCTAAGCAGAGCAGTCATTAGAGCTCCACAGGCAGCATAAATGGCTATATATATATATGTTTCTGTAGTCAGAAATTGGAGGGGAGGAGATGAAAGGAAAAAAAGGGCTCCAAAGTTGCTTTTATTCATGACTGCACCTCTCCCTCACTGACTCTGAAGCTCACTGTTGTTGATTTCCCTGTGATCCTTGATTTCCTTGTGATATTTAAAACCACTCCAGTCTCTAGATCGAAGGTTTATGTTGGCCTTGTTGTGGTACTATAGCATAGAATTTTGGATGATGTTTCTGTCCTACAATTCTGAAAATTATCATTAAACAAAGTTATCAGGTGGTTAAATTAGGCATGTAGGAATGAAGCAAAATCAAATCTGGGGGATGATATAACTCTTCCGTGTGGTTAAGTATGTCGTAACAATGATTCCAGAGGGAGAGATCAGTGTTGAGTGGGTATTGATATAATGGTAAGTAACCCATTCCTCCAAATCTCTTGACACTGTTCACTCCTGCTTTCTTGTGCCTTATCTACTCTCCTTCCACTTCACCTCCTCTCTTAAAATTCTCTCCTCTTCCTCCCCTTCTCTTCATTATATTTTTAATGTCTATTTTTATTTTTATTTTTCCTGGCGAAGATGTTTAACAAATCAAGAATGGATTGCAAGAATGCCAAAAGCTTCCTAGCTTTTTTCTATATGAAAATGATACTTCATTCTTTCAATAAAAACATGCCAGAAAATGTAAATTATTCTGTAATCGCATTTTTTGTCTAGTTCTCTGGATTTCACCATCCCATTCCATAGATGGCTATTGTCTTTTATTTGCAAGGGAATATACTACTTGTTAGAGAAATAAGTAAATATTGGCCTTGATTTCTGCACTGGAAGTATGCAGAGCTTTGCTCTGGGGATGAAATAAAATATGAAGTATATAATTGGGAATACGTTGGCATAAAATAAGGGACTAATAAATGGTACCAAATAATTGAAGAAAGTGACAGTTTCATCAGCAGTATCAATGTTCAAGGCAAGCAAAGAAATTAGAAGGCTTACAAAGAAAGTTTCTCTCTCTTTTCCCAGGTGTGTGTAACAGAAGTTCTTGAATAAACCTGGATTTTGCTGATCTGGAGTTCAAGCAAGTTCATGCACATCCACTAAGTTAATGGGGCAGTTGCATTATCTTGTTGCCATGCTTATTCAATGCTGAAACCCACTGATGGTAGATTATGCCATAACATTTTAAATTATATTTTACAATATAGAAATGTGCATTAAAAAAACACACTGTGCAAAAAACAATCTACACACTGAGAGACAGACTCACACTCAAGGAATTCTCTGCTCCTGCTCCTAGTAATTATCAAATTCAGCAACTCAGCCTTTTGTTATCACAATATCTTTAATATAATTGCTTCAGATTAAGTTTTTTTTGTGTATTCTCTTTGAATAATATATTCTACCTGCCCGTTGGGAAATATCAGAAACTAAATACAATTAAACTGTACATCTCCTCCATATTCTTTCCTCCAGACTCTGTAAATATATATATTTTTTATTTTCTACATAATATTACAACTTTTAATTTTGTTAGATGAGCAAATTTTGACTCCCACTCATGTTCTTTCTACCAGCTGCCATCCATTTTCCATCATGTATGCCATCATTTTACATTTAAAAGTAATTAATACCTTATTTTCTATGTTAATTTTAAATCTTTGTGCTTTGTGAGATAGTGTTTGGAAATAAAACAAAAATCATCACTTAACTCATTAGAATTATGAAAACGCAATTCTTTTCGAAGTCATAGAGTCCTGAAGGTACTTTCTACTTTCTCATGCTATATATTGGCAGTTACAAAATATCTCAGTTAGTTTGCTTTATATTTGTCATTTCTTAAACGAATTTTTGTTTTCCTAAGAATTTTTCCTGGTACTTGCTTTGTTTCCTATGCCCTCTTTCTCTATCTGCTACGGTCAAACATAAAGTTCTTCTAGTGCTCTACTACTAAGAATAATCCTCACCTTTCCAGCATTAGATATTGACAGTGATGGGCATTACCAACTTTGGTGCAAAGCAGCTTTGCCTGAGATGGTAGATGTGACACCACGGAACAGATATGGCATCCTCTACACAGACTATGGCAAGTTTTGCAATAATGTTAAAAAAACTTTAGCAGCTACATTCATTCTTCTGGCAGATACGGAGGCTTTTTGCAGGAAATGATGCCATAACTATTGCTTTGGAAATTGTCAGAAAGGGGCGATATCGTCAAAGAGTACTTAAAAAGTAAAGGAAGATATTGTGGGTTTTATTTGAACACTGAGCAAACTAGTTCATGGAACGCACATAAGTTATACCTTGGAATTTCAAAGAGCTATTATTTTAAGATGATAGATCTTTGAAAAAGCAGATCATAATAAACCCAGAGAAATGTCTGGTGTGTGACAGCCTGTGTCAACATAATTTTGCCCAAGTCTCTGAACCATTAGAAAAATATAGGAACAGTAAATATCTATTCTAATGGCTTCAAGACAAATATTTTTTCCCCTCTTCTCTGCAACGGCCTCTAATTTACATTAATGGACCCTCAATGCTACTACCTCTGGGAAAAGCTCCTTGAAATGTAAGTGTGTCTCTTACTCCATGATCCGACTGAGGCTAATGAGAGAATATCATATCACATTTGGTGAATTTGAAAGTGGGCACTGGCCAAATTACCTGAGTCAGGGTTCTTGCCTGAGATTTTCAAATGCTAACCTAGAAGAAAAGCAATTTCTTCATGGTGACAAAAGTTGTTAAGTCATAAAAACATTGGCACGCTCGCTGGTTGTATTTCCTGCTATTTAGGGAAAACAGCTTTAAAGTGAAAGACGGTAAGGCCAGCATATTGAAATAAAATAAATTAGTACCAAGAGAGTTCTGATAGCATTCTTGTCCTTGGTCCAGTTGTTCATAAGTTCGTTTCATCTCTGCCATCTGTATTTTGGTTGTTATATTTTCACTGAATTCTCTGAAGAAATGTTCTTTATTTTTCTCCCTAAATTAGTTTGAGTTAGGTTTATGTTGGTTAGCATCTAACAACCTTCAGTAATTTGAAAAAGTTGAATGCCTGTTTATACTCACTAATGACTCTGTAAGGTATTTAATTTTCTCAGAGTAAAGTTGAGAAGCATTGCTGTAGCAGCTGAAGTTCACTTCAGATTAAACACAACGTCTTTGTGCCAAGAATATAATTTTATGTTTTCTCAATTATTAGGTAATAAGTAATTCTGGGATTCTGAGGTTGGCTTATCAGTAATATATATAATGTTAGAAATTTACTTCTAAAGAGAAAATTCACCACTTTCCTAATTTTACAGACCTTAGTTTTTACATGGAATTTGATGTGTGTTTTATGTTTTATGCTAGTATTTATTTAAAATGCTGATGACTATACAACTGAAATATGTCATCACTATATTAATGTTTTAAGGTGTGTATATTATTTTAATGACTGAATTTATATCCCTGAAATGCAGGCATTAGAAAATGCATTTAGAACAGAGAAATGGGAGTTGCTCCTTATTGGCTACTTCACTTTCTGAAGTTTCAGTTACTTGGTGTTAACCCTGGTTCAAAAATATTAAACGGAAAATTCCAGGACTAAACAATGTATAAAATTTTCAATTGCTGCTGTTACGAGTAGTGTGATGAAGTCTTGTATTTTCCTGTTCTGTCTTGCTGGGGAGGTGAGTCATTCCTATGTCCAGCATGTCCACACTGCTCACGCTACCCACCCATTAGTCTCCTGGTAGCCATCTTGGTGATCAGATCAACTGATATGTCAGTTCTCGTGTTCAAGTCACCCTTATTTTACTTACTAATGACCCCCTAAACACAAGAGTAGTGACGCCAGCATCTGGATATGTCAAAGAGAAGCCCTAAAGTGCTTTCTTTAAGTGAAAAGGTGAAAGTTCTTAATAAGGAAAGAAAAAAATTGTATGCAGAGGTTGCTAGCACCTATGGTAAGAACAAATCTTTTATCCCTGAAACTGTGAAGAAGAAAATAATAAATGAGTGCATAGTATATATATATGGTTCAGTACTATCCTTAGTTTCAGGTATCCACTGGAGGTCTTGGAACATATATGAATAAGGAGGCACTACTATCTGTGTATGTACCAGTGTGCACACACAATCAGCAATTGTTTTAAGGGTTTTTTTTTACTTTAAATTGCAATAATAATCTGTAATAATGTTACATGATCCACTAAATCATGTTACACAGAAATTAGAAAAATACATTTTGAACTGCTTACTATATTAGTTTTTAATTATTATTCCAAAGATAAAATATTTAAGATGACAGTTTTATTGGATAATGATAGAAATGCTAATGGCATTCCATAAAGTTTATATTAAAGCAGTATATTTTAATTTATTGATGTTTCATATTTCTAGCAACCTACTCCCTCCCAATCCTTTTAATTTTATACATCAATCAAGATGACAAGATTGGTAGGCATATAGACAAAATATCTATAGGCACTTTTTAAAGTACTGGAAGTTATAACACATCATTTGTTAACAAACAGCTTTTTAAAACTCTTGTATAGCTTCATATATAATCACAAGGCATGTGAACTTTAAGAAATCTTATGATGTGATGATAGTGGCAGGAGGCACACAAATTCCTAGGCAGATAGGGACAGGGGCCCAGTGAAACCCAACTTGCAAGCCAAAAACAGTGGAAAGCCTAAAAACCAAGCTACAAGTCTAGAAAAAAAAATCCATGGACTGAATTGAGAATCTCTCTTCCCATTTGGCACACTTTCCTCTGATTTATCCCCTCCCTTCACCTATTTTACGTACACCTACCCTTTCCTAATTGGGTTTCTACATTGCCATGCCCATCTTTGAGTGGTACATTTTTTTAGTCATTTTTGCTTACAAACCAATCACCATGCACTCCCTGATTCTGAGCCCATAAAAACCCTGCACTCAGTCACACTTAGGGGTCCCTGCCTTCAGGGGGAGGGCCACCTGTCTTCAGCTAGGGGGCTGCCACTTTAGCTCCCCTCTCTACTGAGAGCTGTTCCATTGCTCAATAAAACTCTTTGCCTTGCTCGCCCTCTGGTTGTCCATGTAAACTCATTCTTCTTGGGTACAGGACAAGAACTTGGGACCCACAGGTGTGAAAAGGGCTATAACACTGTAACCCTCCCTCCTGCTCCTGGAGCAATGGGAGGCCTGGGCAGGGGCACTGCTGGCAGCAGAGGTCTCCGGCTGTTGAAGCAACCCCCCAAAAATCCTCCATCACTGATGTTTCTTAAAGGAGATTATTTCTGATCCTGACACTCCAAAAATTACCCAGGTCTGTTCATATTTATTGATACAATTTTATGTACAAATATCTTTCAGCCATTTGGACTTAAAAAATAGAACTAGGCTTTGAGAAAGTCTTGTTTCCATAGGTAGAAAAATATTTAATTCCTATGGTTAGAATTGTCTTGAGCTACAAGTGTTAATTAATCATAATCAACAGTGTTTCATTGATGACGTATCGCCAGTTATTTCTAAAAATAACCAAAAAAACCACCAATAATATTTACCAGAAGGGAACTAACTTGAATGATTGACTGGATTGGGAGTCCAAGCTCCAGAGCAATAAGTAATATAGTCAGTCATACATAACCATTTTGTTCAAACTTTCTGCTTACCCTTGCAATGATAATTTACCTAATATAATTATAAAAGTTGGTGACTTATGGCTGTAATAAAAAATCAATCTTTGAAATAGAGAACAATGACAAAGTTTCCAAGTTCCGTGATGAAAGTATTTAGAAAGAATGTACAGTGACTCCATACATTCGGTTATCCATTAATAGTTCCTTGTTTTGACCTTACACGTCTCTCTTTGTTACATAACAATGCTGATGAAATCCATTTCATCACACAGACTCACAACCTTGGCCTTGTTCAACTTTTCCCTTTTCTTCTACTCAGACATTTATTCAGTTATCTAGGTTGGTTATTTTTAACTATGAAATTTTCTAAATCAGTTTTTCTTTCCTAGCTTATTATGGTTCCCTAATTTAAATTCCTCTTTGTCACCATTGGGAATATTGTAATAGTCCCTTAACTTCCCTCCCAGATACCAGTATTTCTAGTCTTTGTTACCAATAATTCTCATCTTTTTGGTCTCAGGACTCATTTATACTCTTATAAGCTATTAAAGACTTCAAAGAGCTTTTTAAATGTAGATTCCACCCACTGATATATGCTGCATTAGAAAGAATAACTAAGAAACGTATATTTGTATTAATTTTTCTTAAAATATACATTACAATTCCATTACATATAAACATGGTAGCATATTTTTATAAAATAACTATGTTTAATATAAAACATGAGGAGAAGTGCGGTATTACTTTAACATTTTTACTTACCTATATAACAGAAGGCAAATGGATTCTTATATATGCTGCTGCGTTCCACTTCAGGATATCATGTATGGCTCCACACAAATACATAGTTTGAAAACTGTTTTTCTTTTTTAATATCCTTTTCAGATAACTGTCAATATTCTTCTTTGATATAACATAAAAATTCAGTAAGTGGTAGATTGCTAATAATTATTTGCAATGTGGAATTAGAAACCAGACCAACAAACGTTTACCCTCTTACATTAAGATCTGTTGGATCTCTTGATACATCTGTGCTTTGACTCTTACCTGCTTGTGAATTTTCTGCATTATACATGGGTATTTAGAAAATACTGGTTCCCTGAGTTGTGTAGATATCCCAAATACTGAAATGTTTTATTATACGATATCAAAATCAGGTTCATTTGTATTAAGTTCAATAACAATATGATCAGAAAAGTATTAAGTATGAGAAATGTCAAGTTCTTGGTGGTGAATACCAATTTTCCAATTGTTTTTAACTTGAAAGCTCAAATGTTATTATTAGCAACAAATACTTCAAGTTGTTTACTTCAAAGTTATAGTATCACTTATTTTTGAGAAAATGTTCTTCAGAATAGCCATATTTGAATTATCATAGTTTGTCGTCATTCTTTCTAGTAAAGGGTATTTTATAAAAACAGTAAAGTGTCAGGAGTCCCCAAGACTACCCCTAAGTTCACGATTTACGGAAATTAGCATATAGTCATATTCATTGCTAAGATGCATCCTAGCAAAAGGAAACAAAGCAAAGTCAGCCAAGCAGAAAGGCTCGAGAAGCAAAGTCTGGAGACCAGGCACAAGCTTCCAGGATGTACTTAAGTCCTCCAGTAATGAGTTGTGACATGTGGGAAGTGTTGTTCCTACCAGAAAAGCTCATTCAGTCTCAACACCCGAGGTTTTTAATGGGAGCTAGTTATGTGGGCAACTTCTGCCTAGCATGTATCAAAATTCCAGATGCCCAGAGTAAAATCAGGAGTGCAGCATAAATCACATTATTTATGCAAAGATTTGGGGGATGGTGGGAACATACCCTAAATTCAAGCTCCCAGATGTCATCCAAGGGCCAGCATTGCGAGCAGGCCTTTCTAAGGAAAGGTAGTCAGATCTGCTATATGTATTCTCTCTTTCCTGCACAAGCAGCCAATCCATCTCATAACTAAAAAGTTATATACGGGTGCTTTTTCTCAATACAAAAGTGATATTTTGGTCTGCAACATGTACTTTATGCATACTTCTCATTTTGTGATATGTAACATTCAAAGATGTGTACCCAAAGTTGAGATTAAATAAAATTAATAATATATTTCTGCCGCTTCTAGAAACTTTGCAAGTAAAACGGCAGATTTTCTTTGTTTTTTCTTACTAAGCATTTGTAATGAGGAAGAATATAATGAATACTCATATAATTTAGTGCAACTGCTTTGATTCATGTTAAGGCATAAGCAGTTTTATTCATCATCGCTGCTGCAACATTACTGCAAATATTAACACAGTGAAAAAGGCAAGAAACATCTTAGAGTAGTTTTGACCTTGTAGATCCTTTGAAAGTTTTCAGATACTCACAGGTCTACAGTCCACAGTTTAGGAACTGTTATTTTACACTATAGGTACAATTATCTCTGTTAAATACTAACCTGATATTTTTCCCTCCATTGTTTAACAAACATTATGACTCTATCCTCTATAGAATAATAACCAGGCATTGTATTGAATTCTTAACAAATGCTGACTTTAACTGGTCCTTTCAAGATAAATTGTCCCCTATTTCTGCAAAGCCATGCCTACTAATCATTCCATAAGCATAATTGTCTCTCTTCTTAGAATGGTGTCCACTATTTATAGATTCTTACTTATCAGTATTCACATTTATTTATTATTTATTGTTATCTCCATCTAGGCCCAATGGGAATCTAATCACAATTATCTACAAAGAACTATTTCCCTAGCTTATTAAGAGTATTTTTTTTTTCTTTTTTTTTTTTGAGACAGAGTCTTGCTCTGTCGCCCAGGCTGGAGTGCAGAGGTGCGATCTCAGCTCACTGGAACTTCTGCCTCCCAGGTTCTCCTGCCTCAACCACCAGAATAGCTGGGATTACAGGTGCCTGCCACCATGCCTGGCTAATTTTTATATTTTGTAGAGATGAGGTTTCACCATGTTGGCCAGGCTGGTCTTGAACTCCTAGCCTCAAGTGATCTGCCTGCCTCAGTCTCCCAGTATTTTGTTTTTATTTCTTTATTCCTCTATTTCCAAAGATAGCTTGGCATCCTTAAATTTCTCAAGATTTTCTCAAATTTAAGATGACAGAAATCACAACCATTATATTACCTTCTAACCTTTACCCTCCTCCTGGTGTCACCACCATTTAAGCAGCCATATAAATCAAACATCTGGAATCCACTTTACCCCACAATCCTTTGCAAATCTCTACCTGGTTGACCTTCTTACCATGTCTTTGATCTACTCACTTTTCTCTTTTCACCACCATTCTGTTCTATACATTGTCATAATCTCCCACTTGAACTACTACAGTAACCTCTTAGCTCTTTCCAAACATCTCTCCTTGCTCTCACCTTCAAGCACTCCTTTGAAAGCTTATATCATAGAGATATTTTTAAAGGGAACAATATGTTCAAGTTCACCTCATCCTTGTGCCCACACCTTGCTTAAAACTTCAAAGTAGCTTACCATTGATCCTTAGTATAAATATAAAAAGCTTTTAATAAAAATATAAAAGTCCTTAACATGAATACAAAGTTCTCATGCTCTGGTCACTGTCTACTTACAACTAGATTTTGTGTTCAATTTTACCTTGCCCTCTGTAGCCCATTGACTTGCCCAGGTTTTCCATTTGTTCCTCAATTACATCATGCTTCCTCCTACACAAAGGCTGAACATGTGCTGTCTAGAAATTATTTCTAATTTTATACACATCATTCTCTTATACATTGTTAAAAATATTCTTCATTTTGCTCTTTGGTTAATAATAACTAACTCAAATATTTGAATAATGTAGTTTTTCCCTTCCCCACTCCCACAACCTTTGGGAAGGGCTTCTTCAATGTGAGGTTTTTTACTTCACTTGTAAGATTTGTTGATTAATATCTATTTTCCAAACTGAATTTTTATATCCATGAGTTCAAAGTGCTTGTCTGATTTTGCCTCTAGTGTTACCACAAACTCCTATTATAATGTCCATCTCACAGTAAGTGTTGAAAAATATTTGTCAAAATTATAAGAAATAATAAGGCTACAGTAAAGAAGACAAATGTGGTATTGGTGGAAGAATAGACAAAAGATTATTGGAACAAAATGGAGAATCCAAGAATAAACTCACATAAATTGAGTCAACTAATCTTAGAAAAAGAGAAGAGGCAAAATTGTCAGAAATGTTCGAACCAGAGTGATTCCACATTAAGTTAGGGCTAGGAAAATGAGGCTGAGACTTGCTGGGCTGCCTTCCCAGAAACTTAGATATTTCTAGCTTCTAGATGTTTATGGTTAAGGGAGAAGACCAATAATGTTTACTAAACAGAGTGTACAGATATCCCGATATCTTGAGAACAGAAGCACTCCTAATTTTGCTTTAAAGATAGTATCACTTCTTGCAAAATGTAGTAATAAAGAAAATTGACTGGTTGCCTTGGCTCATGTCTGTAATCCCAGTACTTTCGGAGGCCAAGGTGGGTGGATTACCTGAGGTCAGGAGTTTGAGACCAGCCTGGCCAACATGGTGAAATCCCATCTCTTCAAAAAATACAAAAATTAGCTAGGCATGGTGGTGCTTACCTGTAATCCCAGCTAGTTGGGAGGCTGAGCCAGGAGAATCACTTAAACTCAGCAGGCAGATGTTGCAGTGAGCGAAGATTGCGCCACTGCACTCCAGACTGGGCGACAGAGTGAGACTTCGTCTCAAAAAAAAAAAAAACAAAGAAAATGAACCCTTTATCTCACAAACCCTTGTAGCCGAGCACATCTCTCCATGATCTTTTTTTTATTTGATATATAATCTATTATTGTATTTAAGGTGGATGCGTTCCTCCTCTGACTTTGGGAATGCCTTACTCTGTCTCTGGAGTAGCTGTACTTTCACCACTTTATGTTCTTCATAATAAATTTGCTTTTGCTTTGCACTGTGGACTCACCTGAATTCTTTCTTGCATAAGATACAAGAACCCTCTCTTGGGGTCTGGGTCTAGATGCCTTTCCTGTAACAAAACAAAAGAGAAGAAACAGATAGTGTTGGAACAATCAGGCATCCACATGCAAAAAAAAAAAAAAAAAAAAAAAAAAAAAAAAAGGGAAAATTAATCTAGACGTCTACTACTATGATTTGAATGTGAGTACTTAATCTCCAGTGCAACAGTGTTGGAAGGTGGGACCTAATGGCAAGTGTTTAGGTCATGAAGCCTCCATCCTCATAAATGCACTAATGCCATTGTAAGGTCTGGCAGAAATGTAACTGCCCAAGGGGTATTCCGTGTCTGCTGCATAAAAAAAGACTATGTCACTATAGTAGAGAAAGAGTAAAATAGACACAAGGCCAGCCACACCATGTGAGAAATGGAGTTCATACTCAAATGATCTTTTTCAAAGCTCATAGATTAGGGGTTTATCAAAGCCAATTTGGCAGAAGTAGTAGGAGTGGCCAGGTAGCAGGTGCTTGCTGCTGATTGGCTGGGGCAGAGATGAAATCATAGTGGGTCTACGCTGTCCTCCTGTGGGTAAATTGCTCTTGGGTGTGGCCACAGAAGCAGGGTTGGTGAGTCCAAGTGGAGCCATGGGCTTCAGTTATGCAAAAAACCTGAAAAGATAATCCAAAAGACCCACCTTAGGTTCTACAATAGTGATGTTATTTGCAGGAATAATTGGGGAAGTTGCATTCTTATAACCTCCAGAATAATGGCTGACAATTGTTTATTTCTGTGCCTTAGCAGGACCCAGGTGCCACTCCTCCCCACAGCCCCCTGGCCTCTCATTAGCTTTACAAAACCGTTTGAGTTTTGGGGAAAGGCCTATTATCATTTAAACTACAGCTCAAATGTCTTCCAAAGTTAGCTTGGCCAATAGTCCAGGAATAAATAAGGAAAGGTAAGAGGTGGGGTGAGTTAGCTCAGATCCGTTTCACTGTCAAATTTTCCCACTAACATGATTTTTAGCAAAGGTGGTTTCAGAAGTGGGTTCTCTCTTTTGTTCTTCTGCGATAATGCTTGTCCCTCTTGCCCTTCTGTCTTATGCGCAGTAAGGATGAAGCATGAAGGTCCTTGCAAGACAGTAGGTGACAATGCTTTGGACTTTCCAGCCCCCCAAACTGTGAGAAAATAAATTTCTGTTCTTTATGAATTACCCAATCTGTGATAATTTTTTTTATAGTATGAGAAAACAAACACAGGAATGGGTATAAGAGAAATGAGGTGTCACTATAAAAATACCTAAAAATATGGAAATAATTTCATAAATATATGGAAACTTAGTAGAAGCTGATGGAACTTGGTAGAAAGACTGGACAAAGCATCAGTTGCTGTGAAGATTGCTGTAAAAGAGAATTAAGAGCAACTTTGGTGAGGGCTCAGAAGAAATGAAGAGCTGTAGATAGAGCTTAAGTCATAGAATTTATCTGAATGGTCATGAACAGAATTTCAGTAGAAAGATGGACAGTTAAGGCCCTTCTGATGACATCTCAGATGGATACGAAAACTATTTTATTGGGAAGTTGGAGGAAAGGCCATCCTTGTTATAAAATGGCAAACAATTTAGCCAGATTGTATTCATGCCCTAGGGCTTTATGGAAGGCAGAATTTAAGAACCGTGAACTAGGATATCTGGTGGAAGACACATCTAAGCAAAATATTGATGAAATTGTGTGGCTTCTCTTAACTGCTTTTAGTAAAATGTAAGAAAAAAATGAATTATTTAAAAATGGAACCTAAAATTAAAAGAGAAACAGAACATAAAGATTTGGAAAATTCTCCACCAGCCCAGATGACGATAAAAAGCTTGTTCAAGGGAAAACACAAGCGTGGGGCCAAACGACATTTTGATAAGGAGATGAGTATAGACAAATAGAAGCCAGATATTATTCATCTAGAAAATGGAAGAATGACACCAAAGGTGTTTCAGAAATTTTCAAGGCTGTTCCTCTCATCAGATCCAGTATGCTAGGGCTTTGAATATAGAACAGTTTAAGGGGACAGGGCCAGGGTACCTCTCGGACATTGGGGTTCCCTGCGTAGGGTTGTCTGGCGTTTCTGCTTCCCATATTCTGGTTCAGCCTCCTTGGTTACCCCAGCTGCGGCTCAAGCAGGCCCATGTGGGATGATTTCCACAACCATGTTGTGCTAATGCTTCAGGCTCACCAAGTGTAAGAGCTGTAGTGACTTGGGTCTCTTTGTGTAGATTTCAAAGAATGCCACACAGAGCTCCTGCTACGGCAATGCCCAGTGGCACTCTGAGGGACTACTGCAGAGAGTTCCTCTTAGGGCAATGCCTAGTGGAGGTATGGGAGAAGAGCTGCTCCTGAGACCGCAGAACTGCAGAGGCATCAACCTGCAGTGCCAGTCTGGGAAACCTCAAGCACCCAAAGGCAATCTTAGAGAGCTGTGTGGGTTGCATTCAGCAATGTCATGGGGCTGAGACCCCCACTCCAGGATATCCGGAAGGTAAGACATGAAGTCAAAATTATTTTGAAACCTTAAGAGTTAATGTTGTTTACCCTGTTGGGTTTGGATTTATTTAAGACCTGTTTCTTTTTCCTTGTTTCCTAATATTCCCTTTTGTAATGCGAATATTTATCCTGTGGCTGTCCCATCACTGTATTTTGGAAATACCTGTTTGATTTCTCAGGCTGATAGCTAGAGGGACATTTGCCTGAGGATAAACGCCTTGAGACTCATGCATATGTGATTTAGATGAGACTTTGAACTTATACCTTAGAATGGAGGCTGAAACAAGTTAAGACTTTTAGGGTTATTAGGATGGAACATATGTATTTTGCATGTGAGAAGAACATGAATTTTGGGGCAATGGGTGGAATGCTATGGTTTGAATGTGTCCTCAGAAGTGCCTGTGTTGGAAACAATCTCGAATGCAACAAAGTTGAGAAGTGGGGCCTAATGAGAGATGTTTAGGTCATGAGGACTCTGGCCTCATAAAGAAACGTTTCAGAAACAGACTGTGAAAGTAGGTTCTCTCTCTTCTGCTCTTTTGCCATGTGAAAACATAGAGTTCCTCTCCTCCAGAGGATGCACCATTCAAGGAGCCATCTTGGAATCAGAGACCAGGCTCTAACCTGATGGCATCTTGGTCTTGGATTCCCCAGCATCCAGAACTAAGAGAAAAAAATTTCTGTTATTTTTAAATTACTCATCTCAACTACTCTTTTATAGCAGCACAAAACAGACTAAGCCTTCTTACATGTTTCACCAAAATTAACTCAAAATGGATCTTAGACCTAAATATAAAATTTAAACAATGAAACTCCTATATGAGGACATAGGAGGAAACCTACATGACTTTGGGTATGGTGATGACTTTTGAGCTACAACAGGAAAGACATGATGAAGGAAAGAAAAACTTGATCAGCTGAAGTTTATTAAAATTAAAAGCTTCTGTTCTGCAAAACATAATGCCAAGAGATGGAGAAGGCAAGCAATATGCTGGGGAAAAATAATTTGCAAAAGATGTATCCGATAAAGAATTTTTATTCAAAATATACCCAAAAAACCCCTTAAAACCCAATAAAAAATTAAGCCTAATTTAAAAATTGGCCAAAGATCTTAACAGACACTTAAGTGAAAAAGATAAATGTATGTCAAAACAGCATTTGAAAAGATACTCTGCATCATATGTCATAAGAGAAATACAAATTAAGACAATAATAGATACCAGCAATTGTGTTTTTTGGTATTTATCCAAAAGAATAAAAACTTAATGTCCATATAAAAACCTGCACATGGACGTTTATAGCAGCTCTCTCTCTCTCTCTCTATATATATATATATATATTTATTTATTTTTTAAGACAGACTCTTGCTCTGTTGCCCAGGCTGGAGTGCAGTGGCATGATCTCGGCTCACTGCAAGCTCTGCCTCCTGGGTTCATGCCTTTCTCTTGCCTCAGCCTCCCGAGTAGCTGGGACTACAGGTGCCTGCCACCATGCCTGGCTAATTTTTTTGTATTTTTAGTAGAGACAGGGTTTCACCATGTTAGCCAGGATGGTCTCAATCTCCTGACCTTGAGATCCGCCCACCTTGGCCTCCCAAAGTGCTAGGATTACAGGCATAAGCCACCATGCCTGGCCTAGCAGCTATATTTTTAGTCGTCAAAAATCGGAAGTAAACAAGATATTCCTCAGTAGGTGAATGTATAAACCGTAGTATATCCAGACAATGCAATATTATTCAGCATTAAAGAGAAATGGACTATCAAACCATAAACAGACATGGAAGAAACTTAACTGTATATTACAAAGTGAAAGAAGCCAATCTGAAAAGGCTGCATATTGTATAGTTCTGTCAGACATTGGAAAAGGAAAAACTATAAATAGACAGTAGAAAAAAATCAATGATTTCCAGAGTTCAGAGAGGAAGGAGGGATGGATAGGCAGAATACAGAGAATATGTAAAGCAGTGAGAATATTCTCTATTATACCATAATGATGGATACATGTTATTATATACCTGATCAAACATGTAGAATGTGTAGCAAAAAGAGTAAAGTCTAATGTAAACCATGGACTTGGGGGAATGGGTATTGATAATGTGGGAGGCTATGCATTTTTATTGGCAGATGGTATATAAAAATGTCTGTACTGTCCTCTCAATTATTTTGCTTTGAACCTATAACTCCTCTAAATTATAAAGACTGCTGATACCATTAATACTGAAACTATTCCAAAAAAATTGAGAAGGATGGGGGACTTCTCTCTAACTTATTCTATGAGACCAGCAACTTTCTGATACCAAAACCTGGCAGAGATACAGCAACAAAAATATATTTGGACTAATATCCTTGATGAAAATCAATGCAAAAATCCTCAACAAAATACTGGCAAACCTAATTTAGCAGCACCGTTAAAAAGCATATCCACTACGATCAAATAGGCTTTATCCTTGGGATGGAAGTTTGGTTCAACATACACAAATCAATAAACGTGATTCATCACATAAACAGAACCAAAGACAAAAACCACATAGTTGTCCCAATAGATGGAGAAAAGGCTTTTGATACAATTCAATATCTATTCATGTTAAAAATTCTCAATAAACTAAATATTGAAGGAACATATCACAAAATAATAAGAGCCATCTATGACAAACCTCAGCCAAAATCATACTGATTGGGCAAATGCTGGAAGCATTCCCCTTGAAAGCTGGCACATGACAAGGATGTCCTCTCTTACCATTCCTATTCAACACGGTTTTGAAAGTTCTGGCCAGAGAGATCAGACAAGAAAAAAGAAATGAAGGGTATTCAAAAAGGAAAAGAGGAAGTCAAACTGTCTCTGTTTGCAGATGACATGATTCCATATCTAGAAAACTCCAGAGTTTCAGCCCAAAAGTTTCTTTAGTTGTTAGGCAACTTCAGCAGTCTCAGGATACAAAATCAGTGTGCACAAATCACTAGCATTCCTATACACCAACAACAGTCAAGCTTAGAGTCAAATCATGAATGAACTCCCATTAACAATTGTCAGAAAATGAATAAAATATGTAGGAATGCAGCCAATTAGGGAGGTGAAGGTCTCTGCAAGGAAAATTACAAACCACTACTAGAAGAAATCAGAGATGACACCAACAAATTAAAAAATATTTCATGCTCATGAATAGGAGGATCAATATTGTTAAAATGGCCATACTACCCAAAGCAATTTACAGATTCAATGCTATGTCTATTATAAACTACTATTGACATTCTGCCCACAACTAGAAAAAACCTATTTTAAAATTCATATGGAACCACAAAAGGGCCTGAATAGCCAAGGCAATTGGAAGCAAAAAGAATAAAGCTGGAGACATGATGTGACCCAACTTCAAACTATTTGACAGGGCTACAGTAACCAAAACAGCATGGTACTGGTACAAAAAGAGTGTATTAGTCCGTTTTGATGCTGCTGATAAAGACGTAACTGGGATTGGGTGATTTATAAAGAAAAAGAGGTTTAGTGGACTCATGGTTCCGTGTGGCTGGGGTGACCTCACAATCATGATGAAAGGTGAAAGGCACATCTTACATGGCAGCAGGAAAGAAACAGAAAGAGAACCAAGCAAAAGGTGTTTCCCCTTATAAAACCATCAGCTCTCAGCAGACTTATTTAGTAACACAACAACAGTTTGGGGGAAACCGCTCCCATGATTCAATTATCTCTTACTGGGTCCCTCCCACAGCACGTGGGAATTATGGGAGCTACAAGTTAAGATGTGATTTGGGTGCGGACACAGCCAAACTATATCAAACAGATATATAGACCCATGGAACTGAATAGAGAACTCAGTAGTAAGACCACACACCTACAACTATCTAATCTTCAACAAACCTGACATCAATGAGCAATGGAGAACTATAACAACGGAAACAATTTTACAAGAAAAAGGAACCAATAACTTAATTAAAAAGTGGGCAAAGGATATGAACAACACCTTTCAAAAGAAGACATATATGTGGCCAACAATCATATGAAATAAAACTCAATATCACTGATCGTTAGAGAAATGAAAATCAAAACCATGATGAGACACCATCTCAAACCAGTGAGAATGACTATTATTAAAAACAAAAAATAACAGATGCTGCCGAGGTGGAGCAAAAGGAACACTTATACACTGTTGGTTGGAGTGTAAATTAGCTCTGCCATTGTGGAAGGCATGTGGTGATTCCTCAAAGACCTGAAGTTAGAAATACCATTCTATCCAGAGATCCCATTACTGGATATATACCCAAAGAAATATGAATTATTCTATTATATAGACAAATGCAAATGTATGTTCATTGCAACATTACTTACAATAGCAAAGATGTGGAATCAACCCAAATGCCTATCAATAATAGACTGGATAAAAAAATGTGGTACATATATACCATGGAATACTACAAAGCTGTAAAAAAGAACAAGATCATGTCTTTTTCAAGGACATAGATGAAGCTGGAAGCCATTATTCTTAGCAAGCTAATAGAGCAACAGAAAACCAAATGCTGTATATTCTCACTTATATGCGGAAGCAAAATGATGAGAACACATGGACACATAGAGGGGAACGACACATAGTGGGACTTACTGGAAGGTGGAAGGTGGGAGGAGGGAGAAGATCAGACAAAATAACAAATAGGCACTAGGTTTAATACCTGGGTGATGAAATAATTTTATTACCTTTTATAAATGTAAAATATTTTTGAATTGTATATAGGAAATTAAATACCTCTGAATATGATGATTCCTAAGCCTTTTATTCAAAGACTTTTAATTAGTATTTGATAGAGAATATAACAAGTGAATATTCATCAGGCTCTATTTTGAAAAAAATGTCAGGAATTGTATAATATTTTATACCATTATTTTTATGCTTCCCTTAACTTTAGTTACAAGTATTATTCAAATATTTACATGTATATTTTAAAAATGTTTGTTATAATGTTGTATTCTGTTAGTTCATATATTCATATCTTTTTCTTGCAAAAAAGGAAAAATAAAATGAGTACTACAATCATGTATCACTTTGTAAAGTATGTTTAGTGACTAACCATTCTGCAAGAGGCTTTGTAAAAACAGAATTCCTCAAATATTTTGCACAATTATGCACTATCTATGCTGTCTTTAAGAATCACAATACATATCAGCAAATTAAAACTTCTTGAAATCTTTTGTAAATAAATCTTAACTAGGTTTAACTTTCATTTTACCTTGTTAGACAGCATAGTTTCTCCCCAAATATCATACCTTTAGTATCCTTTCAGATATTTATTACTCAAAATTGAGAAATGCTGAAATATCAATAAGACGGCAAATTCATAAAATTCTTTGCTTAGAATAAAAAGTGAGTTGTGTGTGCAATATTTACAGGTATGTATAGAAGGAGGAAGTCACTGGATAAAAAATAAAACAAAACAATAAAATAATCACAACCAATAATAAGTACAGTTAGCCAAGAAGTCATAAATTTCAGTGGAATGCAAATTTCTCACAAACATAAAACTAAGAAAAAATTAGTTAATATATTTATATTAAAATTATTTCATTCAAAATTTAAATTATATTAGAATAAATATATTTAACTCAATATTTTTAAATTTTATAATACATATAGTTTATAATATATCACCTATTGAACCTCTCATGCATCATAAGAAAGATATTTCAATTAAGAGAGAAAATTAAATAATTTTCTTCATATGAAAACAGGCAATGTGTAAAGATGGATCCCTCCAGTCATTATTTAATCAAATGATGAATTCTGATTATTTAGGTATAAGAGAATTAAAGAATGGAGGATGCTTTCAGAGATATAACTGATGTCACACATCATTGTTTCAAATGATTATTGAGATGTTTATGAATAGTAAACTGTAGCTGTGTAGAGAATTCAACTTCATTTATCTCACAATTTGGCAATAGAGATGATCCTGTGCTCAAGAAATATTGAAATGTTACACTTCTTTGGCCCAGAGAATCTGAGAAAATCCTTTATTAGGTACATAAAAAAAATGTAAGTAAAGCTTCTACACATATTAGCAACAGTGCATCAAAATGAAACTTTCTTAAAGTTTATTAACTGTTATGTAGCATGCAATTATACAATATTTTCTATGTCACTGGCTGTGCTCCCACTGAATTGATTAAATATATTTAACATATATAAAAATATGTATATTTTACATACATATAAATATATAGTAGATGCTTGAAGAACACAGGTTTAAATTGCATAGGTATCACTGTATGTGATTTTTTTTCCTCTGCCACCCCTGAGTCACCAAGATAAATCCTTCCTTTTCCTCTTCCTCTTCAGACTAATCACAGTGAGGATGAATACCTTTAGGGTGATTCACCTTCATTTAGTGAACAGTAAGCACGTTTTCTCTTGCTTATGATTATCTTAACATTTTCTTTTCTCTAGTTTACATTATAAGAATACAGTATAAAATACACATAACATAAAAAATATGTGTTAATATGCTGTTTATAGTATAGGTTAGGCTTCTGGTCAATGATAGGCTATTAGTAGTGAAGTTTGGGAGGACTTAAAAGTTATATGCATATTTCTGATGGTATAGAGGTCAGCACGTTCAGCCATGTTGTTCAAGGGTCAACTATAACCCCGATAGCCCTTTGTGGATACTTGCTTCTACTAAGCTCATTGTATCATGTCCTTGCGGTGACTGTGGTCATTCATTATGAGAATTTCTTCAGCTTGAAGACCATCTGTTCTCTGCATCTTCCTTGAGCATTAGAAATATTAGCAAGGGAGGGAACTTAGATGGTTCTGTCCCTGATCTAACTTTCATTACTAAGTTCTGGATCAGAGAGTTCCTCTCTGGAGGATTACGCGTCATTTAACAGACCATTGCTTCTGCAATCACAGACTCACCAAGGACAGTCATTATACTTCCTTCTGGAGTAATATCCCTTCTCCATTAAGATTCAACTTCTGCCCTGGAGACTGGGGAACTAGTAATCCTGTCTCAAGATTGGGCAATTAACTTCAAATTGCTTTTCAACACTAGGTTGAAATAGTCTTCCCTGAGAACTTTCTCTTTATTTGCTCAGAGGTTGATAAGACATTCTAGCTGTTCCCTAATATATTTTCATAAAGCAAGGATAAGTGATATCAAATCATTTTCTCAGGGTCACATACTGGTTAATGTCCTCCACATCTTGTTAATTTAAGGTGAAAGTGAATTTTATGTCTGGAAACTGTTGTATGTCTTTGGTATGTGTCTGAATTGGAAGGTCAGAACTTAGGTCATTGAACTTGTTATATAAGGCCACCAAAGAATAGTAATTTAAAAAAAAACTAGCAGTTACCTTATTTGTAGAAGAGGACAGCTTGGTCAATGACATTTTTGTACCATTGACGTCTAGAGTTTGAATATATGTGTTAAATTTGCTGCTACAGCAGCGCTTGACCCTATTCACTAGGTGATGTCAATTTTCTGATTCTAATGCTATTTCTGAGTTGAGGGGGAAGGTTGACTATTTCCATATAATTTGACCGGTGATGATTTTAAATTGGAAACAGTGACTAAGACTAAAATCATGGGGGAATGTTTCTTCTCTAATATTCTCTAGTAGTTATATGTACATATAATAGTTCTAATGATTTAGTCAAAACCTAATTAATGTCAGTAATGGAGAATAAATATAACTAATAATGCAATCTTATAGACAGTATTATTCTAAGCTTCATTGTACACATAGATTTCCCTTTATGTGCCTATAGTCATATGTTTAAAAGCTTTATGTTTATACAAAAAGTGATGACTTAATGTCAAATTAAAAAATGTTTGAGCAATAGTTGACTATTCCCATCTCATCAAACATGTACTTTTTCCTCTGTCTCTCCACGCCCATTATGACTCTCTTGACTTTTTTTTTCCTTTGCCAACTTCATTGTTATTATACTAACTATTATTATGACATAGCTTCCTTGATATGTTCTTGTCTATTATCTCTCATCTAATTTGATCTCTGTATTTACCAAATTAATGCTTGGTACTTCTTAGTGTTATAACCTTTATCAAACCTCTTCACCACTCAGCATACATACATATGTACATATAAAAACACACATGCAGTGGCTTTTCATTTGTTGTTAATTTCAAATTCTTCATACTCTTACTGTCTGACATAAACATTTCCTTCACATTCCTTATGTGATAAACGCACACCCACTGTGATAAATGAGCAGAGTTTAAAGACCTCTTATCTTTCTTTTTCTGGTACACAAACCTCTGTTTTAATTTATTACGTTGTCCTGGAATGCTTTTCCCTGAATTTTGAAGGGCAAATTCAATAAAAGTATCACCTTGGGAAAGACCCCAAGAGCTACTGTTCCTTTTTGAGACATTCATAGAACTCTTAGTGATACTTTAATGCCATTTATATTCTATTTTATAATTTAATTACTATTTTGTGGATTAAAATAATCTTTTTTACTTGATTACCATTGTAGAAGTTTTTATTTTATTATAATTTCATATTACTGTGCACAGTCTTCTATAATAAATAAGAATTATTTGTTAAAAGTCCCTTGAACAATGAATGAAGTAATTCTCTTTAGTTAAAAGGCAGACTATACTGCTTTATTTTTTAAGAAAATGGGACCCTCTTACAAAGAGAATGTCTAAAGAAGGCTACTGATTTTTATTTCTTTGAAATATTATTTTACCAAAAATTTCAGTATAGTTTTGCCAACAGTGACTCTAAAAGCATCTTCTAATGTTGCTCTCTTTGTTATCTCTAGTTCCAAAATGGTATCATTCTTTGATAAACACAAATTTTGAGAAACAAAACATGTGAATGTGGAGCTGGAGGAGTCTTCAAGGAATGTATATTAATCCATTCTCACATCGCTAATAAAGACATACCCAAGACTGGGTAATTTATAAAGAAAAGAGGTTTAATTGACTCACAGTTCTGCATGGCTGTGGAGACCTCAGGAAACTTACAATCATGGTGGAAGCGGAAGTAAACATGTACTTAATCAGAAGGCAGCAGGAGACAGAAGTGCCAACCAAAGGGTGGAAAGCCCCTTATAAAACCATCAGATCTCATGAGAACTCACTCTCATGAAAACCACATTGGGGTAACCGCCCCCATGATTTAACTACTGCCAATGGGGACCCTCCCATGACATGTGGGGACTATGGGAACCACAATTGGAGATGAGAATTTGTTTGGGGACACAGCCAAACCATATCACAATGTTGCTTGGCTCAGTGAATAAGAAACCAAATTTATTTATTGTGATTTAGGATGTAGAGTTATATCCTAGGAAAAGAATACATATGTTTAATGTTTTATCTGGTTGTCATTGTTGATATGAAAAAAACACTTATCTTCTTTAAGTATTAAGGAGAGCAAGAAACTAAAAAATATTTTGCAGCTAGTAGCTCTGATAATCTGTGGAGACCTCAAAAATGGCAAAATAGCCTCTTGAAAAAACATTTTATTATTAAGACAATCTGTATATTAGGTTGGTGCAAAAGTAATTGTGGTTTTTGCTAAACATCTGTTGTCACAGATCTCAAATAGCTTGCTAGAAGTTATAAATAACATGAAATTATGCTATTTGTTTATTATGCCAGGCTTCTCCAGAACATGCTAAGTAAAATTGATTTAACTTTGATAGTTTTAAGCTGGAATTTCTCAAATCTACTTAAGATTGCAATGATTCCTAAAACCATGTATTTTTTTTCAAGAACAGTGCAGACAACTTCTGAGTTTATTAGATACAGATTCAGAATCAGCCTTCTTAAAGGCTGAATTGCCACATGCTACTGAATTAATTAAGACACTGACTTCAATTCAAGAGCGTTGGGTTCATTGGAAGCACAAAGGGCCCTGCGGCAGCTTTTCCCTGTGGCTATCATACTTCTCCACTACGTTTCTATCTTTTGCATCATTTCAATATTCCCATCCCTCTCAGAAGTGGATTAAAACTATCTCTTTGCAATAATGAAATTAAATCACCTAAGAAGTTTGCATCATTTTTACTGGGAAGTGAAGGAGAAGCATTTGTTAGCACTAATCTGAAAGTTTCTAGTGATTTATTAACATTTTCTTTCTTTGAAAGTACTACTGAAAACTGAATGATAAATGATTTCTCAAGATTGGAAATTCAGACACAAGGCTTTTTCAGGGCTATTCCCAACAATAAAAGGTAAAAAAAAAAAAATCAAATTTCTAAACATTTTTAAACTAATATCACAGTTTCCAACATGATGCTACCTTCTATTTTTTAAGACATCTTCCTACTACAGGGCATAACTATAATTGGAATAAATCTGCAAACATTCCAAGACTGCTGTATCAAGTCTGCAAGAATTCACCTCAAATTAGATAAAATACATGCAATTTGTGATGCCTCTGTTGCAAAAGCAAAAAGAAATATTCCAGTCTCCCTAGGGTTGTCGATTGCTACTGAATTTCATTTATACTAATATAACCATAACAGAACCACTTTGTCACCTAGTGGAAAATGGCTTTCCATGGTGTGAAATTCACTTAAATTTGGATACTTTTGTAACATCTAGCAATTGTTGACTTTTCCAATTTTTGCCAGTGCATTTCTTTAAACACAAGTGGTCTTTTCTACCTTTCCTTGACAGAATGGGAAAGGTGTTCAGCTTCAAATTATCTATTATACTTTTTAAATATTTATTTTTTAATTGAAAAAGGAAATTTAATATATAGTGTGTATATATACATATATACACACACACACACCCCATATGTTTTGATACATGTTTATATTATGGATGGTGAAATCAAGCTAGTTAGCATATTTAGTACCTGACATAACTATCATTTTATTTTTTGTAATGAGAACATTTGAGATCTTCTATGAGCAATCTTTAAATATACAATACATTGCTATTAACTATAGTTATCATGTTGCTCAATAGATCTAGTGAACTTACTCCTCTCTAATTTATATTTTGGGTCCTTTGGCCAGGCACGGTGGCTCATGCCTACAATCCCAGCACTTTGGAAGGCCAAGGCAGGATCACATGAGGCCAGGAATTCAAGATCAGCCTGAACAACATAGCAAAATCCCATCTCTACTAAAAATACAAAAATTAGCTGGGCATGGTGGTGCACACCTGTAATCCCTGCTACTCGGGAGGCTGTGGCATGAGAATTGCTTGAACCTGAGAGGCAGAGGCTTCAGTGAGCCACGATCATGCCACAGCACTCCAGCCTGTGTGACAGAGTGAGATTTTGTATCAAAATAAACAAATGAATAAAATTTGTGGATCCTTTGACCAAAATCTTCTGAATTCCCCACTCTCTCTCCACGCTCCCAGTCCCTGATAACCACTTTTCTACTCTCCGCTTCTGTGAGTTCTACTTTCACATATAAATAAGATTATTATGCACTATTTGTCTGATGATACTTTTATACTACATTTATCTACTGAACAATTTCATCAATAAACTGAAATGAAAAAGAAATTTAAAGCTGTGGCTGATAGTTCAGGAGTCATGACATTCCTATCTTTATCACTGTGAATTTATCACTTTTACTCATTAAAATTCTCATAGACAAAGAAATAGATAGATAGATAGATAGATAGATAGATAGATAGATATGCAAATCAAAGGAACTAAGTATGAAGAGCAAGGAAAAAACACTGCAGCCTGGTTGGCTAGGCTTGAATTCTGGTAGCAGTCACATGCCCTTGGAAGACTTTGTAATTTCATTATGTCTTAGATGCCTCATGTGTCAACTGGAGAAGATAATAGTACTTATCTAGTAGGGATGTGTAGAGAATTAAATATGTTAATGGTTGTAAAGAGATTAGAATAGTTTATGGCACACAATAAGGCATAATATGTGCTACCCGTTTCAATTTATATCACAGGGAACGCAACTCTAGAATATTTGGGTCTGCTCTCATTGACAGCACATTAGTCTAAATATCTGCAAGACCAGTAACATGCTAATTATTTTAACAATGTGTTTCTGTGAATCACAGAGTATGCTGCATCTGTATGCTGCATCTATCTGGCTGTAAGTTGTAATTCTCCTATCCTATGAAATTGTATACTTCACTGAATGAACTCCTGTATGGGACCATGTATTAAATTGAGTGGGATAGGGTTAGGGGAAATATGTTCAACTTTCTTAACAAGTCAGTTAGAAACCTGAAATCAACCCTCACTTTATATTCTCTTTCCCCGTATCAAAATTTTTACTAGCTCTTATTGATTTTGCCTTCAAAATTTATTTTAAAATGTGTGTATTTCCATCTGTTTTTTGAAGACCACATTATTTCTTGCTGGTAACAGATGTAAATATTTTCTCCATCTTAAGTGTCTTCCTAAATACAAACCCGATATCCATATTGCTGACAGAGTCATCTCTTTAATATCATAATCGAATCATATTCTCTCCTTACATAAATGTATTCAGGAATTTCACATTGCTTTCCAAATAAACGTGGAAGCCTGTAACATTTCAAACAAAACCTTTATATTTTGGTCCTATAATTTTAGGCTTATCATCTGTCATATTCCCAAATGTTTTCCCCTCTCTCTTAATGACCCGTTCCTGGTTACTTTTTCTTCTATCTTCTTGTCCTTTGTAGATACTCTCAGCAGTAGTGGTAATAATTTTCATGTTCTTACCTGTGGACACCATTATACTTGTACTTAGAGGCTCGTAGTTTTATTTTTAACCCTCTAGCTCAGAATGAGTTAGAGCTTTGATTTATATTTTTAAATCACTCTACATATTAGTTCTTATTTGTTCTATTAGTTTTTATATTGTGAAGGAGGGAAATTATTTACCAAAAAAAAAGTCATTCTTTTGAGGGCAGAGTTTGAATTTTATCATTAGATAAAATTCAATGTCATTAGAATCCCTAAATTTAACATAATCCATTGCAGTAGAAGCCAATCACTAAATAATGGTTGATTAAGGGACTCATTCAATTTTACATTATTAATACTTGATATCAAATTTGGCCCCATGTCTTATAGCTATCTGGCTTTTTCCTGAGTCAAGTGCCCAGGGTTCAAGAATATTAATTTTTCTACAGTCTTAACTTGCTAAGATTTTATGCTTTAAAACACTTTCCCTAGATCAGTTTTCTATCTTAAGGTTTTATAAATTGAATGTTCAGCTTTGAGCTGCTGTTCAGTTTCCCTCCTTCACTGATCTTGAGCATCTTTTTTTTTTTCTGCGCTGAAATGTTTCTTCAGTCCTTAGGTTATAGCCATGAATGATTTCTTCGAGTAAGTACCCTCTAGATACATCTAAGTGGTATTAATAAGAACTCAATATCCTAAGTCTGTGGGCATAAAAGGCATTGTTTAAAGCCTTTGAGAGGCTTTAATATTGAAAACATTGTAAAGCACGGATGAACACACTGGAGAAATAAACATAACTATTACAACTACATGGTTTTCTATGGGAAAAGAGTGGCAACTTTGAATTTCTTATTTGTTATACACTCCTTAGAATGACTTTAATTTTTTTTTGAATTGCTTACTGATTTTACTTTTGAATTGAAAATAGTTACTTTCTCTGTTAAATTGCCTCAACAATTGAATATTTATGCTGAATATTAAATTACAAGGTGCTTTTCATTTCTATTTGGAATACAATATGCCTCAAATATATCTCAAATGTATCTAAAATACCATTTGATATATATTATATTAATTAATATTTGATGATTTGGGGGCTAGAGTTTGGAAATGAAAATTACAATCTAAAATGTCCATTTTTATTTTCCTCCAATGCCAGTGGTCTTAACTAAGATATAGGCAACTGACTGCTGGACTTTAATCAGATCATAAGTCCTTAGTAGTATCAGAGATGCATTGGGTACTTTAAAATTGGAGAATACTTTTATTTTTGCATTATTTGAGTAATTAGTAATTATTGAGTAATTTTATCAATATTTGAGTATTTACTAACTCAATTACTCAAATATTTTTCACACAGAATATGTTAAATCCTTTTGAAATCTTATCAAAAATAAGCCTCATCTCTTTTTTTTTTTTTTTTTATTTATTATTATTATACTTTAAGTTCTAGGGTACATGTGCATAACATGCAGGTTTGTTACATATGTATACTTGTGCCATGTTAGTCTGCTGCACCCATCAACTCGTCATTTACATCAGGTATAACTCCCAATGCAATCCCTCCCCCTTCCCCCCTCCCCATGATAGGCCCCGGTGTGTGATGTTCCCCTTCCCGAGTCCAAGTGATCTCGTTGTTCAGTTCCCACCTATGAGTGAGAACATGCGGTGTTTGGTTTTCTGTTCTTGTGATAGTTTGCTAAGAATGATGGTTTCCAGCTGCATCCATGTCCCTACAAAGGACGCAAACTCATCCTTTTTTATGGCTGCATAGTATTCCATGGTGTATATGTGCCACATTTTCTTAATCCAATCTGTCACTGATGGACATTTGGGTTGATTCCAAGTCTTTGCTATTGTGAATAGTGCTGCAATAAACATACGTGTGCATGTGTCTTTATAGCAGCATAATTTATAATCCTTTGGGTATATCCCCAGTAATGGGATGGCTGGGTCATATGGTACTTCTAGTTCTAGATCCTTGAGGAATCGCCATACTGTTTTCCATAATGGTTGAACTAGTTTACAATCCCACCAACAGTGTAAAAGTGTTCCTATTTCTCCACATCCTCTCCAGCACCTGTTGTTTCCTGACTTTTTAATGATCGCCATTCTAACTGGTGTGAGATGGTATCTCATTGTGGTTTTGATTTGCATTTCTCTGATGGCCAGTGATGATGAGCATTTTTTCATATGTCTGTTGGCTGTATGAATGTCTTCTTTTGAGAAATGTCTGTTCATATCCTTTGCCCACTTTTTGATGGGGTTGTTTGTTTTTTTCTTGTAAATTTGTTTGAGTTCTTTGTAGGTTCTGGATATTAGCCCTTTGTCAGATGAGTAGATTGCAAAAATTTTCTCCCATTCTGTAGGTTGCCTGTTCACTCTGATGGCAGTTTCTTTTGCCGTGCAGAAGCTCTTTAGTTTAATTAGATCCCATTTGTCAATTTTAGCTTTTGCTGCCGTTGCTCATCTCTTGAACCAGAAATTGATTTTCTCTATTAACAAATGGAACTTGAACCTCGATATGTGTCCTGAGTTCAATTTTAAACTTCAAATCTATGATATTTGAGTTAAGGGCTACGTTTGCCAAATTGTGTTCTTCCATCCCTAAAGCTATTACTTCCAAGTCCTGCCAATTGGAAGATCAAAGAAATACAAAGAAAAAAATCAACATATGATTGAGCTTCTTCACCCCGTCTTCATTAAGAGAATACAGAGTATAATTTAATTCTGCAGCATATATTTGAAAATGGAAAACCAAAAGTGCTGCTAAAGTTGAGCATTATCTGATTCTAACTCTTTTGGAAAGTGGTCATTGTAACTTGGCCAAGTCTACAATAATGGTACACACACCACACACACACACACACACACACACACACACACACAGAGCTATATAAAACCTAGTGTTGTTAATAATAATAAAATGAACACCAAGGGATTCCTCATCCAAATTAAGAGACCCCTTATCTTGATGTCAGTCCCTTTCTCTGATAATATATTCTTCCTCTTCACCAAGGTTAAACACTATCCTTTTTCCTTTAATCATTCTGAATTTTTCAGTTTTTTACTCATGCATTTTTTTCTGAGGCACTCATTGTTAAGTATGGCACGGCTTTAAATGTTGTGCAAGTTCAATCATACTTTATATATTCTGTTATCTTCACCTTGTTGCTCTGTACAGTTGTAAATAATTCATTTTCAGTTCCGAATACTACTATACTGCATCAATATGGCAAAAATGTCTTTTCATTCTAGTCTTGATGGATATTGGGATGTCCTCAGTATCTTACTAATTATTGTGCTTTCAACAGAATACACATGTATAAATTTATCTCAACCAAATACTTATAAGTGGAATTGCTCCATTTTACTAAAAGTTGTTAAAGTATTATTCCAAGAACATTTCCTAGCCTACTCTTTACATAACTGTGTACAAAAGTTTTCCTTGCTGTGCTTACTTGTGAATATTAGGTTGGTGCAAAAGTAACTGTGGTTTTTGCTGTTACCTTCAATGGTAAAAACTGCATTACTTTTGCACCAACCTAAAAGTTACTATTGTAGATTGATATGGTTTGGCTGTGTCCCCAACCTAATCTCATCTTGAATTGTAGTTCCCATAATCTGCAAATGTAGTGGGAGGTACGCAGTGTGAGGAATCACGAGGACTGTTACTCCTATGCTGCTGTTCTGGTGATAGTGAGTTCTCAGGAGATCTGATGGTTTTACAACAGGTTTTTCCCCCTTGTGCTCTGCATTTCTCTTTGCTGCTGCCATGTGCAGGACACGTTTGCTTCCCTTTCCACCATGATTGTTAGTTTCCTGAGGCCTCCAGCTCCATGCTGAACTGTGAGTCAATTAAACCTTTTCTCTTTGTAAATTACAGTCTCAAGTATGTCCTTATTAGCAGCATGAGAACAATTACCTAAATCTTTAAAACGTGCTGAATAACATAATAAAATTGTATCTCAGAATTTTAAACTCTCAATTTAAATGAATAGAAATTCATTTTTGTCACATTATTTTATCATTTAATACATGTACTACACTTTTAATAATTTTATTTGTTAAAGCTGAGTTTTCTTTCTTATTAATCGTAGCAGCACTTTACATATTCTTGGTGTAAGTAAATTGTAATTTAGATCAAAAATATCTTCTCTTAATATTTTTAAAGTATTCCATTGTAATGCATTTTTTTGTTTTTGAGATGGAGTTCCGCTGTGTCACCCAGGCTGGAGTGCAGGGCGCCATCTCGGCTCCCTGCAAGCTCTGCCTCCCAGGTTCACACCATTCTCCTGCCTCAGCTTCCCAAGTAGCTGGGATTACAGGCGCCCACCACCATGCCTGGCTAATTTTTTCTTTTTTTGTATTTTTAGTAGAAACAGGATTTCACTGCGTTAGCCAGGATGGTCTTGATCTCCTGACCTTGTGATTTGCCCATCTTGGCCTCCTAAAGCGCTGGGATTACAGGTGCGAAACACCGCACCCGGCCTGTAACGCATTTTATGTAAAAAAAAAAAAATTGTAAGTTTATGTCCAAATCTATTTTACTTTAAATTTTAATGGTACTATTGATGCATTTGCCTAGGAAACATTTGTACAATATGTAGATTTCTTTTTCACTTTTCCTTTATAATTTGCATTTTCAGAGTCACATTTAGATATTGTTTCCTACACTAAAGACTTGAAAAGTTTTTTTGTGTTTTTAAAAATGTTCTCAATGTGATATTTTGCATTAATGTATTGAATATCCCTTGAATTGATTTTGACTAGGGTGTAAAGTATGACTCCAAATTGATTTATTTCCATATTAGCCCATTTTCCCAGGACTATTTAAGAAAAATCTGCCCTTCCACTGCAAATATAAAATATTCCTGTGTTATTGATCAAGTACACCTATGTTTCTGGATTTCTTACTGTGTTCCATTAGTCTATTTGTACTTATATACAGTACAATACTTTGTAGTATACTATATAGTATTTGTGTAGTATAAATACCATCTATACTATTTATAGCTGCATATAGCTTTATGATGAGTTTTGATAGCTGACATTGAAATAACTTCCAAAGACTTAGTCTTCTTTTTCTTTTCGAAGTATGTTTCAGAAATAGCTTGTCAAAGGCACTTCCATATCAATTTTAGAATTATCTTATTAAGAAACTTTCTCTCTCTCTCTCTCTCTCACACACACACACACACACACATGCTGTCAGTATTAAGTTGAAAATTCAGTTGAAATCTCACTGAATCTACATCAGTTTGGAGAAAACTTTCATATAGTACTACAATACATGAAGATATACATCCTTCTATTTGATTAAATCTTCTAAAGTAGAAAAGCTTTATATGATTTTGTAACTGTTTTTTAAATATTTTGTGATAAATTAATACCTGTCCTGTGCTGCATAACTGCATATATGATGGTGATGGTGGTTCTGTAAGAACTATGTTACTGGTTTATGTATTTACCATGGGATACTTTTTATTGTTCATTTTAGAGTGTTCTCTTATTAAAAAAAAGTTGACTGTAAAACAACATCAGGTAGATCCTTCAAGACGTATTCCAGAAGAAGGCAATATCACAGGAGATGACAGTTTCATGCGTGTTATTACCCATGAAGACCTTCCAGTGGGACAAGATGTGGAGGTGGAAGACAGTAATATTGATGGTTCTCACCCTCTCACTCTGTGTAGGCCTAACTTACTGTATTTGTGTTTGTCTTCTTTCTTAACAAGAAAGTAAAAAAAAATTAGAAATATAAAAAATAGAGTTTACATATAAAGAAATAAAATATTTTTGAACAGCTGTACAATGTGTTTATTATTTTTCTTTTGAGATGCACTCTCACTGTCGCCAGGCTGGAGTGCAGTGGCCTGATCTTGGCTCACCGCAACCTCTGCCTCCTGAGTTCAAATGATTCTCCTGCCTCAGTGTCCCAAGTAGCTGGGATTACAGGCGCGTCACCATGCCCAGCTAATTTCTGTATTCTTAGTAGAAATGGGGTTTCACTACGTTGGCCAGGCTGGTCTCAATCTCTTGACCTCATGATCCTCCTGCCTTGGCCTCCCAAAGTGCTGGGATTACAGGCGTGAGCCACCATGCCCGACCGTGTTTTTGTTTTAAGCTGTTATTACAATAGAGTCAAAAAGTTAAAAAAAAATTAAAAGGTTTGTAAAGTAAAACAGTTACAGTAAGCCAAGGTTAATTTATTATTGAAGAAAGAAGTTTTTAAAATAAATTTTGGGTAGCCCAAGTGTACAGTGTTTACAGAGTCTACCACAGGGTATGGTAATGTCCTACGACTTCACAATCACTCACCACTTACTCATTGACTTATCCAGGTCAACTTCCAATTTTGCAAGCTACATTTATGGTAAGTGCCTTACACATGTGTACTGTTTTTTATTTTATATACCATATTTTTAGTGTACCTTTTTCATTTAACTATATTTAGATACATAAATTCTTACCATTGTGTTACAATTGCCTTCAATATTCAGTACAGTAACATGCTGTACAAGTTTGTAGTCTAGATGAAATAGGCTATGCCATGTAGCCTAGGTATATAGTACACGAAACCATTTAGGTTTGCTTGTGTACATTCCACGATGTTTGCACAATAGCAATGCATTTCTCAGGACATATCCCCATTGTTAGGTAATGCTTGACTATAATTACATTTTCTTACTTTAATAATAGTTGTATTTTTCATCTGTGACAGGTACATATAAATGCAACAAATTTGCTTGTTAGATCTTATTACTCAGACACCTTTCAAATTCCTAATTGTTTCTAATTATTTACTTATAGATCATTTTTAATTTTTATATAAATTATAACATCTGTGAAATATGTATATCAGGTATTCCTTTTCACTCATTTCATAACTTTTTCATGTCTTGTGTTTGCAGTGGTATCCCAGAAAATGTTCAATAGATGTGAAAATGTCAAACACATTTACATATATAGACAATATCAACAGAATTCCTGCACTATTTTACCATTAAATGTGATGTTTCTGTCATTATTGCTTTTGTTATTTTTTTGTAGCCACAACTTATGATATTGACTGAATTCCTTTCTAATTCTAGTTTCTAAAAATTTTACCATAATTAAGATATTTTACTTTTACATGACTTTTCAGCATCTATTGAGGTAATCATTAGATTTTTCTCCACTCACTTATAAATATTATGAATCATACTTTTTTTTAAATGTACAAACCTTGCATTTCTGGAACAATCCCACTTGGTCATAATATTATCTTTTGAAATACATTTTTAGGTTTTATTAGCTAATATATTCAGAGGGCTGTGGCATTAATTTTCATGAGTGTGTACAAGTTGCTTTTAATTTTTTCTCAGCTCTGTTTTTCTTGTATGGAGTTAAAAGTTATACTAACAAAATGAGTTGGAGAATTCTATTTCTTTTTTTTTGTACTAATTTTGTGAATGTAGAACTGCTTACATCTTTAATGCTCAATGGAACTTCATGGTAAGATTACCTGGCTATGGAATTGTTCCTTATGGGTGTTTTGTGATTTCTGATACAAGGTATTTAATCTTATAAGATAATTAAGAGTTTTATATCCTCTTTTATTGTTGAGAAAAAGTTGTAATTTTTAGATATACAACCAACAGTCAAATCTACTGACATAAATGTGTTTATCATTTCTTTTTATTCACCTTTTAAATGTCTACATTATTTACAAATATGACATATATAAGCTCTCAATATTTTTTATTCCTAATATTGTTTGCGTTGTCTTTTTAGTGTGATTTAAATAATTTTTAAAAGTGTTTGTTCATTTCTTTTTTTGCTTTTCCAAGATCCAACTTTTATTTTCTGATCTATTCTATTGTATTTTTAATATCTTTTGTTTTGATTCTAGAGTATAACTTTAATATTTACATATTTATATTTATTCCAAAGATCATTTTATTGTTATTTGTCTAACTAGTAGAGTGGATCCTTTGATCATTAATTTTTAGCTTTTAACTTTCCTTTCTTCCTACCATAAGTAATTAGGATTAAAAATATATGTCATTGTATTACTGTCCTTTACAAGTTTAGATACGTAGTATTGTCTTAATGATTACATATTAAATTACATTCTAATGTTAATTTTTATACCTACAACTTATGAGTTATTTGGAAATATCTTTAATATCCAAATGTGAAATTTTGTAATCATCTGATTTTAATGAACCTTATCTTGATTAATCTGTGGCTGGCAGAAACAGTCTACATTTTACAATTTGATTCATATTAAACAGAATATAGGCAAAACAAAACAAAAACATATAACTTATATAAATAGTTGCAGAAAAAAATTAAAAATTCAACACCATCTCATAAGAAAATATAAACTACAAACAGAAAGGAAATTCCTCAAATTGATAAAGACATCTATAAAAACCTGTTGTCAATAGTATCTCTAATGCTAAGCATTAATTGATATCTCTCTATGAATGAGGAAAAGAAAAAACTTAGCTATTCTCATCACTTTAATTCTACATTGTTCTGGAGTTTTAGTAAATGCAATAAGATAAGTAAAGAGAAATAGCATACAGATTGGAAAGAAAGAAATATAACTGGCTTCATTCACACACAAAAATGCTATTAGAACAAATAGTAAATTTAGCCAATTCATGAGATAAAACATCAGAATGCAAAAGTTAATTACTTAATTTTATTTGTATATGCTAGAGACAGTGGGAAAGAGAACTTTTAAGAAATTACTATTTACAACAGCATTAAAAATATGAAGTATTTAGTTTTTCTTTCAAAATATGTTCAAAACATGTTGACTAAAACTGAAAATATTGCTGAGAGAAATTAAAAGTCTAAATCATTAGAGAGATTGACTCTGTCCATTGATTGGGTCACCGACTATTAAGACATCATTTTTCAATAATTTCCTCTCTAAATTCAATAGGATTCAGTCAAAATCTCAGTAACATTTTTAAAGATGTGTAAAGGGAATTTTGAAGTTCAAACAAAAATGTAAAGCATCTAAATTAGTCAAAACTAGTTTGAAAAAATTAAAAAAACACATTTGGTAGACACACAGTACATGATTCCAAGATTTATTCTGAAGATGTACTCATTAAGACAGCATGTTATTGGCAGAAGTACAGACACATTGATAAAACAAAGAGAACAGAGTGCAGAAATAGACACACTGACACACAGAGAGATTCACACACATGCACACATACACACACATACATAGATGTATTTTCTCAAGTGTGTTAAGATAATTCGTCAAGTAGAGAACAACCTTTTTAAACAAACTGTGGTGTAATAACTACTTACCTATGTATTTTTTCTTCACTTTATATGTAAAACTGACGTGGAAATCATCACTGACCTATATACATAAAATCTAAAACTTTAATAATATTAGAAAAAATGCAATGAAACTATCTTTGTGAACTTGTAATAGTCAATCATTTTGTAAACAGGATGCAAAACATAACAATCACAAAATTTTTACTAATATGGAACCGGGCTTTAACAAAATTCAAATCTTCTCTTAGAATAATTATATTAAAGGCCAGACTCAGTGGTTCACGCCTATAGTCCTCACACCTTGGGACGCTGAGGAGGATGGATTGCCTGAGCTCAGGAGTTCAAGACTAGCCTGGGCACCATGGCAAGACCCCGTCAAAACAAAAAATTAGCCATGCATGGTGGTGCGCACCTATGATCCCAGCTGCTCGAGAAGCTGAGGTGGGAGATCGTTTGAGCCCAAGAGGCAGTGGTTGCAGTGAGCTGACACTGTGCCGCTGCACTCTAACGTGGGAGACAGAGTGCAACCCTATCTCAAAAAGAAAAAATTTAAGAATACGAAAGCATGCCAGGAGTGGTGGGTCACAACTGTCACCCTGCACTTTGGGAGAGGAAGGTGAGAGGATTGCCAGAAGCCAGGGAGGATTGCTAAGTTGCCAGCCTGGGCAATGTAGTGAGACCTTGTCTCTATTAACAAGAAATTACTTAAAAAATATAAAAACAAAAGAAAATAGAAAGAACTCAAAAGAAGCATGAACGTATACTAAAAGAATGTATTTGCAACAAATATATCTGACAAAGAACTTGTGTCTGTAATATTAATATGTAAATATACACAACAGCCAAACAATAAGAAAAACATCAACATCTAACATATTTGAACTATACAAAATAAGATATGCAAATAAACAATAAGAACATTTTTTCATCTTCTTTAGTTATAAGAATAATGCAAACAACAAAACCAAACGTAACTTAAACACGACATCAAGAGTTTGCAAGAATATGAAGCAATCTGAAGTTTCCTACATTGCTGGTGGAAATATAAAATGGTATAACCACTTTGGAAAATAGTGTGATAATCTTTTATAATGTTAAACATAGAACTATCATATAACCCATAAATTTCACTTCTTGTTATTTACCCAAAACAAATGAAAATATGTGAGTTCACAAAGACTTCTACATGAATGTTTGTAGTAGCTTTACTCATAACAGCCAAAAACCTAGACAAAATGTTCATCCAGAGACCAAATAAGAAATATGTTAAGGTATATCCACGTGATGGTATGCTATTGAGACATCAACATGAATGAAACTCAAAAATACACTAACTGAATGAATTCAGACCAAAAAAAATACACATTGTATTATTCAATTTATATGAAACTCTAAATGAAGCAAGTCTTACAGTGATAGAGAGCAGACCAGTGTTTATCTAGGGCCAGATCTTGAGGAGAGGTGAGTATGAAGTGGAATATATAACTTTTTCGGTGAAGGAAATTGTTTATTTGTGGTAATGTTAACATGCTTGTATACATTTGTAAAAGCTAACTGAACTGAGCAATTATAATGGGTATATTCTATTTGCATAAATTATACCTAAAATTATTTTTTGAAATGAATAGTATAATATTCTATGTCTGACGGCTGATTTTTTTGTTTGCTTTTTGTTATTTTTTTGAGACGGTGTCTCACTGTGTTGCTCAGGCTGGAGTGCAGTGGTACAATCTCAGCTCACTGGAACCTCCATCTCCCAGGTTCAAGCGTTCCTCCCGCCTCAGCCCTGCTAGTAGCTGGGATTACAGGCATGCACCACCATGCCTGGCTAATTTTTGTATTTTTAGTAGAGATGGGGTTTGGCCATGTTGGTCAGGCTGGTCTCAAACTCCTGACCTCAGATGATCCACTCTCCTCGGCCTCCCAAAATGCTGGGATTACAGGCGTGACCTACTGCACCTGGCCAGCTGATTGCTGTTCACTGTATCTTCTTTGTGCATGTCTGTGCATGCATATTTTGATTTTAAGAAACTCATTTTCATTGAAGCAATTGATGTGAGAATATTTTTGGCTCAGAGAAGTCACTAAGAATTTCCTAGGGAGCAGGTTTTAGATTTTAAATCGGTAAGAATGTTTATCAGATTTTGATGATGCCACATTAAAAATATTCCCCATGCTGGCTGTGGTGTGTGCCTATAGTCTCAGCTATTCGGGAGGCTGAGGGAACAGGGTCACTTGAGTACAGAAGTTCTGGGCTTTAGTGCGCTATGCTGATCGGGTGTGCTCACTACGTTCAGCATCAGTATGGTGACCTGTGGGTAGTGGGGAGCCACAAGGCTGTGTAAGGAGGGGTGAACCAGTCCAGTTCAGAAACAGAGTGCATCAGAACTCCTGTACAGATAGGTAGTGGGCTTGTGCCTATGAATAGTTACCGCACTTGAGCCTGGGTAACATAGTGAGACTCCATCTATTAAATAAAATAAATAAATAAATAAATAAATAAATAAATATTTCCCCAAGTTAGTGACTTTTACAACAAAAGTCATTTATTTTTTCTTCACTATCTTCCGATTCTGCTCTGCTCAGCTCCCGGCTATGGGTCAGGTTTAGGTCCACATCACATGTCTTACTTTTCTCATATCCAGCTTGAAGGTGCATTCTCTCTCTGTACTCTGTAGTTAGGGTACAGATAAAAAGCTTGACAGATGTCATTTCTCTGCTCATTTTCCAATGGTCAACTTGAGCCCCAGCATAATGCTGAAGTCAATGGCCATCCCCATGTCTTCTTTGCAGAGGGTAAGATTTGAAAATAGTATCTGATGATCAATGATATATTACAAAGGTAATGTATATCATAAGCAATTTCCAGGAAACTAAGTTCCCATCTGCTTAGCTTAAGGTACAATATGAGCAATTTTCCTAGTAGTACATGAGCATGGTGTGAGGTAGTGAGGTTTATGTATGCTAGTCATCTTTTTAATGAAGTAGAGTTCTTCGGGATGCTAGTTTTACGATGGGTGTCTTCTTAAAGTCTTTCCCTTGTCATGGATCAGTAAATAACCTTAAATGAATGTGAATGTCAGCTGCAGTTAGTCTCTCGTCTCTTGATCATTGCCCTCACTTATTTTCTGACCTATATACAATTTATTTGTTTGTTATGTTGGCTTACAATAGAACTTAAAAAAAATCAGCATTTTAAACTTTTTTGGAGCATTGGTGAAAATATTAAGTGTGCCACTTTATTGGAAATGAATAGCTAAATCCCTAAGCAGGGGAAATTGATGCTGCAGTGAGCTGAGATGGTGCCACTGCACTCCAGCCTGGGAGACAGAGCAAGACTCTATCTCAAATATGTATATACACACACACACACACACACACACACACATATATATATGCTCTAAACCTCATAAAATGTGAATACAGATCTTATATTATTTACATATTTTCTGACCACTCTGTTTTAGAATTATTCTCCCATATCATCATCTTTGTCTAATTTTAACATGCACTTGCTCTGGTGGCTGTTTCAAAATAAGGTCAGTTCTTTGAAATTAGTTCCAAAGATCTTCATAGGTAATAGCAATTTACACTCTCCCAATGCTCCTGCCACAGTGGTGTCCCTATAACAGTGAAGTAAATTTGAGAGAATTACTTTTCTCCAGGAATGTTAGGAGAGTAGTTCCTACAGCTTTGTAACCAAAAAAATACACAAACACTAACATAACAAGTAGAAGGGGCCAAACTCCTCAGTTTTGAGTTTCAACAAAATGCAGAGGTCTGCTTTGTATGATAACTGCTGTAACACTCAGGTGCTACTAATCTTTGTGCCCACTTTTGAGTTGTATTATCAGGCCAGATGCTCCATTCTGTAATGAATCGGTATCTCAAAAGGAAATGATATTCAAAGGGGAAACATTTACAGAACAAGAAGACAGTTGTTGGAAGCCCTTTACGTGGTAGATATATTCGCAGCCCATCAATTAGGAATATTCTACAAAAACAAACATTGCTAAATTCTATTCCAAGAAATGAGTTTTCTCTGACTAAGGTTATATTTCATTTCTCTAAAAAGAACTATGGACTTCTGTAGCTTGCTACGCTATAACCTCTTCCCCACAAGATTCTTCACAGTTTCTCTAAATAAAATTCTGCCTCTTGGTTACATTAAAGAACAATCTATTTATAGTCTTTGGATTATTTCCAGTTCATCATGATATTTTATGTGCTGTTACATAAGCTTTTATTTTGAATCCTTTTTCTTTTTCAACTTATTGAATCAGATTTTGATTGACATTTGTAAGTGGCTGAAGAACAAACCATAATCCTTAGCTCTCTGCTCCCCTATATCCTCAGACACAAATTTGCAATTATTTGTTGACCCTCTTCATAGCACCACACAAATATGTCCTAACTGCCTTCTGCAGTTTACTTATAAAGATTTCTTCTCTCTCTCTGTCTTTTCTTCTTGGCCAGAAAAACAAATTTTATTTTAATATTATACATTAACTTTAACAACTGGGATTTCTTCATTTCTCATTCTTGAGCAAAGACATGGAATCAACCGAAATGCCTATCAATCATAGATTGAATACAGAAAATTTGATACCTATACAACATGAAATACTATGCAGCTTTTTTCTTCTTTGTAATTCACGATGTTGACGAATGTTTTTTTCATTCTTTCAGTCCTGTGGGCTTGAAATCTCAGATAATTGTGAACCTTTCTTCTACATCTTGAAAATCTATCATCAAACTATTTTATATTAAAAGAGACTTTCATATCTGACCTCTTATTTTCACTTTCACTATTTTTGTTTATACATTTCTTTCATTTCTCCTCAAAAATATATTATTGCTCTATTCATATTTAATTTTTCTCAAACTTTAAGTTTGCAGCCACTTTCTCTACCATTACCAGCTTAAACTAAATATTATTATCTCTTGCTTAGATTACTTCAGTACTTTACCAATAATTCTTCCTAATTCTAGTTCACCATCACTCCTTTTTTTCCATAGTAAATTTCTCGCCTAAAAACCGGAGTGATCTTTTGAAAATAAATGAAACAACGCTACTTTCCTAACTCAAAACCTATTATGACTTTGAATGTCTGTTTTGCCAAAGTCCATATGTTGAAATCTGATCCCTAAATGTGATGATATTTGAAGGAGAGATATTTGAAAGGTAATTAAGTCTTGAGGGTGGAGCCTGCAGGGTGGGAACAGTGCTATTATAAGAAGAGGCCAGAAACTAGCTCAATCTCTTTGCAACATCTGTGAACACAGCAAGATGTCAACAGTCAGCAACCCCAAAGAGGGCCCTCATTAGAACCTGATCATGCTGGCACCCTGATCTCAGGTTTGCAATTCCAGAATTGTGAGAAATAAATTTCTGTTGTGTATAAATCACCCAATCTGTGATACTTTGCTATAGCAGCTCAAACACACTATGACAAAAATCTCAAAGTCCTATCATCCCAGGTAGAATGAATCCAATTGTTTTTTCCACATTGACAAGAGCCTATGGCCTCTGGCTTTCTAATCAACCTCCTCTCCCTCCATATAGCTCCCATGTATATACTTGTGCAGCCACATTGAGTTCATTGTTCCCTTTGACACGTACACTCACACTCTGTTTTTAGAGTAATGGCTTTGCTGTGCCAATTGCCAAGAAGAATCTCACTCCAGAGTCATGGCCCAGTATCTCAGATCATTCCTGTGACCCTCAAATGTTCTTCTTTCATAGGACACTGCTCTACCTATTGTAGCTGTCAGGCATCTCCACTCTCTGATTTTAACCTAGTTTTATTTGTTTTTCTTCCTAAGGCTTGTATACCTAGTATTATCATTTCTTATAGCAGTTATTATAATTGTTTTATATTAGTTTATATTTTATTGTTTTATATTGCATTATATTAAGCAATTATCTTCATATATTTAGATACTATATTCTTTATATCTATTTTACATTTTCACCAAAACGTTAATTCTAAGTTGTTAGAACTTTTGTGAATCTATTTGTTGCTTGAGTTTTATGTAAACAAGTATTGAATAAATGACTGAAAAAATACACACATTTCGCTAACTTTTTTAACCCTCTTGCAGTAACTTCCCAAAATATAGTAAGATCACATAACTTTGCTGCACAAGAACTTTTATCACTCACTTCCTTCCAAAAGTTGAGGGTTAGAATGGCATTGATTTTCTACCACCTCTTACCAGTCAATCCTTTAAGACGCAGCTCTACACTATGATCCCAATATACAAATTTTAGTCATTCAGTACCTGGCAGTTTTTATGTTTCTCACTAGGTTTTGCTATATCCTCTGCATACAACAATTGTCTCCTTAACTCCGGTTTTTGTTACCCTACACATTGCTAAGTATCAACTCAAGTTCTATATTTCATAGGAAACCTTGCCTTATTCTCTAATGAGAGTTGAGCTAACACTGTAGTATTCTCACTGCATTTTGCTTCTACTTCTACCATGTCATGTACATATGTGTATACATATATGTATGCATATTACAAGCACATCCCTTGTAGTATAGTTATTTGCGAGAAATATTGATTTTGTACTAAATAGCAAGCTTCTTGGGAGAGAAATCCATGCTCTATTTATTTTACATCTCCCATAGTGTCCCTTTTGTGGCATGAGAAGCACAGATAGGCATTAAATAAATGTTTACTAAATAGAATAGAATGAAATTTTAAAAATAGAGGGGGATCCGGAAAGATGGTTGAATAGGAACAGCTCCGGTCTGCAGCTCCCAGCAAGACCAATGCAGAAGGTGGGTGCTTTCTGCATTTCCAACTGAGGTACCTGGTTCATCTTACTGGGACTGGTTAGACAGTGGGTACAGCCCAAGGAAGGAGAGCAGAAGCAGGACGGGGCATTGTGTCATCCGGGAAGTGCAAGGGTCTGGGGAACTCCCTCCTCTAGCCCAGGGAAGCGATGAGGGACTCTATTATCTGGCCCAGAAACTATGTTTTTCCCATGGCTTTTGCAACCCACAGACCAGGAGATTCCCTTAGAAGCCTACATCACCAGGGCCATGGGTTTCAAGCACAAAATTGGACAACTGTTTGGGCAAACACTGAGCTAACTTTAAGAGTTATTTTTGTACCCCCGTGGCACCTAGAACCCAGTGAGACAGAACCAGTCACTTGCCTGGAAAGCGGGCTGAAGCCAGGGAGCCAAGTGGTTTCGTTCAGTGGGTCCCACTCCCACAGAGCCCAGCAAGCTAAGAACCACTGGCTTGAAATTCTTGCTGCCAACACAGCAGTCTGAAGTCAGCATGGGATGATCCAGCTTGGTGAGGGGAGGTGTGTCTGCCATTACTGAGACTTGAATAGGCAGTTTTCCCCCTCACAGTGCTAAGAAAGCCACTGGGAAGTTTGGACTGTGCAGAACTCACGGCAGTGTGCAAGGTGCCAGATTGCCTCTCTAGCTTCCTCCTCTCTGGGCAGGGCATCTCTGGAAGAAAGGCAGCAGCTCCAGTCAGCACCTTATAGATAAAACTCCCATCTCCCTGGGACAGAACACCTGGGGGAAGGGTCAGCTGTGGATGAAGCTTCAGCAGACTTAAACTTTCCTGCCGGCCAGCTCTGAACACAGCAGCAGATCTCTCAGCACAGTGCTCAATCTCTGCTAAGGGACAGACGGCCTCCTCAAGTGGGTCCCTGACCCTCTTGCCTCCTGACTGGGAGAAGCTTCCCAGCAGGGGTCGACAGACACCTCATACAGGAGAGCTCTGGCTGTCATCAGGCGGGTGACCCTCTGAGATGAAGCTTCCAGAGGAAGGAGCAGGTGGCAATCTTTGCTGTTCTGCAACCTCCGCTGGTGATACTCAGGCAAACAGGTTCTGGAGTGGACTTCCAGCAAACTCCAGCAGAACTGCAGAAGAGGGGTTTGACTGCAAGAAGGAGAACTAACAAGCAGAAAGCAATAGCAACAACATTAACAAAAAGGACATCCATACAAAAACCCCATCCAAAGGCCACCAGCACCAAAGATCAAAAGTAGATAAGTTCATGAAGATGAGGAAAAGCCAGCACAAAATTGCTAAAAATTCCAAAAACGAGAATGCCTCTTCTCCTCCAAATGATCGCAACTTCTCTCTAGCAAGGGCACAAAACTGGATGGAGTTTGAAAAATTGACAGAAGTAGGCTTCAGAAGGTGGGTAATAACAAACACCTCTGAGCTAAAGAAGTATGTTCTAGCCCAATGCAAGGGGGCTAAGAACCTTGATAAAAGGTTACAGTAACTGCCAACTAGAATAACCAGTTTAGAGAAGAACATAAATGACCTGATGGAGCTGCAAAACACAGCACAAGAACTCCGTGAAGCATACACAAGTATCAATCGATCAAGTGGAAGAAAGGGTATCAGAGATTGAATATCAACTTAATGAAATGAAGCATGAAGACAAGATTAGAGAAAAAAGAATAAAAAGGAACCAACAAAGCCTTCAAGAAATATGGGACTATGTGAAAAGACCAAAACTATGACTGATTGGTGTACTCAAAAGTAACAGGGAGAATGGAATCAAGTTGGAAAACACACTTCAGAATATTATCCAGGAGAACTTCCCCAACCTAGCCAGACAGGCCAGCATTCAAATTCAGGAAACATAGAGAATATCATGAAGATACTCCTTGAGAAGAGCAACCCCAAGACACATAATCGTCAGATTCTCCAAGTTTGAAATGAAGGAAAAAATGTTAAGGGCAGCCAGAGAGAAAGGTCAGATTACCTACAAAGGGAAACTCATCAGACTAACAGTGGATATTTCTGCATAAACCCTCCAAGTCAGAAGAGAGTAGGGGCCAATATTCAAAAGTCTTAAAGAAAAAATTTTCAACCCGGAATTTCATATCCAGCCAAACTAAGCTTCATAAGATAAGCAAAGGAGAAATATCATCCTTTACAGACAAGTAAATGCTGAGGAATTTTGTTACCACCAAGTCTGCCTTATAAGAGCTCTTGAAGGAATCATTAAATATGGAAAAGAAAAACTGGTACCAGCCACAGCAAAAACATACTGAAATATAAAGGCCGATGACACTATGAAGAAACTGCATCAACGAATGTGCAAAATAATCAGCTAATATAATGATGAGAGGATCAAATACACACACATTATTATTAACCTTAAATGTAAATAGGCTAAATGCCCCAATTAAAAAAAACAGACTGGGCCGGGCATGGTGGCTCAAGCCTGTAATCCCAGCACTTTGGGAGGCCGAGACAGGCAGATCACGAGGTCAGGAGATCGAGACCATCCTGGCTAACACGGTGAAACCCCGTCTCTACTAAAAAAAAAAAAAATTCAAAAAAACTAGCCAGGCGAGGTGGCGGGCACCTGTAGTCCCAGCTACTTGGGAGGCTGAGGCAGGAGAATGGTGTAAACCCGGGAGGCGGAGCTTGCAGTGAGCTGAGATCCGGCCACTGCATTCCAGCCTGGGTGACAGAGCAAGACTCTGTCTCAAAAAAATAATAATAATAAAAATAAATAAATAAATAAAAAACACAGATTGACAAATTGAATAAATTCATGCTGTATTCAGGAGACCCATCTCACATGCAAAGACACACAGAGGCTCAAAATAAAGGGATAGAGGTATATTTATCAAGCAAATGGGAAGCAAAAAAAAAAAAAAAATCAGGGGTTGCAATTCTAGTCTCTGATAAAATAGACTTCAAACCAACAAAGATCAAAAAAGACAAAGAAGGGCCGGGCGCGGTGGCTCACGCCTGTAATCCCAGCACTTTGGGAGGCTGAGGCGGGCGGATCACAAGGTCAGGAGATCGAGACCACAGTGAAACCCCATCTCTACTAAAAATACAAAAAATTAGCCCGGCGCGGTGGTGGGCGCCTGTAGTCCCAGCTACTCAGGAGGCTGAGGCAAGAGAATGGCGTGAACCCGGGAGGCGGAGCTTGCAGTGAGCCGAGATCGCGCCACTGCACTCCAGCCTGGGCCACAGCGCGAGACTCCGTCTCAAAAAAAAAAAAAAAAAAAAAAGACAAAGAAGGACATCACATAATGGTAAAGGGATCAATGCAACGAGAAGAGCTAAATATAGTAAATATATATGCACCCAATACAGAAGCACACAAATTCATAAAGCTAGTTCTTAGAGACCTAGAAAGAGACTTAGACTCCCACACAATAATTGTGGGAGACTTTAACACCCCACTGTCAGCATTAGACAGATCAACAAGACAGAAAATTAACAAGGAAAATCAGGACTTGAACGGAGCTCTGGACCAAGCAGACCTAATAGATATCTACAGAACTCTCCACCCCAAATCAACAGAATATACATTCTTCTCAGCACCACATAGCACTTATTCTAAAATCACCCACATAATTGGAAGTAAAACACTCCTCAGCAAATGCAAAAGAATGGAAATCACAACAAACCGTCTCTCAGACCACAGTACAATCAAATTTGAACTCAGGATTAAGAAACTCACTTAAAATCACACAATTACATGAAAACTGAACAACCTGCTCCTGAATGACTACTGAGTAAATAATGAAATTAAGGCAGAAATAAAAAAGTTATTTGAAAACAATGAGAACAAAGATACAACGTACCAGAATCTCTGGAGCACACTAAAGTGGTGTTACAGAGAAATTTATAGCAATAAATGCCCACATAAGAAAGTGAGAAAGATCTAAAATCAACACCCTAACGTCACAATTAAAAGAACTAGAGAAACAAGAGCAAATTCAAAAACTAGCAGAAGACACAAAATAACTAAGATCAGAGCAGAACTGAAGGAGATAGAGACAAGAAAAATTCTTCAGAAAATCAATGAATCCAGGAGCTGGTTTTTTTGAAAAGATTAACAAAATAGATAGACTGTTAGCCAGAATAATAAAGAACAAAAGAGAGAAGAATTAAATAGACACAATAAAAAATGATAAAGGTGATATCACCACTGATCCCACAGAAATACAAACTACCATCAGAGAATATGACAAACACCGCTATGCAAAGAAACTAGAAAATCTAGAAGAAATGGATAAATTGCTGGACACAAACACCCTCCCAAGACTAAACCAGGAAGAAGTCAAATTCCTGAATAGACCAATAACAAGCTCTGAAATTGAGGTAATAATTAACAGCCTACCAACCAAAAAGTGCCCAGGACCAGAAGGATTCACTGCTGAATGCTACCAGAGGTACAAAGAGAAGATGGTCCCATTTCTTCTGAAACTATTCCAAACAATAGAAAAAGAGAGACTCCTTCCTAACTCATTTTATGAAGCCATCATCATTCTGGTACCAAAACCCGGCACAGACACAATAAAAATAATTTCAGGCCAATATACCTGATGAACATCAGTGTGAAAATCCTCAATAAAATACTAATAAACTGAATCCAGCAGCACATCAAAAAGCTTATTCACCACGATCAAGTTGGCTTTATCCCTGGGATGCAAGGCTCATTCAACATACTCAAATCAATAAACGTAATCAATCTCATAAACCGAACAAGTGTCAAAATCCACATGATTATCTCAATAGATGCAGAAAAGGCCTTTGAAAAATTCGACACCCCTTCATGCTAAAAACACTCAATAAACTAGGTATTGATGGATCATATCTCAAAATAATAAAAGCTATTTATGACAAACCCACAGCCAATATCATACCGAATGGGCAAAAGCTGAAAGCATTCCCTTTGAAAACTGGCACAAGACAAGAATGCTGTCTCTCACCACTCCTATTCAACATAGTATTGGAAGTGTTGGCCAGGGCAATTACGCAAGAGAAAGAAATAAAGGGTATTTAAACAGGAAGAGAGGAAATAAAATTGTCTCTGGTTGCAGATGACATGATTGTCTATTTAGAAAACCCCATCGTCTCAGCCCCAAAACTCCTTAGGCTGATAAGCAACTTTAACAATGTCTCAGCATGGTACTGGTACCAAAACAAATATGTAGACCAATGGAACAGAACAGAGGCTTCAGAGATAACACCACACATCTTCAACCATCTGATCTTCAATAGGCATAACAAAAATAAGCAAAGCGGAAAGGATTCCCTATTTAATGAATAGTGCTGGGAAAACTGGCTAGTCATATGCAAAAAGCTGAAACTGGTCCCCTTCCTTACACATTATACAAAAATTAACTCAGGATGGATTAAAGACTTAAATGTAAAACCTAAAAGCATAAAAACTCTAGAAGAAAACCTAGGCAATACCATTCAGGACATAGGCAAGGGCAAAGACCTTCATGACTAAAACACCAAAAGCAACTGCAACAAAAGTCAAAATTGACAAATGGGATCAAATTAAACTAAAGAACTTCTGCACAGCAAACGAAACTATCATCAGATTGAACAGACAACCTACAGAATGGGAGAAAACTTTTGCCATCTATGCATCTGACAAATGTCTAATATCCAGAATCTACAAGGAACTTAAACAAACTTACAAGAAAAAAATGAACAACGTCATCAAAAAAATGGGCAAAGGATGTGAACAGACACTTCTCAAAAGAAGGCCTTTATGTGGCCAATAAACATATAAAAAAAATTCATCATCACTGGTGATTAGAGAAATGCAAATCAAAACCACAATGAGATATTGTCTCATCCCAGTTAGAATGGCGATCATTAAAAAGTTAGGAAACAACATGCTGGAGAGTATGTGAAGAAATAGGAATGCTTCACACTGTTGGTGGGAGCGTAAATTAGTTCGACCATTGTGGAAGACAGTGTGGCGATTCCTCAAGTATTTCTAGAACCAGAAATACCATTTGACCCAGCAATCCCATTATTGAGTATACATCCAATGGATTATAAATCATTCTACTATAAAGACAAATGCAACATATGTTTATTGCAGCACTACTCACAATAGCAAAGACTTGAAACTAACCGAAATGCCCATCAATGATAAACTGGATAAAGAAAATGTGGCACATATATACCATGCAATACTATGCAGCCATAAAAAATGAATGAATACATGTCCTTTGCAGGGATATGGATGAAGCTGGAAACCATCATTCTCAGCAAACTAACACAGGAACAGAAAACCATACACTGCATTTTCTCACTCATAACGGGGAGTTGAACAATGAGAACACATGGACACAGGGAGGAGGACATCACACACCACGGCTTGTTGGGGATCAGGGCTAAGGGGGGCGAGAGCATTAGGACAAATACCTAATGCATGTGGGGCTTGAAACCTAGATGATGGGCTGATGGGTGCGGCAAACCACCATGGTACCTGTATACCTATGTAACGAATCTGCACATTCTGCACATGTATGTCCAAACTTGAAGTACAATAAAAAAAAAAAGAAATTTAAAAAATAGAATGGAATTTCCCGAAAAAATTCAGCCTCTAACGACCTTCTTTGTTTCTGAATTGTTACCGTGCTTTTCATTTTTACCAGCTATTGCATCTGTTTCTTTAATCAATTGTAAATTTCAAATAAGCAGAGCTTCCTCTCCTTCATCTAAGTAACTAGTTAACACAGCACTTAGCACTAAGTAGATATCTAACACATAGTAATTTGGAAAAAAAAATACAATTTTATTTTGTAGAATTTCAGACATGAAAATTAAAGAGTAAAATTTATTGTCTCCCAAATTAACAGATACATGGATTGACTCAGGAAAAGCATGCTTCTTTCCTCATATTATATAGTATTTAATGACAATACTAGTGACAGAAATAATTTTAAGCTATTGCTTTTAAAAGGATAAAAGTAGAATTCATTATAATTTAATTTTTTTATTCCTTTGGATTTCTTCATATACTAATAAGCATTTACTAGATAAAATTTCAGGCAATCTTTATTAATCACTAAATTTCTATATTGTGAAAATTTATTTGCAAAAATTTCCATATTTATGACTTTCTTGGAAACTATTTACATAATAAAAATCAATCAGTGTGTATCTATGTACATATGATTTTAAAACATAAATCTCAAAGATGAAGTTAAATTTTTTTAATCCTGTAGTAGTTATTCTCCCATTGATCTCAATTATCTGGCTCCACAGCATGCAATGTTGCAGACCTTGAGCAATTAGAGTTTTGGCTTTCTAGTATCCAGATTTTCTAGTATATGCTATATTATTACATGTATAATGACATAAGCAATTATATGTGATACTTTTAAAAATTAAATTAAAAGGATCAGTGGAAAAACAAAACAGAAAAGCCAGTAAGTGACTGGATATCAACAAAGTTCTCACTCAGAATTCAGAATTTAAACAGAAACCTAAAAGATGTGTGTGTGGACAAGGTATAGAACAAGTTATAGGCAGACAAAGCTTGAAGCAAGTTCAATTGGGTTTTTTAAATTTAGCTGAAAGCTGCTTCCTTATGTATAAGTTTGGCCTAAAGCTTTCTCCATACATAATGAACTGTAACTCAACTGAATGTATAGGAAGACTGTAACCTACTGTTGTGCCAATCACCGAGTTTCAGGCAATCAGAGGTGGCCAACTGTTCTAACTGCCAAGCTGTAACCAATCCGGCTGTTTCTGTACCTCACTTCCATTTTCTCTATGTCACTTTCCTTTTTCTGTCCATAAATCTACCCTGAGGCAGGGTAGGAGCCGCTCTGAACCTATTCTGGTTCAGGGGCTGCCCAATTTGTAAATCGTACTTTTTTCAATTAAACTCTGCTAAATTAGTTTGTCTATGGTTTTTCTTTTAACAGGGTGTAGGAACAAGATAGCAGAGGCCAGATAATAAAGGGTTTTGTGGTCATTAAAAATTCATAATTTACCCAAGATGGTGAAAAGTCAGGAAAGGGTTCATCAGAAAAATTATATGAGCAGATCTGTGTTTTTGAAAGATCATTATGGTTTAATATTGAGAGAAGAATGAAGGATCTAAACTGGAAGTAAAACATTCAATATTTCAGAAGATAGTAACTGAGAATATTGAGCAGGGTCTGGAATGTGGAAAAAACTACATGTTTGAGATTCTAAAAAAAAAGAAAAAAGGGCCAGGAGCAGTGGCTCATGCCTGTAATCCCAGCACTTTGAGATGCTAAGGCAGGTGGATCATCTAAGGTCAGGAGTTCGAGACCAGCCTGACCAATATAGTGAAACTCTATCTCTACTAAAAATACAAAACTTCGCTGGGCGTGGTGGTGGGCACCTGTAGTCCCAGCTACTTGAGAGGCTGAGACAGGAGAATTGCTTGAACCCGGGAGGTGGAGGTTGCAGTGAGCTGAGATTACACCACTGTACTATACACCCTGGATGACAAAGCACGCGCGCACGCACGCGCACACACACACGTCTCAACAAATTAAAAAAATGGATTATAATTCAGTGATTGGCTGGAAGTTGGTCTGAGAATGAGAAAAGAAAATTGCTAACTCCCATAATTCTGACTGGACAACTATTTGTACTGTGAGGCCACGCACTGAAGGCATAGAAACACAGGAAAAATGTGAAAAACGTTGTGGTGAAAAGATGGTGCATCCTGTGTAGGAATATGCTTGAGTTTTAGGTTACTGTAAATTATAGAAATGTAATAAGCATTTGGCAATGTTGGCAGAGAGGTAGGAAAGTAACCAGTGGCTATACATTCAGATTCTAAAGTCATGAAAATGGAAATCTTCAGAATAAGAAGAGATTCGCAATAAGCTCTGAGGGACATCAATGAAGGTAAGACCTGAAGAAGAGAGTTTGCAGAGTGCAATGAAATAGAGTTACTCAATACAAGATAAAGACCAGGACAGTGTGATGCCATGAGAACAAACGTAATGATATGGTTTGGCTCTGTGTCCGCACACAAATCTCATCTCATAGCTCCCATAATTCCTACGTGTTGTGGGAGGGACTGGGTGGGAGATGACTGAATCATGGAGAGGGGTCTTTCCCATTCTGTTCTCATGATAGTGAATGGATCTTATGAGATCTTACGGTTTTAAAAATGTAGTCTCCCTGCATAAGCTCTCTTTTTGCCTGCCACAATCCATGTAAGAAGTGACTTGCTCCTTCCCTTCCCTTCGGTCATGATTGTGAGGCTTCCACAGTCATGTGGAGCTGGGAGTTCCCCATTAAACCCCTTTCCTTTGTAAATTTCCCCATCTTGAGTATGTCTTTATCAGCAGTATGAAAATGAACTAAAATACAGTAAATTGGTACCAGCAGAACGGGGCACTACTGAAAAGATACCTGAAAATGTGGAAGTGACTTTGGAACTGGGTAACACGCAGAGGCTGGAACAGTTTGGAGGGCTCAGAAGAAGACAGAAAAACATGGGAAAGTTTGGAACTTCCTAGAGACTTGTTGAATGGCTTTGACCAAAATGCTGATAGTCATACAGACAATAAAGTCCAGGCTGAGGTGGTCTCAAATGAAGATGAGAAACTTGTTGGGAACTGGAGTAAAGGTGATCTTGTTATGTTGTAGCAAAGAGACTGGCAATATTTTACCCCAAGCCTAAAGATTTGTGGAACTTTGAACTTGAGAGAGATGATTTAGGAAATCTGGGGGAAGAAATTTCTAAGCAGCAAAGCATTCAAGAGGTGACTTGGGTGCTGCCAAAGACATTCAGTTTCATAAGGGAAGCACAACATAAACTTCGGAAAATTTGCAACCTGATAATGCAATAGAAAACAAAATTGTATTTTCTGAGGAGAAATCCAAGCTGGCTGTAGAAAAGCCAAATGTTAATCTCCAAGATAATGGGAAAAACGTCTCCACGGCAAGTCCGAGGTCTTCATGGCACCACCTCCTATCAAAGGCCTGGAGGCCTAGGAGGAAAAGGTGATTTCAGAGGCCAGGCCTGGGTCCCCTTGCTGTGTTCAGCTTAGGGACTTGGTGTTCTCCATCCCAGCTGCTCCAGCTGTGGCTGAAAGGTCCAACCTAGAACCCAGGCCATGGCTTCAGAGGGTGGAGGCCCCAAGCCTTAGCAGCTTCCATGTGGTGTTGAGCCTGCCAGTACACAGAAGTCAATAATTGGGTTTGGGAATCTCTGGGAACCTCTGTCTAGATTTCAGATGCATAGAAACGTCTAGATACTCAAGCAGAAGTCTGCTGCAGGGACGAGGCCCTCATGGAGAACCTCTTGTATGGCAGTGAGAAAGGGAAATGTGGGGTTGGAGCCCCCACACAGAGTCTCTAATGGGGCACCACCTAGTGGATCTGTGAGAAGAGGGACACCCTCCTCCAGACCACAGGATGATAGATCCACCAACAGTTTGCACTGTGTGTGAGTGCCTGAAAAAGCTGCAGACATTCAATGCCAGCCCATGAAAGCAGCTTGAAGGGAGGCTGTACCCTGCAAAGCTACAGGAGTAGAGCTACCCAAGACTATGGAAACCCACCTCTTGCATCAGCGTGACCTGAATGTGAGACATAGAGTCAAAGAAGAGCACTTTGGAGCTTTAAGATTTGACTGCCTCACTGGATTTCAGACTTGCATGAGGACTGTAGCCCCTTTGTTTTAGCCAATTTCTCCCATTTGGAATGGCTTTATTTATCCAATGCCTGTACCCCCATTGTACGTAGAAAGTAACTAACTTGCTTTTAATTTTACGGGCTGATAGGAGGAAGGGACTTGTCTCAGATGAGACTTTGCACTTTTGAGTTAATGCTGAAATGAGACTTTTGGGGACTGTTGGGAAGGCACAATTGGTTTTAAAATGTGAAGATATGAGATTTGGAAAGGGTTAGGGGTGGAATGATATGGTTTGGCTCTGTATCCCCAACCAAAACTCATCTTGTAGCTACCATAATTCCCACGTGCTGTGAGAGGGACCCAGAGGGAGATGATTGAATCATGGAGTAGATCTTTCCTGGGCTGTTCTCATCATAGTGAATGGGTCTCACAGACCTGATGGTTTTAACAAAGGGGTTTTCTCTGCACAGGCTTCCTCTTTTTGCCTGTCGTTATCCAAGCCAGATGCAACTTGCTCCTCCTTCCTTTCTGCCAAGATTATGAGGCTTCCCCAGACGTGTGGAACCCTGAGTTCTCCATTAAACCTGTTTCCTTTTTAAATTGCCCAGTCTCAGGTATGTCTTTATCAGCAGAGTGAAAACAGACTAAACCAGGCATCTGTGTTTTCAGAAAGATAAAGTGGCAAATGGTATTAACTACTGCAATAATTTGAAGGATAAAATGTTTATAAAACACAGTGACATTAACATTCTATTTGAATAATTTGAAAGTACTTTCAGTGGAATAACAATGAATCTTCATGGGAATTGGACAAGAAGTGAATAGAACTAAGAAAATGGAAATAACTACTACGCCCAACATTTTCAAAAACCTAGGCTTTGAGGAAAATGAGAGACCCATGGCAACGGATGGAAGAGAGTATGGTGGTAAGAGTGCAGTTTCAGAGAGATTTGAGTATTTTTGAATTCTCATAGAAGTAAGTTTGAGGAATGGGAAATACTGAAGACACTGAAAGGGAGAAAAAATAATGAATTGAGTCACTTTTCAGATGGCAGTGATCACATATAGAAACTGAGTGGAGAAAAAAGCCTTGTACATGATGTAAGTTCATTCATCAGGTAGGTTTTTGGTTTTGTTTATGCGAAGAGAAGAGCATTTCTTCCCAATGATTTAAGCCTTTTTCAGTGAAGGCAAAGTCATCTCCCAATAGTATTGAAGTAGTTTGAGAATTTTGAATTATAAGGTGAGTGTGTAGAATAAAGAGTTATTGAGAACTAGAGCGTACTGATTGAAAAAAATATGGTAGGATTGATGAGAAATACTCAGGGTCTGCTTGAAGTTAGTGACAATGAATTTAATCTAAATGACTTAGTTTGTCTCTGGCACCACTCAACATCTTAAGTGTGTCCACAAAGAAGATAATAATTGGATTAATCCAGTACAAGAAATATTACTCTATTTGGAAGGACATACTACCTATATTTAGAAAAATAAATATGGGAATTGCCAATGATAGGGACACATAGGAAGAACGTATGTGTTGGGGGTTGAGGCAACCTCTGCCTCCCAGATCCGAAGTCCAGGAAAACCTGGACTTTGAGTACAATTAACCACATAAACTATAAGAAATGACGTTAAGGTCAGTCAGTTGGTTTTTATAATTTGTCATTTAAAAAATGGACCTGTTAAAGACAGGAAGCTCCATGTTGAGCTAAAGGTGTATAAGTATAAAAGAAAATAGAAAATGTTGCCATTGCAAACACGAAATCAAAGCATTGAAATTTAGTAAATCAGAACCATTTCTAAGTACATTAATATTAAATTCAACGAAGGTTTTAAGACCAGCTTTGAATACTGAGTAATCTGGTTAGGCAAGTACCATAGTCTTCAATACATATGCGAGGATGCCAAAAAGATGAGTAGCCAGAAACAGAGAAGTTATCAAGACTAGTACACCAAATACAGTTTACTTTTAAAAAATGGAGTGTGACACAAAACGGTGAGATTTGGAAGCAGCTGTTCAGAGTGAGGCAGATGACTTTGAGGTTGATGAGATACGGAAAAATGAACAACCTTCATTGTGACACTGTCGTAGGATTAGAAAGAACTGAAGAAAGAGAATACACATTTTAAAGAAATTCATAGTTGTAACTGTTAAATATTTTACTGATATTAGGGAATGTATTAGTTACGATGTAAGAATTCCACAGGAAACAAAAATAGATTTAGTAATGATAGGAAGAGTAAATGTGTTCAGGATAGATCAACACACAGCAAAGTTGAGATGTGAGTATGAGAGATGCATGAGGTACTGAGATGTTAAAGACGACCAAAGCAAGAGGTTCCAGGCAGAGGAAGATGAGAGATCCTGAGATTATTCAGATAAGCGTACTTGGTATTACTACTTCCCCGCTGTTAAATAGTTAAGGTAAGTAGCTTAATAGGACTGTTAGTGCCAGTCTCTAGGTAGCACAGGGATACCTTGGAATGGAATAGAAACAGTTGTTGTAGTTAAGGTTTGGTTATATGGTGGCTGAATAATTGTGGCTGGAATTGGTGGGTTCTTGGTCTCACTGACTTCAAGAATGAAGCCAGAGACCCTTGAGGTGTTACCTTTCTTAAAGATGGCGTGTCCGGAGTTTTTTCCTTCAGACGTTCAGATGTGCCTAGAACTTCTTCCTTCTTGTTGGTTCGGGATCTTACTGTCAGGAGCGAACCTGCAGACCTTCGCGGTGACTGTTAAAGCTCTCAAAGGCAGCGTAAACCCAGTGAACAGCAACAAGATTTACTGTAAAAATAAAAGAATAAAAACTCCAGTGTAGAAGATTACCACAGCAAGTTTCCACTGCTGGTGCCAGCAGCCTGCTTTTATTCCCTTATCGGACCCCTTCCACATCCTGCTGATTGGTCCATTTTACAGAGAGCTGATTGGTCTATTTTACAGAGAGCTGATTGGTCCATTTTGACAGAGTGCTGATTGGTGCGTTTAGAATCCTTTAGCTAGAGGCAGAGTGCTGGACAGAAAAGTTCTCCAAGTCCCCACTAGGTGAGCTAGATACAGAGTACTGATTGGTGTATTTACAAACCTTGAGCTAGACACAGAGTATTGATTGGTGCATTTACAATCCTTTAGCTAGACACAGACGGCTAGACAGACAAGCTCTCTAGTATTCCCACTAGGTTAACTAGATACAGAGTACCCATTGGTGTATTTACAAACCTTGAGCTAGACACAGAGTGCTGATTGGTGCCTTTACAATCCCTTAGCTAGACATAAAGGTTCTCCAAGTCTCCACTAGACTCAGGAGCTCAGCTGGTTTCACCCGGTGTGTCCAACACAGGGGCTGCAGGTCAAGCGGCCCAGCAGTCCCACACCGTGCCCAGCACTCCTCAGCCCTTGGGCGGTTGATGGGATCCGGTGCCTCAGAGCAGGGGACGACGCTGGTAGGGGAGGCTCCCGCGTGCAGGAGCCCACCGAGGCGGGGATGGGGGTGGGGGCGGTCTCGGACATGGCAGGCTGCAGGTCCAGAGGCCTGTCCGGCGGGGAGGCGACTGAGGCCTGGGGAGAATTCGAGAGCCGTGCATGCGGGCTAGCAGTGCTGGGGGACCCGGCGCAACCTCCGCAGCTGCTGGCCCGGGTGCTAAGCTCCTCACTGCCCTGAGCCGGCAGCGCTAGCTGGCCGCTCCCAGTGCCGGCCTGCAGAGCCCGCGCCGCCGTGCCCGCCAGAACTCGCGCTGGCCTGTTAGTGCCGGGCGGCCCCGGTTCCCACCCTCGCCTCTCCCTCCACACCTCCCCAGCAAGCAGAGGGAGCCGGCGCCTGCCTCGGCCAGCCCATAGAGGGGCTCCCACAGTGCAGTGGCGGGCTGAAGGGCTCCTCAAGGGCTGCCAGAGTGGATACCCCGAGGAAGAGGAGACGCCGAGAGTGAGGGCTGCTAGCACATTGTCACCTCTCATAATTAATTCCATGTTTAGCATACTTTTTTTTTTTTTTTTTCCCCCGAGACAGAGTCTTGCGTTGTCACCCAGGCTGGAGTGCAGTGGCACAATCTCAGCTCACTGCAACCTCTGCCTCCCAGATTCAAGCAATTCTCTTGTCTCAGCCTCCTGAGTAGCTGAGGTTACAGGCACTTGTCACCATGCTCGGCTAATTTTTTGTATTTTTTTAGTAGAGACAGGGTTTTACCATGTTGGCCAGGTTGGTCTCGAACTCCTGAACTTAAGTACTCTGCCTGCCTCAGCCTCCCAAAGTGCTGGGATTACAGGTGCTGGCCACCATGCCTGGCCTAGCATACTTTCAAATAAAGAAAAAAATATTAAAAGTGAACCATTATATATTTTTCGTGCTACTTAAAACTTTTTATTGTCTAACAGTGTGTTCTGCGATTAGACCTTAAAATTCCTGGTTGTTTTTTCACTGATAACCGGTTACTAAAATGTTGGTTTCGTTCTATGATTGGTTTGATGGTCTGACTCTTTCCAGGGAGCAATGATTTTGTTGAACACTCTTTGACAGGTAGCTACAATTGAAATAAATGCTTTTTGGGCATGAAGAGAATTTCAAAAGGCAAAGACATAATTTGAATACATGTGTTAGATGATGAAGCATGATTTTCATTGATGTAGTTGGTGGCATGAGCAGGATAAATAAATAGCGGATATAATATTATAAAGCCAAGACTTTTATAGGGAGGAGGCAGTCTCCAAGAATAAGAAGGTGAGGAATAACTTCTGACAGCATATGACTTTAGCTTGTCGTTGAAATATTTGAGAAATGGATAGACAGAGTCCCAAAAGGCAGATCTCTCATAAAGGACATAATATAAAGAAAAACATTTTAATATCAGATAAATATGTAATCACAAATCAAATATTTCTTTAAATTGCAAAATATTCATAATTCTCTTTTACTTGTCATTATAGTAAGGATTTTAACTTTGAATTATCCTTACTCATCCAAATATTCCTATATACACAGGTAAATTTATTTTCTTCTATTTCAATATGCCTAACAGTAAATAATCAAACAAGTGAGCCAAGAAAGAATAGAAAAAAAAAAAAAACTTTAATAATGATAGTTGAGTATTTTTCAATATAGGATATTGTGTGGTATCTGGGGAAGAAAATAAATTGTTTAAGTTTATAACATGTATTCTTAGCTAGTGGGAAAAGTAAAATATGTTAATATGTAATTTGCCGCTGTTTCTACAATATATTTTTGTGTCAAAAGGTTGCTTTTTCAAATTATAATTATTGTTTTACAGATGTCCAAAATTGCCCACAGAGTAAGATACGTTTATTTACAAAGCCAGCTTCTACATGAGAAATTGGTATTTGTTTGAGCAACCTAGTGCATTAAGTGGAAAAAGTGTGCTTAAAGCCAGAGACTCTTATATGTTATTTAATGGGACAAACAGAAAAATTATCATCATAGCAATTTACTTCCTTCAGGGCTTGGTATTTTTAAAGAAGATAAATGCATTTAGTATTTGGAAAGGGGCTTAGAGAATAATGAAAAAAGATTATTAAAAGGTCAAGGAGCAACAATGTTAGAAACATTATAATGATGAAACTCATGAAAGAGTGAACAAACATACATATGTATTATATAAAAATAAAACATTTTGTAAGCTGAAGAATATCAAGGTTCATAAATTTTAAAAGGAGAGTTTTATTTCTCATAAATGGCTGCAGCCTGCAGGGTGGCCATTCAGATAGGCTGGAAAGCACAGCCTTGACTGGAAGCCAGAAACAGACACTTTGAGGGAGGGACAAAGGGAATAATAATTTATACTGAGTGGGGTTGCCAAATATACTTATTCGATAAGCTACAGGAGGAGTTGTGACTATCTGTGAAAAGAGACCTGTGCGCATGTACAGTTGAGCTTCATGCTCCTTCATGGGTCCCACGTACAAAAAATGGTGGCATTAGCATGATCTGTGGGTAGAGGTGTTGGCTCTTTTGATATCAAAAGGTGAATCAGAGGACACAAAATCCCTTACTGTGCATTCTCTGTAGACTGGCCAGAACCACTCTGTGGTTGGTAGTCTCTTATTAGACAAAAATAGAGGAGTGTCAGGTGCTTGGTTGACTTTAGTGGTGGAGTCTTTTGAAATGTCTGGTTTTTGTCAAGCACATAGGGAGGAAAACCTAATCATGGTTAGCAAGGGAAGGGGTTTAATGAAGTGTGACTGACACCCATCCTGTTGTAGCCAAGAATTCAGTTTTCAGGATTACTCTGGGTTCCTCTTTGCAAAGAGATAATCTGTTCAGTCATTTGGGAGGCTTGGAATTTTATTTTTAGTTTACATTCTACAGTCAAATATGTGGACCCTTAGATTTTCAAGGTATGTCCTCATTTGAATGATGCACATTAATAGAACTGTAGGATATGATGAGATTTCTCTTCAAATAACCCAATAAATCTTTTATTCTTTAATTCATAGTGCCCGCCCTTTTTCCCTTTTTCTTCTTTTTTTCCTTTTTGCCTTTGTTAGATGCCCAGGCACGCCACAGTACCGGGCGTTATCAGTACCAGCTCACATTCCTTTCCTCATTTAGAAAGAAGACTAACTTTGTAGCTCATCACAGACACCCCTTCCCCTTTCCTCTCCACTTTTTTTTACGTACTCACCTTATCTAAAAAAAATTCAAATGTTTAGCCAATCAGAATTAGTTTAGATTATATGATCAGCCAATGGGGAAAGGGTACGGGGCAGGATTTGCATCAGGAATAAAGGCTTTCGTGTCCCTTTGTTCAAGTGTGCTCTCATGGCGACTGGCCAAGGAGGCACCCTTCTGCGCAGAAATAAAATTTCTTTGCTAAGAATCCTTTGTTCAAGTGTTCAATTTCCTTAAGATTTTGAGCATTATTCCTAACCGAATCATCAAAACTACTGTGGGGGACTGAGGACATTTATGTGGGGAACTGAGGACATTGATTTGGGAAAAGAACGAGAAGATAGAGAGGAGAACAGTCACATCGTAGGGAAAAAAATATGATTCTAGGGAAATGCTGAACTTGGCATGGTGATGGTCATACTGTTTCTGGATCGCTAGAGCTTTTCTTAGAGACTACTTTCTTGGTCCCATGTTTGATTTGGTATAGTTTCAGCTCAATGCATGCTCCAAGAAAGAAATCAAAAGCAAATATTTGAGAAAAATAGCTATTTTTAATAAAATTTGAAGATAGCTATACCAGTGTCAATTGTATGTTCTCACTTATACATGGGGGCTAAGCTATGAGTACAGAAAGGCATACAGAGTGATATAATGGACTTTTAGAGTCTCAGAATGGGGAGGGTGGGAGAGGCACTAGGAATAAAAAACCACACAGTATGTACAAGGTACACTACTTGGGTAATGGGTGCACTAAAACCTCAGAATTCAATACTATGTAATTTATCTGTATAACCAAAAACCACTTGTACTCCAAAAGCTATTGAAATTTTTTTAAAAGGCAGTACGTATGAAAGAATTGATTTCTGAAAAATTGTATTGAGATGCTTGAGGATGCGTGGTAAAATATTTATTTACAAAGATAAAGACAATCAAACAGATGAAAAACATGGGTCTATTATCAATGGTAGGAATAAAAGTTGTATGAAGAAATAATAAAATGACCTGGCCAAGACAATGACCAAAGTTTCGTACTTATGAAAATGACACCTTGTGTCAGATAAGCAATTCTCATGATGTATAACCACTTCATCCATCTGTTTAGTTTATCTATAATAATTTCTATAAATTTGTTATTTGGGAGAAGTTCTTCCCCTGACTTCAAAGTGAAAAGTTAAATAAGCCCAGAATTGTTCAGGTCATGCTAAAAAATAATAATAATTATTAATATAATTCCAAAATTCTTCCCCTACCTTGATTCTCTTGATTTCTGTGCAATCTACCTGTGGGTTTTAGATCATTCTAGCAACTTCTGACACACCACACCAACTTTTATATTTTTGATTATTTTTTGTCAGTTCACTGTAACATTTCATGTTAATATTATGCTGGTTTCTTAATAAGTATTTCCAACTTAACATCATGCTACAAATATAAATGCAGGTTTTTAATTAAATAAAAGTTGTGACTGTGATACTACTACATTTAAGAGAGTCCCTGCCCCTCGGTTGCCTTGTTTTTTGGGCGAATAAAACAGATATCTATGACATGACTGATGGTTCTTCTACTCTTGTTATTCTCTCTTGCCTATACCCACCTTACTTTGACCTGGAAATTGCCTTATCTTTCCATGCAACATTTTTTCTCCTACATACAAGTGTCCCCACTCACACTCCCCAAACATAGAGATATGTGGCAATACCCTTCATCTTAATACAAATAAAAGAAATTTTCCTCAAACTACATTCTTCTCCAGTTACTGTCTTATTTCTTCTTTTCACTGAAAACTTCATAAAAATCGATGGTCTCCACGCCTCTCATTCTATCTTCTCACTGGTAACACACTAGAGTAAAACCTTTATCTCCACCACTCATGAGAAATGGTCTTATCAATTCTTCAAATGTCTTTCACATTGCCAGGTTAATTCTTTGTGTCTTCACTGATCTATAGGTAGCTTATGACACAGTTCATCTCTCCCTTCTTGCCTTGATCTTTCCGATATTACTGTTACTCAGATTTTCTGCTAATACAATGGTCATTCTGTTCACTCTTTTACTGGATTATTATCATCTATCATAACTCAATTTTTAGAATGGCTCAGAGAATGGCTCAGAGATTAGCTCTGAGCCCTTCCTCTTTATTTCACTTGTTAGGTGGTGATATCTAACAGTACACACACACACACACACACACACACAATCTCTTGTAACTTCCCTCTTCTGAATATTGAACCTAAAAAAGCCAACTGCCTACTTGAATGTCTATGATTATATGAAAATTAACAAGTCTAAAATAAAATTACCCTTCCCCCAGTAGCTCTTCCCATTTATCTCAATTTCAGTATGTGAAGTTCATTTACTCCAAGTGTTAAGGGGATCTTTTTATGTTCTCTTCTTAAACATTTTCCAAACATGACATAGTGACTCTGTCCTTCACTAATGCCACCCTGGGCCAACCTGCCAGCATCTCTCAACTAAAAAAAATTAGTAACTTCTTAACTGGTCTTCTGCCATCCCCTTTAAGACAAAATAAATAGTAAATATATTAAATAAGTACATTACATACTTGGTTACAACACACCTGTTGCTACAGAGAAAGAAAAAGAAAAAAACCTGAATAGAGAAAGTAACAAGGATTGTGAATTCCATATTGTGTTTGTATTTGAGTTGTACAAATACAAATACAAATATGGTTGTATTTGAGAACAGTGGCAGTAGAAAGTAGTAAAGATAGGCATTCACAAGAGAAAGAAGAGTCTTCCAGGTGGAAGCTAGTCCAACTGGAATAGAGTAAATGAGGAGGAAATTTCTAGAGGAGAATGTCCATGGTAAAAGAGGACTCCATTATTTACTGAATCTACCTGTGTATTAGGCTGTTCTTGCATTGCTATAAAGAATTACCTGAGACTGGGTAATTTATAAAGAAGAGAGGTTTAATTGGCTTATGGTTCTGCAAGTTCAACAGAGAGCATGGTGCTTCCATCTGCTCACCTTCTAGGAAGACTTCAGGAAACTTACAATCATGGCAGAAGGCAAAGAAAGAGCAGGTACGTCACATGGAGAAAGCAGGAACAAGAGAGTGGGGGTATAGGTGCTACACCCTTTTAAACCACCACATTTCATGAGAACTCATTCACTATCACAAAAACAGCACCAAGGTGATAATGCTAAGCCATTCATGAGAAATCTGACCCCATAATCCAAACACCTCCCACCAGGCCACACTTCCATCATTGGGGATTATAATTACCCCTAGTGACCCACTAGCAAACTTTTTGCTTTCTGTTCCTGTGACATTACGTTCTGCTGGTCCAGAGGTCTTAGTTCCAGAGGGAAGAATGCTGCCACCAGGAGACACAACAGCAATTCCATTAAACTGGAAGTTAAGATTGCCACCTGGACACTTTGGGTTCCTTTTACTTTTAAGTCAACAGGCTAGGAAGGGAGTAACAGTGTTGGCTGGGGTGAATGACCTGGACTATCAAGATAAAATCAATCTACTACTACACAATGGAGGTAAGGAAGAGAATGCATGGAATACAGGAGATCCATTAGGGTGTCACTTAGTATTACCATGCCCTGTGATTAAGGTCAATAGGAAACTACAACAGCCCAGTCCAGGAAGGACTGCAAATGGCCCAGACCCTTCAAAAATGAAGGTTTGGGTCATTCCACCAGGAAAAACCGATGACCTGCCAAGGTGCTTGCTGAAGGCAATGGAAATACAGAATGAGTAGTAGAAGAAAGTAGTCATAAATATGAGCCATGACCATATGACCAGCTGCAGAAACAAGGACTGTAATTGTCATGAGTATTTCCTCCTTTTTTTTTATTAAAAACATGTTTGTGCATGTGTACACTTGTACTAAGAAAATATCTTTATTTTGTTCATTTATCATGTGACATTTATTAACTTCATATCAGCATTTACATATTCTTAACTTTACGTAATAGCATTTGGGTTGGGGATTGATGCATTTCCGGTTGTACAAAAGATACTTCTATTATGTTAAGTTTAATTATGACCTTATTATTATCTTTATTTGGAGATTATGTATAATCTGAGGAGATGTCTATAGGTTCAAGTTGACAATGGGTGGACTTGTAGTGTTTAATACTGAGTGTCAACTTGATTCGATTTAATAATACAAATATTCATCCTGGGTGTGTTTGTGAGGGTGTTGTCAAAGGAAATTAACATTTGAGTCAGTGGGCTGGGAAAGGCAGACCCACCGTTAATCTGGGTGGGCATGATCTAATCAGCTGTCAGCATGACCAGAATATAAAGCAGGCAGAAAAATGTGAAAAGACTAGACTGGCTTAGCCTCCCAGTCTGCATCTTTCTCCCATGCTGGATACTTCCTGACCTCAAACGTCAGACTCCATGATTTCAGCTTTGGGACTCGGACTGGCTTCCTTGCTCCTCAGTTTACAGATAGCCTATTGTAGGACCTTGTGATTGTGAGTGCTAATACTACTAAATAAACTGCCATATGTATGTGTGTATATATATCTTATTAGTTCTGTCTCTCTAGAGAACCCTGACTGATACACCTGCTTTAATAGGCTGTTGAATGCCCATGACTTTTCCAGGTGCAGGGCATAAGCTGCCATTGAATATACTATTATTGGGTCTACAGGGTGATGGCGCACTTCTCATAGCTCCACTAGGCAGTGTTCCAGTGAAGGCTCTGTGTGGGGATTTGAACCCCTCATTTTCCCTTGGCACTACCCTAGTATAAGTTATCTGTGGGGGTTCTGTTCCTGAAGCAGGCTTCTGCCTGGAAACTCAGGCTTTTCGTAAATCTTTTGAAATCTATGCAGAAGGTACCAAGACTTATTCATTCTTACACTGTGCAGGCTTAACAGCACATAGAAACCACCAAGGCTTATGGCAGTTTGTACTTTCCAGAGCAGCAACATGAAGAGTGTCTGGGAGGTTTTGAGCCAGGGCTGGAGCCGGAGTGGCCTAGACGTGGAGAACAGTGTCTCAAGACTACACAGGGCAGCAAAGCCCTGGGCCTGGCCATGGAAACCATTCTTTCCTACTAGGCCTCAGGACTTGTCATGGAAGGGGCTGCCACGAAGTTCTCTGAAATGCTTTCCAAGCATCCTCCCCATTGTCTTGGCTATCAGCACTTGGCTCCCTTTTATTTATGCATATTTCTCTAGCAAGTTGTTTCTTCACAGCCTGCCTGAATTTCTCTACCCAAAAAGGTTTTTTCTTCCTCTGCCACGTGACCAGGCTGCAAACTTTGAAAACTTTTGTTGTCTGCTTCCCTTTTGAATGTAGGTTCTAACTTTAAGTCATTCCCTTGCTCCTACATCTGAGCATAGGTTGTTAGAAGCTGCCAGGCCACATTTTGAATTAATTAATAAGCATTAATTCAAAAGGAAAGAGAAAGTGGACCAAACAATTGAAGAGTACTGAGAAAGAATTGACAAAAATAAATGGGCAGGAATTGGAGAAGTGACAGAGAAATCAACAGTGAAGGTTAAGAAGTGACCAGTGATCTTCGGAGAAAATCAAGACATTGTGTTACTCTACAAGCCTAGTGGGGAAAAAATAAGTAACAAAGAGAAGACAGCAATGAAATGTGTTACTTAATCTTCACATATCAGGTAACATATCTACTAAATGGAGTGGTTCAAAGACAGGTTATGAACAGAAGAATTGGAAGCCCAATGCAAAAATAGATTGATATGCTTTAATTTCACCTTGAACTGTAATTCCCATGTGTCAAGGGAGGGATTTGTAATGTCCACATGTCAAGGGAAGGAGGTGATTGCATCATGGGGGCAGTTTCCCCCATGCTATTCTTGTGATGGTGAGTGAGTTCTCCTGAGATATAATGGTTTTGTGTTTGACAGTTCATTTTTCACACTCTCTCTCTCCTGTTGCCTTATGAAGAAGGTGCCTGCTTCCCTTTCCACCATGATTGTAAGTTTCCTGAGATCTTCCAGCCATGCAGAACTGTCAGTCAATTAAACCTCTTTCCTTCATAAATTACCCAGTCTTGGCAATTTCCTTTCTTTTCTTTTTTCTTTCTTTCTTTTTTTTCTAAGGCAGTTTCTCTCTGTCATCCAGGCTGGAGTGGAGTCTGTCTCCCTGTCTCCCAAAATCAGGTGATTCTCTTGCCTCAGTCTCCCAAGTAGCTGGGATTACAGGCATCCACCACCTGGCCTGGCTAATTTTTGTATTTTTGTAGAGACAAGATTTCACCATTTTGGCCAGGCTGGTCTCAAACTCCTGACCTCAAGTGATCCACCCACCTTTGCCTCCCAAAGTGCTGGAATTACAGACATGAGCCACTGCATTGGGCCTCAAGTATTTCTTTCTTTTTTTTTTTTTTTTTTTTGAGACGGAGTCTCGCTCTGTCATCCCGGCTAGAGAGCAGTGGCCAGATGTCAGCTCACTGCAAGCTCCGCCTCCCGGGTTCCCGCCATTCTCCTGCCTCAGCCTCCCGAGTAGCTGGGACTACAGGCGCCGCCACGTCGCCCGGCTAGTTTTTTGTATTTTTTTTTTTTTTAGTAGAGATGGGGTTTCACTGTGTTAGCCAGGATGGTCTCGATCTCCTGACCTCATGATCCACCCGTCTAGGCCTCCCAAAGTGCTGGGATTACAGGCGTGAGCCACCGTGCCCGGCCGAGGTATTTCTTTATAGTAGTGTGAAAATGTGCTAATACACAGATATTCCAAAGAGTTTTACTACAAACAAAGCAAGGACTGGGCAGTAGCTAAAAGAAGAAATAGAAGCAGCAGAAGTGTTATTATTATACTTGGTATTCTATTCATTTTTAAAATTGAAGAAATAACAGCTTATTTGGATGTTTATGGGAATAATTCAATAGACAGCAAAATTTTTGATGTATGACAGAAAGAGAAGAGTTGCCAGGGAAGTGCCCTGAACAAGTAAGAAGTAATAAATTAGTACTTTAGTGGAAGGATGTACTTTATGTAAGAGCAAGGAAATTTCATCTGCTATAGCAGCAAGTGGGAAGAAAGAGTATGTGAAGGAAACTGCTGTTTGATTTCAATTTTCTATTGAAGTAGGAAGCAAGTAGGAAGCAAGGTCATATGGTATGACTGTTAGAGGAAGGGCTGGGAGTCACTGGGAGGATAAATAGACCGTGTACTTGCCTGGCAGTACTGAGAACCCTCCAAAGCCCAAAGCGATCTGGTCCCTAGTATTTCTCTAACATTGTGCTCTATGACTTGCCCTCTCATTGTGTAGGCCTGGCTCCCTTGGTTCCTTAGCCATTTTTAGAAAATGCCAAGCACACTCCTGCCTTAAAACAATGTCAAACTTTTGCTCCTTCTGCCTAGTATACTTTCTTCTGATCCCCACATAGACTCTTCCTCACTTCATAAAGCCTCTGTTCAAATGCGAGGTTTTGCCTAAACCACCACCTTGTTGTTCTCTATTCTCTTACCCTACTTTATTTTTATTTTAGCACATATCAATACTTGACTCATTAAGTTGGTGATTTATTGCCTGCCTTTTCCTGATAGAATTGTATTTCCATGACACTAATCTTAGGTCCTGGAAAATGACTGGTAGGTGCCCAATAATGAACTCCCTTAAATAAATGAGTAAATATATGAACGAGTGAATGAATAAATGGTTACCAGGGAAAGAGAACAGAGAAAAGTGGGCTGTAAGTGAACAATAGGTAATATCTGAGTCACTTATTTAAGAGACATGGTCTTTAAACAACTGAAGTTAAATTACAGTAGAAACAGATAAAGTATCAAAAATATTTGCCTTTGGGAGGTGTTGACATAAGAAAGAGCACATACTTATTTTTGGTTATAGCCTTTTAGCATTGTTTGATTTTTTCAAACTTTGAGTTTATAACATTGATAAACACTAAAAGCATATTATTGTAAAAGGCCAGTTTGAGTGCAATGATGCATTTTACAGCCATTTCTGTCATCTAAAGCTGTACAATCTAAGCTTTTTGCTGCCACCACAGAAGCAACCATCTGAACAAACACCACAGAAGCAACCATCTGAACAAACTGAAGCTTGAATGCCCCATAGTTCAACAGAATTGATGTTAGATTCCTTTCAACTTTGCTCTCTTTTTTCATATTACATCACCTTCACTAGCAGGTTGCAAATAGTCATACAATAATATCTATTTTATTTCATTTCTAAAAGCTATGTTTAATGCATTTGTTGTACTTTTGAATATGACTAACTCCCAATTCATTCTTCCACAGACAGGAGATGTGAAGACAGATTGTCTGAATATCAAGATGCTGTCCTAAATTACATGAGGTACAGCTGCATGGTGGCATGCAAATTATTTTTTATCTCTGTACCTTCGTTTTTTCTTCATTGTTAAAATAAGAATACCTATCCTTTAGGCCTCTGTGGGTGAAAGTAATTGAATATGTACAATATTTACAATATTACCTAGTACATGGTACACAATAAATGCTAAACACATCATAGTAATTATTATTATAAATACTATTTCAAGCTGTCTCTGAATGGCTAGATAGGCTTGCATTCTGCTCTTCAGATACATAATCAGTAAGACAATGATGAAAGTGGATGCGAGAACACCATGTATTCAGCAGGCAGATTAGAGTTTAATCAAGAGTGTTTCTTAAGTTCATCATGTAAGACCAAATGAAAATCTGTGGATTTTACTGAAAATGAAAACTGCGTATTAAAATTATCTCTAGACTGAGTTTGAAATGCTAACTTTGAAAATGGTGACCTGAAAACGCTAAAAGAAATCATCATTAAAAACTAAAGGCTTAATTCTTTGTTTCATTTCTTTGAATTCTTTCTACCTGCATTTGTGAGTATGTGTATGTGTGTGCACGTGTGTGTATGTGTGTGTTGTGCATATGTATATATATGTGTGCATATGTGCAGTTGGAACCAAGACAGGCAGATGTATATAAGAATTCCTGCCTTTCAAATTATCTGAATATCCATGCTTTTCCGTGGACTATTAACATACATCAGAAAATAATTCCTCTAAATAAAATATCCCTAGCCTAAATACTTGGCCAGTGCACAGCTGTAGAAGGAGCCTGACATATCAGAGGTAGAGGATGTCTATAGCACCTTCAGCTCCAGCCCTATACTCTCTGTTTTACACAGACAAGTAAGAGATCTGGAGGAGGGGCAGAACCTACTCAGATCCTGATCTCTAAACCCATGGTTCAGAACTATTTTAACTGTGCCATACAGTTTCAAATAATCCAAAAGGAAAAATGTAACAGAGAAGAGATCAATGAAATGTGTTACCTGATCTTAACATTTCAGGTAAAATATCTACTAAATGGAGTAACATAAAGATAAGTTACAAAGAGAGGACTTGGAAACAGGACGTGAAAATAGATTGAATGGTTTGGCTCTGTGTCCCCACCCAAATCGCATCTCAAATTGTAATCTCCATGTGTCATTTATCCTTATGGTCAGTTATTGATTGAACTTTATCCCTGTGATCTTATTATGAACTATTTTGCTCTCTCTGGATGGCAGTAGTCTTAAATAGAGATATATTTTATGGAAAAAAATGTTATTTTTTAATCTACTCCTTCATAAAGAAGTGGAGAAAATTCCACTATTTATAGGAAGATAAAGTAAGTGGACATTTTATGAAGGCATACTTTTAAATTAGATGAACACATAAATCTGGTGCTGAAATTACGTGCAGATATACAGAAAATACTCCAGCTCAAGACAATACAACACAAATCAGGTAGAAAATTATTTGCCTATAAATCTTAATCTACTGCGATTTTATTTTCCCTCATCTATTTGCTATGTGGCACTCCTGAATTTTAGGTGCTAGGTCTATTACTTGGAAATAGGCTTGCCCTAATAAAACTGACATTTCTAAAGGGCTGTTTTCATAGAATCATGCTCCTGTTTCTGAGATCCCTAATTCAACACGTTGACAGAGTCTCAATTCTTTGCAGGGTACAATACCGGGAACAAAGGGGAAAATAAAAATAAAAGCAAAGAAGAAATGGGAGCAGGGATAAGCTCTTAAAGTTGTTTTAGTCCTCATAATTCAAAAAGTTATAAAGTTCTCTTACACCGAAACTAAATGTCTCAATTTTTACTCCACCTTTGGTCTTCTATTCCTGAGAGGCAAACTCAGGCAGTCTTTTTTTTTTTTTTTTTTTTTTTAGCAAAGCACATTTTATTACACATAAAATTAATATATTAATATACAATAAGTTACACTATTTTATCTTACTGCACAGTAATTCAAGAGGCTGTTTTTACTTTATCTTTAATCCCACTTCTGAACCCCAGAAAAACTTTATCAGGCAGTCTTTTAAATTATTTTTGGATAAGTTCTCTTTACCTAAAATTTGATTAATTTTTTTTTCAACCCCAGATTTTATCTCCAATAATTGATTGATTGTATGTTACAAGCACTCAGTTTTTATGGAAGTAGTGAAAATCCACCAGGTTTTTTTTAAGTTAAAGTTTTCATCAAAGAGCTTAACATCGAATACCAATGAGCAATCTGAAAGCACGATGGGATTTCTTATTCAACTCTTATGAAATTCACATTAGCCAATGAATTCTGTTCCATTTAATCACATCATTTCAATATTTCCTGTGGAACGCAGCATTTCAGTTGAGCCGAACCAGAAGCCTTCATCTTCATGACATACTTCATCTTTGAAAGAGGCTGCTTGTATGTTACGATTTTTCAAGCTTTTAGGCATCTTTAAACATTATACTTCAAGATTCCCAGAAATATGTGTTATTAAAATAATTTTGTATATTAATATTTGAAACCAGTCAGGACAAATAACTTTGATTTTTCTTTATTTATTCATAGATGCCACAAACTAACATTTGCTGTCATTATTGTAGGAGAAATGTGAGTTGCTCTTTAGAAAATGTCAATCACGTGCAAAATATGGTACATCAGGCTTTATAAATAAATATTTCATAAACTAGTTTATGTGATGTCAGGAATATTTAAAAACAAGATTTTGTTTCAAATAAAATTGCATATCACTGGGTTAAGCACAAGTAGTTTTCTTTAGTATAGGACTTACTTTCTTTAAAACACAGAAATGCTCCTTAAGTATTTAGTAAGAAATATATTATCTGGTGTAGCCCAAACTTATTTGACTATGGGACCTGTATTTCTTGGAGCATCTTTCCAGAAGTGATTTCCAAGAAAAAAGATTTTAAAGCATAGTATGAATAAAACCAGTAATAGCATACTTCATTAACTTTAATACTTGTAGATGTTTTATTTCCCGTCTTTCCTTCTCAAATAGGAGTACATCTTTTAGAAAAAATGGGTAATTTAAAATACATCTTTGTACATTATCACAAAACATAATACTTGAAGATGGTAATTGTTAGTAATAAAGCCTTTGGGTTTTTTTTCTGTTTTTTTTTTTTTGTTTTTTTTTTTTACTTCAGCAGTGATATACTGAACTGATAGTAATATTCAACTGCACACTAGTCATTTGCTTATAAATCCAAGATAGCTTTAAAATACTTACCAAAATATTTTCTGTTAACTGCGTGGTCAAAATTTTATCCTTGCAACTAATTTTTCTCCACCTTCTTATTTGATAAAAATATTGCAATGTACTAGCAAGACTGGGTCAGTTAGAAAAATTCATATATCTCTATTACATGGTTAAATTTTTTTTTTAAGTCAGAATACTTCATAATTTTCATCTCGTAGATATTTCTCTACCAGCCTGTCAATGTCATAAGAAAACAGTTATATTCAAACAATGAAATTGTCAAGTGAGGAATTTTCACAAAAGTATTTATTAAAATGTGAGAAAGTATTCGAAGCTGTAAATAGGTATACCTTCAGGATGATTATCGTTGCAGGTCAAAATAAAATGGCAGTGGTGGATTCCTTAGAAAAGAAACAAATGCTGATGAGTTTAGCAAGCCAGGGACAGACTAAAACCTACAATTTTTTAGTTTTTTTTAATTAGCTACTTTAAAGTTTTAAACAACTCACATGAAACAAATTCTATTAACCCATTTATATATAATTTTGGAGTGCTTTATCATAAGTTCTTACTGATTTTACCACTGACACTAAGTAGTAAGCCTTTTTGTTGTTGTACCTCCATCTTGGAATATCTCTATCCCAAGTGTCTTTAAACCATTTAAATTTACAAAGGAAGTAGAATTTTGTTGTTGTTGAGGTGAAATTGTGTCATCAATATACATAGGTTCCTCTTTAATTTTTAAGAATGTTCATATATATGTAAGACAACGTTATTTCAATTGGCTTAGGAAAATAATTTTTTCTGGTGAATTTATATTTTTGTTATTTTTGATCCTAAGTTTAAAAAAAGTACATAGATGACCAACAGATGCACCCAAATTGAAGATTTTAAAAAATTGTTTTTCTTGTTTATCTGCCCGTTAGTTTATGTTCTTGTAGAGGGGCAGAAAAAATGTTGTTATTAACACTTTTTCAAGATAATTAAAGGAGACAAAAATATGTGGAATATTCATTTCAGCTGTAGAACTAATACTGTTTTGGTGTTAGATGACCACTCACTGGGTCCTGTTCTCCATACTTTAAAAATACCCTTGTGGTGTCCAACATTATAGAGGTTGTAAACAGATGTATTGATTTATTTTTATAGTATTAAATCACTGAACACTGATGATAGAAAAATCAGAAGATTTTTGAGATTGAAGAAACCAGGCTGCTGATATGTGGACCTGCTTCAAGCGAGCTTAGTAATTAACATTGCATCCTGTTCAACTTTTTCAAGTTTCAGAATTAGAGGAGAACCAAATAACTTTCAACTGTTTTTATTGTTGCTGTGGTTTTGTTTTATTTAGTTTTGGTTCTGTTGGAATATAAATCGTTAACCCTACTTAGCAGTCTTTGGACTGGCTCAAATATTTTTCTCTCTTCTTTGGTTATATATCCTCACTCTGACTCCTTTGGTTATAGTTTTCATATGCTAGTTACATGTTCCTCTCCCCACTTGGGGCTACCAGAAATAATACAAATGAAGATCCTCTCATCTCTTCAAAAATAGGAGATAGAAAATCCCATCAATTATCATATCTGTGTCTTCATATTAACCTCTTTGGTGGGTATAGAACATGGGTTTGTTTGGTTTGTTATTTACACTAAATTCAAATGTAATGCACAACCTCATTCAAAAGAGTAGAAAGATAAAATAGATAGTACATAAATACCTGACTAATAAATATCAATAAATGAATATATAGATGAACGTTACAGTAAGAAGCTTCCCAGAATATCTGATGGACTTTAAGCACAGTCTTCCCTTCTGCTTCACGTGTTACAAATGATTTGTGTTCCATCAGGGTACAAACAATTTCCCAGGGAGCTTCTTAAATATGCAGAGTCAAGGTCACACTATTTCTCTTCTACCCTAACTCCCCGCCTCCTCCGCCCCTGACACACACACACAAAGATTTGAGAGGGTCTAGGAATTAGAACTTAATACAGGTTGTTCATGAATTTTATACCAAACACTGTAATCACTAGAGTCAGAATAGTCAAAGAAAAAGATATATATTTGAATGCGGTTTGTGGCTTGTTTGAAATCAATATCATGAATGGAACAAAAAAATAAAAAAAGTGTTTACTTTTAAACACAAGCCATGGTTTTGAGTTAAATAAATCTATTTGTCTCCCAAGAGCACAAAGAACCATCTTATCTCTATTTGGCTAATTGACGGCCATGGATTTGAAGTCTCCTAATTACTTCTCAACTCTTATTCTGCAAATTGTGTTTCCTGAAAATAGACTGGAATTGTGTATTCAAATGAAGGTAGTTTCATGGGGCATGCTCCTGGGATTGATTCCTTTGGAATGAAAGGGAAGGAAACTGGATTGGGAAAGAGAAAAGGTGGCCTGTGATGAAAACTTAGCAAAGCCTTCAGCCAGCCCCTTGAGTACAGTGAAGCTTGCACATTGTGGCCAAGGGGCTGGGCCTTCACACTCCCACTATATCCACTCATCATTAAATATGGGCTGCCCCCAACAAGCGAATCTGACTGTAGGCCAGGCAACACTTCCCAGAGCTTTCTGACAGTGGAGGCTGTCAGCTGCTAGCATCTGTAATAGCCAAAGGCAAGTCTTTCAGTCCTGAGGCGGACCTGGGCAGTGCATCATAGCATCAACTATATCTTACTTGTTTTTAAATTTTATATTTTCTTTAAATATGTCCCCCTATATCCCTTTCATTCTTTTTTTTAAAATTAATATTATGTTTTTGTTCTACTTTAAGCTCTGGGATACATGTACAGAAAATGCAGGTTTGTTACATAGGTATACCTGTGCCATGGGGTTTGCTGCACCCATCAACCCATCATCTAACTTTTAAGCCCCACATTCATTATGTATTTGTCCTAATGCTCTCCCTCCCCTTGTCCCCCATCCCTCAACATGTCCCAGTGTGGGATGTTCCCCTCCCTGTGTCCATGTGTTCTCATTGTTCAGCTCCCACTTATGAGTGAGAGCATGTGGTGTTTGGTTTTCTGTTCCCGTGTTAGTTTGCTGAGAATGATGGTTTCCAGCTTCATCCATGTCCCTGCAAAGGACATAAACTCATCTTTTCTTATGGCTGCATAGTATTCCATGGTATATATGTGCCACATTTTCTTAATCCAGTCTATCATTGATGGGCATTTGGGTTGGTTCCAAGTCTTTGCTATTGTGAATAGTGCTGCAATAAACATACGTGTGCATATGTCTTTATAGTAGAATGATTTATATTCTTTTGGGTATATACCCTGTAACGGAATTGCTGGGTCAAATGGTATTTCTGGTCCTAGATCCTTGAGGAATAAACTTACTGTCTTCCACAATGATTGAACTAATTTACACTCCCAACAGTGTAAAAGCATTCCTATTTCTCCACATTCTCTCCAATATCTGTTGTTTCCTGACTTTTTAATGGTTGCTGTTCTAACTGGCATGAGATTGTGTCTCATTGTGGTTTTGATTTGCATTTCTCAAATGACCAGTTATGATGAGCTTTTTTTTTTTTTCATACATTTGTTGGTTGCATAAATGTCTTCTTTTGAGAACTGTCTGTTCATATTCTTCACCCACTTTTTGATGGGGTTTTTTGTTTTTTTCTTCTACATTTGTTTAAATTCCTTGTAGATTCTGGATATTAGCCCTTCGTCAGATGGACAGATTGCCAAAATTTTCTCCTATTCTGAGGTTGCCTGTTCACTCTGATGATAGTTTCTTTTTCTGTGCAGAAGCTCTTCACTTTAATTAGATCCTGTTTTTCAATTTTGACTTTTGTTTTAATTGCTTTTGGCATTTTCATCAGGAAGTCTTTGCCCATGCCTATGTCCTGAATGGTATTGCCTAGGTTTTCTTCTAGGGTTTTCATGGTCTTAGGTTGTACTTTTAAATCTTTAATCCATATTGAGTTAATTTTTGTATAAGGTGTAAGGAAGGGGTCCAGTTTCAGTTTTCTACATATGGCTAGCCAGATTTCCCAGCACCATTTACTAAATAGGGAATCCTCTTCCCATTGTTTATTTTTGTGAGGTTTCTTGAAGATCAGATGTTTGTAGACGTGTGGTGTTATTTCTGAGGCCTCTGTTCTGTTCTATTGGTGTATGTATCTGTTTTGGTACCAGTGCCATGCTGTTTCGGTTACTGTAGCCTTGTGTTATAGCTTGAAGTTGGGTAGCATGATGTCTCCAGCTTTTTCTTTTTGCTTAGGATTGTTGTGGCTATACAGGCTCTTTTTTGGTTCCATATGAAGTTTAAAGTAGTTTTTTTCTAGTTTTGTGAAGAAAATCATTAGTAGCTTGATGGGAGTAGCATTGAATCTACATATTTCTTTGGGCAGTATGGCCATTTTCACAATATTGATTCCTCCTATCCATGAGTATGGAATGTTTTTGCAGTTGTTTGTGTCCTCTGTTATTTACCAATTGCTACAAAGAAAATAAAATACCTAGGAATACAACTTACAAGGGACGTGAAGGACCTCTTAGAGAACTGTATCCCTTTCATTCTTTATATGTACTTTCTGGTCTATATATACTCATGTGAGGCCTTCTAATGACTTTCTCATATAGTGACTTAAACATATATATAGATAGAGAAATGTAGAATACTGTGTGCATAAATATACACATATCAGTTCTCCACGGAGAAACCACTTGCCCTTGAGACAAGAATAGTAACAAATAGTAATTTGAAAATGCAGTTAGCACTAAATTTATGTTTATTAGGGATTATTGTATTTATTTTTCATATATAGGGATCATAAAAATTGTTAAGTGCATTTTGGTTTATTTCTTAAATGTTAAATATTTCTTAAATGTATGTGATGCAACAAAACAGTAAGATATTGGTAATTGTGATTGCTACTCAGCCTTTTGGCTAATATCAAGTGAAGATACTGGTAATTGTTGAAACAGGGTGTTGAATATGTGAAATCACTGTAATATTTTATGTATTTTGCATATGTTTGAAGATAATAAAATGCTTAAAATATTTTGACTAAAAGAAAATACACGTAAAATGACACTGTTGGCAATTTTTTTTACTGTCATGATGTAACAAAAGAGATGACGGCAGAAGACAATTCGGTTCACATTGAATTAAAATTTTTGCAACATGCAAGTGAGAAAAAACTGGTAAAATTTTGAGAGAAATAAGACACTGGAGTATTTATACTGAAGACTGAATGAACAATTAAAATATTCTAAAGTAGATTTTTGAAGAAAGTTAAATATATAGAGACCATGAAAATATTAAAAATTAATGTGCAGTAGTTGCAAAGCAACAAGATACTGTCAAATTAAATTATAGGAATCCTTTCTAATCCACTAAGAGATAAATATTTGAAAATATTCACATGTATCTACAGTCACATAACCAAGTTTCAATTAGCTTGCTTCTTCTACTTTCTCATTTTGGCCCACTGGTCCATGGTTGTTACACACCAGCAGCATTAATTTTGCAAGTAAAATATCTTAAATTTTCTTTTCTACTTTACTTTCCATTTCCAGGCCTGTACCCACACAGACGTATGGCACAACAGTCCCAGTGCTATAGGAACAATGAATACTAAATAGTTGCTATAAATGCAGGCATCATAACATCAAATTTAGCGCCACGTGATTTAAATTGGTTTTCATATTCTTATGCCACTCACCTCTCTATACATGGCTTCTAGTTTTTAATAAATCCATTACTACATTTTATGTTTGCAAAGGGTTATTACAGGTTACGTAACACAGTAGACTGGACTGGAAGGTTAATGACAGATTTGCTTTGCAAAATGTCACACAAATTGATGCAGTCAGACCGGCCATGGTCCAAAGGTAATTCATTTATAGAGGTACTAATACGCTAATCAATTCTAATCCAAAAATATCTGAAAATGACATTTGTCCGGTAATCTTGTGAACATTATGAAGAGTGGAAAAGCCAGCATGGAATGAACAGAGAATTTGTTTAGCAAACACTCTAATCACTGAAGTCAGAATAGTCAAAGAAAAAGATACATATTTGAATGTGGTTTGCCACTTATTTAAATCAATCTCATGAATGGAACAAAAAAAACCCACACTTTATCATGAATTTCTTCTCTTAGATATAGGGTTAGCTCTTCCAAAAGAGGCTGATTATTTGTGAGATGTTTACATTTCCTATGAAGAAGAGAGAGATTCTCCAATAATTTTATTCTCAGCAGTTGGGGAATCTGAGGAAAATCCACCAACAATACATCTTATAGCTTCACTGATATTCAAAATTTGTTTTCACTGGGTTTCTCTGTCTCTGCAAGGAATTAAGAAAACCTTCTGTAATTTCATTAGACATAAAGGGTGGATGTAATTGAATTCATGGTAACTTGCAGATCAAAATGATTTCAGTGATTATGGTTCACGAACCAATCCCTCTTTTTTGTTAGTCAGTATTTCCTCAAGCTAGACATATTTTGTTCGCTGGATCAGGAAAACACAGGTGTCATAGTACCCAGAGTGAGATACATAAAGGTACAAAGGTTGTTCACCAGATATTCTTACATGGGAATGAAAGGAACACTTCCCAAGGAAATGCATGTGGAAGTCATCTGAAGTACCTGCTCTAAAACTGTTCTAGAACACCTGGGGTAGGTAGCACATGCTCCATGAAAAGGTAACCACCAGCCTGAGGGAGTTGGGTAATTTCTAATAGTGGCTCAAGGGGGAAGCTTTGGGGAGAATAAATAATGTCTAGGTTATATTTAGGGGAAGAATTGCTTGTGATGTGCAAAGTGAAACTCCTGATCATAGATTCTTAATACCATAAAAATCAACACCACTCTTTTTATTTGTGATTTCTCGCTGATGCAAAGGCTGGTGACTGCTGTGCTACCCTACCCAGAATTTAAAAGACTGTATTTAAAGAGAGAACTTACTCTAGTGAGATGTTGCTTTTTCCTCTAAGCCTATAATGAGACAAAAACATTATAAAACAGTCATCTAAGGAAAAAAGGGCTTTGTAACATTGTTTGTGCATTATAGACAAAAGTCATCATATATTCTTGAGTCTTATTTCTAAGAATAACTACTGCAGTATGTAGTGCCTGGATTCTTAGTTAGATGCAACAGGAATCAACTGTATGTTATTCACAAAGGAAAAAGTGTGCTGAAATAACCTGAGTATGTCACCTATAGCTAAATGGGCTAGAGAACTGGACATGAAGAAAATCCAGTGGAGAATTATGACAAAAGTTTACTACAGTAGATACAGGATAGATCTGCTACTAACATTGAATGTTAGACACTCTAGCTTCCTCCCCAGTAGAACTGGTCCTGGCCACTACTCATCAGGGAATATAGTTTGCTACAGAGACTACTGATGCAAGTGAGAAATCTTTATTTTCCAGTTTCTTTAAATCACTGAGTACTGTTATTTAATCTATCAATATATCTGATTAGTGAAATCTAGAATCTGTGCAGGCTCCTTAGCTATAAGAAAACCTGGCAAGGCAAACTTCTAATATTTTTTTTTCCTGAAGTGGCAAAATTGCTTACTTCCCTCTCCCCAAGTCTCATAAGTTGGAAATTACCCAAATAAAAGATAAGATGTCAGAAGCTTCAGTGACAAATATAATAAATGTGTTGAAGTCCATCTGTTTGACTATCCAATATTACATAAATGCTTCTACACATACATATATGGAACTCTCATTTGAATAACAAGAAATGTTTTTAACTCAAACATAGAACAACTGAAATTCTCATCCATCTGTTTAGGGATTATCCCAGGTTACAGAATATCTGAGTGACATCAATTCTCATTGCAATATTCTCTAACGCATGGGTTGTATAAAAAAAAAAAACAAAAAAAAAAACAAAAAAAAACTCTACCAAGGCAAATATCTACCTAGATGAAACAGTGAACCAAAAACATGGCAAAAGAGGAAATTGAATGTAAAAATGTATGCACAGTAAAGTAGTTCTTGGGGCAATATACAGAAATATATGAAGAAGGTCAAGATATTTTTCTGCACCTGGCTGAAAGGCAGACTTTAACCACAGTTTTTATTTCTCTGTTTCACTGTTAGGATGGCTATACACTCTGGGCATCTCAGAACAATTATTGCTTACACCTGTCAACCTGGCTGCCTTCTGACACATTTATTTCTGATTTTAAAAATAGTATTGTTATTAAATGTTTTATAACCTGACAAAATAACTTGATAGCAATAAGCTTAAATGTACTTATTTAATGAAACATTCAGAACATTAGTAGGTTATTGAGGTTCCATTGTATCCAACATCTGTTATGGTTTTGACCAGCCAGTGTGAAACACTTTACTAACAGGATGATAAACTTGAAATATCTCCAGTAATAACTTCCCAGATGCAAAGTAACTAACACCAACCTTTCAAGAATAGCATGAAGGGCATAATTGATAAATTATGCTTATAGTTAAAAACAAACAAACAAAAAACAAAACAAAAATGGAAAATGAGACCTTTTTGGTACTTGAGTGGTCTGGGAGGTTTATTTGATATTGCTGCCCCTGTCAGCCACGTGGTGCTCCAGCCTGCTGTATCATGGCTTAGTTACAAGCCACAAGTCTGTCCATAAGCAGGATAAGCAGGACATATGGGAAATCTCCAATGTATGTATCAGCAGAGAAGAGTGCACAGTGTTGCGGAAAAGGTTACAGAAAGGAATGTGAGTGGTCTTTCTACAACGGATTTATTTTTTGTTGCAGAGTAGAAATCTGCAGGTATTTATTTTATCATTATATATACATTTTTATTTTGCAATGAAATAACTTGATAGCAAGATGCTTAATGTCATATTTAAGAAAACATTAAGTACTGATTTTTCTGCTTCTCAGGACATCAAGAATAAACATAGGCCTTACATACAATATTCACCAGTAGGCTATAGTCTTGTCATTTAAGCAAATGACAGCAGGGAGGCATAAATCTGCAGAAAAAGCATCAGCATCTACTTGAAAATCTGTAGTTAAGCATTAAAATCTGTGCCCTCCCCAGCACCTAATATGCTGTTTGTCATACAGCACACATGTGCTGAAACTTCTAAAATATAAGAAATATTCAGTACAAGGAGCTAGAAAATAAGCAAATAAATTCTAAATTTAAAAAATGAAACCATTCTCACAACTAAATATAAAAATGTGTAAATTATAAAATTTAATAATACATGTTATCCAGACTGTTTCTGAATAAGATGAGAAATATAGATTATATTTTGGAAAACCTGTTAAAGAGAGAAAGATAAATAGAATAAGAGAGAGACAGAGAATGAGAAAAAGAGAGCAAGAAAGGAATGGACGAGGAGGAAGGAAGGAAGAAGAACAATGGTACAATGACAGTGTCATTAATGAGAAAGGGGAATTAACTACAGATTAGGAAATTTAAAAAATTATATTTCAACATATTTGAAGTTATATAGTTGAGAATACTTAAAAGTCTAGGAAGAATGAATTATTTTTAAGGGAAGACAATTTATCAAATGCAAACTTACATATTTATATTTGCTTATATCTTACACACTTGATAATCTAACAAATTTAGTTCAAGATTCTATTAAAAGCCTGAATAGTCCAAGAAACAACAAAAGAAGAAGAACAAAATAGAAAAGCAGGAAATAAAATGTATATCCAAAAGATAATTTGAAACAAGTAGTTGCTAAAAATACTTTTACATATTGTATTAGAAGAATAAGTTTTACCTAGAAAGACCGTTTTCTAATTTTCAATTATTTTTGATGCAAAGTTGTTTTAAAATTATATTTTATTTATTTATTTATTTTTCAATTTTTATTTATTTATTTATTTTTTTGAGAGGCAGTCTCACTCTATCCCCCAGGCTAGAGTGCAGTGGTGTGATCTTGACTTACTGCAACCTCTGCCTCCGGGTTCAAGCGATAATCCTGCCACAACCTCGCGAGTAGCTGGGATTACAGGCATGTGCCACCATACCCAGCTAATTTTTTTTTTTTTTTAGTAGAGACGGGGTTTCACCTTTTTGGCCAGGCTGGTCTCGAACTCCTGGCCTCAAGTGATCCGCCTGCCTCAGCCTCCCAAAGAGCAGGGATTACAGGCATGGGCCACCCCTCCCAGCCTGCAAAGTTTTTCTTAAGCGTATATAAACATTAATAAATATTGGTTAATGTGTTGGCTTCATTACATTCAAAAGAAGCATTTACAAATACTTAAATGATATTATGTTTTAACCAGTGTCATCAGATGCTTAAAATAGGAAATCAGTTGTGTTAGTTACAATAAAACAGCCAATTCATGGAATCACAGTATATTTAGAAGTTCTTAAAGCAACAGTACAACCTTTAATATTTTGTAAATTATACTGTAAGTCTAATACAATACTAAAAATTGAATTGAATTGTTCCTGGATTTATAGTACAAAAACAAAATTTAGTGTTTGTAAAGATGAGATCATCTATACTGGATTAAGAATCAAATAATTCAAATAATATACTTAATTATTTGAAATTGATTTTCTACAACCATCAGTCATTCATGGGTATGAATACATATGCTTACATATATGATGAAACTAAACAAATTACAGTATTTTTGTGATAAAATTGATAATACAAAAAAGCCTTTAACATTACAGTATAAACTCTTAGATTAGTTTGAGAATATGAAAGATATTCTACATATAATAATAATAAAAAATATATTATATTATTGAACTTACTTATAGGTAAATTCATTCTTATTTGTCATTATTTTTAAACATTATTTGGAAGTCTATAATGAATTAGAAAATTCAATAGAATACCTCAAACGTTGAGCTTTTGAAACTTTTAGTAAATAAATACCAATTATTGAAAATAAAGATTGCAAACAGGGAGGATAGAAAAATTTCCCCTTATAAAAGCATGGGAGAACTTGGATAAATTACACATAGGGAGCTCAAACTGTATAAAAGATTTATTCTGAAGTCCTATAATTGGCTTTGTAATATATTTTCTTGTGAGAGAGTTTTTTTGAAAGAGCCCTTATTTTTAATAGGACAAATTTATATTCTGTAACAGACTGAAGTGAAATTGTGAAAACCCTATAAGTTTGCAGCATCTAAATTAGGCAATACGTTCATATTTGCTAAAGAAAGTTTATCTGAACAAAGGCAAAAAATAGCAACTATGAAAAATATTTAGGTTGGTATATCCATCCATTTCAATGCAAAAAGAAAGAAAGAATTGAAAATATCTTCTATTTAATAAACTTTGCCCTGCATACACCATATCTCAGCACCTGTAGAGTGAATATTTCTTGGTTAAAAATAATAGGATATGTAAATAATTTGTCCACCATATAATGCAACTTTCCAGAATAAGTCATTGGTTATTTTATAAAAACATTAAAGTAAAAACATTGAAAAAACTTCTTGAAGTAAAACCAGTAACATATTATGAAAAAAATATATTTTTATATATAAATTAAAGCACATAATAGAAATCATGAGAAGGTACCAATATTGCCTTTTTTAATGTTTACATACTAGATGGAAATAAGCATCTAATGTTGTTTTACTGAGGGCGCTTATGTGTGGATATACATGCATGTATTGTTTATAGATAGAATTTTATACCTACGATAATTTTTGAACATTTTTCTATAGGTCCACTATAGAAGGAAAATTTGAACTAACAAATAAATATTCAGAAATGAAATCATTTGAAGTATTTGGGGTGTCTTCAATACTCTTGAAAGTGTTTTAGTGTGAAGCATAAATTGTCTCATTTCCCTTTCCACGAGTCAGTTCATGTTTCTATCACCTGCACTGAGCTCCTCCTTTGGAGGGTGGTTTTACTCCAGTGGTGGAGTAAACAATAACCCTATGGGAGCCAAGCTGTGAGAGGATTTGGAAGAGTATTCACAAGGGTCACACAAATTCATACATTCTGGCTGCTCTTTGGAAAAAAAAGAAAAAAGAAAAAAGAAAAAAAAACCCTCAATCTGTACTTGTGAAATTACTAAGGATTGTTAAAGAAAACGAGGGAGGGCTTCTTAGACTAAGAGAATAGACTACTTCATCTGGCAAGAGTTGCTCACTGCAGATGCTGGGTTCTATGATCTGTGCATCTTTTTGTTATTTTTAGACACACATATTCCATTATTCTCTATTTCCCGAATCAATAGCCTAGATTTTACAAGAGATTTGAGAAAGCTGTGAATTCAGCTGATGTTAAAATCTGACATTCTAAAAGATGGGTTTGGTTTTCAGCCCATCTAAGCCTAAGGAGAGTGAAAATTACATGAGCACATTTATGGAGTGCTTTGTTTTCAACTTGGAGCACAGCTCCAAGCTACTTATAATATTAGGAGCAAATATCTCACACCAGGGAACTTGAATTTCTTAACCTCTTTGTCTTTCTCAAGATTCCCTGAAAAACAGATCCTGAAGCAAAGCTTATGTGTTGAAACTTTATTAGGGAGCATAATCCTAGGAAGAAAACAGTGCAGGAAAGTAAGGGGGGAAAATATGGCTGGGAGTGTTACTGTGCCCACTGAAGATTGATAGCAAGCATAGCAAGCATAACTGCTTGCTCTGAGTGGGATGAGTCTTAATAGGGGCATCTGAATGACTGTATTTCAGAACAATCAATCTGAAGGGAATAAAGAAGAAGAATTCACCCTTGGGTTCCCTCCAGCCCCACACGGAGTGTTCTCGCCTCACCACAAGTCCAGATCACCTCATTTAGCCTATCCAGAGTAACTGCAATCCAGAAGAGCTGGGCCAGAGGCATGCAGGCTTGTCACCAGTCAGTGCCATCTGCAGGGATCTGTGATATGTGGCTGTAGGGATAGTAGAAATTAATAACTTGGTTCTATTGTCTCAGGTATGAGGCAACCTTGGCTACAATTGCTTTGTTTGGAAAGCAAAGCAAAGGAACAGATGCGTAGTGCAAAAACTGAGGTTGATATACTTTTCATAGGTTTTCATGGTAGTAGCCACTTAGCCTCTCAAAGTATTGTCCTCCTTGACCATTGCATTTTATGTGGCCACAGGTGATACTTTGATAAATGGTACTATCACTAATTTTTGAGATTAATGATTTCTTTTAACCCCAGCAAGTCAGATAACCAACCCAAACTTCTTCCCAGTTCCCCAAGTCATTGTTGCTTGCAATCACTCTGGTAAAGAAACAAAGTTTCTGAAATTTTCAAAAATCTAATTTTAAAGAATTACGTAATCTTGATGTAGTATCATCTTACATTTCACTAGTAGATATTGTTAAAATAATTTCAGGTGCCTTACAAAATATGACTTTCAGAATGAGTTCATTGAAAATGCTTATTGTGGCTTGTATTTATTTATTTATTTGCACTAAATATACACATCGGAATAAGAAGAAATGTATGGCCAAACAGAAAAGGGTTTTTGAAAAAGGTTGCATTACAGATATGTATTTTATTGCCTAATTCAAATACTTTTTAGCTCAATTTAAAATAAACCATGTGGATTTGAAAGTAAATGACAATTCTTCCTTATTAGTCTTCTCTTTCATGGCATTTTTTGTGCTTTGAATTTACTGCCTATTCATATTCTTTGATGAGAAATGCAGACTACAGCAATGTGTCTAATGTGTTGACTAAAAATAACCCTTAACTATATTCTAGACAGCTTTAAAGGCTAGACTGTATTATCTTTTGAAAGATCAGAACAAAGACCCTTTCAGTTCATGAAGAATGGATGAAAAATTGCTCTAATTAGTTTATTTTAATCTCTAGAGAGGAATATAAGTTGTCTACACATTATAAATGGCTAATTTTTAGTGATTAGTTTTTATTTCTAGGCATTATACCCAACCACCTGGCTTGCCCTGGTCAAATTTACTCTTTTCATCTTTCTCTTGAATTAGATCATACAAAAAATGAATTACTGTGATTTAAATAAAAATGACACAGAACCCATAATGTGTCATAAAACCTTTATCTCTTAGTTATTTTTAAGAGAACAACTTTCTCTTCAGTTACTCAATACAGAGTATCAAATTCTTCACAATTTCTTACCTCCCTTATGTAAATATTCACCACGTGTTTCTATTCAGTCTGGTAAATATCTCTCTCCTTTGCTCCTCCATCAACCCTAATTCAGTTTCTTGTTGCTTTTTCCTTGAATTAAAGCAATGCTTTTAACTGTCATCCAACTTCCTTCTGGCCTCTGGCCTTCATTGTTACTACCAACAAGACTTTTCTAAAATGCAAATCTTAACACATGCTTGTTTGCAAAAACCAACCAATTACTCTCAAAATAAAGTACGAATAATTATATTAACATACTTTACCAGTGTGATGGTTAATTTGATGTATCAGCTAGTCCAGGCCATGGTTCCCAGATATGTAATCAAATATTTGTCTTGGTATTTCTCTGAAGGTTTTCGGATGGGATAAACATTTAAACTTGTGGGCTTTGAGTAAAGCAGATTGCCCTTCATGATGTGGCAAGGCCTCATCCAATCAGCTAAAGATCTGTATTAAATAGAACATAAGACTGACTTCTCCTGAACAAGGGAATTCTGCAGCAGACTGCCTTTTGACTTGAACTGTAACATTGGCTCTTCTCTGGGTCTCTAGCCTGCTGGCACACCCTGCATATTTTGGATTTTCCAGTCTTCATAATCACGAGTCATTTTCTTAAAATAAATCTCTTATCTATACATACGTTTTTCTACTGGTACTGCTTCTCTGGACAATCCCAAGTAATACAACTGGGTACTTGTATCCTTCCCTACCTCCAGCCTTCACTCCATGTACAACATTCCTTCCGACCACATGACATTGAAGTTCCATATATAAAAACCAGCATCTTCTTGAAGACACAGTCTCTTCACATGTTAGCTGTTCGGATATCTTTTAGTTATTGTTTGGTCCAGTAATTAAACATCAAAAAATGTTCCTTTCCAAAGCTTTTTAGTTGTTTTTCTTACACTGTTGAGATTTCTGTTGTTTTTTCTTTCAAAACCAATAGAAATTAGAATATAATACATTAAGAAAAAAAGCAAGAGGAAATAAAAGTTGAGTTGAAATACTCCTCAGGGGAAAAAGAAAGCACCAATTTGTGCAAGTTAATTAGGTTCAAAGGTGATTTCTAATTCCTAATTGTCAACAACTTCCCTCACTTAGCAGGAGTTCCACTTATACACCAAATGTTTACGGAGCATTTACTGTATTTGGATAATGTATTGGCACTGAAAATCTTTTTTTTTTTTTTTTAATTTCAACTTTTATTTCAGATACAGGTGGCACATGTGCTGGTTTCTTTTATTTATTTATTTATTCTATTTTTTATTTTACAGGATACATATGCAGAATGTGCAGGCTTGTTACATAGGTATAGGTGTGCCATGGTGGTTTGCTGCACCTATTGACCCATCCTCTAAGTTCCCTCCCTTTAGTCCCCAACCCCAAAAAGGCCCTGGTGTGTGTTGTTTCCCCCCATGTGTCCATGTATTCTCATTGTTCAACTCCCACTTATGAGTGAGAACATACAGTGTTGGTTTTCTGCTGCTTGCTAGTTTGCTGAGGATGATGGGTTCCAGCTTCATCTATGTCCTTGCAAAGGACATGATCTCATTCCTTTTTATGGCTGCATAGTGTTCCATGGCATATATGTATCACATTTTCCTTATCCAGTCTATCACTGATGGGCATTTGGGTTAGTTCCATATCTTTGCTATTGTAAATAGTGCTGCAACAAACATACATGTGCATGTAACTTTATAGTAGAATAATTTATATTCCTTTGAGTATATACTCTGTAATGGGATTCCTGGGTCAAATGATACTGCTGGCTCTAGATCCTTGGGGAATAGCCACACTGTCTTCCACATGGTAGAAATAATTTACGTTCCCATCAACAGTGTAAAAGCGTTCCTATTTCTCCACAGCCTCACCAGCATCTGTTGTTTCTTGACTTTTTAATAATCACCATTCTGACTGGCATGAGGTGGTATCTCACTGTGGTTTTGATTTGGATTTCTCTAATGATTAGTGATGTTGAGCTTTTTTTCATATATTTCTGTTGGCCATGTAAATGTCTTATTTTGAGAAGTGTCTGTTTATATGTTTTGCCCACTTTTTGATGGGGTTGGTTTTTTCTTGTAAATTTGTTTCTTGTAGATTTTGGATATTAGAGCAAAGCTGGAGGCACCATACTACCTGACTTTAAAGTATACTACAAGTCTACAGTAACCAAAACAGCATGGTACTGGTACCAAAATAGATGTATAGACCAACGGAACAGAAGAGAGACCTCAGAAATAGCACCACACATTTACAACCATCTGATCTTCAACAAACCTAACAAAAACAAACAATGGGGAAAGGATTTCCTATTCAATAAATGGTGCTGGGAAAACTGGCTAGTCATGTGCAGAAAACTGAAACTGGACCCCTTCCTTACACCTTATACAAAAATTAACTCAAGATGGATTAAAGACTTAAATGTAAAACCCCAAACCATAAAAACCCTAGAAGAAAACCTAGGCAATACCATTTAGGGCATAGGCATGTGCCAAGACTTCCTGATGAAAATGCTAAAGGCAATGGCAACAAAATTCAAGTCAAAATTGACAAATGGGATCCAATTAAACTACAGAGCTTCTACACAGCAAAATAAACTATCATCAGAGTGAATAGGCAACCTACAGAATGGGAGAAAAATTTTGCAATCTACCTATCTGACAGGTTTCTTACAAGAGCATATTATGTGATGCTGAGGTTTAAGGTAAAAATCCCATCACCCAGCTAGTAAGCACAGTACCCAATAGTAGTTTTCAACCCATGTCGCTCTCCCTTTCCTCTCTAGTAGTCTTCAGTGTCTATTGTCCCCATGTTTATGGGGTGCTAGATGGTATCTCACTGTTGCTTTGATTTGCATTTCTCTGATGATTAGTGATGACCACTTTTTCACATGTTTGTTGGCGATCTGTATGTCTTATTCGGAGAAATTTCTGTTCAAAAGTCCTTTGCTCATTCTTAAGGGGGTTATTTTTTGCTTATTGCTTTTTAAAGTTTTTAGAGATTCTGGGTATTAGACTTTTGTTGAATATACAGTTGGTGCATATGTTCTCCCATTCTGTAGGTCGTCTGTTTGTTCTGTTTATAGTTTCTTTTGCTGTGAAGAAGTTCTTTAGTTTAATAGGCCCCACTTGTCAACTTTTGTTGTCGTGGCAATTGCTTTTGGGTACTTAGCCAAAAATTATTAGCCAAAGTTGATGTTGAGAAGGGTATTTACTAGGATTTCTTCTAAGATTTTCATAGTATAAGGTCTTAAATTTAAATCTTTAACTCATCTCAAGTTAATTTTTGTGTATGGTGAAAGGTAGAGGTCTAGTTTCATTTTCTGAATATTGCTAGCCAGTTATTCCAGCACCATTTATTAAATACAGAGTCCATTCCCCATTGCTTTTATTTGTCATTCATATTGAGGATTATATGGCTGTGGGTGTGTATCTTTATATCTGAGTTTTCTGTTTTGTTCTACTGGTTTATTTGTTTATTTTTGTACCAGTACCATGCTGCTTTGGTTACTGCAGCATAATAACATAGTTTGAAATCAGGTAATGTGATCCCTCTGGCTTTGTTTTTAAAGATTTCTTTGGCTATTTGGGTTCCTTTTTGGTTCTATATGGATTTTGGTAGTTTTGCCTAATTCTGTGAAAAAGGATTGTGGTAGTTTGATAGGAATAGCATTGAATCTGTACATTGTTTTGAGCAGAATGGCCATTTTTACAATATTGATGTTTCCAATCCACGAGCATGGAATGTTTTGGCATTTATTTGCATTGTCTCTGATTTCTTTCAGCAGTGTTTTGTATAGTCCTCCCAGTAGAGGTCTTTCACCTCCTTGTTTAGCTGTATTCCTAGGTATTTCATTTTCTTTGTGGCTAGTGCAAATGGGTTCATACTGTTGATTTGACTTTGAGCCTGGACATTATTGGTGGCTAGAAATGCTGTGGATTTTTGTACACTGATTTTGTATCCTGAAACTTTGCTAAAGTCGTTTGTCAGTTTTAGGAGTCTTTTGGTGGAGTCCTCAGTGTTTTGAGATATATATCATCAGCAAAGAAAGTTTGATTTCTTCTTTTCATATTCAGATGCCTTTTATTTTTTATCTTGCTTGGTTTCTCTGACTAGGACGTTTAGTACTATGTTAAATAGTAGTGAGAATGGTCATTCTTGTCTTGTTCCAGTTCTTAGGGGTAATGATTCCAGCCTTTGCTTGTTCAGTATAATGTTGACTGTGGATTTGTTATAACGGCTCTTATTATTTTGAGATATGTTCCTTTGATGTTTAATGTGTTGAGAGTTTTTATTATAAAGGGGTGCTGGATTTTATCAAAGGCTTTTTCTTTGTCTATTGAAACAATTCCATGTTTTTTGCTTTTAGTCCTGTTTATGTGGTTAATCACATGTATTGATTTGTGTGTGTTGAGCCAACCTTGAATTTCAGGAATAGCATCTACTTGATCATGGTGAGTTAACTTTTTGATGTGCTTCTGGCTATAGTTTGCTACTATTTTGTTAAGGATTTTCATATCTATGTTCATCATGGATATTGCCCTGAAGTTTTCTTTTTTCATTGCACCTCTGCAGATTTTAGTATCAGGCTGACACTGGCTTCATAAAATGCATTAAGGAGGAGCCTCTCCTTGATTTTTTGGGGATAGTTTCAGTAGGATTAGTATGGGTTCTTTTTGATACCTCTGGTAGAATTTGGCTGTGAATCCATTTCATTCAGGGTTTCTTTTGGTTGGCAGGTATTATGTTACTTATTCATTTTCAGAACTTGATATTGGTCTATTTAGGCTTTCAATCACCTTCTGATACAATCACGAGAGACTGTGTGTTTCCTGGAATTTGGCCATGTTTTCTAGATTTTCTAATTCATGTGCATAGAGTTGTTCATAGTGGTCTCTGAGGACCTTTTGCATATCTGTTGAATCAGTTGTAACGTTATCTTTGTCATTTCTGATTGTACTCATTTGGATCTTCTTTTTCTGTTAATCTAGCGAGTAGTCCATCTATCTTATTTGGTCTTTTGAAAAACCAACTCGGTTTCATTGGTCCTTTATATGGATTTTTGCATCTCAATTTCATTTGATTCTTCTTTCGTTTAAGTTATTCCTTTTCTTTTGCTTGCTTTGTGGTTGTCTATTCTTTTTTTTTTTTTTTCCTCTAGTTTCTTGAGATGCAGGTTAGATTGTTACTCTGAGATCTTTCTAACTTCTTGATGATGGCATTTAGTCTTTTAAACTTTCCTCCTCACATTGCTTTAGCTGCATCCCAGCGATTTTGGTAAGTTGTCTTGTGTTTGTTAGTATTTTCATTAATTTCATAAAGTTTTTTTTTTAATTTCTGCTTTAATTTTTATGTACACTCAGAAGTTGTTCAGTAACAAGTTGTTTAATTTCCATATGTAGTTTTGAAAGATCTTTTTAATATTGATTTCTGTTTTTATTGCACTGTGGTCCAAGAGTTTGTTTGGTATGATTACAAATTTTGAATTTATTGACACTTGCTTTATGACTGGGCATGTGGTCAATCTTAGAATTTGTTCCATATGCAAATGAAAAGAATTTATACTCTGTAGTTGTTGGGTGGAATGTTCTGTAGATGTGTATTAGAAAGTGCCAAGTTTAAGTCCAGAGCTTCTTTATTACTTTTCTGCCTCAATGATACGTCTAATGCCATAAGTGGGGTGTTGAAGTTTCTCACTATTATTGTTGGCTGTCTAAGCCTTTTAATACATCAAAAGATCGCTTTATGTATCTGAGTGTATCTGAGTGCTCCAGCATTTGGTGTGTATAGATTTAGGATAGTTAAGTTCTCTTGTTAATTATACACTTTATCACTTTGTAATACCCTTCTTTTTCCTTTAAAGTGTTACTCATTTTTAGTCTGTTTACCTTATATAAAAATAGCAACTCTTGCTTTTTTCTGATTTTCATTTGCATAATAGATCTTTTTTCATCCCTCTATTTTGAGCCTGTGAGTTTCAATACCTGTGAGATAGGTCTCTTGAAGACAGCAGATGGTGAGGTCTTGTCTTTCTATTCAGCTTGTTATTCTGTCTTTGAAGGGGGGCATTTAGCCCATTTGCCTTCAGGATTTGTATTGATATGTGAGATTTTGATTCTGTCATATTGTTAACTGGTGGTTATGTAGGCCTGATCATGTAGTTGCTTTGTTTGTGTGCTATGTGCTTAAGTATGCTCTTGTGATAGCAGGTGTCCTTCTTTCAATTCTATATTTAAGGCTTAAAAACTTCTTGTAAGGATAGTCTAGTTGAAATAAATTCCCTCAGAATTTGTTTGTATTAAAATAATTTTATTTATCCTTCACTTCTGAAGTTTAGTTTGGCAGGATATGACATTCTTAATTGGAATTTCTTTTCTTCAAGGACAACTGAAAATAGGCCTCCTATCTCTTCTGGCTTATAAGGTTTCTGCTGAGAGGCCTTCCACTAGCCTAATGGAGCTCCCTCTGTAAGTCACCTGGTCCTTCTTTCCATCTGTCTTACTTTTTTTTTTCCACTGTCCTTGGTGAATCTGATGACTACATGCCTTTGATATAGTAATCTTGTATAGCATGTAGTTGTGGTTCTCTGTATTTCTTGAATTTGCATGACATTCTCTCTAGAGAAATTAGAAAAGTTTTACAGACTATTTCCTCAAATATATTTTCCAAATTGCTTATTCTCTTTACTTCTCTGTCAATAATGTCAATGAGTCATAGACTTTTCTCTTTACATAATTTCATATTTTTCAGAGGTTTTGTTCATTTTAAAAAATTCTTTTTTCTTTATTTTGTCAGAATGAGTGGATTCAAGGAACTAGTCTTCAAGCTCTTGAGATTCTTTCCTCAGCTTGTCTTTTCTGCCATTAAAACTTCTGACTGAATTATAAAATGACTCTAGTGAATTTTTCAGCTCTATAAGCTCAGTTTGCTTCATTCTTGAAATGGCTGTTTCAGCTCTTGAATCATTTTACTGAATTTCTTGATTTCTTTGGATTTGGTTTCAACTTTCTCCTGAATCTCCATGAAATTTTTTTCCATCCAGATTCTGTATTCTGTCTGCCATTTTAGACTGGTTAAGGACCATTGATGCTGTTCTGGTCGACTTGGATTAAGGGGACACTTTGCCCTTTTAAACTGCTTAAGTTCTTGTGCTAATTCTTTCTCATCTTGGAGGGTTATTCTTCCTTTAATTGTGGTGTAATTTAATTAGAGTCAGTTGGCTTTGTTTATGGATGTTTCCAGAGGGCTAAAGCTCTGTATGTGGTATTTATAGGCTGAATTCTAACTCTTGATTTCACAGGAGAGTATATTAGCAAAACACTTTTGTTGTTGTGGTTTGGGCTACTATCCAGCAGATAGCTTTCTAGAGTAACTGCCAGAAGATAAGTTCTTACTCAACCATGTGGCTCCTTTGTATTTCCTAGGTTTGCAGCTGTGCTCCGCAGTGAGGTTGGGGAGAGAGGTTACACTCTCACCAGGTCTGCTCCTGGCCATTGGGGAAGTCCCCTCAGATCACTGGCACTGTGCTTGGGAATTTATTTTGCTCCAGAAGAAAATATTCTGGGGTTTCCTTGCGCACAGGCTGGGGAAGGAAGATAGGCCACACCATTTCTGGACAGGCTCTCTTCTCCAGGAGCCATTCAGGGCTGGGAACTAGCCTTAGCATTTGGTTACCCTGCACAGTGTTCCCAGCTTCCTCCCTCTTCAGACTCTGTGTCTGTGTCATAATTCCATTTACTCTTGGTGTTTTCTCTCTGAAGAGCCATCCAAATTATGCTGGTTTACATTTTGGTTTCTCTTGGTAGGAGCAGCATTTCCTGGCTGCATCTAGTTGGCCATCTTGCCCCTCTAGCACTGGGAATTTGATTGTGAGCTAGATTTAGTCCCTCACAACAAGCTGCATGGAGTCTAGAGGGGAAAATAAACTGAATGCCAAGAGTTATGATAAAGCATGAGTTCAAGCAGAGGGGTTTCATTATTGTGTCTAAGGCAGGATTCCTAATTATTTTTGCATGGGTTTTGGATAAGAATCTACCAAGGAAACAACTCCAAGCTGTGATGACGTCAGGATCAGTCAGCCTTTTCATTGTAAGTGATCAACAATATCAAGATGAGGACACAAAGCTAGAGCATGGAATACTGAAATACTTATTTTCTAGCAACTTAAGGGACACTCCACATCATGCATCATATTTATGTATCATTATTAAAGGGATATTTTATTACTATTTGAAGCAATAATATTTTCACATATATTAAGTCAGTACTCCTTGAATGAGCTTATTGAATGTACCTTATTCTTCCCCACTACTTTCCCTTATAGTGGAGGAGACAGTTAAGGATGGATGAATAAGAAGTGTTTGGAAAAACATAATCCCACTTTTTATTCCTGGATACCGCACAGTCTTCTGTTATCAAGTTTATCAAAAGTTTTGAAACACAGTTCTAGATTTCTCTCATTCAACAATAGACTTAATTATCTTAATTTTATTCAAAGTTTGAGAGTTAATTTAGAAACATAATGAATTATTAATGAGTTTGTATCTATCAAAAAGCACTCAAACACATAAACTTGAGTTTCTTAGTATAATACTTATCTTTTAATATCGAACAAGATAAATTTACTGTCTATAAAAAGTTCATTGGTTAATAAAATGTTATTTTGTATTACTCATTTAAATCTTGGTTTAGACAATTAAATATCAAACCCTACAAATTTATTGGGAACACTGACTAATTAATGACCAACACAAAACTGTCAGTGTAAATAGTACTTGTCTTTCATCTCCTCACCTAGATGATTAGTTATTGTTAACTGGTGACAAAATCAGGAACACATACATTAGTATGCATGGTGTCATAACCAATGCAATATATACATTCTACTTCCTCTCTCTCTTTCCACTCCTGGTATTTCCTCATATGGACTGCCTCATATCCAACCTAGGAAACATGAGACAAAAAAAATCAACCTCAACTGATAAGAAAAATTTCAAATAGGATCATTATTTATCTTTTTTTTTTTTTTTTGAGATGGAGTCTCGCTCTGTCCCCCAGGCTGGAGTGCAGTGGCCGGATCTCAGCTCACTGCAAACTCTGCCTCCCGGGTTTACCCCATTCTCTTGCCTCAGCCTCCCAAGTAGCTGGGACTACAGGCGCCCGCCACCTTGCCCGGCTAGTTTTTTTGTATTTTTTAGTAGAGACGGGGTTTCACCGGGTTAGCCAGGATGGTCTCGATCTCCTGACTTCGTGATCCGCCCATCTCGGCCTCCCAAAGTGCTGGGATTACAGGCTTGAGCCACCGCGCCCGGCCAGGATCATTATTTATCTTCTATAGAAAGATCTAAAATGAATGTGAAGAAGAATATTTGATTTTATTAGAACATTACATTTTGTCATCATTTGCTCTAATTTCAATATGGTAATATGAAGCCCCTGGATTTTCATTCTGAAGTAAACTGGAGATCACTATTTCAGTACCATTTTAGCACAAATATTTCACTTTTTCCTTGATATTAAAAAATAATGAAATGTATTTTCTTGCAATTGTTTTCTTAAGAGTGTTTCATGGGTAGCTAATTTTCCAAAGAAAAATAAAGCCTAGTGTGATCAGCACATTCCAATATTCAGGCAATTTTTGGCATGATATTTATCTTATTATATTATTTTATATAACTGGATAACAGTATGATAATTGAGCATTTTTTCAGATATATCAAGGAGTAATTAAATGATAAAAGAGATTTGATACAGCTATAGATGAATATTTTAAGGTCTAGATTTCAAACCTTCTAATTTTAAAATTTAGACTTTGTATAGCATTTTGATAGTATTGTTTGCTTGATATCAAATGTTTAGAGCTTGTGGATTGTTCTTTTAATTTCAATATGCAGAATACTCAATCATTATTCTTACAATATATTGATTCAAATTTTCAATTTTTAAAATAAAATTACATTGGGTAAATTCAAGTGTCATTGAAGTAAACTACACTACAGTGAAGAGTAGAAGGGGACAGAAAAAAACATGTCTTCTTCTAGCATAGAACATTTATAATAAAAAGTAAATATTTTATGGGTCAGGAACCAGCACTTCTACTTTTATTTAAAATCATTGTATCTAGTAAATATGCATTTATTATTTGATTTTATTTAAAACAGAGTGACACCTAGGTGACCATCAGTAGTACCTGAGTCAAAATTTTAAAATTGACATGAAATTAATCATAATATAAAAGGTTGCTGTTGTAAATTATAGTGAGACTAAAAATAAGAATAAATTTTTGAAGTGTGTTGATAGAGATATATAAAATGAAAGTTGCTCTAAAACGTAGTGTCCCTCTTTGAGTCAGCTGTTGTCACAAAAATACTGCATGATAACAATATAATAACAACCATAATAACAACCACGAGATCTCAGTGGAGTGTACTAACAAGCATTTATTTAGCTCATAAGTCTACAGAATGACTGGCAGAGAGACTGACCTAGACAGAGTTCTCCTGAGTATGGTTCTGTTCTGGTTGTCTTTCATCTATTTCTTGGGACAGCAGGCTAGCCCAGGCGTGTTCTCATTGTGTTGGCAAAGACAAAAAAAAGTTCAAGTGTAAAACTCACAACGTATTTCAGTAATATATTATATAATATCTGCTAAAATACCATTGGTTGAAATAAATTATATGGCTGAGCCCAGCTTTAAAGGGCAGAAAGAATGTACCTCCCAATCTGATCTTAAAGCAAGTTCGTGATCAAGCTCAGCTACAAAGAAGTCAAAACCTATATTCCTTCACTTGAAAGTGGAGAGTGGTGAGTATTTCTGACAAAATAATTTACCCAATAACTATATTAGTAAGACTATGTGTTATAATCTATAATTGGCTATAGTATAATGAAAGTAATTTTATAATTTGCACAAATGGCTACAAAAAGGTTTCACTTAAAAGTACTTTTGTAAAACCATTTAAAAGGTATCATTTAAGTAAAGAAGATAATAAAATTAATCTCAAAATATATATTCAGTGGGACTTGGGTAGGAGGTCTTTAACTCTATTTTGTTTATTAGTAGAAGAATTGCTACTGAAAACATACAAGTTTTGTAACAACTTCTATGTGTCAAAGTGGATATATTGAGTAAAAAAGGAACCAATCTTTGCATGGCAGGATATCATCCCCTGGGGTAGAAAAGAATCCTGGATGATTCTTATCCTGAAAGAGAGGGGGCCTTTCTTTGGCTAGTCGTAATGCAGTATTACTTTTTAAAATCTATGACAAATAGGTTTTAGAAAGTTTCAGTGGGAAAGCTTAAATGTTTCTTTTCATAAATGATCATTTATGTATGTTATAAAAATAAAGGAAAGGAACACAAGATTTTTCTTTAATCCTTTACATCTTGTACTGTGTTATGAGAATATGTGCATGTTTCATAATATTTCTGACAAAGATGAATTTTCACCCTTAATTCCTCTCAATTATAAAGTAAAATATTTAATGAACATATTTTTTGAAGATATCTTGTGTGTAAACAACACATGTAAGACACCCAAAATGAGAAGCACATTATGCACTAGGAACTTGCCCACAGATGAATATCTTCTTGTTTGTCCTTAAAAGTGAGGTGGAAGGAGACAACAGGAAAAATTTTGCATCAGAGGACAGAAATCATAATGAAGAAAATGTATTTACTATTCATTAAGTACAAGTGGATCATCATAAAGGTCTTCATCCTTGTCATCTTTGCATTATGTAGGCTGATGAGGAGGAGGAAAAGGAGGGGTAGGTCTTGCCATCTCAGGGTGGCAGAGGCAGAAGAAAATCGATACATACATAGATTCACACAGTTGAAATCTGTGTTGTTCAAGGGTCTACTGTACATCTGGTGATTGCTAAGACAGTAGGAATAGCAAGACAGTTATGTGAGCAGAATAGTATTATATTAATGAGGGGATGTGAATAGGCATTTTTAATGTATTTATTGCATGTGGACAAAAGTTTGATGTGCCTATGGAATCCAAGAGGAAGTCTCTTGTAGCTAGCTGAAAGTGCAGGTCTGAGCCTATGAGAAATCTATAAAGGCGCTAAAGAGCTGGAAGCCAGAAGGACATTAATGATAGCTGGAGCCATAGCTAGTGATATGATGATTCATAGAGACTGTGTAGAAGTAAAGAAAATGATAAGGTCAAGAATAGAATCTGGGTTGTCATAATGGTGTTATGTGCCTGTAGTGCCAGCTACTAGGGAGGCTGAAGAAGAAGGATTACTTGAGCCCAGATGTTCAGGACCAACCTGGGCAACATAGCAAGACCTCGTCTCTTAAAAAAACTAACTAAATAATTAATTTTATTAAAGGTAAAATAAAAAGAATAGAAACTGGGTAGGGTGCCTGCACTTAAGAATTCTCTCTGCCAAAGATAATGACACAGAAACAAATGAAAATATCCACAGATTTTAGTAGTAATAGAAATAACTAAGATTCATATGTTTATTTTATATACACATAAGATTAACAGATCTAAAAAAATGTGCATTGTATCTTGAAGCATCAAGTAATTTTTTCAATTAATAGTAATAAACCTATAAATACTCATGCTTATTTCAATCAGTGACTCCTATAAACCCATATTTCAAAAGAATTTTCTGAAGTGTTAGTAAACTTCTAAATGGCTTCAATTTCATGGCTTGTTAACTTTTAGAGACATCAATATTTTTGAATAAGTAAAATGTTAGAATGATTAATTACATGGTTTAGCTAAAATTCAAATAAAATATGTACGCTTTCTCTCACAAACTCAAATTTGTTTCAAAAGAATTGTGAATTTTGAAGGAAAAGCACTGAAGAGTCAGAGTTTTATGATAATGAACAAAAACTAAGATTCAAAAAATACATAAGAAATAATTTTATTTAAAAATTTCCCTGTATTTGTATGAATGATAACATAAAATTATATAAAATAAAATGTTTTCCATAAATAGTGTCACAAAATTGTCTTTTATTATGCCATTTTTCACAAATATTTATACCTTGTAATAAACTCTAGTTAGGTGTTTCAAAGAAAAAGTATTTCTAATTTCTTTTGTCTGTACTACTCCTAAAAAGAAATCAATATGGCGTCAGTATTCAGAAACCAAAATTCAAATTTTCTGTAAGTTCTGTCTACCTTCAATGCACTGTTCAAATAATGATGACTTTTTTCTCCTTGCTATTTCTGTATTCATTATTGTTAATATAAATGATGAATGTGGTACAACCATAATTGAATTACCCCAGTTTATCACCCCATTTGTCTTAAAAACTATTTCCCTTATATGTTTCAGTTTACAAGGTGTTTGGTCATTTATTTAAAAAATTATCTAGCATTTATCTGTGGAAAATAAATACCCAATGGCCTAAGTTGATATAAAATTAATCTATAGCTATGCTCTGATTTATTGGTTATTGTTTTTATTTCTGTGAAGAAATAAGTTTAAAAGTACATCAGTTTTATATATTCAATATATAATTCAGAATAATTAATACTAGAAAAAAGTAATAATATGTCTTGGACTCAAATATTCTTAAATAAAATTATGTGAAATACACTGTTATGTAAACCATAATTGCTCTTTTATCAGTTTAAAAATATTCTAAGAAATAAATAAGTAAAAAATGCCCTAACTACAAGAACTTTGTCATTTCTCCAAAAAGATAGAAAGCTTTTACCTTAATTCTATATCCTGAGGGACTTGAAATGCCTTAATGATTAAGAATATGACTGATAATCCAAACATTTCTTTTTATAAAAAACAATAACTATTGTCACATACTGCTTATAGACTTGAAAGGTTAAAAATGTTCAAAGTTTGTTTCCCCTTAAGATATATGGATGTAACCACTTCTTCCTAGCTGTCCAAAATCATTGATATCTGGGTTATGAACATAGAATGTCGGGATATAGATTATCATTTTAAACTACTCTTTCTTTTTCTTTTAGAGGTTTTTATTCAATCCAGAAATGGAATTTATCTCGGGCTGCTTTCCATTTGTTTCACAATATTATCTGAGTGACAATTATTTCATATAATTGCATCATACCTTATAATTCTTTTTGGCCAGGTGTGGTGGCTAACGCCTGTAATCCCAGTACTTGGGGAGGTCAAGGTTGGCGGCTCATGAGGTCAGGAGATTGAGATCATCCTGGTCAACATGGTGAAACACCATCTCTACTAAAAGACAAAAAAATTAGCTGAGCATGGTGGACGCATCTGTAGTCCCAGCTCCTCAGGAGGCTGAGACAGGGGAATCGCTTGAGGTTGCCATGAGCTGAGATCACGCCACTGCACTCCAGCCTTCCAGCCTGGTGACAGAGCAAAACTCCATCTAAAAAAAAAAAAAAAAAAAAAAAGTTCATTTTACATGACAGTAATGCATACATTGCATTTGATAACTAATTGAAGTCAGTGCCATTTTAATAGTATGATATATTAAACTATTCATACTCTCCAGGAGAAATGTTTGATATGATATCATGAAAGACAAATCTGCTTCATTGTCTTTCTTACAATTGTCATCAAAAATGTTAACTAAAAGTGATTGCACTATCCATTTCAAAGACAAATTTTATTACCTCATGAAATTAAAATAAAAAATTCATTGGGATTGTGCCTTATGAAAATGAAATTGAAGTATTTTTCCCTATTTCTACTTCTAAGACCAACTAAAAATCCTGGCTATTATATGTCAAAGAAACAGAATCCTGTAAAAGATTTTAAAAAAAAAACAGAAAAAGTAAAAAAATACAAATAATGACCCAGAAGTAAGATCTCTGGATTCAGGTATATCTCATAATTGGTATGGGTAAACTGGACTGGTAACCCACCCAGCATGGCCAAGGAGTTCAGAACAAAAACAGAGAGCTTCAAGAAAAATTGATCTGTTTAGTCAAAAGGCCAAGAAAGTGACATCCTAGCAAGTCAGAACATTTTCATACAATAATCACTCTACCTACCCACTCACCACAATGTTTGAGGGAGGAAATTAGTCCCTATTCCCAATGCACCAGTGAATACCTAGTGGGTAACTAAACCTTACACACTTACCAGGCTGAAATGAGGTACCCCAACCTGTACTTTGGGGATGGTGACATAACAGGCTGAATAGGAAGTCACAACTTAGCAGTGTCAGAAGAGCCTATGTGGTAAGCCTGGACTTCTACCCCTTCCTGGCAGTAAAAGGCAGTGATATGGTTTGCCAAATCACTGAGATAATAGGGAAAATTGACATTTTAATCTCAGTGATTAACATTCACTCAATGCCAAAATTTCATCTTCCATTGTAATCCCCATAATAGCCAGGTGTCAAGGGTGGGACCAGGTGGAGGTAATTGGATCATGGGGGTGGTTTCCCCTGGTGCTGTATTTGTGATAATGAGTCATTCTTATGAGATCTGATGGTTTTATAAGCATCTGACATTCCCCCTGCAAGCACTCACTCTGTTCTGCTTCCCTGTGAAAAAGATGCCTGTTTCTCCTTTGCCTTCTGCCTTGATTGTAAGATTCCTAAGGCTTCCCCAGCAATGTGGAACTGTGAGTCATTTTTCTTTCCTTTATAAAGTACCTAGTCTTAGGGATTTCTTTACAGCAGTGTGAAAACAGACTAATACAGTAAATTGGCACCACATGCTTTATAGTGGCACCAGAGAGTGGGATGCCACTCTAAAGATACCCAAAAATGTGGAAGTGACTTTGGAACTGGGTAACAGGCAGGGGTTGGAACAGTTTGGAGGGCTCAGAAGAAGACAGGAAAATGTAGAAAAGTTTGAAACTTCCTACATGTTTGTTGAATTGTTTTGGATAAAATGCTGTGTGAACAATGTAGCCCAAGCTGAAATTGTCTCAGATGGAGATGAAGAACTTATTGAGAACTGGAGCAAAGGTCACTCTTGCTATGCTTTAGCAAAGAGACTTATGGCATTTTGCCCCTGCCCTCAAGATCTGTGGAACTTTGAACTTGAGAGAAATGATTTAGGGAATCTGGGAGAAGAAATTTCTAAGCAGCAAAGCCTTCAAGAAATGACCTGAGTGCTCTCAAAAGCATTCAGTTCCATGAATTCTCAAAGAGATGGTTTGGAATTGGAACTTAGGTTTAAAAGAGAAGCAGAGCATAAAAGTTTGGAAAATTTGCAGGCTGATAATGCAATAGAAAAGAAAAATCCATTTTCTGGGGATAAATTCAAGCCAGCTGAATACATTTGCGTAAATAAGGAGGCAAATGTTAATCACTGAGATAATAGGAAAAATGTCTCCAGGGCATGACAGAGACCTTTGTAGCAGCACCTCCCATTACAGGCTTGAAAGTCCAGGAGAAAAAATTGGTTTTGTGGACTAAACCCAGGTCCTCGCTGCTTTGTGTAATCTTGGAACTTGGTGCTCTGCATCCCAGCCATGGCTAAAAGGGGTCAGCTTACAGTTCAGGCAGTTGTTTCAGAGGGTGCAAACCCCAAGCCTTGAAAGCTCACACAAGCTATTGAGCCTGTGGGTGCATAGAAGTCAAGAACTAAGGTTTGGGAACATATGCCTACATTTCAGAGAATGTATGGAAATGCCTAGATGTCCAGGAAGAAGTTTACTGAGGGTTGGGGCCCTCAGGGAGAACCTCTGCTAGGGCAGAGAGGAAGGGAAATGTGGGATTGGAGCCCCAGCACAGAGTCCCCACTGGGGCACTGCCTAGTGGAGCTGTGAGAAGAGGGCCACTGTCCTCCAGAGCACAGGATGGTACATCCACCAACAGCTTGCATCGTGCACTTGGAAAAGCCACAGACACTCAATGCCAGTCCACAAAAGCAGCTGGGAGGGGGGCCATACTCTGCAAAGCCACAGGGGCAGAGCTGCCCAAGACCATAGGAACACACCTATTGCATCAGTGTGACCTGGATTTGAGACACTGGAGATCATTTTGGAACTTTAGTGTTTAATGGTTGCCCTACTGGATTTTGGACTTCCATGAGGACTGCACCTCCTTTGTTTTGGCCAGTATTTCCCATTTGGAACAGGCATATTTACCCAATGCCTGCATCCCCATTGTATCTAGAAAGTAACTAACTTGCTTTTGATTTTACAGGCTCATAAGTGGAAGGGACTTGCCTTGTCTCAGATGAAACTTTGGACTTGGATTTTTGGGTTAATGCTGGAATGAGTTAAGACATTGTTAGACTGGAAGGCATGATTGTGTTTTGAAATGTGAGGACATGAGATTTTGGAGGGTTCGGGGTGGATTGATATGGTTTGGCAGTGTATTCACCCAAAATCTCATCTTGATTTGTAATTTCCATAATCCCCACATGTCAAGGGTGAGACAAGGTGGTGGCAATTGGATCATGGGAATGGTTTCCTCCATGCTTTTTTCATGATAGTGAGTCTCAGGAGATCTGAAGATTTTTTGAGTGTCTGGCATTTCTCCTGTTTACACTCCCTTCGTCCTGCTACACTGTGAAGAAGGTTCCTACTTCTTCTTTGCCTTCCACCATAATTGTAAGTTTCCTGAGGCATCATCAGCCATGTGTAACTGTGAGTCAATTAAAACTCTTTCTTTTATAAATTACTCAATCTTGGTTATTCCTTCATAGCAGTGTGAGAACAGACTAATATAGGCAGCATACACTGTTCCTGTGCCAAAGTGGTATCAGAGAAAGCCAGCTAAAATAGTATATTTAGATAAAGTCCACAGTACTTAAAATTTCCAGATTTTATTCAAAAAGTCATTAATCATACCAGAACCAGGAATATCTTAAGTGAGAAAAAAACCAAAATGACAAAGGTATTTTGACAAAAAGAGTCTAATTCTGTAAAATATTTAAAGAGATTTATTCTGAGCCAAATAGGAGTGACCATGGCCCATGACACAGACCTTAGGAGGTCCTGATAACATATGCCCAAGGTGGTCAGGGCACAGCTTGATTTTATAAATTTTAGGGAGGCTTGAGACATTGATCAAATACATTTAAGAAATACATTAGTTTGTTCCATAAAGGCAAGACAAGTCAAAGAGGGGGCTTCCAGACTGCAGATAAATTTAAATATTTTCTGGTTGACAGTCAGCTGAGTTTGGCCATAGACCTGTGGTCATAGAAAGGAAATGTTCAGGTTAAGATAAAGGATTGTGGAGACGAAGGTTTTTTTGAAGTCTTATAGTGCTTCCCTTAGTGACAATAGATGACAAATGTTTCCTACTCAGATTCTTAGAAGTTACTAGGCTTTTATTTAATCTCTTTAAGATTAGGAGGGCCTGGAAGAAAAATATCTAGCTATGTTATAAAGGAAAGAGGTTTAATGGACTCACAGTTTCACATTACTGGAGAGGCCTCATGATCATGGTGGAAGGTGAAGGAGGAGCAAAGTCACATCTTACATGGCAGCAGGCAAGAGAGCATTGTAGGGAAACTGTCCTTTATAAAACCATCAGATCTCCTAAGACTTATTCACTATCATTAGATAAGCATGAGAAAAACTCACCCCCATGATTCAGATTCAATTATTTCCTACCAGGTCCCTTCCATGAAAAGGGGGGATTATGGGAGCTACAATTAAAGATGAGATTTGGGTGGGGACACAGCAAAATCATATCAAAGACCAATTATATACATAATTGAAACAAATGAAAACATACAAAGTCTCAGCAAAGAAATAGAAGATATAATAGGCTGGGTATGGTGGCTTATGCCTGTAATCCCACCACTTTGAGAGGCCAAGGCAGGAGGATCACACATGGTCAGGAGTTTGAGACCAGCCTGGCCAACAGGGTAAAACGCTGTCACTACTGAAAATACAAAAATTATCCAGGTGTGGTTGTGGGCACCTGTAATCCAAGCTACTTGGGAAGCTGAGGCAGGAGAATCACTTGAACCGGGGAGGCAGAGGTTGTAGTGAGCCAAGATCTCACCATTGCATTCCAGCCTGGGTGACAGAGCAAGACTCCATCTCAAAATTAAATAAATAAATAAACATAAGAAATAGAAAATATAATAGAAGAAACAATACATATGAAGCCAAAACTGAGTCAACTACAAAGTAAAATAGACAAATTCACAACTGCAGGTGGAGATTTCAATACCCCTTTCTCAACATTTGAGTAAAGTGAGACAAAAAATTAGGAAGGCTCTAGAAAAACTCAATAGTATCATTAAGAAACAAGATCTGATAGATATTTATCAAACCTTCAACACAAAACAACAAAATGCATATTCTTTCCAAATGCCTGTAAACATATACCAACATAGATCATATTCTGAGCAACTAAACCATTCTATGCTCAAACAAAAAGATCCAACAAAATTGTTAATTAAATTTAAAAGAAAAACCATGTGAAAGAATTAGAGAGTGTTATTGAGTAAAATTATAGAGTGTTACATGACCACTGGAATCAAAATAGAAACCAATCATAGAAAGAAAACAGGAAAATATCTTACCCTTGGAAATTAAATATATATATATATATATGCTTCTAAATAATCCATGGGTCAGAGAGAAATGCCTTAAGGGAAATTTTTTAAAAATTGAACTGAATTTAAAAATAAAAGTACAACATAGGAAATTTACATGATGCCACTAAAGCAGTACTAAGATGGACATGTATAGCACTAAATATTATGTTAGAAATGTCATCAGCCCATGTCAGGAGTGCTTTTAGGGATACCTAGCCAGCTTCCTGGAAACAAAATCTTCACTATTAGCTTTTTTATAAGTTTACTTTGTTGTTATGCTTTCTCTTTTTCACAGTATGAAATTGCTTTCTTTTCTTACATTTCCATTCACATTATTTAAAATTTTTTTTGTTGTTAACTGAAACTTTAAAAAACTTATCTGGTACAAATTCAAATATAAACATTTTGTGGATGGATATTTAGGATAGTAAAAACAGAGCCTGGTGGTGAACAGAAATCCCTCCAGGCCAGCGTAATGCAGGATGGCTGGCATACCTACACCCGCCTGTGACTATGTTGATGGCCTCTACTGATCCATGGCACTGTTTGGGTACTAAGTGACTACACACTAAACATGCACCCAACTGGGAGGTCTGCCCTGATTAATGTCCTTCACACAAAAGGTGCAGATGGCATGACACTTCTTGCCTTAATTAATTTATTAGGGATGCCATATGGGAAAAACAGCTTTCCTTTCAACTGGAATTACTTGGGGAAATGAAAGGACAACCCATTGCCATGGGACTACATCAAGTTACCAAACTAGCTGAAGATGAAAGAAATCAATGAATTGCTTGGACAGAAGCAGTGTGCACTGGCATCTTTCCGTTACTCCTATTTTTGAAAACCAGATAGAATGCAATTTGTCAGGTCATGCAACATTTTATGTGTGGAACTGTTTGTTAGAGTTGACATCAAGTAAAATATTCAAGACTGAGTTAATAAGACTGTTCGGCTGACCATTAGGATGCCATTGTTCAAAACTTTGTGTAATAACAATGTGTTGGAATGATACTGGAGCAAAAGCATGGATACACAAATAAGTTTTAAATCTGTGCATTTATTAATGTTTTGCTCTAAATGTTACATTCGTGCAATGGGAGACATATACAATCTGTGCAATTGCTTAGGGAGCAAATAATCAACATTTCTTATATAGGTATAGGTAACTGTGGGTATTAGATTTTTCCTCAAACCTGTGTTTTTCAATCTCAAGTAATTATACAAGAAAGATGCTCAATGAGTATTTGAAGAATTAAATAATCTTCCAATTAGTTTCAAAATTTGGTGGCAAATTTTCATTCCCATTTCATAGTTCGCTAAAAGATCATGGGGCTCCTTTTGATGTACTCTACAAGATATCATCTGACTACTGCTCTAAGAGAGTTAGCAGTTTAATTTGCATGTTAATATTCATAGCAACAAGTCCTTTACACTATTTTTGTTTTATAATGAATTAAAACATCAGAAAATCTATGCCATTTCCTGAATAAGGTATACAGGCACAAAGATATATATTTGCTGGAAAGCGTTTGTATTTATTTTTCTTTTTTCTTATACAAACTTATGAGGTACAAGAGCATTATATTTAGAGGTGCAGAATACACAGTAAATATCTTAATATTTAAAATTGCATTATCTAACTTTACACTAATATTAAAATGCTAAAATCTGTTGTTTGGGTATTTTTTTAGGAAGATAAATCTATGAGGATGTCTATGCAAAGCCAACAAATCATATTTCACTGCATAACTGAACATATGGAGATTAGGAACCTCATAAATTGAATTTTAAATGAACTGACCTTATTGGATCCTTGACAAAGGGGAAAAAGAATGTACCAACAAGAATGGAAATACATTAATGCACTAGATTTATCACATAAGTATCAAATAAAATATACTCTCTGTTAGATAAAAAGTATGATTATATATAGTAATTCATATTCTACTAGTTAGTTTACCATTGACCTCTTCCCTCTCATACTTCCCATTATAAAAATAGTGTGCAGTTATTCAAGAGGTGTTGTTCAGTGTCAGGCATTGTGTTAGGTACTGGATATAGTATGCTGAAGGAAAAAGACAAAGGTGCTGCTCTAAAGGCACTTGCTGTAAAATGGAACTGCCAGCAAATAAAAAATTAAAATCAGGTGCAACCAGCAGAGTGCTAGCCAATATATAGAAACTATGGGAGCAAAGGAATAACATTTAACTTCTGCTGCCGAAGAGAAACTGTATTTAGGCAGAGACTTGATGGAAGCGTAATCACATGAAGAAAAGGCAGTGTTCAATGTAGAAAAAACAGCATAAACAAAAGCCTGAAGGTAAAATAGAGCTGTGGATACTTCTGGAACTGCAAGTAGATTTACATGATAGGGAAAGCCCCAGGGTAAGGATGATAAGATGAGTCAGAAATAATCTGCAGGTGGATGAGACGATAAAAGGCTATTTGAACCATATATAGTTGTAGAGTGTGTGTGTGTGTGTGTGTGTGTGTGTGTGTGTGTGAGAGAGAGAGAGAGAGAGAGAGAGAGAGATTTACTTTAGAGCTGCACTCATTGCATTTAGTATTTTGCCTAGTGGGGATATTCACTATTACTTATTAAAAGACGGATTAAAACTGAATAATGTTGGCAACACATTAGGCAAATACTGTAAAATTGGACCACTTTGGCTAACCATGTGTGAAATGGGGCACAAACATTCATAATACAAAGTTCCAGATTTTCTAAAGGTTTTACAATAAATAATCAAAGAGGCACTTGGGGTGCCCATTTGCAAATATTAAGAACAAAATAGTTTTATAAGCAAACATGGACAATGAAGAATGAATTCCAAAGCTAGAAATCAGAATTTTCACCATTTGCTAGTCCGTAACTACTGGTCAGTTCTGGAACTGTTGAGTCTGCAACTGACCTTGGCAAATATTTAAGCTTTCTTCACCTGACTCCATTTCTAATGTTGAGAAGCAGATAATTGGAGGCGTAAAGTTATCATGCGCAGGAAGACTTGTAAATATCTTCTGCTATTTCAAGGAACACTAGGTAAGACCTTATAGTGATTTTAAATTGTTTCCTTTATAAATAAGAATGAAGGTAAAAGGGTTGTCTGAGGGTCACAGAGTTGGTAATTTCATTGCATGAACTTTTTTCTGCATCTAAAGAATCTCTTAGAAAAGTATTGGAAAGAAAGAATTTGAAGAGAATATTGTTCATTTTTTTCCCATAACAAATTAATCTCCATTAGATGGTGAAGTCAGTTAGGAAGTTATTCAATAGTCCAGGCAAGACGTGATGCATGAGGGTGGTGACAGTGAGGATTTAGACAGACATAATTAACAGGCAGAATCAATCAAGTGTAGCAGCCAAATGGATTTAAGGATAAGAAAAAAGAAAGACTTCAGGTTGACACTGGGATATTAACTCTGGTAACTGGTGATGCCTTGATTGGAGTTAGAGAACATAAGAGATAGATGAATGAATTTTGCAGGAAAGTTACTTCATTTATTCAATCCAGTACAGCTGGCTTTTAGGTGTCTGCAGAATAGATCACTGAATATGTCCAATAGGGAGCTGGGAAGCTGACTATAGAGAAGTAAGATGGAGGGGAGAAAGTGAAGGAAATAATTGTAAATTTTTTTCAACTAGTTTGAAGATACAACTGGGCAAACAATAATATGGCCATGGCCATATTATTCAAGGTAGGTTATACTTGTAAGTATATGAGAACCATACACATATTTCAATATAAATAGAAAGAAAACAGTATGAAGTGGGCAATTCAGGAAAAGTAATCAAATTGTATTATGAGGTCTTTGCAAAGGTAAAAGGCAATGCTGTCCAGGAGGCACCTGTGGAACTTGGCTTGTGATAGAAGGAGAGAATTTTTCTCATTGTTACCAGGAAAAAAGAGCAGTATCAGGAGGGTGTACATTAGATCCAGTTTAGATCTGCATAAAAAAACAAGGCATTTTTATTTGATGGCAGTAATTTTCTCTGTGACTAGAAGGTAAGACTGAAGGTGTGCTGGTAGGATGGCGTCTTCCGAGAGCCATACCAAGTAGACTAGGAGAAGGACTTGTTGGGCAATTTTAAGAACCCATAATTAATGAGATTTGAGTGTCCAACAAATTGTGTTTGATTTTCTTCATCAGAAGGCTATAGCCCACATAAAGATTTTTTGAACAAAAGGAATGTAATTCACCAATAAGGTTTTGATTTAACCTCAGAATTCTCTGTGATTTCCCCCCATGAATTACTATTGTGAATTTTGTTTTAAAGTAATAGGAATTATCACATATGAAGTTGACTTTAATATTATTCTGGTAAAATCTAATTTCTAGGATTACCTTCATATCACATATGTGATGGTTAATTTTACATGTCAGCTTGGCTGGATCATGGTGTGTAGATATGTGATCAGATATTATTCTGAATATTTTGCAAGGATGTTTTTGATGAGATTAGCATTTAAGTTGGCAGACCTTGACTAAAGAAGATTGCCCTCCATAATGCGTGTGGGGCCTCATCCAATCCGTTGAAGGTCTGCATAGAAAACAAGGCTAACGCCCCTTGAGCAAGAAGCAGGTCGGTCAGGAGACAGCTTTCACGTGTGAATGGTAAAATGGGCTCTTCCCAGAGTCTCCAGTCTGTTAGCCTATCCTGCAGATTTTAGACTCGCCAACCTCCACAACTGCTTGAGCCATTTCCTTAAGACATGTTTCTACATATATACACATCCCATTGATTCTGTTTCTCCGGAGAACTCCATGTAACATAAAATATTTACAATTTGCTTACACATCTGTTTCATTTTTGGATTTATTTTGCTTTCTTCACTTTGCTAAGTTTTCTTTTGTATGTGGAAGAATATAAATTTCCTTGAGAGGCTGAGGTGGAAGAATTGTTTGAACCCAGGAGTTTGAGGTTACGTTGAGTTATGATCGTGCTACTGCACTCCAGCCTGGGCAAGAGAGCCAGAGCCTGTCTCAAACAAAAGTGAATTTCCATTTAGAAACATGGTATTAATTAGTGAAAGAAATGTTAATTGTCTATCATTCTCCTTAATATTATCCTTAAGCAGACGACCTCCACCAAATTGCTGTAACGTTTTTAAAGTGTTGCTTTCATTCAAGAAGGAAAATCTTTCCAGATTGCTCTCTGTTTTTTATTTATGGTATTTAAAAATGCTCAGTTTTATAATTTATTTCAAATTGTATTTGACAAAATTTGGCTCCTACTTTTAAAGACCAAATTGGTCAACAGTTTTGATTTTACAGTATTCTTTGAATGAATTACTAAAATATTTAGTATATGCCAAAGACATCTGGCAAAGAAGCTGTATAAAAACAAATGTTCAGTGTTGGAAATCAATGTTATAAAACTTGGCCATTCACTGGGCATGTATAAGCACAAGCACATTTTCATATATTTTGTTTCAATAATTTTATGAAAGTAATTCCTCCAGTAACAACTAATAATGAGCAATGGTACAGCGACCAATGAATTATTGATAAGCAAAATAATTTATGAGAATGCATTTCCTAGTTTGTCTACTTAGTTTTGCGTTGAAAATTCTCAATCTTACAGAAGCATAAAAAATTTAGTAGAAAAACTAAGTAATTTATTTCAGTCACAAAATTTCTCAAAATTAATTTAAAAAATAAATGTGTCTGAGTTAATTTTCATCAGCATTAAACCTGAGAAACAACATTGCGTGTTTAATTTATGATTTGATTTTTTATATAGCATCATGTTTTTAGACCAAATAATCTGTTAATTATTGTAAATTATATAGCACTTTGAATATTGCTGTCTTTTGTGTAAAATCATTTGCAAGCTATTTTTTTGAAGTATTCAACTTTTTTCCATTAGATACCTACCAAAAACTTACAGCCATTTTTATATGGCCTCTTAATTTTTCCCAGTATTCATTATTTAATAAGCTGCTTCTTTTCACTTAGAATCTATTCATTAATTTATGATTCATAAGTTTGAATGCAGAAATATTGTTCCACTTATCTTTTTTCTTGGTTTCTAATGATTGAAAATTTGTCTGTATTCATAGTAGTCATAGTCTTACAACAACTTAAGGCCTACGTTATTATTACCTTAATTTAAAGATACAACTTTATTGTTTAAATCATAAAACATTCTTACAAATGCATGTGGGGTATATTTTCCCCAGTTTTTCTCAAGAAGAAGATAATACTTTGTTAGCAACATTGGTATACCAATATTGACATCCACTAACTTTCCAAGAGAACTTGAACCTCTACTTAGAAAAGATTATTTCCAAACAATTTGATAATATTTCTCTAATTCTTTCTTCTACTTCTGCCTTCTTCACGAGGACATTAGCATTATCGTTCCCTCAGCTATTAAAAAAAAGTAAAATTTTAAATTAATAATCAAAAGAAATATGCCATTTGTGGGGAAAACTATTTCTATTCTTGTCACATAACACTTCACAAAACACAATGGTTTCAAATGTAATGCTATACAGTTACACCATTTAAACAACAATGGCCACCTGGTATCTCTTGCATGTAGCTCAGTCACTTGCATCTAATAAGAACCAAATGGCATGGTGGCACGCGTCTGTAGTCCCAGCTACTCCGGAGGCCGAGGCAGGAGAATTGCTTGAACCCGGGAGGTAGAGGTTGCAGTGAGGAGAGATGGCACCACTGCACTCCAGCCTGGGCAACAGAGCAAGGTTCCGTCCCAAAATAAACCAAAAAACAAAAAACAAACAAAAAAAAGAATACTTTTCACACAAGCTAAGTTTATACAATTTTAGAGAAAATACGTGTAAACAACTTTTCTTTTTTTCCACAGAGGTAGTCAATCATATACAAAGTGCATTAAAGATATTCATTATTATATTAGAGAGTAAAAATGTAAAACATTGAAATCCATTTTAAGGAAATATCAAGGGCTTTTATCTACAAAAAACTTGTATTATTTTATTTGAAATACATTAAAATTAGTAGGACTTTTTCTTAGCTTTTATTTACTTAAAAGTTAGTGGGCACTTTTAAATGCAAACCACAATTTAAAACCAGCATCTAAAACAGATGAGGAGTTTGGGGAAAGTATATTAATGTATCCTTCATCCCGATGAAAAGTATGTTTCCACAATTTATTTTACCTATTCTTTTCTTTTGTTAGTAGGCTCAAACATGTCAATAGAGATAATTAAAGTTTATATCACAGTAATAGCACTGTTACAGAGTCTTTGTATAGGAGAGTCAAAAGAGACACTTTGATGAGGATATGAAAAGGTTGAAAATGCTCTAAATAGCTTTGTTTACAAAGGAACAAACTAAATGAAAAGGAGACATTAGCTTGTGAAGAACATGGTTGGAACAATTTGAAGTACATTATTTATTTAAGAGAAAAGAATAGTCTTTTAAAATTTATTTTTAATCCAGATTACGAGTCTTAAAAAAGAAAACAAAATAACTTTATCTGCTAAATAGTTGAAAATTTCCTGTAATATTATTTTTGGCATTCTAGGCATTTTTTCCACTTTCGACTGTATCACAACTTATTTTACTTTACAATGATCAATTCCAATGGCATGCTATGTAAGGACGATTATTTTTCCTTCTTAAAAAAGTCTTTTCTCTTACCTTGCTTTTCTCACCATGCATTCCTTATTTGCTCCCCTTAGCAGCAAAACTTCTTGTAAAATATGCATTCTCTCTAGTAAAATATGCATTATTTTGTTCTCTCTTGCATCTGCTCAACTTGCTCTCACCTCTACCAGTACATGGTAACGGCTACACTTTCATTTTACTAAATTAGCTCTTCCTTTTCCTTCTCAGTTCCACATCAATATACACTCAGCAACACTCACTCCATCCTGCTTGAATGAATTTCCTTCACTTGGCTTGCAAGACTTTAGCATGCTCTCTCAGCTTCCCTGCTGCTTTGCTGTTGCTCCTTTAGCTGTCTCTTACTGGTTCAACCCCTTCCTCCAATCTCTAAACATTCAGTAGTTAGAGGTAGGGCTAGCATTTAGGTTAGGGTTAGGATTCAGGCTTTGTGCTTTCTCTCGTCTAGGTAGCCTCATACACTTAATGATTCCATCCAGTCTTACAATTTTACATACAATCTCTGCCAGCAATTCCCAAATATATACATCCAGTATATCTCTCTTCTGAATTTCAGCCCCATGTGTGCCAGTTCAATATCCATGCTTTGATGATTAGCAGGCGTCTCAAAGTGAACCAATTAACCCATGAGAAAAACTAAAACCATGATATTCTTCCATTCCCCTAAATCTGCTTTTCCCCGTGGTGATTTCATTAGTCAAGGCAGAAGCTCAGTCTTCTTTTCCTGCCATATGCCACATCACATTCTCCAGGAATTAAACCTTGGCTCTTCCTTCAGAATACATTCCAAACTGGACCAATTCTTACTCTATTCAGGTAGCATTTCTTAACTGGGAGACTGCAATAACCTTCAAAAACGTCTTCATTTGTTTCCCTTAACCTCTTCCAGTCTATTCTTAACAATATGGAAAAATGAGCCTTAAAAAATAAAGATAAATAAGATCAACTGACTTGAAACCATAGTGTCAAGATGAAATTCCAAGACAACAGAATAGATATGAGCTCACCCAGATCCTGTGACTTTGAGATGATGTCTGGATAAGATCTCCACACACTGAAAGCCATAACCATTTGTTGGATTCTGTAGTCAGGTGCCGAAAGTCTTAGCATCAGCTTATATTATTCAAAAAGCAGAAACATAAAAATTAGAGCATTAATTTATATTAGATGCAAAGGTAAACAATGCAAATTAAGCTTTCTTCATTATAAGTTTATTATTTTTGTTTTAATTGGTCACTTGAAAAATTGACCTGATTGAGCTAAAAGCATGTCTTTGGCCAGTTTCTCATTAAGTTTAAGTCTGTATGACATTCTGATCTTCCTTTTTCTTGACAAAGTTAGAATTCAAAGAAAATACTAGAAATTCTGCTTTCTGATTCATCCGTGAAAAAATGTGTCTCAATTATTGTGCCAAACATCAGCACGTAAACTCAAACAAATCTTTGACACATAGAATGTAACCTACCTTAAGACATCAGTATTGTGTTAAGAAATGAATCCAGTTATAAGAAAGTATTATATCATTATTATAGTGCTAACTAAACTTTAATAGACAAAAGTTAATATAAATTTAAAAACAAGATTCAATGTCTTGTTGACATTACATGAGAGAAGCAGTAAGCTTTAGAGTGAGGATAAGTTTGTAGACAGAAGATCTGGAATTGTATACTAGTTTTCTAACTCTAGGAGAAATAAAATATAATATGACATAGCTTTTGTTATCTGTTTTACATAACTTAGGATTGGGAGGAGCAATTTACCATTAATTTTGGAAAATAATACAGTTATAGCAGTTTATTATATAAGTGAATATTGTATCTAAGCTTTTTTTAATGTTTGTTTTAGGCTTAGGGTACATGTGCAATTTTGGAATATAGGTAGATTTATATTATGAGGGTTTATTGTACAGATTATTTAGTTGCCTAGGTACTAAGCCTAATACTCAATAGTAATTTTTATGATCCTTTCCCTCTTCCCACCCTACACCCTCAAGTAGGCCCCAGTCAGTTTTTCCCTTCTTTGTGTTTATGTGTTCTCATCATTTAGTTCCCACTTATAAGTGATAACATGCAGAGTTTGATTTTCTGTTCTTGTGTTGGTTTGCTAAGGATAATGGCCTCCAGCTTTATCCTTGTTACTATAAAGGACATGATCTCAGTCTTTTTTATGTCTGCATAGTATTCCATGGGTGTATATGTACACCATTTTCTTTATGCAATCTGCCATTGATGGATATTTCATTTGATTCCATGTCTTTGCTATTTTAAGTAGTGCTGCAATGAACATATGTGCATATGTCTTCATAACAGAACAATTTATATTCCTGTGGGTGTATACCCAGTAATGAGATTCCTGGGTCAAATGGTAATTCTGTTTTTAGCTCTTTGAGGAATCATCAAACTGCTTCTCACAGTGGCTGAACTAATATACACTCCCACCAACAGTGTATGAAAATTCCCTGTCTCCACAACCTGTCCCACATCTGCTTTTTTTAAAAAAAACTTTTTAATAATAGCCATTCTGACTGGTATGAAATAGTATTTCACTGTAGTTTTGATTTGCATTTCTCTAATGATCAGTAATGTTGAACTGTTTTTCATGTGATTGTTGGCCACATGTATGTCTTTTTTTGAAAAATTGTCTGCTCATGTCTTTCCACACTTTTAATGTTTTTTTTTTTTTTTTTGTAAATTTGTGTAAGTTCCTTATAGATGCTGAATATTAGACCTATGTCAGATGCATGGCTTGCAAATATTTTCTCCCATTCTGTAGGTTGTCTCTTTACTCTGTTAATAGTTTATTTTACCGTGTAGAGGCTCTTTAGTTTAATTAGATCCTATTTGTCAATTTTTGCTTTTGTTGCAATTGCTTTTGGAGTCTTCATCATAAAATCTTTGTTCCTATGTCCAAAATGATATAGCCTAGGTAGTCTTCCAGGGTTTTTATAGTTTTGAGTTTTACATTTACACCTTTAATCAATTTTTAGCTGATTTATGCATATGGTGTAAGAAAGGAGTACAGTTTCAGTTCTTTGCGTATGATTAGCCAGTTTTACCAGCACCATTTATTGAATAGAAAGTCTTTTCCCCATTGCCTGTTTTTGTCAGCTTTATCAAAGCTGATTGTTACAGGTGTGCAGCCTTATTTCTGGCCTCTCTATTCTGTTCCATTGGTCTATATGTTTGTTTTAGTTCCAGTACTCACATGGCTTGGCTATGCCCTGCCCAAAATCTCATCTTGAATTGTCATCTCCATAATCCCCAGGTGTCAAGGGTGGGACCAGTTGGAGGTAATTGGATCATGGGGGTGGTTTCCCCCATGCTCTTCTGGTGATAGTGAGGGAGTCTCATGAAATCTGATGGTTTTTTAAGTGTCTGGCATTTCCCCTGCTTGCACTCTGTCCGGCTGCACTGTGAAGAAAGTGCCTGATTCTCCTTTGCCTTCCTCCATAATTGTAAGTTTCCTAAGGCCTCCCAAGCAATGTGAAACTGTGAGTCAATTGAAACTCTTTTCTTTACAAGTTACCCAGTCTTGGGTATTTTCTTCATAGCAGTGTGAGAATGGACTAATACAAGTAGCATGCTGTTTTGGCTACTGTTGCCTGTAGCATACTTTGAAGTCAGGTACTATGATGCATCCAGCTTTGTTCTTTTTACTTAGAATTGCCTTAGCTATTTGGGCTCTTTTATGGTTGCATATCAATTTTAAAATATTTTTTCTAGTACTGTGAAGAATGTCATTGGTAGTTTGATAGGAATAGCGCTGAATCTGCAAATTGCTTTGAGCAGAATGGTTTAATGATACTGATTTTTCCTATCCATGAGCGTGGAACATTTTGCCATTTTTGGTGTATCTCTGATTTCTTTGAGCAGTGTTTGTAATTCTCATTGTAGAGATGTTTCACCTCCCTGGTTAGCTATATTCCTAGGTATATTATTCTTTATGTGGAAATTGTGAATGGGATTGCATTCCTGATTTCATTCTTGGCTTGGCTGTTGTTGGTATATAGGAATGCTAGTGTCTTTTTTATTTATTTATTTATTTTTTTGACAGAGTTTTGCTCTGTCACCCAGGCTGGAGTGCAGTGGCATGATCTTGGCTCACTGTGACCTCTGCCTCCTAGGTTCAAGTGACTTTCCTGCCTCAGCCTCCCGAGTAGCTAGGATTACAGGCATGTGCTGCTACAACCACACCCAGATATACATATATATTAGTATTTTTACTAGAGATGGAGTTTCACCATGTTGGCCAGGCTAATCTCGAACTCCTGGCCTCAAGTGATCCACCCACCTCGGCCTCCCAAATTGCTGGGATTACAGGCATAAGACACAGTGCCCAGCCTAATGCTAGTGATTTGTGTACTTTGATTTTGTATCCTGAGACTGCTGAAGTTATTTATCAGCTGAAGGGGCTTTGGGGTTGAGACTATGTGGTTTTCTAGATATAGAATCATGTCATCTGCAAGTAGGGTTAGTTTGACTTGATCTTTTCTTATTTGGTTGTTCCTTATTTCTTACTCTTGCCTGACAGTTCTGGCCATGAATTCCAATACCATGTTGAATATGAGTTGTGAGAGACAGTACCCTTGTCTTTCGTCAGTTGTTAAGGGGAATGCTTCCAGCTTTTGGTCATTCAGTGTGATGTTGGCTGTGGATCTGTCATAGATGACTCTTAATATTTTGAGTTATGTTCCTTCAATACCTAGTTTATTGAGAGTTTTTAATATCAATGAATATTGAATTTTATCAAAAGCCTTTTCTGCATCTATTGAGATACTCGTATGATTGTCTTTAGTTTTATTTATGTGATGAATCACATTTATTGATTTTCATATGCTGAACCAAGCTTGCCTCCTGGGGATGAAGCCTGCTTGATTATGGTGGACTAGCTTTTTAATGTGCTGCTGGATTTGGTTTACAAGTATTTTGTTGAGGATTTTTGCATGGATGCTCATCAAGGATGTTGGCCTGAAGTTTTCTTTTTTTCCTTTGTCTCTGCCGGATTTCAATATTACGATGATGCTGGCCTCATAGAATGAGTTGAGGAGGGTTCCTCCTCCTCAGTATTTTAGAATAGTTTCAATAGAAATGGCATCAACTCTTCTTAGTACATCTGGAAGAATTTGGCTGTGAATCTATCTGGTCTTGGACTTTTTTTTTTTTTTTTTTTTTTTTGATGGTGGGCTGTTTATTACTGGTTCAATGTCAGAGTTCATGATTGTTCTGTTCAGAGAATCAAGTGCTTTGTTGTTCAGCCTTGGGATAGTGTGTGTCCAGGAATTTATTTTTTTATCTATCTTCTAGGTTTTCTAGTTTGTTTTCATAGAGGTATTCCTCTGTGGTCAGTGGTAACATCCCCTTTGCCATTTCTAATTATATTTATTTGGATCTTCTCTCATTTCATCTTTATTAGTCTAGCTAGTGGCCTATTTTAATTTTTTCAAAAAAAATCAATTCCTGGATTCATGGAGCTTTGGAATGGTTTTTGTGTCTTAATCTTTTAGTTTAGCTCTTTTTTTTTCTTGTCTTCTTCTAGCTTTGGGATTGGTTTGCTCTTGATTCTCTACTTCTTCTAGTTGTGATGTTAGGTTGTTATGTAGATATTTCTACATTTTTTATGTGGGGAGTTAGGGCAATAAATTTCCCTCTTAACACTCACTGCCTTAGCTGTGTCCTTGATATTCTGGTGTGTTGTATCTTTGTTCTCATGTACTTCCTGATTTCTTCATTTCATCCTTTACCAAAAGTCATTCAGAAGCAGGTTGTTTAATTTCCATATAATTTCATGGTTTTGAGTGAGTTTTTTGGTCTTGATTTCTATTTTTATCGCGCTGTGGTCCAAGAGTGTGTTTGGTCTCATTTGGTTTTCTGTTATTTGCTGAAGATTGTTTTAAGTCCAATTGTGTGGTCACTTTTAGAGTAGGTGTCACGTGGTGATAAGAAGAATATATATTCCATTGCTTTGGGGTGGAGAGTTCCGTACAGTTCTATCAAATCCATTTGAGTTCAGATCTTGAATATCTATATTAATTTTCTTCCTCAATGATATGTTTAATACTGTCAGTAGAGTGTTAACGTCGGTTCACTATTATTGTGAGTGAGTCTAAGTTTCTTTGTAGGTCCCTAAAACCTTGCTTTATGAATCTGAGTGCTCCTGTGTTGGATGCATTTATATTTAGAATAGTTAAGTCTTGTAGAATTTCTGCAACCCTTTACAATTATGTAATTCCCTTCTTTGTCCTTTTTTAACCTTTGTTGATTTAAAGGCTATTTTGTCTGAAATTAGCATTGCAACCCCTGTTTTCTTCTGATTTTCATTTACTTGTAGATTTTCCTGTATTCCTTTATTTTGATCCCATGAATGTCATTACATGTGAGATGGGTTTCTTGAAGATAGCTTACTATTGGGTCTTGTTATTTTATCCAGCTTGCCACTCTGTCTTTTAAATGGGGACATTTAGCCCATTTACATTCATGGTTAGTATTGACATGTGTAATTTTGATCTTGTCATTGTGTTGTTAGCTGGGTATTGTGCCGGCTTGTTTGTATGGTTGCTTTATAGTGACACTGGTCTTTGTACTTCAGTGTGTTTTTGTATTGGCTGATAATGTTCTTTCTTTCCATATTGAAAATATTTTAATATCTCCTCTAAGATGCATCTGGTGGTAATGACCTCACTCAGCATTAATTTAACTAAAAATGATCTTATTTCTCCTTCACTGAATAAGTGTAGTTTGCCAGGATATGAAATTCTTGCTTGAGAATACATTTTTTCTTTAAGAATGTTGAATATAGGCCCCTATTTTTTTTCTGGCTTGTAAGGTTTCTGCTGAGAGGTCTGCCTTTAGCCTAATGAGGTTCCCTTTGTAGGGGGCCTGCCCTTTCTCTCTAGCTGCCTTTAACATTTTTTTTTTCATTTCGGCTTTTAAAAATAAGTTGATTATGTGTTCTAGGAATGATCTTCTCAAATAGGATATTTCAGGGGTTTCCTGAGGCCATATGTGGTGGCTCACACCTGTAATCCCTGAACTTTGGGAGGCCAAGATGGGTGGACCACTTGAAGTCAGGAGTTTGAGACCAGCCTGGTCAACATGGCAAAACCTTGTCTCTAATAAAAATACAAAAAAATTAACTGGGCATGTTGGTGCACACCTGTAATCCCAGCTACTTGGGAGGCTGAGGCATGAGAATCACTTGAACCCAGGAGGTGATGGTTGTAGTGAGCAGAGATTGTGCCAGTACACTCCAGCCTGGGTGACAGAACGAGACTCTGTTTCTAAATAATCATAACCATAATCATAATCATAATCAGTCATAAATGAGAATATTGCAGGGGTTATCTGTATTTCCTGGATTTGACTGTTAAACTCTTTAGGGAAACTGGGGATATTTTCAGGGAAAATATCTTGAAATGTGTTTTCTAAGTTGCTTGCTTTCTCTCTGTCCCTTTCAGGGATTGCAATGATTTATAGATTTACCTCTTTACATAATCCCATATTTCTCAGAGATTTTGTTTGTTCCTTTTTATTCTTTTTGATTTGATTTTGTCTGACTATCTTATTTCAGAGAGCCAGTCTTCAAGTTCTGAGGTTCCTTCCTCAGCTTGGTTTATCCTGCAGTTAATATTTGTGATTGCATTGTAAAATTCTTGTAGAGTGGTTTTCAGCTCTATCAGATTACTTAGCTTCTTTTTTATATTGGCTAATTTTTCTGCCCTGTATGGTTTCATTGTGATTCTTATTTTGTTTGAATTGGGTTTTGCCATACTCTTGAATATTGATAATCTTAATTTCTATCCATATTCTGAATTATATTTCTGACATTTCAGCCAACTTGGCCTGGTTAAGAATCCTCTTTGGGGAACCAGTGTGATCATTCGGAGGACTTAAGACACCCTGGCCATTTGAATTGCTGGAGTTCTTGTGTTGGTTCTTCCTCATCTCTATGTGTGAGTGTTTCTTTAACTGCTGGGTTGCAGGCAGGAGAAGGCAGGTTGTGTTGGAGTCCCAGGCTCAGCAGCCCTGCCCAGTGAGAAGTGAGGACCAAGATCTGTGTGGAGAACAGTCTGGCCACTTTTCCATAAGGTGGGTGCTCTGTGCTGGGGGTCGAGATCAGCCCCTGGTCCCCATGGCTCTCTGGAGCCTGAAGACAGCAAGGTCAAGGGCTGTGAGACAGAAAAGATGGAAAGCCATCTATATTGGTTCATTCTTGCACTGCTTTAAAAATACCTGAAACTGTGGAATTTATAAAGAAAAGACATTTAATTGACTTGTGATTCCACAAGATGTACAGGTAGCATGGCTGGGCAGGCCTCAGGAAACTTTCAATCATGGCTGAAGGCAAAGAGGAAGCAGACATGTCTTACATGGCTGGAGAAGAAGGAAGAGAGATGGGAGAGTTGCTACACACTTTTAAATAAGTACATCTTTTGAGAACTCACTCACCATTACAACAACAGCAAGGGGGAAGTCTGCCTCCATGATTCAATCTCCTCCCACCAGGCCCCTCCTCCAACACTGGGGATAAAAGTTAGACATGAGAATTGGAGAATTACACAAATCCAAACTGTATCAATATCCCTCCCACTGGGAGCTGTGTCTCAGGGAGTTGCAGAGCTGATATTGGCTCTATAGGCCCAGTGGGGGAGTGGCAGGAGAGCCAAGCAGAGAGGACTTGCCCAGTGAGGAGACGCAAAACTGGGGACCCATGTTACAAATAGTCTGGCTACTTTTCCACAGGGCTACTGCAATATTCTGGGGGTCCTCGCCAGTCCTTAGTCACCTCATATTTTCTAGCACCTGAAGGTATCTACAGTGAAGTCTGTAAAACAATGAAGATGGTGGCCTTCCCCTCCCTCTGGGGGCTCCATCCCCGGGAGGTACGTACCTATTGTGCCCCAAATGCACCTGCAGGAGCTAGTTAGAGACCAGATTTGGGGGATCCCACCCAGTGAGGAGAAATGGGATCCAGGACCCATGTCAAAAAGCAGTCTGTCTGCCTCTTTGTAGAGCTGCTGTGCTGTGCTGTGCTGGGGGACTGCTCAAGTCTCTAGTTGCCTTGGACTCCTTAGAACCCAAAGGCAACAATGGCTAAAGGCGAGGCTACAAAACAGCAAATATGGCAGCCTGCCCCTTCCTCTGGGAGCCCCATCTCAGGGAGGTGTAATGCTGCTACCACCAGTGGCTAGCTGGAGTTACAAGCCAGTGGGTCTTATTCAGTGAGGGGCCTTGTAAGGAGGGCCTACAGACCATAGCTGCTCAGCCCCCTGGATTCAGTTTCTTTCCTAGGGGTATGCACAGGAGTCTAACTTCTCACTTTGCTGGAGTTGCAGCTGCTTTTTCTTGGAAGCCTAGATATTCAAAGCTCCTGGGGCTCCACGTGTGCCTGAGCAGCTGCTCTGCCAAGACTCCACATAGCACTGTGTGTCGGACTGCAGGCCCTGGTGGAGTGTGTTAATAACAGAATCTCCTGAACTGAGGGTTGCAAAGAACTGTGGGAGAAGTGTGGGCCCCCAGGGTTGCTTACTCACTCACCACTTCCCTGGTCAGGGGAGGCTGCCCTGGCTCTACATCACTCTCAGGTGGGCAGTTGTCCTGCCTTCCCTCCATTCTCTGCGGGTTATTTTCTTGATGAATCCCATGTGTTTACAAGGATGTCGAAGGTGTTGTATTCACTTCCTCTTTCTATTTTTCTCCATGAGAGTAAGGCACACTAGCTGCTTTAAGTTGTCCATCTTGGGAAGTCTCCTCTCTAAGCATTTTTTACAGTGTATGTAATTTTTATTTACTTTTAAAAGAGGACTCATAACTCAAATGCAGCTTCCTTTGATTGTTTTGGAATAAAGTAGAAAAAAGTGGAAAGGAAAGGAGAAAAGGAGGAATAAATATATCTAAACATACAGGATATTTCTAAGCATTTTCTGATATATGCTATTATATGTGTAACAATAGTTTCCCTAATTAAAAAAATAATTTAAAAAACTGGCTTTGATAAAAAGCACAGTAAAGTAATAATAGTAATCACTTCAAGAAATCTTGGTCTTTTGTTTCCAATTTCTGATGTAGGTGCATTTAATCCCTCACCATATACATAGAAATAAAGTGAATCAATGGAAAAGGAGATAATGGCAGAGTTCCTCAAAAAGAATTGTAAAATATAACACAAAAACTATTTTTGGAAATTAATAAAATATTATAATTTATGTTTAATAGTCATAAGTTCTTTTCCCCACATAGAATGCAGCACTTAAGATTTAAAGGCATGTAAATACCTTATCAGCAAATTCTTTATAATCAATACGAAGAGAAATATTATACCCAGAAAATAGCATAAAATTTAAGAATTGTTGAATTCTATGGAGAACTATAAAAATGTAATGTGTTAATAGTAATTACCAAATTGTGGGTGCTTTTAAAATTCAGTGGAAGTAATCAACTGAACATGATGCTAGCTAGTTTTACACCAAAATATTACATTAGTTAAGAGAAGGATGTAAAAAATAATAATAATAAACAAAGGGCTGGGCACGGTGGCTCACTCCTGTAATCCCAGCAATTTGGGACGCCGAGGCGGGCAGATCACTTGAGGTTGTTAGGAGTTTGAGACCAGCCTGGCCAACATGACAAAACCCGTCTCTACTAAAACTACAAAAATTAGCTGGTGGTGGTAGTGCACGCCTGTAATCCCAGCTACTCGGGAGGTGGGGGCAGGAGATTTGCTTGAACCCAGGGGGCAGAGATTGCAGTGAGCTGAGATCATGCCATTGCATTCCAGCCTGGGCGACAGGGTGAGACTGCATCTCAAAAATAAATAAATAAAATGAAATAAAAATAAACACATTTTTGTGTCGGACAGCTTTACATATGGTGAAGAGAATATTTTTGCCTAAAGAAATTATATATGGCAGTCATAAGAGACACATATAAAGGTCTAGCCTGGGAATTATTTGAAGAGGATCTGGGACAAAAACCTTAAAATCAGGGAAGCAAATAAAAAGTTAATAAATTACTCTTGGAGAAAAAGTTATGTATTTTTTAAGTCTGACCCTAAAGCTCTACTTTCCTAAAAAACTGGGAATTAAAATCGTCCACTGAACAGACTCAGTCTTCCTGTTTATGAATGAAAGTGAGTGATATAACCTGAATGGCACTTTGTTTGACAGTCTTAAATTAAGTTATTACCTGTCCTGGGATTTTAAAAGTCCAATTAAGCTGTTTCTTTCCAGCATGCAACCAAGCTTTAAGCTAAAGACTAGTATTTTCTCAGTAGGGTTAATGTAGAAGCTCTTAAATAAAACAAGCTCCTCAATAATCCCTGCTGGCTTTTAATGCTTCATCTCGATGGTAAATTAGTTCCAGTAGCATAATTCTTTCAGCTCTTGGACCTTTGGCTCACATCAAGCCTCTTGCCATAAACTCTTGAAAATGTAGGATTTTATTTAAACAATTCTTCAAATTTTCTGAGTTGATATTGGCCTAATTTGAAACCCATAGCCCATTACACTAATATATGAATGACAGTGTTGTTATAAATTCATATACCCCCTATTTTGCGAGCCACAGTATGAGATACATTTCTAAATATTAAAAAAAGAAGCCTTATAGTCTAAATTGTCAGGTTATATTTAATATGTAAATATTAGGAGTTGTTTCTGTACAACAGTGGGTTTCCAATTTTAGTGTATATCAGCATTATCTGGTGGGTTTATTAAACACAGGTTGCTAAGCCTCAAACACAAAGCTTGTGATTTAGTGAGTTTGGAATAGAGTTCCAAAAGTTACATCACTAGAAAGTTCTCAGGCAAAACTAATGCTAGTGATGTGGAGAATACACTTTGAGAACCACTACTTTAAAATCTTTTGACTCTATATTAGTGTTGGGATGTTAAGACAGACACTTGATATCTCTGAGACTCAGTTTCCACTTATTGAGGTATTAAAAGTATAATTGTCTCTAAACATTGCTTTGATAAGTATGAGACAATATGTAAATGATTCAGCAGGGATTCTGCACATAGTTGATAATTTGTAAATATTAACTGCCACTCCTTCCCTCTCTAAAGTTCACAGTTACATAGTGCCTAGCCAAACTTGTAAGATCAACAGAAGCAATGCATTTTAAATAGTCTTAAATGTTCCTTCTTGAGGAATGGGAAGAAAGACGTCTTCAATCAATGCAGACGTAGAGATTGGCCTAAGAAGGAAACAGATAAAGCTTAGTACTTCCTAACTGTAGGGATCATCAACCCATGTCAGTATCATCTTGTTTGTCATCAGTCTTGATAATAAGACATGTCCAAAACCAAAAACAAACAATCCAAAAAAAAAAAAAAAAAAATGAAACACTGGAATGAAGAAGAGTCTATGTCAGTTACTACTGTCTATTGCAAATTCCAGAAAGCCCAACAAAAATCCAGCTTAAACAGATTAAGTTTTTTACTCTTTATACATAACATGGCCAGGCATATACTATTTTCTCTAGTTCTCTCACTTGGCATTCCGTATAGCAGTGGTCTCCAACCTTTATGGCACTAGGAACTGAATTTGTAGAATGCAATTTTTCCTCAGACTGCAGTGGGGTGGGGTTGGATGGTTTCAGGACGATTCAAGCACATAAGATTTATTGTCTACTTTATTTCTATTATTATTACATTGTAATATACAAAGAAAGAATAATACAACTCGCCATAATGTAGAGTCAGTGGAAGCCCAGAGCTTGTTTTCCTGCAACGAGATGGCTCCATTTGGGGATGATCAGAGACAGTGACACTCGAAGTGTGTCACTTATGTCCAGTCTACTTCGTAATCTACGTTTGGCTGCTGTCACTAAAGAAAACCGTGATTCATGCAGATAGGTTGTTGGAAATGGAAGCAGACTTTTCAGTGATTTTGTGGCAGTCTCAGGATATTCTACATTGACTTTAATCCAGAATGTATGGAGATTTGAAGTTGTCTCAAACAGACTTTTCAGGCCACTGTTATTTGTGATTTCAAACAATTGCTCCTCTCCTACAATAAACAAAGATAATTGACATGGCTTATTTAAAAATGGGTAGCAGATCAATTCCTTCCCAGTTCAGGGGTCTTTTGTGCTGGGAAGTAATGCTCAAACTCCTGAAAGCTGAGAGTGGTGATCCTGTACCAACTGAGAGAAAGAGCCCCTGGCTCAGTCTCTTTCAAAATCGCTGTTGTTTGAAACATGTCAAAAATCCCAGTGTCCTCCCATATCCCCATAATTCCAATTTGGTTTTGAATACAACTATTTTATCTGCCTTGAACACAGTTGTTCAACTTGAACACAGTTGTAGTTCTGCCCTGAAGTGACATATTGAGTTCATTGAGCAGGTCACACAAGTAAGCAAGTTTTACAACCCATTCTGTGTCACTGAAATGTTCTGCCAATTGTAACTGTTTTTCTAAAAGAAATCTCTAGAGCACCTCTCATGACTCAAAAACTCTGGCCAGTGATCCATGTTTAGAAAGGCATCTCACTTCTATGTATAAGAGAAGATGTGTGTGCTCTGTGTCCATCTCACAGAGCTGTGAAAACCGACATGAGTTAAGGACATGTACGTTAATGTGGTTGACAGCTTCAATCACATTCTGAAACATGTTGTTAAGTTCAGGTGAATTTTTTTGGCTAGCCAGCATTTCTCTATGGATGACACAGTGCGTAGACTCACATTCAGAAGTGACCTCTTTGACCCAAGTATTGAAATCAGAAAGCTGTCCAGTCATGGCAACTGTTCCGTGTGTGTGCACATACTGACACAAAATGAACAGTTCAGTTTTTCTGAGATGTAATCATTCAAATACTTGAATAGTTTTGCAGCAGCGGCGTTGGTTGGCAACAAAAGTGGGTGTACCATATCCTCACGCACATCCTCCTGAAAAATATATCCCAAGAAACAAGCACTGTTGCTTTGTAGTTGACATTAGTAGACTCATCAACCTGAATTGCATACGATGGTAACACATTAATCCTAACAATTGTGCCCAATATCCTCTGCTATTTCATCAATTTGTCTTGTTATGGTGCTAGCTGAAAGAGGAACATGTGCTGCCTTTTGAACTGCAGACTCTTCTAAAAGTTCATGACAAATGTCCTTAGCATCAGGCAGGGTCAACTCTACACCCTACAAAAGAGCTTCTTAGCTTTAGCAATGTGGTTAGCCACTTACAATAAGTTCTCAGTGCAGACACATTCGATGAAGTGATAGCCTTCAATAATTGGTTGTGTTAATGTTCACATTGTTTTTCTTTTGAAAAACTTCAAAGGCTTGCATTTTAATGCAGGATGATTGGTCTCCATGTAGTGAAGCAGTTTTGAAGATTTCATGACTTCATTAGATAACAGGTCGCCACAGATGATACAAAGCAGGCTTGGAGAATATGATCACCTGTTACAATGAACCCATACTTTAAGATTCTTGGTATTTTCTTTTAAATGAAGCTTTCTTTTTGTTTTCAGTCTTAAGAGTCTTCTGCTTTCTCATCACTGGGTCTTTTCCATTTTTCATAAAAGTTCTCAAGTGAAATTGTTTTTTACTCATTTTGGCTAGGGTTAGCTTCTGGGCTTAACCAAAACTGTGACTGAGACCTGTGTGCAGGGTAGGAAAGAGTCAAGAATGGAAGTAGTAAATAAAATAATAGGTAGGCCACATGTGGACTAAAATAAGTATTGATTCTGACTTAAAGCCTACCATCAGATGCAGCTATACAACTGAAGTACATCAACTCACTTGCTTCCTGTAAAGCCTGCCATCATACGCAGCTATACGACTGAAGTACATCAACTCACTGGCTACTATAAATTCTGCCACCAGATGCAGCTTAACTGTCACTTGCCTCTCAATAGGATTTTGATGAGACTGCAGGTAACTGATTTATTATGGTCTATGTGCAGTCAAACCTCTCTGCCAATGTTAATTTGTATTTGCAGCCACACTCCAGTGCTAGCATCACCATCTCAGATCATCAGGCATTAGATTTTCATAAGGAGCATGCAACCTGGATCCCTTGCATGTGCAGTTCACAATAGGGTTCCTGCTTCTGTGAGAATCTAATGTTGCCACTGATCTAACAGGAGGCAGAGCTGAGGTGGTAATGCAAGCAATGGGGAGCAGCTGTAAATACACATGAGACTTCACTTGCTCCTGTGCTGCTCGCCTCCTGCTCTGTGACCAGTTCCCACTCACCTCCTGTCAGGTGGCCGAGTCCTTGGCCTGCGGTTAGGGACTCCTACTGTAGAGTTCTCTCCTTCTGGTTTCACAATAACTGCTGCATCTCAGGTGGCATGTCCATGTATCATGCAGAAAGAAGGCAGGAGAGAAAGAGTGAGCAATTTTCTCTTAATTTATCTATGCTTTTTTTTTTTTATTTCAATGGGCTTTTGGGGAACAGGTAATGCTTGGTTACATGAGTAAGTTCTTTAGTAATGATTTCTGAGATTCTGGTGCACACATCACCTGAGCAGTGTACACTGTACCAAATATGTACTCTTACTCTTATTATTATTATTATTCTTATTTTCATTTTTGTTGGGAGCAAGGGTCATAAGCTATAATTGCCCCAGGGAGGTCCTCGAACTCCACCAGGCTCCAAGTTATCCTCGCCTCTGCCCTCCCCACCAGAGTACAAGGATTACAGGCATGAGAGCCACTGCACCTGGTGCCAAATGTTAGTCTTTTTTTTTTTTTTTTTTTTTTTTGTGGGGGCCGGGTCTGGCTCCTCTTGCCCAGGCTGGAGTGCAGTGGCCGGATCTCAGCTCACTGCAAGCTCCGCCTCCCGGGTTCACGCCATTCTCCGGCCTCAGCCTCCCGAGTAGCTGGGACTACAGGCGCCCGCCACCTCGCCCAGCTAGTTTTCTGTATTTCTTAGTAGAGACGGGGTTTCACCGTGTTAGCCAGGATGGTCTCGATCTCCTGACCTCGTGATCCACCCGTCTCGGCCTCCCAAAGTGCTGGGATTACAGGCTTGAGCCACCGCGCCCGGCCCAAATGTTAGTCTTTTATCCCTCTCCTCTATCCTTCCTCCTAAGTCCCCGAAGTCCATTGTATCATTCTTATGCCTTTGCATCCTCATAGCTTAGCTCCCACTTAAAAGTGAGAACATACAATATTTCATTTACCATTCCCGAGTAACTTCACTTAGAATAATGGTCTTCAGCTCCATCCAGGTTGCTGTGAATGCCATTATTTCATTCCTTTTTATGGCTGAGTAGTATTCCACGGTGTGTGTGTGTGTGTGTGTGTGTGTGTGTGTGTGTGTGTGTGTGTCTGTGTATGTATATTCTTTCTTTCTTCTCTCATTGATGGGTGGGCATTTGGGCTGATTCCATATTTTTGCAATTGCAAATTGTGCTGCTATGAAAATGCATGTGCAAATGTCTTTTTCATAGAAGGACTTCTTTTCCTCTGGGTAGATACCCAGTAATGGGATTGCTGGATCAAATAGCAGATGTACTTTAGTTCTTTAAGGAGTCTGAATACTGTTTTCCATAGTAGTTGTACTAGTTTATATTCCCACTAGCAGTGTAAAAGTGTTCCCATTTTGCCACATCCACACCAACATCCATATTTTTTTTGGTTTGTTAATTATGGCTATTCTTGCTTTTGAATTTAGGAAGGAAGGGATGGTTATGTAGGGTTCTTGCATAGCTAATTCACAGTGCATAGCACAGGAATTTTCAAGGACAAAAACAATTTTCTGGGAAAACTTCAGAAAATATTTTTTTTCTTTTAAGCACTGGATGCTGACAGAGAATGACTGAGTTAAGTGTTGGGTGTCAATATCTAATTAGATGTGATGTTTAATAGTAAAAGAGAACAAGAAAAAGACTGTCAACTTCTATCTCATTAAAAACAACCAAATAATCGGTGCTTTTAAAGAGAAAATATCCAATGAAAATCAGATGTAAAATGACTTTAAAATCCAAAAGCCAAAGTCACCTGATTCTCAAAGGCAGCCATAGCATTAAAAAATGCCTAAAATACAGGCCAAGCGTGTGTGTGTGTATGTTTATCATATATATATGCTAAATTGAAACAAAGATAAATAACAATAAATTTTTACGTTAATAAATGAGATTTTTTTAAAGAAGATTTAGAGATACTCCTTTAAATGTTACATTACACCATACATTTTTAGACTTAAATGACTTGTACAGGAAAATGTTTCTAGTCAGCCTGATATTCAAAAGTAATAATAATTTTCTATATTTTTATAAATGAAATATATATTTTAGGATATTTTATTGGAAAAAGAATTTTATTAATTTCCTTTCCTATGATACTGCCATATCTTTTTATTTTAATGTCCATTAATATTAAGAATTAACTCCTCATTTTGTGACACCCAGAAAATTACTGCAGTGAAAAATAAAATATAGCTTGCATTGCAGCAGATGAGTATCTCATTATGTCCATTGGTAGACCAATTAATAACAACTTTAAATGAATAATGTTATTATCTAATCATGAGTTTTATTACAGAATTCTTTTAGAATAGATACATGTCCTCTGGGCTTGGTTGTGTGAAGATAGAAGTATGCACATTTACTATTGTCACAAGTCTTTTAAAATCACGTTTTTGTGATATTAGTTATACTAAACAGTTATACAGAGGATATCACAATGACACTAAGTTTAAACTAACTTATTTTAAAATAAATATCATTCACAATAGCTCTAATAATTAACTATCAGCCCCTTATAAGCAGTTAAAAGTTTTCTTTTCTATTTAAGGTTTTATTTATCTTACATAAATAAGATTTACTTATCTTACATGTCTATTTAAAAGTTAGAATATCAAAGTGAGTTTCCTGGAAGTCTTATCATATGAACAGTTGCATAATCTCTAAATGTTATGAATATCCATCTACAAATACTGTAGGCTATATAGATCATGATTTTCTCTAAGTATTTTTACTGTAAAATAGAAAAGAAAAGAATTCTTTGTCAAAATAAACATAAAAGCAGTTAATTAAGGAGTAGGTGATAATGATTCACCTTATAATTATATTTTATATTAGATTTTTTATGTGATTAATTTTCTTCTTTATATGTAAGTCTTTCTTTATATTCTAGAAGCTACAAAGCCATGTCAATGTAAACGTAATTACAATTTTATTTACATAGTTCAATGCAGGCTTCAGAAATAATTTTGTAATGTGAAGGAAATTAATGATAAGTTAATAATTGCCTAAATCTGTTTTACACTAGAGCTCTTGAGCTATTTTTTTCACTGCTTCTCACCTCTGACCTCTAGACAACTAAGGCCAAATTCCTAGCAGCAACAGAAACTTCATCAGCTTGGATGAAGAACTCAGTTATCCAGTGCTTTTAATTATCAGTGTTGATGTTTGCTACAGAGATTCTGTGCTTTGGTCACATCTTGAGAACATTCTCCTTGTCATGATATTTGTCTTTCTGTTCTGGTCTCCTATTTTTAGTCCTGTAGACAGCTAAGACTTGCAGACTCCAGACTCTTACCTTCACACTTAACACTTATTTTCTGAGTGTTTCTTGCTTTATTTTTCTTTCATTTGTTTTTGTTCTTAAATCATAATTACTACTTGCATGACAAACATAGACTTTTCTTCTCACTTATCCAGGGTTTACATTGAATTCAATGCCATATATCTTCATAATTTACTTGCCAACCTAAAGAACATCTTTCACAAACTTTTCTATTAAAAAAATAATTATTGCGTCTCTTCCTGTAAGATCACTGCTGTTCTATACGTTCCCATTACTTAAACCTTAGCAGCAATTTGCCTTTAAAATTTTTTTAAATTAAGCTTACCTCTAAATCTAGCACTTCAGATATCTTCTTTACCACAAAGAGTGCTAACTCACAGCATGAGTGCTAATTGCTCAGCTGTCAATATAGCCCATTCATGGAAACCAGCTATATTCCTGCTTTTATCATGTCCTGTGTGTGTTTCAACACAATCTATTCATTTATTCATTTAATAATGTGCATATGTGTGCATGTGTGTGCATAAACATGCCAACTGTATGTCAGAAACTGTTCTGGGGACCAGCAGCACCATAATAAAATGGGAAAATCTCTTCTTTTGTGGACTGTACAGCACAGTGTGGGTGAAAAACTCATAAATAGGTAACAAATCAGGTTCAATAATGAGGTAGTTCAAGTCTGAAAAGGGGACGTTTACTTAATAGAGTGGTAAAAGAAGACCCCCTTGGAAAGGTGCATTTGAGCAGCTAACTGAGATTAGAGAGTGAACATTGTTGATATCTAGAGCAAGAACATTCTGAGTAAATAAAGAACAACTTGGCCTGCCGTGGTAGCTCATGCATGTAATCCTAGCATCTAGGGAGGCCGAGGTGGGCCGATTACTTGAGCTCAGGAGTTTGAGACCAGCCTAAGCAACATGGTAAAAACCTCATCTCTATGAAAAAAACAACAAATAAACAAACAACAACAACAAAAACACCACCACCAAGAAAAACAAATACAAAATAAAAAATTAGCTGAGCATGGTGGTACACACCAATAGTCCCAGCTACTGGGCAGGCTGAGGTGAGAGCTCTGTGGGTTGCTTGAGCTCTGTAGGTTGAGGCTACAGTGAGCTACAATCATGCCACTGCACTCCAGACCTAGTGATAGAGCAAGACCCTATCACTAAAAATAAATTAATAAATACAATTTAAACGTGAAGTATTTCTATGGGAGGCTCAGTTTTCCTATCAATTAGAAAACCCAGGATACCAGTGGTTCAAAACAAAACAAAACTCTGAAACTCTCAGTAGTTCAAAGCAGTGCAGTGTATTTTTTGCTCACATCACATTGCCCATTGTGGATTAGCACAGGGTGTTACTCATAGATACGGCTTTGTATCTCAGGCTACCAAAACTTTATCCAAACACTGGCTTCCACCATCACAGAAGCTGAGAGAAAAGTAAATGGGAATTCCTACACTGATCCATAAAGCATCTTTTGATCACTTGCGGTGACATTTCATTGCTTCTTCCACAGAACAGTTTTGAGTGCAGGATTTGGACACAATATAGGTTATAGAGGTGAATAATAATAGTTTTACACTTATGTGTTCAGAAGTTAAACAAGTCATTACAGCTTGTCACATATTTGTGCTAACCTAACAAAGTCCTAATGTAATTTACAAATGGGAGGGATGTAAAGAAACTCATAAAGTCATAAACTCATAAAGCCAAGGTGGAAGGCACAATTTTGAGTTTTATTCACCAGGAAAGAAAATGCAATATTACAAATTGTAACTTACATCAATAGATCAACATAACAAACTTTTCAATCAGGTAATTTATATTTTACCTTTGTCAGTCACTTATTTGTTTATATAAAATTAGGTATAATATGTAAGGCATTTTTCAATTTTCTCATAATTGCAACTTTCTGGAAAAGTTGTGTTTACATCAGCAACTCTGGAATTGCTATATGTTAAAGAGAACTAAGTGTTTTTCAGCAAGCTGTTGGATTTGTGTATGGGAGCTTGGATTTTATTTTAAAAGATGATGTGGTCTTTTTTTCTAGTTTGTCATAGAATTTCATTAAGCTACTTTTATTGTTGTCTCTTTTTGCTTTTATATAATCCCCTTCAGTCTCGATAAGCCTTATCTATGAATGTGCTTGAGAGAGCAGGTGGTGTTTCAAGAGAGACTGGGGCTGGGTTTACTAATCATGAGGAAAGAGATGGATTTAGATATTTCATTTTTCTTCTCTGATGCAATCCATTTTAATAGAAAGACATGCTTTCATAAAGCTGAGTTTGGGTTGTATTTATATAAACATACCTGTCACAATTAGCCACATGCATAATTTCCCTGTTTAGTATTATTCAGAAAAATATTACATGTAGTTAATTCTACTTTAATTTTTTTAAAAAAGAAAAAAATACTATTGTTGTCCTGCTAAGAAATGAACTGAAAGTAGATGCATAGTGTATTTGACAGTCTCTGCTCTAGAAAAATCAGTTTGAATGCAAAAAGCATGATCTCCCTGTGACATTTGGAAAAAAAACTGGTTATTCAATCTGGTTACTAATAAAATGTGTGTTTCTTTCATTTGTACTAGGATTATCAGTATAAATAAAATAAAAGATACATGGTTAAATGCGATTTCAAATTGTGATAACTGAGACTATATATACATATATTCATGTATGTGTGAATATATGTGTATGTTCACAATATATATGTGAACATACACATATATTCATACACATATTCACATATTCCTCTCAAACTCACGTGGAACATTCACAAACACAGACCAGATAATGAGTCACAAAATACACCTTAACAAATTTAATAGAAGAGAAATTATATAAAGTATGCTTTTAGGCAACAATAGAATTTGAAAAGAAATTACTTATGGAAAGAGACCTAGATAATTCCAAAACATTTGAAGATTAAACATACACTTGGAAATAACGCATAGATCAAAGAGGTCTCAAAATAAATTTCAAAAACTTTGAACTAAATACAAATAAGAATACAACTTATCAAAAAGTATGAGATTCAGTGAAAACAGTGCAGATACAGAAACTGATAGCCTTGAATGCATATATTAGAAAGGAAGAAAGTTATAAAATTAATATTCTAAGTTTCCATCTCAGAAAATGAGAGGAAAAAAAAGCAATGAAAGACTAAAAAAACCAAAAAAACCCCAAAATATTAAGAATTAGAGGAGAAAATATTAAAATTATAAATGGAAAATCAATAGAAAAAAACCTTAAAAAGCTGGCTCTTGGAAAAGATCAGTAAAATGATAAGCATCTTGCCATATTAACCAAGAACAAAAGAGAAAAGATAAAAATTGCTAATATATCACATAAAAAAGGTTCATTACCAGTAGACGCAGACTACCAAAACTCACACAAATAGATAAATAAAATCTAAATCTAAATCTATATTCTATAGAATTTGAACCAATAATTAGTAACATTCCAAATAGAAAATAACAGATTCAGACTGTTTTGCTGGTAAATTCTACCAAATATTAAGGAAGAATTGATAACAATTCTATATCACAGTTTTCAGAAAATACAATAAGAGGGAACACATCTTTAACTCTTTGTCAGTTAGCTTGAGCTGTTACAACAAAAAACCTGAGACTGGGCAACTCAAACAACAGACATTTATTTCCTACAGTTCCAGAGGCTGGGTAGTCTGAGATTAGGGTACCAGCATCCCAATCTCAGGTTCTGATGAAGACCTGATTATTGTCGTGAAGATGGCTGCCTTCTTACTTTATCCTCACATAATAAAGAGTGGTAGCTCTGGTGTCTCTTTCCCTTCTTATAATGGCACTAATTTCACCATGGTGGCTTCTCCCTCATAACCTCATCTAAACCTAATTACCTCCCAAAGCTCCACCTCATAATTTCATCACAATGCAAGTTAAGGCTTCAATATATGAATTTTGAAGGAAACAAACATTCAGTGTAACACTCTTTCTGTGAAGCCACCATTACCCTACTACCAAACCAGGTAATGTCATTGTAATAAAGGAAAACTACAGACCAGTATCTTTCATAAGCATACATATGAAAATTGTCAACAAAACATTAGCATACCAAATTCAGCAGTATATAGAAAAGAACTATACACCAAGACCTAGTGGGATTTGTTTCATGTAATTGGTTCAACATTTAAAACTTGATTAATGTAATCCATTATATCCAGCAGGATACAGAATACAAATTATATGATCATATACAGATGTAGAAAAAGCATTTGACTAAATTTAACATCCAAATTCAAAACAGAGAGAAACTTCGTCAACATGGTAAAGAATATCTACAAAAAATATATACAATGAAACAACAAAACAAAAATTAAGAAAGAAGAGACAAAAAGCTTTCGCCCCAAGAAAGGGAACAAAAGAAGGATGTCCCCTCTCACATCTCATATTCAACAAAGTGCTGGAAGTTGTAGCTAATGAAACAAGACAATAATAAAATAATAATTAAAAAAAGGTATACAGAATAGATGGGAAAAATAAATAAATAAATAATTTAAAAAAATTTTTTTAATCCCGAGGAAGACAGGATTATTTATGTAGAAAATCTCAAAAAAAAAAATCAAAAAATTTTATTGGAACAAAAAAGCTTTTTTCATAAATTCCAGAAACAGAAGCAACCAAGATGTCCTTCAATAGGTGAATGGACAAACAAAAAATTTTGTATCTGTACAATGGAGTACAGTATTATTCATCAATAATAAGAAATGAACTATGAAGCCATTGAAAGACATGGAGGAATCTTACTAAGTGAAAAAAACCAGTCTGAAATTACTGTATTATTCCAACTACATGCCATTCTGGAAAAGGTAAAAAATAGAGTTGGTAGAAAGATTAATCCATTCTAGGGAATTGAGGGGGAATAGGGGAGGGAATTAATATATGATTGACAGGGGATTTTTAGATTGACAGACTATTCTGTAAGATACTGAAATGGTGAATATATGACATTACACATTGATCAAAACCTATAGAATGTACAACACAAAGAGGGAACCTTATATAAACTATGGACTTTAGTTAATATTCTATCAATATTACTTCATTCATTATAACAAATGTAATGCAAGGTGTCAGTGATAAGGCAAGACAGATTCAGGGAAGGGATATATATGGGAATTCTCTGTAATTTCCATTCACTTATTTACTCATTTTTGTGTGTGTGTAAATCTGAAACAGTTCTAAAAAATAAAGTCTAACAAATACTCTAGGTCAGTATTTTACTAAAAAGAAAAAAAAAAAAAGAATAGTCTGAGTTCTATTTTCTTCTCTTTTCTCCATTTATGTGTTGATTGCTTTAAGAATTCTATGAAAAATATGTTCTTACATTATTATCAGAAGAAGGCCATTGGATATTTAAAGGAGAAGGGAGAAACACGTCTGTGAGTTGATGGTAGATTTTCAAAAATATATATTGATTTATAATTTGTATTATAATACCCTAAGGATAGAGACTGAAATGCTAAGTAGTTCCACAAAGCTCATAAAGAAAAAGTGTTCTCCTGACCCATGACTTCACACTTTCGATTGTTACTCCTCATTGACCACATATTTCATCTTGTTCACCAGCCTATTTAATTATCTGTACTAGATTTCCGTATTGAGATTTCTCAGTTGAAGATTTAGCTCTATTATACAATAACTTACCTTTCAATGATCACTCTTTCTTGCCCATTCTCCCAGTATAATTATTTCACTTTTTGGTTATATCAATATTCAGAGCTTCTCTTATGTCAATAATTTCCAAAATTAAAGTCTCTAGTGCAGTATGAGCAATTTTTAAATTTTATGTAGTAGTTAATAACTACTTTCTGTTTTTTAATTTATTATTCTATGTTTTTATCACAAATTTGTCTCAGTGCTCCACAGAAATCTGAATCACCTCACAATTTGTATTGTTATGTTTTTAAAAAACAGCACAAATTAACCATGTCATTTTCTTTCTGGAGGAATACTTCCCATAACCCTCCATCCAGTCTACATTGATTGTTTGTAGTCAGGACATAGAATGGTCATCCTGAGATTTCTTTTTTGTCTTTGCCATTATTAGAAAGACTTTCTCTGCCTTCTTTTTGGTTAGACACCTTGTTTCGTGGAGTCCATGTGTTCTTCTGGTTTATTTATCTATTTATTTTTCATTCTCATTTTGATTAAAGCCTACCCTCTTTTCCAGTAGCTTCTTTAGAACACTTTTTTCTTTATATAATTTAAATGTCTGAATATGTTCTTGCAACTTTGCATTTATTTGAGTTTGGCTAGATTTAAATTGATGCTTTGGCAACTGTTTCATTCAGCTTTTGAAGACTGTGCTCCCTTGCGTCTACCTTTTGGTCTTGCTATTAAGTCTGATCCTATTGTCATTTTTAATTCTTTGTTTTTAACCAATTTTTTGTTTGTTTTTGTTTGAAAACTTTTACAGTCTTGGTCATCTCTTTATCTTGGATGTTAATAATGTTTACAAAAATATACTTTTATATTTTATAGTTCTAAGCACTATATGGGTTCTTTAAAGGTGGAGACATTAGTCTTTCCTGCTAATTTGTATTATCCTTTCTGTTTTCTTGATTCTTTGTACCTGTTTTAATCTGTTGTACCACCTTGATTTATTCATAATTATTAAGCCAAAAATATTTTCTAGCAAATTTTCCACATTTTTGTTATTTTATTCTATTTTCTGGGCTATTCCCTCTATTTTTATCTTCCAATCCTTTGTTATCATATTTTAAATTCCCAAGGCTCTTTTCTTGTTCTCTGAATGTTTCCTGCGCTCACATCATGATGCAATAGCTTTACATTCTTCAAAGTTTATTTATCATGAAGCATAATATTTGAGGTTTCATTTTGTTAGCTACTCGTAGAGAATAACGAGAGAGGAATTCTTTTTTTTTTCCTTTGAAGCATGTTGATAAATTTTCAAAGAAAATTAACTATTTTCATAGATAGGTGCCTATTTCCTTATTCTACTAGATACAGAAGTATTAATGGCACAAAATCATTTCCACAGGTAGAACTGAGACTGTGGGAGTGGGTGTCTGGTGAAAATTTAAACAAATAGCATTGATACATTTTTCTTTCAAGTACTGTTGAAGCAAGACATTTAAGAGTCCTGCCTCACAGTTCTGTCAATCTCTGGCCATACCTAAGTCCTCTAGGGATTTTAAACAATATTTTGAAAGTAAACTCCCTGAAAAAACTATTATTACTGCTAGTCCATGTGAAGGGAGGTGTCCCCAAAAACAATTGGAATTGGAGGTATATATTTATTCGTGCATTCAGTCTCTTATCAATAATTGATTATCTACTATGTGTGAGAAACAATGCTATGCATTTAGGATACAATGATTTAATTCAAAATGTCATTCATCTCTGTGTTTTTAAGGCTTTGTTTTCCTTGATTGAATTTTTAAGTGGCTGGCTCTTTCAATTGAGAATTGGAGAAAACATTTTTTAAATAATAAGATCTGAAGACTCTTACATTGTTCAATACTATAATAATTCTTAGAAAATAAATTACATTCAACCTGGAAAGATCACCTGTATGGTAAATAAAGTTGTTTCTGGTATTATTGTTTTAGACTTGAATATTTTCTGGAACTAGCAGAGAAAATTTTTAAGAAATCTGAAGTCAGATTTCTTTTTAATTTCTTTTTAATGAACTGATTTACTGGTATTAGAGCCATAGACAGGATAACACGACTCACATTATGCCCACAAGGAAATGTGAGTTAAGTAACAAACAAAAGTCAAAAGGACGATTACAGTAATAAGTATATAATTATCACCTGTGAAACTTGCAGAGAAAATTTCCATTGTCATATATACATCAGATGATGTAATCTGAGACAGAGATAGTTTAGGCAGAGAAATGTTTGAGTAAAAATTGAATAATGAGTAAGAAATAACTAGGCAAAGAGTGAGTGAGAAAGAAAAAGCTGCTCTACTTCTAGAAAACAGTCTGTCAAAGAGCAAAGAAGAGAGAATATTAAGAAACTACAAGAAGATAAATGTAAGTTTTAAATGTAGAGAGCAACAAGAGTGAGGATAAACTAAAAAAGAAGACTGGAAGGATCTTGTAGAACACAGTAACATTTTCAAATTTTATTTGCAACAAAATGAGTAATTGATTTTATATGCATTATTAAGACATGTGCACATTAACTAACCAATATTTACGTTTTTACTGGATGTTTAAGGAAATATTAGAACTTACAATGTCAAATAGACCTGAGCCAAAATGTGATGTTGCTATTTTCTAATTATAAGACATTAGCAATTTACATGGCTTTTCTGAGTGTGTTTCTCTGTGTGTGAAATAGGAATAATATTATCTACATTCAGACTGTATGGAATTGAAGATCAAATGAGAAAAGTATGTAACACATATTAACAACAAATTAAATTTTTGGTATTATTATTTTAAGACTATTCTACATTAGAAACTGACATAGTTAGGTAAATATGGATGGAGATGAATTCCCAGAATAGTCAATTCAATTAAATATTGAAAGATAGAGGTTTAAAATTATCTATTATATATATCTTTAAGAAATGCCCTAGACACTTATCACTGTAAAACATCGTATAATTTCAAATTTGATGTCTGAATATTGAAAAAGCTTAAATCCAATGGTAGATTTATAATCTGTCTCTTTGTTGAAAACCTAACAATGGACGGCTTATATTTTTTTAAAACTCTACGTGTGTAGATTTTTCTTTTATAGCTGCTTTCTGAAATGTGCCTACAGATAAATCACTTTGATTTTGTACATAAAAATATAAGAAAGTTACCAGGTGACCACTGTACATATTGATGTCTTTATATTAAGCTTCTGAGAAAACGGACATTTGGTGACACAATTTTTTGAACAAAAATAGATGAAGATTCAGTGTTTCTTGACTTTTCTGTTTAGATACACTGCTCCTAAAGATTCAGTGTTTTAAAACAGTGAAAACCTGCCAATAATGTGACTGAAATGGAACACTCAGATCCACAGGGTGAAAGGAAATTTTTAATATTCCTTCACTGTACACCAAGAAAGAGAACCAGACAGATCAAATTATGGAATTTATAATTCAGTAACTAGCTTCTCCTCTCTAACCCAATAATCTCATCAGTTCTGACTTTCCTTAGAAAATACACAGATATTCCTGCTTGTATCATATCACATGTTGTTTTAAATGAAACAAAAGATACCGTTAAATGTAAGGCACTGCCTTACAACAAATATTGAGAGAAATTTGAAATTAAGTATTTGATGACAACATAATTTATCTTACACTAAGGCTGATATTCACTATTACAATGATTTTATTCATGATTATTTTCAAGACCTTTGCAGGGAGTAATGCATGACTACTAGAACAGTGGAAATAAAAAGGGTCCTACTATGCAGGCAGATGATGCGGCTTCTGTGAGTTTTGATTTCATGATTACTGTGAAAGCATCTTGACCCCCAAGTGCTGTAAGATAGATGCCACTTCACTAGCAAATACTAAAGCAACTAATTAAAAGTATCTTTGGAAGATGGGAAACGTGGAAATAATTTTCATGTTAAACTGTAAATTCATATTCAACCTTTTATTCTATAGAGAAAGAAATACAAGAACAATAAAAAAGTAGAGAAGTACATCTCACTATGAACAGCATAAAAAGAGACAAAATGGTACAGAAAGCTAAGTTAGACAGTTTGGAAAACAAATTTCTCTATTTATATGCTGTGTTATTAACAAAGGCAGTCGTGGAAAGTTATTGTTTTTTAATTAAGGACATATATATTGAGGCAGTTTATTCATTTTTCCTGGAAAATTAATAATAAAATAATGACTAATACAAAGTTATTTTTATCTGATTTTTTAGAGACAAAGAGTAAAAGTGAGTTGCAATTAAAAGGGGGAAAGTTTCCAAGTTCATGCAAACTTAAGAAGATAGCTGAGAAATATTCTGCTTGGGTGGAGGACGTAGGTATGGGTACTTGATGGGGTGGGGAGAAATTTCTATAAAACTGACGAAGGGGGTAAGTTTATCCTAGAACTCACAGAAGCAAGCTCTTTTGGGCATAGTTAGGAAGCCTTGAGTTGAGATGGACATGAGGAGTGTAAGTTTCACTTACTTAAAAATACAATAGTATAGCCTTAATATAGCTCTAGTTTGAGAGTTGAGATTCTTGTATTTAGTTCAGACTCAATTTACAACTCTATGGCCACTAAAAAAATGCTTTTTTTTCTCCTGGGGCAATAAGGTCCACCTCTATAAATATAACAGAAGTTTTGTAAAGAAAAATATACAAAAATGCTGACTTTTTTGAAAAGTGACTGATTAAATTCAAAATATCATTCATCTCTGTGTTTTTAAGGCTTCGTTTTCCTTGATTGAATTTTTAACTGGCTAGCTCTTTTAATTGAGAATTGGAGAAAATATTTTTTTAAAATAATAAGATCTTAAAACTCTTACATTGTTCAATACTATAATAATTCTTAGAAAGTAAACTGCATTCAACCTGGAAAGGTCACCTGTATGGTAAATAAAGTTGTTGCTGGTGTTATTATTTTAGGCTTGAACATTTTCTGGAACTAGTGGAGAAAATTTTTAAGAAATCTGAAGTCAGGAACTGATTTACTGGTATTAGAGCCATAGAAAGGATAATATGGCCACTTTGCCCAAGGTATGCCTGCCTTACTTTTTATTTATGAGTCACTGGCACTGCTAGAAAACAAACAGCTGCATCAGTATTTTCCTGGATATTAAAGTCACTTTTATTGATGCCTTTGAACTTGATGTATCATCTCATAGGGACACTGCAAACAAAGCCCTAGTAAATATACAATTTATTACCAGGGAACCTATTTAATGAAAATCTTTGCTGTGTGTAAGGAAAGCTACAATAGTCTGTTTGGAAAACATTCAAATTCTATTTCCAATTATGTGTTAGTGTGAGGTTTCCTGGGTTTTGCTCTTTATGTTTCTCTTTTAAAATCTCAATGTGATGATTATTGATCTCTCTTCTACAAAGAGGCAGCTATAAATGTGAAAAAGCAGTATGTATTTGGAATTATGAATGTGTATCAAAACGCACCTCCAAGACACATACAGTCTCTGTAAAACAAGGTTTATTTATTTTGTGAGTTAGGCGAACTAAATAAAATGTCATATTTAGGTTACTGACTCAAAATTAGGAGTTATTTTGACCCTTCGTATGTTATCAGAAAAATCTTAGTACACTAAATGAAAAAAAAATTATGTCATTATTAAACATCCAAAAACTATTTTCTCATGTAATGTGGACAGTTTAAACTCTCACTGGCTCTCACCACAAATTGGAAGAAAACACACCAGAGGATTTTATTCATTCATAAATGTTTTCCTGCTTTTTTCCTATAATTTGGCCAATGTATATCTCTGAAAATAACATGCCCAATTAAGTCCAATATTCTATTTCAAAATATGACATAAATCTTTCTCTATAAAACAAACAGGTAGGTTTCTATGGAGGTGGTCCAGATTTTAAGAAGACTAAAATGATGTATTTTTTAAAAAGGAAGTTAGCATAGTATTCTAATTTCATTTCAAGAGGAAAACAAAATTTATACATATGACTATAAAATAGTATTGCACTCCAGTATAAAAGTGAGTTATGAGTTACTTTTTTCCTCTTTCTTAAAATAATAGCAAGAACAAAAATATAAGAAAACAAACAAATAAAAAAAGGACAACATTTCTAGTAAAACTGGGAGAAAGGTAAAATTTACACACTCCAAACTGCATGTACATCTTTTCAAAGCTGAGTTTGAACATGAGCTATGTGGGAGGGCATGAAAAGGGTCAGGAGAAATCTGCCTCAAAAATCCCCAACAAAAATTCATGTGCTACAGATGAGAGTCTTATTTGATGTAGAAACCAAATAACTTGTTCTTTACCCTGCTACAGTTGGATTCAGAGAAATCTTGCCAACATGACTGTGTAAAGAATCATCCAGGCCTGGCACAGTGGCTAATGCCTATAAAGCACTTTGGGAGGCCAAGGCAAGTGGATCACTTGATGTCAGGACTTCGAGACCAGTCTCACTAACATGATGAAACCCTGTCTCTGCTTAAAAAAAAAAAAAACAAAAAAAAAAGCCAGGTGTTGGAGGTGCGCGACTGTAGTCCGAGCTACTCAGGAGACTGAGGCAGGAGAATCCCTTGAACCCTGGAGGGGGGAGTCTGCAGTGAGCCAAGATCCGGCCACTGCACTACAGCCTGGGTGACAGAGCGATACCTCTTCTCAAAATAAACAAATAAACAAACAAACAAACAAAAAAGAATCTTCCATATGGCCTCTGAGACCACATAGAAAGGGGAAGAAAGTCAGCTTCCCAACTCACCCCAGGAAACCTGCAAATTGTCAAACCAGGAAACTGCAATTTATTATGGTTAGTAGTACAGAGAAACTAAAAACCATTGATCAAATGCTATTTTGAATATAGACTATAAACAAACAGAATTAGAACTTAGTGAAAGATGATTAACACTGATAGAAAAATATAGAAATATTGATACAGAAAAAAAATTATGATGAAATATTTTGCAATGGATTATTTTTTTAATGGAGCTTTTACCCAGTAAAATATTAATGGGAGAGAGAGAGTAGGAAAGAGAGAGAGAGAGGGAACGAGAATAAGGAGATGACACATATGAGCCACCAGTTCTTAGAAAGGAGTGGAAGTAGGATGATCACACTTAACGACAAAATGAATTAGTGCAGAGAAAAAAAAAAAATGATGCAAAAAAGAAAAAAAAAAGAAACAGAATAGATACTGGAAAATAAAATAAAATGGCAGCTTAGAGGTAAAAATAAATGCAGGTATGCAGAATATACCTCAATGAAGTCCTTACAAAGGAAGAGAAGGAAGGAAGACTACAAAGAGACAGAGCCCATTGATTTCAGTCTGGGTAGCCTGCACCTGAAGCTGCACTGCTGATCATCAACAACAAAAAACCCAGTAGAAATAATTGTATTTTGGCAAAGGCACTTGAGAGTGTTTTATGGCCGCAAAATAGAAGGTCTGTCAGCGTACTGACTCTATGTTTTTCTATTTTTTTCAGTTTTTTAGATCAGATGATTTATATTGACTTATCATTTAGTTTAGTGAATTCTTCCTCTGTCTTCTCCACTCTGCTTTATTTCAGATGCTGCATTTTTTAAAATCATATATTTCCTTTTGCTTCCTTTGTAAGTATGTATTAATATTTCTCTCTGGTGAAGTATCTTATCTTTTCATTAAATGTGAGTGTGTTTTCCTTTATTGAGAATATGATATTAGGTAATGGTAGCGGTGGCTCAAGCCTATAATCAGCACTTTGGAGGCGAGGCAGGCCGGATCACGGAGTCAGGAGATCAAGACCATCCTGTGCTGACCCGTCTCTACTAAAATACAAAAACTAGCGAGTTGAGGGTGGCGGTGCTTTCATGGAGGTCCCCAGCTACTCGGGAGGCTGAGGCAGGAGAATGGTGTAAGCCGGGGTGAGCTTGCAGTGAGCTGAGATCCGGCCACTGCACTCCAGCCTGGGTGACAGAGCGAGATTCCGTCTCAAAAAAAAAAAAAAAAAAGAGAATATGATATTAGCTGCCTTAATATCTATGCTTACTAATATTAATAATGGGATCATTTTTCTGTGTTGTTCTTGCTTGATTTTGTTTCCTCTAAAGTCTAGATTACACTTTACTGATTTTTTATATTCAAGTATTGATTAATTCTAAATTTTAACGTGAATATAGAGAACTTGCATTATGCTATATTCCTTTGAAGAATTCCATTTCTTTGTTTTAGTGGGCACTTGGTTGGACAAAAACCAGCAAACTCAGTGTCTTGGAAACATGTCTCAATTCAGTTATTTTATCTTCAACTGGGTTGAACTCAATCTGCCTCACACATGCTTGAGTCAGTATTAGTATATCAGACAGGTTTTTGGAGACATTTTAAAAAGAGATTTAGAAGCTTCTCAACTCACAAGGTCTCCTTTCTGTGAATCCCCTTATTTCCAGCTGTTGTAGTTGCTTCAAACTGTCCTCTAGCTCTTAAATCTGGCAAGAATGCAGGTTTTCTATCAGTTTTAGCCTCTAGGTACAGGAAATGACTGTGGCTCTCAGGTGAATAGTTGTAGAAACGTAAGGAAAAAAAAAAACTTTTCTAGTTAGTTCGTTCTTTGAAGTATTGACTGCCCTCCAAATTTTACTTACATTTGCTCATGATCTAGGGTCTTCAGGTGTTAAGTAAAAATTGCCTAGAGTTTCTGGCTATTGTCTGAAGGAGGAATAATCTTTAGTAGGAAATTACTGACCTCTATGGTAAGCAAAATGTCAAGACAAACAGGCATAAACGTAGAAAAACTGAGAATATTTCATTGCCATGATTCTTTTTTAAGTAAGTATCGTAAGGACAAGATATAGTTTGGATATGACTGGGAAAACTATGACACAATGATTCTTATAAATACTGACAATATTTAGCTGCAAAGTTTATTTAACTGTACATCAAATTGAATAAAATGTTGTGTGCCTTAACTTTAGTAACTTTACTTACAGTTTGATGAGGTAAGAGAAGGAATGGAAGAGGATATAGATTTAAGTTTGCTGAATGTCCAATCCCTGAGAACAGAGTTAGAGTAATAAAAATACAGGTATATTTCACATTATAAAGGTAAACATGCGAGGTCTAGTATTAGTAACTAAAATTGTCAGCAGAAGAGTGCAAAGGGGGTTATAGAAAACATGTTACTGTTTTATTGCTTATAGTGATTGATACACATAATGTAAATAAATAAATGTCAAACTGAGGAAATACACTAGCGGTGACACATACCTAAATAATAAACTAATTATATGTCTATATATACTTATTCATCAACATCTATCTATGTATTGATAGAGTTTTGTGTGGTATGTTCATATGTATTATACAAAAAAGTTGAAGTAGCATGGAAAATATTTTCTCATTACAGTGCATGTAATTAGAATTTTATAACAAAATACAGATTAAAAGCACCTTTTGTCAACAGAAATTTCAAAATATTTTCTAAGCAGTTCTGTGGTCTCAAAGGCAGTATTAATTGAGATTTCAGACTTTTAGAACATATCAAAAATAAACACAGTACATAGAGGATACAGCTAAGTTAACAAAATTTAATACTACTATTGATAAATAACAATAAAAACAAATAATAGCCTATTTAAAAGTTAGAAAAATAACATCAAGATAATAAAAAAATAAGCAGAAGAGAAAACAATCAAACACACAAACCAAAGTGCTAAAAAAAAGTACCCAACAAAACAGGATTGAAACAAACAAAAAAAACTAGGAAAGATTTGCAATTTGAACCAGAAAGATCTGATAGCTATTAAATACAGAAATCATACAGAAATTGATTAGTAAAACATTACCCAATAAATATGGGTAAAGGTGATAAATGTACAGATCACAGAAAGGGGCACATAAATGGGGTTTAAGCCTATAAAAATATTTAGTTTACTCATAAGATAAAGAAAAATTAAGGTTCCATTAAGATACTATTTTTGTCTATGATACTAGCTCCAGTTATCAATGGAGAACATTGGAATTTAGGGGACTATTTTTAGGGGGCTTCAGATATTTAGAAGATAGGGAACACTGATATACAGTCCCTGTAGTAAATGGCATAGATTCACAAAAGGAAAAAAAAAATAAGCTGGTGTCCCACAGAATTTCCAAATGTCTTGCCAGGCATTCATGTATTAAATAGAGTTTACAATTTTATGAGCCTAGAACCTCTATTAGGTTTGTATATTTCCACAAAATGCACAGAGAATGGGATTCAAATTATATTCAGCATCTTAGTACCATAACTTTACCTTACGAATAAATAGAGTGTTGAGAAGTGTTGAATTTTTTCTGCAACGTTATCAAGACCTGTCCACAATTTGCAATGTCACATCAACCCCACAACTTCACAGGAGGTATCTGAGTAACCAACACAACTTGTCTTTGCAGGACACAAATTCCACTTTGTATACACATCTGATGACATAATTACAATTTCTTATATAGGCACATTTGTGTACTTACATATCAAAACACAAAGATTGTTAAAAGTTTATTTTATTTTCCTTTTTTATTCGAGTTATAACATTGTATTAATTTTTTTTTTTTTTTTTTGAGACAAGTTCTTGCTCCATTTCCCAGGCTGTTGTACAATGGCACGATCACGACTCACTGAAGTCTTTCTCTCCCATGATCAAGCAATCCTCCCACCTCAGCCTCCCTAGTAGTTGGGACTACAGGTGTGCTACCACACCCAGCTGATTTTTTTTTTTTTTTTTAATGTTTAGTAGAGACAAGGTTTCTCTGTGTTGCCCAGGCTTGTCTTGAACTCCTGAGCTCAAGCAATCCTACCTGCCTTGGCCTCCTGGGATTGCAGGCATGAGCCACCATGTCCAGCTGAACACTGAATTAATTTATTTTTGAAATTACGTAGCTATACAAAGACAAAGTGAATTTCACTGCAGCATAGTACAGAGAAGCATGACAATTATAATCTATATCTATATGAGTATATGTACATATGAAGCATCGTACTTAATATGATAGAGAATAACTGATACATCCAAATGACCACAAAGAAAATGTTTAATAATACACTTATTTTGCAAGCATCTAGGGAAACAAGCACTTTAATATATTAAAGGTGGGTGTGCAACTTGGTACAATTCTTAGGACTGAAAATATCTGTAGATGTTTGGAAATATCTGTAACATTTTCTCATATATGTACTGTTTCTTATCTGAGAACTCATTTGAAAGATATAATTGCATGCCTGAAATGACATTAGTACAGAATTATTCATTGTAACATTGCTTGCATTAACAGAAGATTGGGAGCAACTATGTTGTCAGTGCTTGGGTTCTGGTTATATAAATAAATTCAAATTTACACAAAAAGATACTGTAAAACACAATAAAATGCAATGAGGAAGCCATTTCCGCTTTGATGTAGAGAGGTCTCAAACATTTTATTGAGTGATAGAAGCAGAATAATGTACAGAGTTGTGTATTTTACTGAGGAAAGGAGGACAAGTGAGTATGTATGCTTGTATTTTATTACATATACCTTTAAAGAAATCTGGAAGAAACCAGAAATCCTAAGACACAGTGTTCTCTTGGGTGTGTTATGATGGGAGAGTTGTCAATGTTGAGAAAATGCGCTGTTGTGCACAGAAATGAGTGGCTGACTTTTCAGTGCATGCTTTTTTATTTTAATTATTTAAGTAGTTGGATGTATGAGTAGTAAAATTAAATTAAAATTGAGGTAAAATATAATTAAGATCTCTGCATATAATTTATATCTTGAAACCTTTGATTATAAAGTGTTTCCTGGACCCTTTCGCAGAAAAATCTCCATATAGCTATTAATAAGAGGAAAATCCATTAGCACACGAATAACAGATTGTGAATAAAAAGCTGAATACTCATCTCCATTGCTGAATTCATACTGTGCAGTGTTGCATACCTTAATTCCTGTCACTTTATTAAAATGACAAAAAAAAGTTGCACACAAACAGTGAAATAAAATGGCAAGATATTTTCTCCCTGGAAGGAGAAATCATGCAAAGATTTTCTATTTGTGTTCTTTAACAAAACATCACCAGGACAGAAAAAGAAAGGAATCCAAGCTTTCTCAGTAGGATGAAGTTTGAGGAATCTGGCTTAAAACGTCTATTGTCTCCTGCTATTATCTCAACAACAAAAAATACCCATTCTACACTTAAGTTAATTTTTTTCTTGTTTGCTTTCAGCAAAAATAGAGTCACTTTTAATAAAAGGTTTTTATTTTAGTTTTAGCTAATTATTAATGATGCCTTCTTCATACACTGTATCCTATTCCAGCAAAAAATCTACTTGGATTTATAGCTGAAAAAATTGTGATACACACATTACCTTTAATCATTATTTTTCACAATGAGAGTCAGCACTAAAATTCCTACATTATAGTAGCTTGGAGGAACAATTAGGTCAGCAAAGGGATGAGTGTGTAGGAGATGATTTTGAATCAGTAGTTACTTAGAAAAAACTACTTTTACTTAGATTGTTCCTTCGAGATGGCTAGAAAGAGGCAGATAAAATACATGATGTTCACAAAGTATAGTAGTAACTCAATGAAAGTCTTTGAATGCATTAATAAGGATGGAAATATTGTAAATAAGAGTAACATGAAATTTGACAACTATCAAATGTCCATTTGAGGCAGTGACTCCTGTATAGTTGTATAATATCAACTTCCTTTACCGCATATAGCTGAAAATAAGTAGTATGAAAAATAAATTTTGTTTTTTATTTTTAATGGTTTATTTCTTCTTGAATATGAGGATATGTGAGCTCCATCAACAAAAATGCAGTGACTAACAGAAGACGAAGGTAGAAAAATGAAATAGATTTGACTTGTCATTTGTTTTCATAGATTCAGATGTGCTGTGTATTCCCTTTATTTAAAAAGGTTTAGTAGTGTTATCACACTTTCCTTAGGTTTTAAAAATTAATTTGAAATTTAAATAAACATAAGTCTAATGCTTTGAAGCAATAGAAATGATTATTTGGTTTCTAATTAATGCACTGTTGTTTACCATTACTTTTTATAATATTTTATTTAATGTAAGGAATATGATGCTTATTAAACATGAACTATGTATCAGAGTTAGCATGTATATTATTTATTTAATCTTGAAACACAAATATACATTCACCCACACAGAATGAATAGGGGAAATTGCAAAAAGTATTGTATGATTTGCCCATACTCTATGATTCAAGACTCGTTCACATTCTTAAACTTAGTATCTATGGAACATAGTGGCCTATTGTGCAAATGATGTCACCCTTTCTTTTGTTGTTTTATAATATAATGTCTTATTTATTTTTATGAGATTTTTCACATGACTGGAAGAGTGTCTTAAATATATTTTTCAATTATTTTCTTTAAAATAATGACTTTAATAAAGCTGTCATACTTTTAATGGTTTGTCAAAGCAATCAGTTACAATCTGTCTAAAGGCATCCTGCTTGTCTATCCCAATTATTATGAGTGTGTCCAGTGAGTAGGTGAAATGTATAATCTGAGAAACTTAAATGAAGAAAGCAGGAAATGGTTCTATTTTATTCTCAAATAAGCAAATCCAAATTACTCTTTTTGTATGTTTTTCAACTATTCAGTTTGGAGTATGCAATTATATTTGTTTTACTGGCAAAGAGACAATAGCCATGTAACTCATCTCAAGTAGGATATTTGATGAATTTATTGGTAAAACAAAACATTAGTTCATAAGTGTATTTAGAGGGTCAAGTTATTTCCAAAAGTCTAAACAATCAAAAGGTAACCAGAGTACTCTTTTACAATTGCTTTCCAATGCTTCTCCAAATTAGAATTATATTTATTTAGAGTTCAATCTAATACTAAAAAAAATTAAGAAAAAAGTTATAATAGTCTAGTTTTTGGTTAAATCATTATTTTTTAACATAATTAAACATTCAAAACTAATAAAGCATTATTTAAATATTAGCAACTTGAATCACCTCACTGACTATTCTAAATAACTATGTAATGTGTTTGGTTTTGTGAAATGTTTATATAAATGAATAATTTGTAAAAGGTAAAATTAATATAAATAGTAACACAGTATACACTCAAATATTCACTATCTGTCTTAAGTGGTATATTCCTAGTATCTCAGAAACTCCTTGTAGAACACTTTTCATTTGTAGCTACTATTCTCATTCCATGAATGAAAGCCTGTTTATATTAGAAATTTTTGTTTAGAAATAATATTTATAGTTTAGTAATTTTGAACTTTATATTTAAATACAGTCATGTTATATGCAATGTTTTGTGATTTGGTTGTTTTTTCCAACATTGGTTTTGTGACGTTTCTTCAGGTTGATTTCTGTAACTGCAGTTTTTTCTTTTTTTTCTGCATTTTATGTTCAGTCTACTCTTGATACTCATTTAGGGGGGTGAAGGGATTTTTGTTTGGTTGTTTGGTTTGTCACCTCTTTTGTTTTTAACCCTAGCTATTTCTAAGTAAAGCTCCTTTGTACATAACTCCCAGATCATATACACAGGAGTTTGTTTAGAATTGGAGTTGCTGGGCTGCCTATGTTTAACTTTAGTAGATGAACTGGGCTAAAATAGATACCTCCCCAGATTTACTGATGTCAGAATCTTGGCTACTTGTTCAGTGGAGAACCTCAGTCATCGTCTCATCTCCAGAAACTTCCATTGTGTTCAACTTGGTAGCTGTCACTTTAGCTAGAGGTTTTGGGACTAATCCAACCAGATCGCACAATGCCTGAGAGGCCTGTCTACTGCTCTGAAGTGCTCCAGATTTAGTACCGACTGAGAAGCCTTTCGACCAAGAAAAGATAGGAGACAGGGCTTAAAAGAACACATTTCTCTCACTCTGTCTCTCTTAATAGTCTTTTCTTCAGTGTAATGGGTTCATAAAACTTCTCCAGAGAAAATTTACTTCGTCAAGCAAACAGCAGTATTTCCGGGGAGGTTTCAGTGCTACTCTACATTGCTTTCCTCTTTTCCTTCCTCGCTTCCCTATTTCCTTCCCTCTTTATTGAGCTAAGACTTTAGGTACGCCAAACTCCCTCTAAAGTAAAATGCTCCACTTTCACATGAACCAGCAGTGAGCAACAGATCGATTCCTCCGTTACCTCTTTCACACTCTCCATAATCTAACTTCTAGTTTTCTACCAACATCAAGGACTTAGACATGGCACTGAATTTTAATTTTAGATTGCGTTTTTCTGGGTATTACTAGTGTCAAAAGTTTATAGACGATTCCTGTCTCTTCCATGGGATTTCAGTTCATGATGCTTGCCTTTCTTCCTCTCTGTTTGTTTCTTTTTTCTTTAATTTGTATGTTTTTTTCATATTTATATAATGTAGATATTAATGTTTCATCAGTTATTTGATTAATATCACTCATCCTGATTTACAATTTGTACAGTCAGCCCTTTATATCCCTGGGTTCTGCATCCACGAGTTCAATCAATTGCAGATCCAATGTAGTCAAATAAAATTTTGCAAAATTTCGGAAAGTAAAACTTGAAATTGTCAGACACTAAGTACTGTGTTGAGCTCATGTAAACGAAATGGTATGTAGGCGTTGTATTATTTATTACAAGTTAAGCTAGGGATGACTTAAACTATACGGCAGAATGTATAGTAGGCTATATGTAAGTACTATCGCCATTTCAAATAAGGGACTTGAGCATTCACGGATTGCGGTATCTGCAGGGGGAGAGGGAGAGCGGCTCCTGGAAAAATCTCCCATGGATATCGAGGGGGGACAATAGTATTTTTACTTTTTATGACATATGCCAAAACAGAAATTTATAATTTTAATGTTGATAGATTTATCAATGTATTTCTTTATATTTTATATGCTTATTTCTTTTGAGAAATCACCTGCTGTTTCAAAATCGTGAGGATATTTCTTATTGTCCTCTAAAGTTTTATAATTTACCTTTCACATTTAAGTATTTAGTCCAGCTGAAGTTGATTTTCTGCCTTTGGCTTAAGGTGGAGCTAGAAGTCTTGCATCCTTTATTATAAAGTCTACATTATACCCACCTATTATCAATGTCCACTCTGATATAAATTAAGATTATGTTACTTTATTCTATATTCCATACAACAGCCTAATGTTCTAATTTTGTTCCCAAACTCCACTGTCTTATTTAATAATGCTGTATATAATGAAGTATAATTTTTTTAAGTAAAGTCCTACCACATAATTTCTCTTTCTCTATGTTACTGCCTGGAGGTTCAGAAGCCTTCTTGAAATCATCAACATAGCTGAAGAGAGTAGGACCCTAATGTCAGTGAGCTGCCGAGTGACTGTCACCATATGCTTATCTCGAGATTTCTCGGTAAACCATGAGAGAAAGAATTCTCCTGTTTTAAAGCCAGTGTTATTTGAAACGTCTGTTATGTGTTGCCAAATGTATCCTTAATTGACAAAACCATTCTGGGAGAATAATTTCTAGATTCTAAAAGGTGCTTTTCACTCAGGGCTAATGCCCAGCCACAACACACATTTCAACCAGTGACTTAAACCTAGTGGACATTAAAAGTTTCAGAGTCAGCGTCCCCTGTGGTTTGTTGAACTTTTTCATTGTCACTCACATTTTCTCTGTCACACAGTTTTCTACAGAATCACTCAAGATCTAGATGCTCCATATTCTCCCTAAGTACTTTTTCCATATCAAGCCTCTCCTGAGAGAATCTCAGAGAATAAATCTATGAAATGGCAGTTTGCCATGTTAATTTCAAAAACAAAAAATGTCTCCAAAGATTTTGCGATAGTTTAAGCAAAAAAATCACAGATTTGAGATTTAAAAATATGTAAACAAGAAATATGCCTTATAGAGAATAATGAACAGATCTTACCCTTATAAAAGATGGATTTGGGTAGTTAGGACATATCAAAGTGTGTCCAGAACAATGATGAGTACCTATATAATCTCACTTAAATTAGTCACATAATTTCCTGGGAGTCCAGCATACCTTCTTCCTAAATGAGAGAGTTTTACTCAGGTCTTAGTGGTTCTTATTTCTTTCATTGTCCAGTTGATACTGTTACGTTCTTTGAAAAGAAATGTCACAGATTGTTTGTTTCGGCACAAATGCTGACCTACCACTTTCCTGCACCTTGTATTGTACCACTCTGTAGAAAACATTTGGCCACTGTTACTGAAAGCCAGCTCCAGAAAGATGGACAGCCTTGCACGGTGCTCCTGCAGAGAAATGCATGTGTCAAGTTCTCCCATTGAAACCACGGATGAAACTACTGAATTACCTAAATCAGTGGGTCTGAACCCCAAGGGAGGATGAGAATCACTTGGGAAACTTTAAAACATACTGACAGTTGAACACCATTCCTAGAAATTATTGTCAATTGTTACAAATTGTGCCCATAGATGATTTTGCTTCTTTATTTTACTTCATCTGTTATGTTTTATTTTAACGTCTTCTGGAGTCTAATGTACCACTGGTGCTTAGAAATTCCAGTCTGATTTTCTAACACTGAGAGAGGAAGAAAGAATAATGCTGTCAAACCCTTTAGAGTCTGTTGAAAGTTTGAAATTTAGGAATGGATGTCTATGTTGATAGCAACATTATTCACAATGGCTAAAACATGGATGCAACTCAAGTGACCACTGATAAATGACTGGACAAGCAAAATGCGGTTTATGCATACAATGTAATATTATTCCGCATTAAAAGGAAAGGAAATCCTTACCTATGCTACAACATGGATTATCCTTAGGAACATTGTACTAAACGAAATAAGACAATCACAAAAAAGCAGATGTATAGTGTATTATTTCATGTACAGGAGGTACATAAAGTACTCAAACTTACAGAGCCAGGAAGTAGAATAGTGGTTGCCAGAGCCTGAATTGGGGGCAGTGGGAATGGAGGAGTATTATTCAGTTAGTGTAGAATTTCAGTTTTACAACATAAAAAGAGTTCTGGAGATGGATGATGGTTGTACAACTTTATAAATTTGTTTAATGCCATCAACTGTACACTGAAAATGATGAAGATGGTAAATTTTATGTTATGTGTATTTTACTACAATAAAAAAGGGATAATAAGGGTTAACCGTTCTTTCCCAGTGTTCCCAAGCCTTTCCTCAGACAATTCCAGTCTTAAAGGCTTCATACCGGCCGCGCGCAGTGGCTCACGCCTGTAATCCCAGCACTTTGGGAGGCCGAGGTGGGCAGATCACCTCAAGAAATCCAGACCAGTCTGGCCAACATGGTGAAACCTCGTCTCTACTAAAAATACAAAACTTAGCTATGTGTAGTGGTGCACAAATGTAGTCCCAGCTACTCGGGAGGCTGAGGCAGAAGAAAAGCTTGAACCCAGGAGGCGGAAGTTGCTGTGAGCCAAGATCGAGCCACTCACTGCACTGCACCCTGGGTGAGAGAGTGAGACTCCATCTTGAAAAAAATAAAAAAGAAAAGAAAAAAAAGAAAGACTTGGTACCTTGAGTGCAAGCCCACTGCATATAGGAGCTAACTTGAAATGTCAAGTTCAAAAGTAAGTTATAAAACACTTAGAGAGACTAGTGATTGTTCCCTTAAAGTAGCAAGCTGGGACACAGGCCAGCACAAACTCTTTTGTCTTTTTTTTTTTTTTTTTTTTTTTAGGAATATGAAGCACATTTTTTATTTAAAATGACTTTATATGAAGTACTGTATATTGGTTTCTTATAACAGCCAAAATAGCTCCGATTTCTTAAGAATCTATTAACTGTCAGAAAAATATTGTATATTATACACATCTCATTGTTTTATTAATAACTTTTTACTTTTTTATTGAGCTAATACATATAATCAGAATCTTCCTGAAGTGCACATATCTTAAATGTAGAGCTGGAGTTTTAGTAACAGTTTTATTGAAGTATAATTTACATGCCATAAAATTAACTCATTTTAAGGATTCAATTAAACAACTTATTTTTATATGTGTATACACCTATAAAATGGCTACCTGGATCAGGATATTGAAAGTTTCTTTTTGCCTCTTTTTAGCCATACCCACTCCATTCCATGGAAGTAACCATTATTTGACCTTCTATTTCTTTTTTTTTATTATTTTATTTTATTTATTTATTTATTTTTTATTATTATTATACTTTAAGTTCTAGGGTACATGTGCATAACATGCAGGTTTGTTACATATGTATACTTGTGCCATGTTGGTGTGCTGCACCCATCAACTCATCAGCACCCATCAACTCGTCATTTACATCAGGTATAACTCCCAATGCAATCCTTCCCTGCTCTCCCCTCCCCATGATAGGCCCCAGTGTATGATGTTCCCCTTCCCGAGTCCAAGTGATCTCATTGTTCAGTTCCCACCTATGAGTGAGAACATGCGGTGTTTGGTTTTCTGTTCTTGCGATAGTTTGCTGAGAATGATGGTTTCCAGCTGCATCCATGGCCCTACAAAGGACACAAACTCATCCTTTTTTATGGCTGCATAGTATTCCATGGTGTATATGTGCCACATTTTCTTAGTCCAGTCTGTCACTGATGGACATTTGGGTTGATTCCAAGTCTTTGCTATTGTGAATAGTGCCGCAAAAAACATCTGTGTGCATGTGTCTTTATAGCAGCATGATTTATAATCCTTTGGGTATATCCCCAGTAATGGGATGGCTGGGTCATATGGTACATCTAGTTCTAGATCCTTGAGGAATCGCCATACTGTTTTCCATAATGGTTGAACTAGTTTACAATCTCACCAACAGTGTAAAAATGTTCCTATTTCTCCACATCCTCTCCAGCACCTGTTGTTTCCTGACTTTTTAATGATCGCCATTCTAACTGGTGTGAGATGGTATCTCATTGTGGTTTTGATTTGCATTTCTCTGATGGCCAGTGATGATGAGCATTTTTTCATGTGTCTGTTGGCTGTATGAATGTCTTCTTTTGAGAACTGTCTGTTCATATCCTTTGCCCACTTTTTGATGGGGTGGTTTGTTTTTTTCTTGTAAATTTGTTTGAGTTCTTTGTAGGTTCTGGATATTAGCCCTTTGTCAGATGAGTAGATTGCAAAAATTTTGTCTTTTAACAGCCTCCACTAGAAAAAAACTAAACACTCATGTTCTTCAAAATAGTTAATTCTCTAAAAATATCAGCCCGGAAACATCTAGAGTGTGCACAGTGGCTTCTCCTATGCATGCTTTAGATTGCAATTTTCCCTCTAACCCAGGTTTCTCATTTATTCCATTACTAATTCCTCCTATATTTCCTAAGAAATTCTGCAAAGTGTCTGGTTTGCTAATGACTCCTTTTCTAGAAATCAACACTGTGGTAGATCTATTTCTGTGTATATCATTGCTATCATTTTAATGAAAGATTATGAGAAAAGATTGACATTTAAAAAAAAAAAAAACCAAAAAGGTATAGAAACATTAATGTGCAGTTTAAAACACTGGGATTGTAAACAATGACCATTAACTTATTTGTCTTTGTAAAAATAAAAGAAAAAAGAGTGCTAGAATTGTAAACACAGTAGTGGGGAAGTAAAATGTGTTTGGAAAGAAAGAGGAAAAACTCAGTGTCTTATTGAAATAGAGAAAATTGTGTATTTATTTGGAGAGTGCTTTCTCTCTCTCTCTCTCATATAATAGATAGGAATAAAAGAAATAGTTAAGGTTACTTATAAATAGTTAAGGTTACTTATATATTGAGGAAAATATTATGAGAGTTAATGAGCTATTTAATGACAGATTATCACAATCTTTTCTCAATAAACTAGGAAATGACCTCAGCTTAATGAGGGTGAAGATTGTGGCATGAGAAGAGATGAGAGTTTAAGCAGGACAATGAGAGACTAATCAAAATATCAATAACCCACAACAAAAATCAAATTTAAATTAGAGATAATGAATCTGTAATTTATAAAGTTTTTCTGTCTCTTCCTATTTTTCCAATGTTTTGTTCCTCTGGAGAGAGAGGCGATGAGAAGAGAGAGAATGCAGCTAGTGAGATATAAGTTAATTAATTCATTCAACATTTTATTTCATTCAACAATTATTTAGTACTTACGATGGGCTAGGCATGTGTAAACCAAAGCAAACGAGACACATTCTCGGTCAGCAATGAATTTTTAAGCTATCAGGCAATGGTTATTTAAAGAGGGTGATAGTATATTTTGTCAAATATTTTTAAATAGTTTTTTAAGTGCAGGATTAAATCACTGATTAATTTTTAGAGAAAAAATATTTTTGTTTTTAAAAATGTGTATCAAGCTCTGATATGGTTTGGCTCTGTGTCCCCACCCAAATCTCATCTCGAATTGTAATCTCCATGTGTCAAGGGAAGGATCTGGTGGGAGGTTATTGAATCATGAGGGCGGGTTTCCCCCCTTGCGGTTCTCATGATAGTGATTGCTCACAAAATCTGGTTGTTTGGTAAGTGTCTGGCACTTCCCCATGCTCGCTCTCTCACCTGCCGCCATGTGAGACCTGAATTGCTTCCCATTCACTTTCCACCATGATTGTATAACTGAGTCAATTAAATCCCCTTTCTTTATAAATTACCAAGTCTCAGGTAGTGTCATTATAGCAGTGTAAAAGCAAACTAATACAGGCTCTAATGAAATAGTTTGGGCATTTTCAATTGTCAATGGTAATGTTATTTCATTGCAGTTTTCACAAATCAGTAGGAAAAATAAACTGCCCAAGAAACATGGATTGAGTATCATGTTCGTAATTTCCATGCAATTGACACATTCCAGTCTCTGTGCAGGTCTCTGAGAATTATGTTTTTATACAGAAATGTTCTAAAGAAAATATATCTGCTATGATGTTTAAAAATAATCTCTAAAAGATCACTCTCTAGATGAAAATAAGTTGCAATATATAAATTACATCAGTTCAATGGTTATATTGCCTTTCATCTGATGAGATGTAACACATTAAGAAAAAAAATCATTTATGGTTTTTGTCCCAGGTTCCTGACACAGAGCTGCTAAAACTCTTGAGGATTCCTGAGTCATGAGGGTAACAGGAGCACCTTACACAGAGCTCCTAAATCCCCTTCATGTGGTTTGGATCTGTGTCCCCACCAGAATCTCATGTTGAATTGTAATCTCCAACATTGGAGGTGGAATCTGGGGAAGGTGATTGGATCATAGAGGCAAATTTCTCATGAATGGCTTACTACCGTTTCCTTGGTAGTGTCCTCACAATAGAGAGTGGGTTTTCACAAGATCTGGTCATTGAAAAGTGTGTGGCATCTCCCCCGTTTCTCTTGCTCCTGTTTTCACCATGTGATGTGCCTGCTCCCCTTCACCTTCTGCCATGATTGGAAGCTTCCTGAGGCCTCCCCAGAAGCTGAACAAATGCCAACATCAAGCTTCCTTCACAGCCTACAGGACCATGAACCAATTAAACCTGTTTTCTTAATAAATTATCTGGCCAGGCACAGTGGCTCATCCCTGTAATCCCAGCAATTTGGAAGGCCGAGGCAGCAGGATCACGAGGTCAGGAGATCAAGACCATCCTGGCTAACACAATGAAACTTCATCTCTACTAAAAATACAAAAAATTAGCTGGGTGTGGTGGTGGGTGCCTATAGTCCCAGCTACTCAGGAGGCTGAGACAAGATAATGGTGTGAACCCGGGAGGCGGAGCTTGCAGTGAGCTGAGATCCACCACTGCACTCCAGCCTGGGCAACAGAACTAGATTCTGTCTCAAAAATAAATAAATAAATAAATAAATAAATAAATAAATAAATAAATAAATAATCTGATCTCAGGCATTTATTTATGGCTGTGGAGAGCAGACTAATACACCCCTGGAGTTTCCTGGGTGATAAGAGCATCAGTTGTCCTAATCTGGTGATTCCTGGTGAACTCCTAGATAGCTTCAGGATGAGAGATGTTCATCAGAAAAACTAAATTATTATTAGAGAGGCTTAGAACTTTCAGTCTAACCCCCATCTATCAGGGAGGCAAGAGAGGCTGGAGATGGAGTTAATAAATGATCATGCCTATGCCTATAATAAACGAACTTGCTACCTGTGATTTTTATGGAAGCCTCCATAAAGATCTATAAACTATAGGATTTGTAGAGCTTCTAGGTTGGTGAGTGCATCCACATACCAAGACTGTAGAATACCACAACTGCATGGGGATAGAAGCCCTTGAGCTCCAGACCCTCTGGAGCTCACCCTATGTACCTCTTCATTTCTCTGTTCACCTGTACTCTTTATAATAAATTGGTAAATGTAAGTAAATGTTTCCCTGAGTTTTGTGAACGGCTTTAACAAATTATTAAAACTGAGGGGAGAGATGTGGGAACCTCTGACTTTGTAGCCAAGTTGGAAAGAAGTGTAGGTACCCTGGAGGCCCATTATTTGTGAATGGCATCTGACATGAGGACAGTCTTATGGGGACTGAGTCTTTAAACTTGTGGAGTCTGACACTAACTACCTGGACAGTGATTCTGGGTAGATAGTGTCAGATTTGAACTAAATTATAGGACACCTATTTGGTGTCTGGGGAATTAGAAAATTGGCTGGTGTGAGGAAGAAAAAAAAAGATAAAGAAAAAAACACACATATGGTATAAGAAATACAAAATTTCTGATCTCTATTTTGTGAATAGAGATGCAATTTTTCCTTTAAGAGACAATCATTTTTCAGAAAAGTCTGTTTTTTGACAATTAATGGTAATTAGAACAGATAGGAAGATTTTAAAGACTTTGCCTGATTTTGCTTTCTTAATAAAATGTGTGTGTGTGTGTGTGTGTATATATATACATATATATAGTAGATCAGTTACTTATTTGAGCATGAAAATACAAATACTTTTATTTTTATTTTCCTTAATCATTGCTTATAAATCTAATCTTCTGATAGTGATAAAAATATAGGTGAAAAGTGGAAGAACAATTTAAAAACCTAAAGCAACTTGATAAAATACCATTAAAACATACTGATATTCTACATCTTACAGAATTTTTCCATAAAGAAGTGTGACTTTGGAAAATATTATCATTGATTGCACAATTCATTCAATATCCCATATTAATTAAAATGAGTAAACATGAGGCCCTATTTTAAGATACTGAAGATCCCTGCACTAATATATATACGTTTTATCTGTGTGTGCCTGTTTGTGGGGGTAGCATTTTCATTCAATGTAGTTGTAATGCACTTCTTTAGATGTATCAGGGCAGAGGGGAGGTATTTGAGTAATCAGAAGTTAGGACAGGTAACTTTTGAAGGGAGTGAGAAATTATGAAATCTTTAACTCATGAAAGCTACTCGAGAAGCTGAGAGTACATTTGTAAAATGGAAATTAATATGAAAACATCTCGAAAACTTTATTTTTCATTTTTATGAGTACATGGTAGATGCATATATTTATGGAGTACATGAGGTATTTTGATGCAGGCATACAATGCACAATAATTGCATCACAGTAAATGAGGTATCTATTATCTCAAGCACTTATTCTTTCTTTGTACTAAAACAATTCAATTATACTCCTTTAGTTATTTTGCAATGTGCAATAAATTATTTTTGACTGTAGTAGCCCTGTTGAACTATCAAATACTAGATCTTATTAATTCTATCTATTTTTTAATCCCATTCACCATCTCTTCTTCCCTCACATCCCCCCACAAACCTTCTCAGCCTCTGGTAACTATCCTTCCACTCTCTGTCTCCATGAGTTCAATTGTTTCAATTTTCAGGCCTCAGAAATAAGTGAGAACCTGCAAAGTTTGCCATTCTGTGCCTTGTTTATTTCACTTAACATAATGATCTCCACTTCTGTCTATATTGTTGCAAATGTCAAGATCTCATTCTTTGCATGGCTGAATAGTACTCCATTTTGTACAGGCACCACATTTTCTTTATTTATTTATCTGTTGGTGGACAATTAGGTTGCTTTCAAATCTCAGCTATTGTGAACAGTGCTGTAATAAACATGTGAGTGGAGGTATCTCTTCGATATATTGATTGACTTTCGAGTATATACTCAGCAGTGGGATTGCTGGATTATACAGTAGTTTCACTTTTATTTTTTCGAGGAATCTCCAAACTGTTTTCCATTGTGGTTTTATTAATTTAAATTCCCACCAACAGTATATGAGGGTGGTCTTTCTCCATATCCTGGCCAGCATTTGTTATTGCCTGTCTTTTGGATAAAAGCTACTTTAACTGGGGTGACATCTCATTCTAGTTTTGATTTGCCATTCTCTGATGATCAATGATGTTGAGCATTTTTTCACATACCTATTTTCCACTTTGTCTTCTTTTGATAAATGTTTATTCAGATCTTTTGCTGATTTTTAATTGGATTATTATGATTTTTCCTATTGAGTTGTTTGAGCTTCTTATATATTCTGGTTATCAATTCTTTGTCAGACAGGTAGTTTGCAAATATTTTCTCTCATTCTGTGTATTGTCTTTTCACTTTGTTGATTGGTTCTTTAGCTGTACAGAAGGTTCTTAACTTCCTGTAGTCCTATTTGCCCATTTTTGTGTTGGTTGCCTGTGCTTGTGGAATATTACTCAAAACGTATTTGCCCAGACCAATGCCCTGGAGTTTCCCCAGTGTTTTCCTTTGGTATTTTCATAATGTGAGGTTTAGATTTAAGTCTCTAATCCATTTTGATTTGATTTTTGTATATGTTGAGAGATGGAGGTCTAGTTTCATTCTTCTGCATATGGATATTCAGTTTTCCCAGAACCATTTACTGAAAAGATGGCCCTTTTCTGAATGTATGTCTTGGTACTTTTGTCAAAAGTGAGTGCACTGTACATGTATGGATTTATTTCTCAGTTCTGTATTCTTTTCAATTGGTCTATGTGTCTCTTTGTATGCTAGTGACATACTGTTTGGGTTACTATAGATTTGTAGTATTATAATTGGAAGTCAGGTGATGTGATTCCTCCAGTTTTGTTCTTTTCCTTAAAGATAGCCTTGACTATTCTGGGTCTTCTCTGGTTTCATATAAATTTTAGGACTATTTTTTTCTATTTCTGTGAAGAACGCCATTGGCCTTTTGCTAGTCGTTGCACTGAATATGTCGATTGCTTTGGGTAATATGGACATTTTAACGTAATGATTCTTCTAATCCATGTACATGGAATAACTTTCCATTTATTTTGTGTCCTCTTCAATTTATTTCATCAATGTTTTATACTTCTCCTTATAGAGAACTTTCACTTCTTTGGTTAATTCCTAGCTATTTTATTTTATTTGCAACTATTGTAAATGGGATTAGTTTTTTTGTTTCTTTTTCAGATAGTTCCCTGATGGCATATAAAAATGCCACTGATTTTTGTGTGTTGGTTCTGTATCCTGCAACTTTACTGAATTTATTTATTAGCTCTAATATTTTTCTTTTGGAGTCTTTAGATGCTTTTAAATAAAAGCTCATATCATCTGCAAATAAAGATAATTTGACTTTTTCCTTTCCAGTTTGGATAACCTTTATTTATTTACCTTGTGTGATTGCTCTAGCTAGTATTTCCAGGTCTATGTTGAATAACAGCGGTGAAAGTGGGCATCCTCATCTTGTCCCAGATCTTAGAGGAAAGGCTTTTAGATTTTCCCCATTTAGTATAAAACTAGCTGTGGGTCTGTCACATATGGCTTTTATTATGTTGTTATATTCTTTCTATAGCAAGTTTTTTGGAGTTATTTTTAAATCACGAATGGATGTTGAATTTTGTCAAATGCTTTTTCAACATCAATTGCAATGATCATATGGTTTTGTGCTTCATTCTGTTGATATGATGTATCATGTTAATTTATTTGCATATGTTGAACTATCCTTGCATCCCTGGGATAAATCCCACTTGGTTATGAAGAATGGTCATTTTAGTCTGTCATTGAATTTCGTTTGCTAGCGTTTTGTTGAAAAATTTTGCATCAGTGTTCATCAAGAATACTGTCCTGTAGTTTTCTTTTTATGACGTGTCTTTTTCTGTTTTTGGTATCTTATAGAATTAATTTGGAAGTATTCTCTCTTTCTCTATTTTTCGGAGTAGTGTCAGTAGGACTGGTATTAATTCTTTAAATGTTTAAATTCAGCACCGATGGCATCATGTCCCCAGCTTTTCTTTGCTGGGAGGCTTTTTATTATGACTTCTATCTCAATAATTATTATTGGTCTGTTCAGGTTTTGGATTTCTTTATAGTTCAGATTTGGTATGTGTATGTGTCTAGGAATTTATCCATTTCTTCCAGGTTTTTCAATTTGTAGACATATAGTTCATGTTATCTTCTAATGATTCATCAAATTTCTGCAGTATCAATTTTAATGTCTCATATTCTTTATCTGATTTTGTTTATTTGGGTCTTCTTTCTTATTTTCTTAGGCTGGCTAAAAGTTTCTCAATTATGGTTTTCTTTTCAAAAGCAACATTTTTATTTCGTTTATTTTTTGTATTTTCTCTTCATTTCAGTTTCATTTATTTCTGCTCTTTTTTTATTTTCTTCTACAATTTTACATTTGCTTTGCTCTTGCTTTTTTGATTCTTCAAGATGCATTATTAGGTTATTTATTTGAAATCTTTTCTATTTTTTGGTTTAGCACTTATTGCTATAAACTTTTCTCTTAGAACTGTTTTCGTTGTATTCCATAGTTTTTGGTACATTGTGTTTCCATTTTCATTTGTTTTAAGAAATGTCTTAATTTCCTTCTTAATTTCTTCATTGGCCTTCTGGTCATTCAGGAGCATATAGTTTAATTTCCATGTTTTCGGGTAGTTTCCAAAAGTTCCTATTGTTACGTATTTCTAGTTTTATTTCATTCTGATCACCAAAGGTACTTGCTATAATTTCAACTTTTACAAAATTTGTAAGACTTGCTTTTTGGCCTACAATATGGTCTATCTTTGAGAATGATCCGTGTGCTGAGGAAAGGAATGTGTATTCTGCAGCTGTTGAATAAAATGTTCTGTAAATATCTGTTAGGTCTATAATGTGGATTAAGTTCAATACGGCTTTTCTTGATTTTCTATCTGAATGATCTGTCCAGTGCTGGGCGGGTGGCGGGGAGGCGGGGGGGTGGTGTTGAAGTTTCCAGTTATTATTGTATTGGATTCTAACTCATTCTTAAGGTTAATAATATTTGTTTTAATATAGTGGATGCTCCAATGTTGAGTGCATATATTTATAAATATATTTATAACTGTTATATCCTGCTACTGAATTGACCTCTTTATTACTCTTTAATTACCTTCTTTGTACTTTTATTATTTTATTATTTAATTACCTTATTTGTTCTCCGCTCTGTCGCCCAGGCTGGAGTGCAGTGGCGCGATCTCGGCTGCCTGCAAGCTCCGCCTCCTGGGTTCACGCCATTCTCCTGCCTCAGCCTCCCGAGTAGCTGAGACTACAGGCACCCTACCCCACGCCTGGCTAATTTTTTGTATTTTTAGTAGAGAAGGGGTTTCACCGGGTTAGCCAGGATGGTCTTAATCTCCTAACCTCGTGATCTCCAGCCTTACCCTCCCAAAGTGCTGGGATTACAGGCGTGAGCCACGACTGACTCCTTCTTTGTACTTTTCATACTTTTTGTCTTGAAAAATATTTTGTCTGTTATAAGTATAACTACTCCTGCTCTTCTTTGGTTTCCATTGATATGGAATGTCTTTTTTCATCTCTTTATTTGCAGTCTATTTGTGTCTTAATAGGTGACGTGTGTTTCTTGTAGGGAACAAAACATTGGGTCTTTCAAAAAAAATCCATTCAGTAACTCTCTGTTTTGATCTTATAATTTAGTCCATTTACATTCAATGCTATTATTGATAAGTAAGGACTTCCCCAGGCCATTTTTTCTATTTGTTTTCTTGTCTTCTCTTTCTTTCTTTCTGTATTCCTTTTAATGAAGATGACTTTCTCTGGTGCTGTATTTTAATTTCGTGGTTTTTATTTTTTGTGCTTCTGTTTCATGTTTTTGGATTTGAGGACACCATGAAGCTTGCAAATACCTGACAATGTTGATAATACTGTTTGCATAAACTAACTAACAAGCAAAGAGAAAACATTAAAAACTCTACCCTTTTTAACTTTTGGTGTTTCTACTTGCATCTTATTGTACTGTCTATTTTGAAAAGTTGCTGTAATTATTGTTTTTCATCAGTTCATCTTTTAGTCTTTCTACTCAATATATGAGTTTACATACTACAATTACTATTTTGTAACATTCTGTGTTTTTCTGTGTTCTCACTATTACTTGCGAGTTTTCTACCTTCAAATGATTTCTCATTGCTTGTTAACATCTTTATTCTTTCAGATTGAAGGACTTCCTTTAGATTTCTTGTAGTGCAGGTCTAGCGTTGATGAAATCCCTCAGCTTCTGTTTGTCCAGAAAAGTTTTTATTTCCCCTTAATGTTTGAAGGATATTTTCACTGGATATAACATTCTAGAATTAAAGGATTTTTTTTTTTTTTTTTTTTTTGTCAGCACTTCAAATATGTCTGCCACTGTCTCCTTGGCTGTCAGCTTTCCACTGAGAATTCTGCTGCCAGAAATATTGGAGTTCCTCTGTATGTTATTTGTTTCTTTTCTGCTGCTGCTTAGAATCCTTTCTTTATCCTTGACCTTTGGGAGTTTATTAAATGTCTTGAGGTAATCTTATTTGGGTTAAATATGCTTGGCATTCTATAAATGTCTTTTATTGAAATGTTGATATCTTTCTCTAGGTTTAAGAAGTTCTCTGTTCTTATCCCATTTCTACTTTCTACCCTGATCACTCTGTCTACCTCCTCTTTAAGGCTAATAACGCTCAGATTTGCCCTATTAAGGCTGTTTTCTAGATCTTGAAGGCGTGCATTATTCTTTTCTCTTTTGTTTCCACTGTGTATGTTCAAACAGCCTGTCTTCAAGCTCACTAACTATTTCTTCTGCTTGATCAATTCTGCTGTTAGGAAACTCTGATGCATTGTTTAGTATGTCAGTTGCATTTTCAGCTCCTGAATTTTTGTTTTTTTTTTAAATTTCAATCTCTTTGTGAAATGTATCTGATGGAATTCTGAATTTCTTCCCAGTGTTGTCTTGAATTTCTTTGAGCTTCCTCAAAACATCTGTTTTGAATTATCTGTATGAAAGGGCATCTATTTCTTTTTCTCTCAGATTGGTTACTGGTGCCTTATTTAGTTTGTTTGGTGAGATCACATTGTTATGGATGACCTTGATGCTTGCGAATGTTTGTCGGCAGTGAAGAGTTAGATATTTGTGGGCCTTGAAGAGTTAGGTATTTATTGTAATTTTTGCAGTCTGGGTCTATTTTGCCTGTCCTTTTAAGAAAGGCTTTCCACATATTCAGAGGGGCTTGATTATTGTGGTCTACATCTTTGGTCACTGCAGCCATATCTGCATTAGGTGGCAGCCCAAATCCAGTAATGTTGTGGCTCTTACAGACTCAAAGATGTCCTGCCTTGTGTAGCTCTTGTGTGAGATCCAGGAGAATTCCTTGATTATCAGGCAGAAACTCTTGTTCTCTTCCCTTACTTTTCCCCAAATAGAATCTCCTTCTCTGTATTGAGCTACCTGGAGCTGTGAGTGGGGTGACACAAACACACCTGTGGCTACCACCACTGGAACTGTGCTGGGTCAGACCCAAAGCCAGCACAACACTGGGTCTTGCCTAAGGCCCACAATGACCACTGCCTGGCTACTGCCAATGTTTAATCAAAGTCCAAGGTCTCTACAATCAGCCGGTGGTCAATCCATCCAGGCTTGTTTCTTTCCTGTCAGGGCAATGAAATCCCCCCTGGTTAAAGATGGGCCCATAGATGCCAACTGGGAATCAAGGTTTCAAGTCAGGAATCTTAGGAATCCCAGTGCTCTATTCTACTGTAGGTGAACTGGTCCCCAAGACACAAGAAAAAGTCCTTCGCACTTTCCCCTCATCTTTCCTTAAGCAGAGGAGTCTCACCCCGTGGCGACCACTGCCCTGGGCCTGTAGTGAGTACTGCCTGGCTACTGCAAATGTTCCCTTAAGGCCCCAAAACTCTTGAGTTAGCTTGTAGTAGATGCTGCTAGTCCTGAGTCTGTCTGTTCGGGGGAGTGGACTTTCCTGTGGCCCAGAGAAGATCCAGAAATGTCATCCAGGAGTCAGGGCTTAGAATCGAGGACCCTAGGAGTCGGCTTGGTGCTCTGCCACACTGTGGTCAAGCTGGTACCCAAGCTGCAATACAAAATCCTCTTTACTCTTCTTTTTCCTTTCTGAATGCAGAAGGAGTCTCGTGCTCTGTTCTTCTGTGCTGAGCTGGTATCTAAATTGTAAGAAAAAGTCTTCCTTATTGTCCCCTCCCCTCTCCTCATACAGAGGGAAGACTCACAGCCGCCCGCTGCGCTGTGTGGGACTGGGAGGGATGATACAAGTACTTCCTTAGCCACCCTGGCTGTTGTCTCGCTATGTCACATACACCACAAGTCCACTAGCTCTGAGTCCAGCACAGCACCAAGACTTGCCCAGAAACTGTAGTCCCTGTGGCATAGACAGCCTTTCAAGTTCATTTAGGATCCCAGAGCTCATTAACCAGTGGTGGCAGGGCTTGCTGGAACTCAGATTCCAACCACTGGGATGGGTGATTTGCCTTTGGCTAGGGCTGGGCTACAGGCTCCCTCCGCTGGCACTTGCAGAGTTCTGTTTCATGCTGCTTTCCACTGTGACTGGGAGCACTGAGTTCCAATGCAAAGTTCCACAATCACTGCTCTTTCCCTCCCCTAAGTGCTCAGGTTGTCTTTCTATACCATACAGCTATTGCCAGAAACCTGGTGAGGGGTGGTGTAAGCAGTTCAAGATTGTCTCTCCTATCATCTCTGCCTCTTTCCTTAATATGATGTTAAAACCAGGTATTGGGATCACTCACCTGATTTTTGGATCTTATAAAGGTTGCTTATAAAGGATTTTTTGTGTGTATGTGATAGTTGTTCAATTTGGTATTCCTACAATATGGACAGTTGTTGGAGGCTATTTGTCCATCCTGCTCTGCTTTCTCCCAACATAAAAACATTTTAACCTCCAAAATTAGTTAACGGTATTAAAGGAAAAGCCCAAGACAAGTTAAATTGAACAGAGTTTGTTTGGGCAGAAAACAAATGATTCAGGAACAGTTTAGCACTCAGGATGAAAAGCAGTTCAGAGAGCTCTGTTCCTCAAGGAGTTCATACACATGTACAGAAAGAGAAATGGAAATGACCCACAGAAATAGCGTGATTGCATTCAGTTTAGTTTTTGCCTTATTTGGACATGTGTGGTAGCTGTCAGTCTATGATTGGCTGGAGGTTTGGCTATTAAGAGTGACTGAGACTAGGCTACTTGCTACAAGAGTATACACTCTCAGGTTAGGTTGCAATTTGTTTACACATCAAGTTAGAAAATAATTCACTATGTATGGAGGTAGCTTTCGGCCAAACAATAGTTAGTAGTAACAATAGTAATAAGGGGCAACACTTAATATTGCCTTGTCTATTTCATGATTTGCTTAGAACCTGCTCTCCATCAAATTAAAGGCATTTTTCTACGATTTGCATATTAAAACATTCTAAAAAATAAATGTTGGCATTTGGAAGCTATTTGCTAGAAAAAATTAGAATTTCAAATTTATATCTTTCTTACATTTCAAAGATGCATAATAAAAGTTAGTTGTGAGCAATTCCAATTTAGGTTTCTATTCTTTCTCTTCTCTCATCTTTTTTTTTTTTTATAATTGACTATATTCCTCCATTTTTTCCCGTCCATAAACTGAGAACAATTTTAAGTTTATTTTCTGCACCATACATTACATTTCATTTTTCCTACAAATGTGAATGTGGTAAATCTTAATTATGTTGTCTTCCTGAGTTCCTTACAATCTGTCCTAATCACATCCACCTCTATTTTTTATCTGTAGAATTATCTTGTTTTTCTCAGAAAGCCTAAGATTTTTTAAAAATTAAACTAAGGGGAAAAATAGTTAATTCTTTAAACCCTTCTTTCAAACATTTATATGACTGTCTTTCATTATATTTGCTATTTTTTTCCCTAGAGTCTGAGTTTGTTTTGCTTGTTTCCACTGGATGAAAGATGCAAGCTGGGTTTGTGGACTGTGCAACCCCATTCCTGTGCCCCCTGCTTGCTGGGCTTCCTGACTCTGTATTGTAAAATTAAATGGTCAGTTCAGAAATTCTCTCTGAGAGAAATGATAAGGAATAAAATATGGAGATTTCCACAAGGGAGGTAGGGAGGTTAACCAATATGCTGGTATTTTCTGTGTGCCTCATTATTTCTCTTCTTCTCTCTCTCCTTGTATATATACATTATTTATATGTGTTATTTATGTTATATATAAAAATATATGTTTACATATATTTATATAATATATAAATATATATTATACTTTTATTACATTATAATATATAAATATATTTATAATACATATATTAAATATAAATATATATTTATGTTACATATATTATGCAATAAATTCATTGTGTATATGTGTATATATATGTTCACTGTTCAATCCAGCTTAGTGCTCTTGCTTGAAAGATATATGTAATTTATAAAACATTATCTTAGCTTTACAAATCAGTATATCATTAATTTAGTAGCATAGTAACAGTTGGAGAGATCCGATTCCTGCCACTACAAGCTCCCTGGCTTCACTTAGGGCAAAGACTACCTCAGACAAGGATGTACTGTGTGTCTAAGTGTACTCTGAGATATGCAAGCAGCTCAGCACAGAGTTTGGGGTGCTCCAATTAAATGTAAGGGAGATTTTACTGTAGATAAAAGTTCTTGTTCCTCTTTACCTAATACTCACCCTATACTTCTTCACCTTTTACTCACATAAAGGAAAAGAGGAGACTGGTTTCTTGTTCAACTACTATAGCAGTATTAGTTGGATAGAGTAATGTTGCTTGTACAAGCTGTGTAGAATATGTAGCACAATAAACATGCTACAAGCTACAAGCCTTGTTAATGTATGTGTGACAAATGTTCATTCAGACTGTTTCTGGATGAACTAGTTATTGTCGCAGACTCTCATCCTTTCTCAGTCACAGCGCATTTGGTGATGGTCTGAAAGGTTTCTTTAAATATTTTCCACACCTACATTAACAAGCCTTGTAGCATGTTTATTGTGCTACGTATTTTTCTATACAGCTTCTACAAGCAACATTACTCCATCGAACTTCTACTGCCATAGTAGTTGAAGAGGAAACCAGTCCTCTCTTTTCCCTTATGTGAGTAAAAATATTATTTCTCAAATGCAAAGGCCTGCTAAATATACAAACAATAAATAGTAAAACGATAATATTTTTGCATTTCAGTTTTCAGCATCTGTATTTATATGTACAATGATACCACAGTTGTGGTTTTTTTCTTCCTTGCAGGAAAAATGAGGTTATTTTGTATTTTTTTTCTGTTAGCCAAGATTCCATTTTGAAAATATTTCCAAAATAAGGGAATCTGTCATGAAGATAAATGGTTGAAAGTGAAAATCCAAAAGACTCACAACTTTTAAAGAGAAGTTCTACTAAAAAAAAATAAAATGTCATATTACAACCTCTACCTGTGTGTCCAGAATTGGTGGGTTCTTGGACTCACTGACTTCAAGAATGAAGCTGTGGACCCTCGCGGTGAGTGTCATAGTTCTTAAACATGGTGTGTCCGGAGTTTGTTCCTTCAGACGTTCAGATGTGTCTGGACATCCTCCTTTTGGTGAGTTCGTGGTCTCCCTGACAGGAGTGAAGCGCAGACTTTCGCTGTGAGGGTTACAGCTCTCAAAGGCAGCGGGTCTGGAGTTACTCCTTCTTCCTGGTGGATTCGTGGTCTCCCTGGCTTCAGGAGTGAAACTGCAGACCTTCACAGTGAGTGTCACAGCTCTTAAAGACAGCGTGTACCCAGTGAGCAGCAGCAAGAGTTACTGCAAAGAGCTAAAGAACAAACTTTCCATACTATGGAAGCAGATCAGAGTTGGTTGCTCTGGCTTGCTTGGGTGGCCTGCTTTTATTCCCTTATCTGACCCCACCCACATCCTGCTGATTGGTCCATTTTACAGAGCGCTGATTTGGTCTATTTTACAGAGCGCTGATTGGTCCGTTTTGACAGAGTGCTGATTGGTGCGTTTACAATCCTTTGGCTAGACACAGAGTGCTAGACAGAAAAGTTCTCCAAGTCCCCACTAGGTGAGCTAGATACAGAGTACCCAATGGTGTATTTACAAACCCTGAGCTAGACACAGTGCTGATTGGTGCCTTTAGGATCCCTTAGCTAGACATAAAAGTTCTCCAAGTCCCCACTAGACTCAGGAGCCCAGCTGGCTTCACCTAGTAGATCCCACACCGGGGCTGCAGGCGGAGCTCCCTACCAGTCCCTAGCGGCGCCTGCACCCCTCAGCCCTTGGGCGGTAGATGGGACCCGGTGCCACGGAGCAGGGGGTGGCGCCCGTCGGGGAGGCTCAGGCCAAGCCCACCGCAGAGAGGAGGGCTGGGACATGGAGGCGTGCAGGTCCCCGAGCCCTGCCCCGCGGGGAGGCGGCTGAGGCCCAGGGAGAATTCCAGCGTGGTGCATGTGGGCCGGCAGTGCTGGGGGACGCAGCGCAACCTCCGCAGCTGCTGGCCCAGGTGCCAAGCCCTTCACTGCCCTGGGCTGGCAGGGTCAGCTAGCCGCTTGGAGTGCGGCCCACAGCGCCGGCGCCCGCCAGAAATCGCGCTGGACTGTGAGTGCCGCGTGCAGCCCGGGTTCCACCTGCGCCTCTGCCCTCCACACCTCCCTGCAAGCAGAGGGAGCTGGCTCCGGCCTCAGCCAGCCCGGAGAGGGGCTCCTACAGTGCAGTGGCAGGCTGAAGGGTTCCTCAAGCGCCGCCAGAGTGGACGCCAAGGTGGAGGAGGCTCTGAGAGTGAGGGCTGCTAGCACATTGTCACCTCTCACCTGCATGCCCATCATATCTGTATATCTGTCTGTCTGCTGGCTTCAGTGACACGTGTCTCTCAGGGAAAGAGGTGGTGGCTGTGGAGGTGGGGGCAGCATTCTGTCTTGTTTTGGCTGTCTAGCCTGACTTCTCTTGTGGACACATTATGGCTTTGCATTGCCACTGGGCTTCTGCCTACTGCATCAAGGAGGAGGCTCTACTGGTTATAATTGTAAGGACAATCAGAGAGCTGCTATGTTGGAATTCCACTGGTATAGTCATAAATTGCATTTTAAATAAAAGCTTTTCAGTGCCTACAGGGTGCAGGCTCCAAATTGAGGGCTTTGGGGTGATGGGGATCTTCTTCTGCTTGTTTCTTTTTTACCTAAACCGCATTGGAAGGTAAGAATTTTCGGGAGGAAAAACATCGCCTTATTCCATTTTGCCTATCTGCTCTGTACTTTCACGGAACTTCCTAACCATGGTGTGTGGAAGGTACTATCTGTGATTTGGGGCTAGACTTGGTTTGCTGATGTCCTTTATAGGTCTAAAGATTTCAGTGTGACCCAGATGTTAGGGCAAGAATGGGGAAGTACTTTGTCTGGAATAATTTCATGAGTGGCAGCAGAAAAGAGCCTATAAAGGGGTGCTCCAAACCATCCCAAGATCGGGCTGTTTGAGATTCCAAAGAAGCACAAAACACCTGGTTGACTAGCCCAAAGCATTTATTACAGAGTGCTGCAGCAATCCTCCTAGAAGACAGAGAGAAATGCACATTCTACCTAAATATGGCTCTAGTGAGGGAGGTCCAGTTACGGCATTTTTAGGAAGGTTTAAGAAATTTGGTTCAGGGCCAAGGCCAGTTTCTTTCAGTGCTTTGGGCAAAAACCTACATAACTTTATCAGTGCCTGGGAATGTTTGAGATCTCGGTTTTGTTTGAAGCTTACTGGGAAAAAATCTAAAGTTGGCTGGGTCACAGAGCTGTCAAGGCACTCTGTGATTTTCCATCAGGAGAAAGAAAAAAGGCGAAACTGGGAGAACCTGCAAAGAAACTAGACACACGTGTTCACATTGCTTGCAGGCAGTCTTCTAGATTGGAATGAATCTTTTTTGATATTAACTAAAAAGCCGGTAATCATTCACTTTCAATTAGAGTAAAGAAAGTTGATTGGGGTAATACTGCAATGGTTCCAAGTTAAGGTGAACATATTATTATAACATCTTGTGCAATTGACTCGGTGCTTAATCACTTAGTTTCTTCACCTGTAAAAGGCATAGGATAATAATAGTATAAATCTCAATGGGCTCTTGCAAAAATGGAAACAAAACAAAATGTATAGATAGTATAAAAAATACAAACAGGTCTGGCATACATTAAATTTATATATTATTTTTCTTCCTCTGCCCTACTTTTTCATTATTATCATTACAGTTATAAACAAAATAAAACCCTAAGTCTTGCAACTGAATAAACAGACCCCATCTTGGCCAAGGAGATCCCAAGGAAACCTTAAAAATTAATTCCTAGTCATGATGGGATGGAAGGTGAGACAGGTCTCATCCTCATTATACCCACTCCCTTTTCCAGACATTGGCCGGCATTCATGTTAAAATAGAGATCATTAGACTGACAGAGTGGACTCTTTGTGTCAATAAGATGCCAAATTATAAATAAGACCTAAGACCATGCCAGGCAAGGGTAAAGTCACACACCTGTACACTTAAAGAATAAACTATGTACTAACTGCCATTGGTTTTTGTTTTGTTTTGTTTTGTAGCTAGACAAGCACTGGCCAAAGATAAACAATATTAAAACAATTTTCAGCCCAGTCACCACCAGACGTAGACCCTCAGCCCATGTTCTGCAAGCCGTAACTACAGCTTTGATTGGACAAGAGACTGGTATCAGTCACTTTCTTGTGATAAGACCATTCACTATGGACTGATTCCGGCCAGTATACAGAGGGTGCACACTGTCCTGAAAAGACCTTTTGTATGGATAGGGGCTAATTGTATACCTTTAAATGATAAGTCTCAACCTCAGGGTGAACATGGATCTCATGTAACCTGCCTGTGTATTCAATACACATGTGTTAGGACCACCTTCATGAATATTCATAGCTGTTCCTATAACCTGTTGAATATATATGTTGAACTACCTCCCCAATATCCCCTCCTTCAAAGTGTCTGTTGACAGCTGAAGGCCACACTTACCAACCTGTCAGGAAGGTCACCTTTTAGGTGGTAAACCTTTATATAAAATTAAGTCTTCCTTCCAAATGTATAAATTGTGTGAATTTTTTTTAAGTTAACACAATGGCGAGTACTGTAATTATCAATGGCTTGGGCACTTAGATTAGTGCGGCTACTCAAACTGAATTCAGAATTCAAACTACTTCACTATTCCAATCTCGTATTTGTAGCAGTTACATAATTCCAGATTAAACAGAAGGAAAGTGTTAACACCATCTATATTTTAGTCTTTTTGTTGTACTTAGTCCACTGTGTATCAGTCTTTTTAAATTAATTCGCTCCAATCTTCCCAGCCTTCTCTAAAGAAAAGACAAAGTGGACAAATGGTAAGATTGAGGCTTAGCAGGGGGTCAGCAGCGGGTGCTTCTACTGGCTCAGATCTTACTCCTGGATTTGAACCCAACTCTACTACTTATTTTCTATATAAGTTTGGGCAAATAACTAAAAATCTATATGGCTCAATCCTCTTCTGTAAGTCAGAGGATAATAGCCCATACCTCAATGAGTTACAGGAAAATTTAATAAGGTAATCATTAATCACTGAACATAGAGCCTGGCACATGAATTTAGTTTAACAAATGGCTGTTATTCTTTCATTAGGAGTATTATTAGTGATTAAATTTTTGAATAAATCAGGACTTTAAGCTTATGCTGCCACTTAACAATCCTTTTAAATTTTCTCATAATTTCTCTGCTCTCTATTAGCCATGAGGTTTGCCCCAAATTTTCACCCAGGGTCAGGTGAAGATGGCCACTCCCATCCCTTCCAGCCAGAATAAGTTTTAAAGGAATGATAAGAGGCCAAGATAAAATTGTGTGTGGATTACCTGATTAGTCTTGATTCTCGGGCATGTTAGATACATATCACTGTCTTCAAAATCCAAATCTATCTCTGAGAGCACATAACTGAGAATAATGAGATACAGTTTTTAGAAATAAAAAAATCTTGTTAATCAACTAACCTAGAAATTATTTATATGAACCTTAGTATGTGTGTGTATGTGAATATAATGTAAAAACTGTGTACATATCTTAATTTTTTCTATGTAAGTTGAAACATTAAAGCAATTAATTACTTTCAGGGTTAAATTACAAGTATATCCCAGATTCGTCATATATATGTAGTTGTTTAATTACATTACAAGTTATTCTAAATAGTTTATGGAGTTTTTGAAGATTCAACTTGTTAAAACATACAAATCAGCCAGGTTGCTTTCCAGAAAACATTATGAAATCACTAATATATGGATGTGCCAATTGTTCATACTTTGAGATTTAACATTCAATACCATTTTCTAGAAGCTTTAGATGTGGTTGAAAATAAAATATAAGGCCGGGCGCGGTGGCTCAAGCCTGTAATCCCAGCACTTTGGGAGGCCAAGACGGGCGGATCACGAGGTCAGGAGATCGAGACCATCCTGACTAACACGGTGAAACCCCGTCTCTACTAAAAAATACAAAAAGTTAGCCTGGCGAGGTGGTGGCGCCTGTAGTCCCAGCTACTCGGGAGGCTGAGGCAGGAGAGTGGCGGGAACCCGGGAGGCGGAGCTTGCAGTGAGCTGAGATCCGGCCACTCCAGCCTGGGCGACAGAGCAAGACTCCGTCTCAAAAAAAAAAGAAAAGAAAAGAAAAGAAAATATAAATTCAAAAGGAAAATAACTGTTTGAGTGGATATCTTCCTTCTTAGAAGGACTGTGTCCAGTGGTGCTACTTTTTTATGGTAAAGGTGCTTTATATCATCATTGCCTTCCAAATAGAGAGAAAGAGCAAATATTTTTAGTAAATCAATAGTTTCCAAACTTCCAGCAAATCAACTGAGTCCTAAGTAGTATTTGATTTTATACAAGTATTCAAAGAAAGATTTATTATAAAAGTTTAACTATTTTTAATTCTATACGTTCTACTAAAAATGCAACCTTCATATTCCTTCTTCTCAGAGGTGTACCAAAAATGTAAAAAGTAAGTGTGTTGTGATAAGTTACATAAATGTAATATTGCAATGGAAAAGCTCCAGTGTATCATTATATTTGAAATATGACAAAATATTTAGGAGTTTATATTAGTTTGCCAGGGCTGCCATAACAAAATAACTAGGTGGATTAAAAATAGAAATAATTTTTTTTTCATTGTTCTGGAGGCTAGCAGTCTGAGATCAAGGTGTCAGCTTGGTTGGTTTTTTCTAAAGCCTCTCTCCTTAACTTATAGTTGGCTGTCTTCAGGTTCATGCTGTACACATATTTGTCTGTGTCCTAAATTCCTCATATTAAAATAGGGCCTCCTCAATGACCTCATTTTAAGTTAATTATCTATTTAAAGGTTGTATCTCCAAATACACATTCTGAGGTGCTGGGTGTCAGAACTTCAATATATGAAACTTTAGAGGAACACAATGCATAACAGAATCAAGAAGAAGTTATGCCTTATGAGGAAATGTGTACTATCTAGAGTATACAATTGCCTTTTCCAGCTTCTAGAGGCAGCTTGCATTCCTTGGCTTCGGGTCCCTTCCATCTTAGAGGCAGCAGCAGCAGTGTTCTCCCCGACATAAAGTCATTCTGACACTGACTTTTCTGCCTTGGTCCTCCACATTTAGGGACCTTCGCGATTACACTTAGCCTCCCTGCATAATTTAGAATAATTTTCCTAGTTTAACATCAGCTGATTAGCAGCGTTAATTCCATCTGCTACCTTAATTCCCCTTTCTCATGTTATATAACCTAGTCACAGGTATCTGGGAATAGAACATAGACAACTTTGGGAGAAAGGAAATTATTATACTGACTATCACACTTACTAATTGAAATAATAAAAATCAGTCTTCTGTATTGAGATTTACAGCCATCCAGGATCCCAGTCTCTGACAAATATTTTTGTTTTGGGGCTTGGAATAAGAATATTAATGACACAAGCTTCATAAAAATCTATTCTTAAAAGATTATCTTAAAAGTTACTCCATCAAAATGATGAATCAAATTGTATAAATAATTTCAAACTGATATATAGTTTCCATTTGAATTCCCATCACAAAGTAGGCATTGAAGTAACCCCTTAATCAGGCAGTTTATATGGTAGATATTGCTAGGAAGTACAAGTGAGGCACATGGGATTGTGATACGTGAAAAAAGTAATAAGAGGTTCATTAACTAATAGCAATGTTAAAAGCAACTAGGGCTCACTCATGCTGTGAGACTTTTGCAAACTAAGTAACCCACATTGGAATGTTTTCTTAAGAAGCCAGGGAGGCTGACTGCTTTCTACTGACTGTTGTCTTTTATTATTTGACTATTAACCCTAGGAGATTGAACAAAATCACAATTCCAGGTTGCACTTGAGTATGGCAAAGTGTGATTTTGTCATGCTTGAGAAAGCCCTCAGGCAGAGGAGCAGAGAGATATACAGGTAATTAATGTAGCAAGCTGTTGGCATGCAGGAAACTGTGTACAAATGTTGCAAGTAAATCCAGAAGTGTTCTCGGCAGATATGCATGAGCAACTCTACAACTCACTCCTTGTTCATTTTAATCTATACATGTCCTACACCAACCACACTCTGTTACTTCAGAGTAATTACCACAATTTCTATGAAAGCCATAAAATGAAAGCTGAGTGAAACCAGCTACAGTCTGTATTGTTCTGGCTGATTCTGATGCCATAATGAATATACATCATCTCCCTTTCTACCACCCATTCTGTATTTCCCAGATCCTTGACTAGCAGTTCTGAACACCTTGCCTATACCCAAGCCCTGCTTATAATGCTGGGACTGCAATTGCTCTTTGCTGCTATCATCAGGCATGGACACACTATGAAGCACTGCAGTGAGGTTATCATGTTCAGATCTACTGCTTCTTGCCCCTCAGTTTGTTGTGACAACCTTAGCTCTATGTAATAATTACTGCTGAGAACCTAGTAGCTCCTTTTTTTGGTTTGATATGTTTGATATACATGAGATCCAAAATTGCTAGATAGCAGTCATAGTTTTAGGACAAGAAATATTCTGATTTTATGGATGGTCTTAGCGTCTCTTACCTACAATTTACCCCACACAGGGACCATGACATTTAACCCTTCAGAGGCTAAAATTGCAAGGTTAGGAGGCCTAAACTTCTCCAAAGGTCAAGAATGATAATGAATGCTGTTAATCCTGCTTTCACCATTTCTTTCATTTTGCGTTTTAGCTATTAGGATACACATGATGTATACTGCATTCCAGAGGACAGATTGGCAACCCTACAGAGTGCCATCTCCAGGCTGACATCCTAGCTAAAAAGTCATTCCTCATTCTATCGATTAGGCCACTAACTTTTGGGTGATATGTAAAGATATAGCTATAGATATATTGGTTATAATGGTTTCATTTTTTTTATGCATCCAGTGTCAAAATTATTAGCTACAAAAGGATCCTTTGGTCCAAAGGGAAGTTTTACAGAATCGTAGCCACTCAGAAAGCCCTGGCAGAGGCATCATGGGCAGAAGAGGGAAAACCACATGCAATGTATGTTTGAATCACAAAAAGAGGAATTATTGCCTTCTCCAGGATGAAAGGGGTTTTAAGTAATTAACTGGACATCAAGTGGATGGTCTCTTCAAAGAATGGTACTATAGTGAGAATTGGGACAGTCTCTAATACTGGATAGGTCAGATATTCAGCAGTGGGAATAATGTTATCAGTCTTGATGTAAGAAAAAGTACATGAGGGGAAGCAAGGCTAATACAGTCATTCATAACCTCCAGACCAGCCACCAAGGATTCATTGTAGGAGGATAGGGTGGCTGAGGACAAATGCTGGGTGGTGTACTTTTAATGCGCCATTATTTCCATTTGGTTTTTGTTGGCTCCATGCAGTAGATGCTCTTTGGTGGATGATGATAGGATACGCCAAGATCAGCCCTCTTTCGGTGCATTCCCCTAGTCCATTCTCATTCCACTTTCACAGACATTATTGTTTTTAAACTTGCTCCTCTCAGGTACTTGGTTATTCAGCCACGTCATGGCCAGTAGCCATTCATAACTCAGAAAAACAACTAGAAATTGATAGGTTTGGTCTGGGAAGATTCATGTGTATTTATATTCTTTAGTTAGTAGAGAACAGTGAGTAATTTTCTTTTTTGAATGTAGACAATAACTTGGAAACATCTATTTTTCCCCATTGGCTATTAAAGAGATATTTACTAGAATAGTTTAAGCCCAAAGCCTCACACTAGAAAACTAAGGTAAAATACATGAATTTACATAATATGTATTCCACAAATAATATTAACTTTAATTATTTTAGAAAAAGTATATGAGAAAAGGATTGGGAAGTGCTGTTACACAAATATCAAATACACACAACCTAAGCACAAAACATTGATTTCCATTAAATTAAAACAACTGTCTAAACATATTATGTAATTCACATTTAGATACAATGTATAGAGCCGGCAAAACTATAAAGGCAGAAAGTAGACTAGTGGTTGCCTAGGAATGGGGCTGGATGTAGTGGTGGAGTGGCGTGAGAAGTAGGGAGTGTAACAGGGAGTCATTGCTAATGAATGCAGGTTTTATTTTGGGAAACATTAGTTCATGTTAATGATCATACAAGTTTTTAAATATGGTAAGAACCATTTCATTTTATACTTTAAATGGAGGGATTTCATATATGTAAATTATATCCCAGTAAGGTTGTTACAAATGAAAGTAGAGTAACCAAGTATGTATCCCATAATATGAAAGGCTCAATTATTAAATGCTTCCCTTTTTTACTGGAGGTGGGAAGGGGATAGAACATGATATATTGGGATATGCGTGGTTTTCTTTGCTCCTGCTTATAATACTGAGAGGGCATTAGGGCCAGACCTGACATTTGATGGAAAAGCTAAGCATGTTCTATCAGGATATTAACATAGGCTGCTAATTTTAGGAGATCAAGTCTTACACTTTGCTTTGTTAGATAAATTGAATCATGGCAAATTTGACAAATATAATTTGTCCACATATTCATAATAAACTCTATGTAAATGTCAGTTTTCTTGTTACTTTAAAAGCAAAATAATTCATATCAAACTGTCTTGAATAGGAAAGACAAATCAGTCACAAGTCCACACTATTAAAGCAAAAGTAAAGTGATGAATTTTCTGCTTAATTTTCAAGTTCAGGATCTTCAAAAGTTAGTTTCTAAAGGGTATAGCAATGCTCTTTGTGTCAAATAACTAGCTCATCAGTTGAGCAGTCCACACCAACTTTCCAACAAAACACACATCATCTATACTCAACTTGTGGCATCCAGTGTGAAATGATGTTAAATCTTTGCGGGAAGTTTTCTCTGATCTTTGTCAAAATCCAGATCTGTTTATACTCTTAATTAAAGTATCCAGTTATATCCAAAAATATCAGACTTCATCATCTGAAGGTAAATCCTTTTCATGAAATATCTTATTCTTTTCTTCATTATATATGGTTTCTTTTCTTTGTTTTATTTTGTTTTGCATATGTTTCTATGTCCAGTCAATATTAGTTTCTCTATTTTGTAATCCTTTCTAGTTTAGGATCATTGGCATGGTTGACAGCTTTGAGCTTAATGCACTTCAGTCCTCACTTCTGCAACTGTTCCTGGAAAAGGCAGAGAATATCCAAATACTGCCAAATCCTTTGTTCACTCTAAATTTATTTTTCACAGACATATTCCACTGAAATCTGCATTACATAAATCAGCTTTCATGAATTACACTTTTATTAATCAATTACTTCAACCTGGCAATAGTAGCAGCAGAAATTTCAACAAGAAGAGCAACTACCAGAATATTTAAAATAGTATTTTTTGAGTCATTTTGGGCCCATGATCAATACTACTTGATCTGTAATTTTTCATTGAAAGGTAGGTGTTTTATACTATTTATAGTTTATGCCAAGTGACTTAACATATTTGTTATGCGTTTATTATTTTTCAGTGTCAGAAATCATTTCAAGAAGGAAGGCTAAATTTTAGTAAAAAATATGTATGTGCAACTATGTCACATAAAATACATAAGAAAAATACTACTTAGATGTAGATGTAGATGTGTTAAATTCTAACAATTTCGGAGAAATCCAAGAACACTTTATAAAAGATATAGAATCGTATTATTTCTTCAACATAGGCAGCATTCCAGCTGTAAGAACTATGATGCGCAAAACATATGGGCAAAAATACTCAGAGAACGATTAATACAGCCAATAGCAAAACCATATCCCTCCTTTGTACTGGTAATCTGATTTCAGATTTAAAATATGCATGTTGAGTTCAGTCTGTGGAGCTGTTTAACCTCAATTTGTAGGAATCCTCATGCAAGACTGCTCAAAACATCAAATCTTTGATAGAGAACACTCCTTCAGTCTGGCTGTCTTTTTCAGAGCCACGCTGCAATCTGAGGCTCTTTCTATTAACTCTTCCTCCTTTCTTTCTCTCCCTTGGAAGGTGACTGAAGCCTCACCACACCTGTTCCTGTTTCTTAACTCTTTCATCCTTCACATGTATTTACTGTAATAAACCTGGTACATGTCTAATTCAATCTTCATGATTGCTTCGAAGAGTGACCAAACTGACATAGCACGCCACTAGTCTTCCTTTCCAATTTCCCTTAACACTGACCTTTTCCCCATCATCCCAGGCAACTGAATGCCTCTTTGTCTTGTTAAGTGCCATTTCTTCTGCCTGAGATTCCATTTTTACATTTTATTAGTTTTAGTTAAAAAATATTTATCTTGATTGTGATTTTTCTGATAGCATAATTCAAAGAGACATTCTCTCACCTTTTTACCAAAATATGTAAACCTCAGAAAGTTATCCATATAAGTCTGTGTTCCTTAATGGTACAAATTTAGAAATGGAAACATGAAGTCATATCACTTTGGGTTTGAACATTTTTATCTAAATCAGTATACATGACCTTTTGGGGATGAAAACTGTTATTAGTAATAACTAGTGTGTGAGAGGCATGGACTTAAAATATATTTATCTAAGTTCTTCCTCCCTCCCTTCTTTCCTCCCTCCCTCCCTCCCTTCCTTCCTTCCTCCCTTCCTCTCTCCCTCCCTCCCTTCCTTCCTTTCTCCCTCACTCCCTCCCTGCCTTTCTCCCTCCCTCCCCTCCTTTCTTCCTTTCTCAGTTGTATGGGAGAAAGAATAGAGAGTAGGAAGACCAGGAAAGACAAAGCCATGATGCCTAAGGGAGAGACTGGCCTGAGTGGGTTATTATTAGAGAGACCTATGAGCAAACAAGGTATACCAATAATATGCACATCAGCAGGGTATTGATGAAGAAATCAAAAAGACAGAAGGAAAAATAATTATAAGAGATATTCATTATACTTTCTTATTTTCTAGAGATCTAACACTAACCTTAGAAACTTGATTTGGTCATGGCTGCTCATTCAACAAAAGGGACATTATTTCTACATAACACAACCTTCCTGAGCATATACTTTCAAAAGGCCTGAAACATTCCTTCATGGATTCTGGAAAGGGATTTCTGAGGAAAGTGAAAGGAAGGACAAGGTTGCCATGTGAATATCTAGACCTTTTGAAGACATCGTATGTGTAACTTCTCTCTCTCTCTCTCTCTGTGTGTGTGTGTGTGTGTGTGTGTAGTTTCTTTTCCACCAGAAACTCATTAGAGAAGGCATATTGCATAATTTTATCACTTTAGGGATAGGGTAGCTAGATCGTGATGTTTTAGCAATTTGCCAAGGGAAGGTTAGAAATCAATAACTAAATAAAAACTACATTTAATGTACCATGAGAATATGACATGTTGCAGCATTATATTGCTGAAAAAAAATTTTGCTTCATATAATTTTTGAAAGAAACTCATATATCATTAATATATTTAACTTATATATACATACTTTTAAGAAATATGCCTGCAGAGTTACATTTCTAACACATTTTATATCATCTCCCAAGTTGGCAATTGCTATGAGATGCTTGGAAAATCAAAGTTTAATACTCAACACCATTGATATGACCTTGTGTCCCTGATAAATGGATGCATTAAGACTCTACCCAACAGGGTTGCATTTCCCACCTGCATTTTGACCAGTTTCCTCAATGACCTTGAGAGCTGATATAAATTGCTTTTTGGAGGGAGCCCAGAGGAGTGATAGCAAGCTTGAAGGTTTTGCTACATGTTACAGTAGATGGCTTTTCATGGTGAAAAAAAGTGGCAAATTCTGACATATTAGAAATGCCTCTGTATCTGGACAGTAGACAAGAGCGCCTCTTTTTTTAAGTATCAGGGAAGAGGTGTTATTTAAAAAGAGATATGCTAAATAAAATACACTAATGAAAATGATATGCCACTTTTTCTAGCATTTGTATTGTGACCTCTATACAGGCTTTCCCCATCGTGATCACTTACACTTAATCCAATATATTGTCTATTGTTTTCAATATAAAAACAGTATATATTTCCTAGACAAGAGGTGTTTCAACCGCATAATTAGGCATGCAAAATATTATCATCATATCATATGCATGAGGCCCAGGGAACAGCTGAAGATCATGGCTCCTCTTACGTTTGTAAAGAAACATAATTTTGTGGTGTTCCAAAGTGACTTGATAATTTTGTTATGTAGTCACCTATTTCGAATTGAAAATCTATTATAAATAAAGTGATAAAGTAAAAAATCTGTAGCAGGAGCAAGATAAAGCTAATTTGGCATTAATAACCAATGTTTATATTAATAGAGTTTACTTTTATATTTATCATATCAAATATAATTAAGATGTTCCTGGTCTGCTTAATGTATGAATGACTCATAGAATAGATATATATGCAGACTGAAAGTGCCAGATAAATTATTAGATGATTTTATTTTAATGTAGACTCACACGCACATGCTCCCACATGCACACACACACGTACATAGACACATAATGTTAATGTATTTATCCTACTTGATGCTGGAAATTATTCAAGTTTTTAAAATGTTATTTACAGAACAAACTTACATTGTTTTATCCCGATTCTATGTGTATTATACATTTTTTGTCATGCACAGTCTTTTTTTTATTTCTGTATTTTTTGGCAGCATCAGAAAATAAATGCCATCTTTACACGTAAATGTATTCATCATTCCTCACCCACTCCACCAACACACAATCCTAAGAGAACAAAAAAGATGTGAAAATGAAAGTAACAGAGTGTATTACCTTCCTATGAGTAACTGAAATATCTTAAAAAATAAGTTGGACAGCAAAATAAAAAATGTAGAAACAGAGCTAATGTTTTAAAATACAACAATCAAATGTGTAAAGGTGTGATTCACTTGGGAAACAACACAAGTAATTTAAATAAAGTTTAACAAAACACTTGAAACAATAAATTGCTTTCTGTTCAAGGAAATTTACCTTTTACTAGCCTGGCATTATGTCATCTGGCAAAATGTACCCCTTGGTATTTCCTGGAATACTTCTTTCCCCTAGAAGTTCTATCAGAGTATTCTATATTCAAACAAGTTTAGAAAATAGGACTGTATGGAAACAAAAATACCCCCTTTAAGCCCAGACTATCACTGGAGAGTATCAACACAGAGCTACAGTATAAAGTTAGATTTACTCAAACCCCAATTGATCGATATATTCATTTCACTCACTTGATCTAAACAGATTGAAACTTTCACGGTAAAAATCCAATTTTACCTATCAATCATTGTGGCATAGGCTGTGATCAAAATTAAGGGTCCAGTAGCCATTTTCAATGTAGCTCAAACATTTGGTTTCTGTGTGTAAGATATAATATAGCTAGAAAATTATAAATTGCTTTCCATTGGTCTGATGCATGAGCAGGTAGGCAATATCATAAAACTGTCTATTTCATGTGGTTAATATTTTTGGTTTCTGTAAACATTAATTCACACTTCTTTGGAAAGTTTTGCTAACAGAAAAAGAAACTAATGAAACTACTGATGGTGTCATAACTTTTTTCTAGCACTTTTTGTTAGAACATAAATATGGGTTGACATTTCTTTCATTTCCACATAAACCTGTGAAGGTTATCAAAAAACCCGAAGATGATAGGTTTAAAATTACAGTGAGGATGGGTTAATTAGTTGGAACATCATCTTGATAGGAAATTCATACCCAATCATTTGGAATTCATGTACAATTTTTGTTATGAAAGGAGGCAAAAAGTCAAAGTGCCTTCGATGCCTGACAAACAGCAGAGTCCTTCTCTACAAGGCTGACCTTTTTTAAAGTTTATACTTCCGTTGTATGTGATGATTATAACAAGTGACTGTGTTCTGACTTCTTTGTATTCAAGATTGCAGTGGAACATTTAAATACATTGTTGGACATCTAAAAGAACTCAAATGTTCAATCAGATACAAATTTATATAAAATTGTACTTCGGAGATCGTTAGACATCATTATTTTATTTTTATAAATATTAAGATTCAGAGAAAAGGAAGCTCAGAAATGGGGTGTAAAAAATTCTAAAGAGATGGTATAAATTACTCCCTCAAACTCCAAATCAGCCTCCATGCCTTAGCAATAGATGCCTTCACTTTTCTCTCCTTCACATCAGGCTTCAATATTCTTTTCTAAGGAAAACTTGTTTTCAGTTATCCTTAGTCTCAACAGGGGTTGCAAATTGAAAGAGAGGTGCTAGGTTTTGAAGCACAGTCGCTTTTTTAGTCATGAAAGGAAAAGAGAATTGCTAATAAAGATAAAATTTAAAGTAAAGATGATATGCTTTAAAATAAAAAGGATTCAAAATGAAAATTGGCATTGCCTGCATTTATATTTTATGCTATTTTTCTTTTGATATAAGAAGGCAAAAATTTTCATTTTTTTTATTTTTATGAAAATAACTCCCTGTCTAAACATTTTCACCTATATAAGGCATGTGTAGCCAATTCTAATTCAAATACATATATATTTATTCAAATACATATAAAAGTATATATTATATATATTGTTAAAATATTTTTATTATTATTCAGAAGCAATTTACAGAGCTTCTATTATGTCCAGGCATCATACAAGGTGTGTTGATATTAGGTGAATAAAATCCGACCTGGACCTTGCCTTCAAGTAGAGGAGAAACCATGACACCTACTAACTATAATAGAAAACAATATGGTACTATGAGCATATGCAAGAAGAGGATATAATACAGTTGATTTCCTGAGGAAATGCTATTTGAGATGGAATCCAGAGGTTGCATAGTGATTAAACAACTTAAAGTGAATAAAATTGAAGAATCCTTATAAATATTATAAGCAAGATTAGTGCATGTGAAAATCTTTTAACAGGATGATGTAAGACATAGTCGAATGTGAACAAAGTTCAGTATGGAAAGAGAGAAGCAGGTTGTAAAAGCAACAGTTAATTTCTAACCAAAACATGTCATTCTTCACATACATTCTGTCATGTTTCACACACAGCAATTTCCCATCTTATCTTACAATCATGTGTGGCCATGTGACTGAACTTTAACTAATGAAAAATGGATGGAATTTATATGTACTGATTCCAGGTGGGGTCTAGTAAACTTTCCTCTTATACTTCTCCAGACTGGTTGCCTTTCCACCACCTAGTTGGAGATGACCATGACTGTGGGCATTATGTGTTGAGATAGGCAAAGTATTCATCTGCTTCTGCTACTAAGTGACAACATGGAGCAGTATTTCTAAATCATTGGTGTGCGACAGAATCATCCACAAAATTAGTAAATCACAGATGATTAGGCTCTGCCCCAGAGTTTCTTGTACATTAGGTCTAAGATCTGAGAATGTGTGTTCGTAACAAGTTTGCATATAATAATAATGCTGTTAGTCAAGGAACCACAGTTTGAGAACCATTTGCATACAGCAGAGTACTTCCTCTCTCCTGGAAAAAAAAAAAAAAAAAAAAAACCTGAGTATTACTGAGTGTGTAAGAGAAACAATTTATCTCTTTTCTATTGTATGTATTTGGCTTGCTTGTTAAAAAGGAAACGTTACCTGAATTGTCAATACGGAACTTCATGTAATGTAAAATGGATAGTCTTCTTTGAAAAGATGCCTATTCTCCAATCACTACCACTGCTTTACACAGTCAGCATGTGACTCAGTTCTATTAATGTTAAGAAAGAGGGAATTTGTTGTGAATGATTAGAAACTTATTTTAAATTGCACATCCACAGTGGAGATGGTCAGTTTCTGCCTTGTCTGAAGCCAATGCCTAGACCTCCTGCAGTCACCTCGTGATAATGAGAAAAGACAAAAGGAGGGCAAAACCATGTCAATAAGCACAACAAAGCTGCTCTTCAGAATGGAAATCTTGCCCAGAATAGTGGAATGGAGACCAGATGCACTGACATTAGAAACCAAACCAATTCAAGGGTTGTGCTGGATGGCAATATTTCAGTGCTTCTTATCCTATTAATTAAAAACTATAGGCATTATTATATATATGTGTGTGTGTATGCATATATATGTTACTTTTATATATATATACACATACATATGTGTGTGTATGTGTGTTACTTTTAAGTTATTTCTATAAGTAAAATCAAGGCTGGGTGTGGTGGCTCACGCCTGTAATCCCAGCACTTTGGGAGGCTGAGGCAGGTAGATCATGAGGTCAACAGAACGAGACCATCCTGGCCAAGACGGTGAAACCCCATCTCTACTAAAAATACAAAAATTAGCCAGCGTGGTGGAGCGTGCCTGTAGTCCCAGTTACTTGGGAGACTGAGGCAGAAGAATCTCTTGAACCCGAGAGGAAGAGGTTGCAGTGAGCAGAGATCGCGCCACTGCACTCCAGCCTGGCAATAGAGTGAGACTTCCTCTCAAAAAAAAAAAAAAATCAAATAGAACAAAGGAGATACATGTTGAAATAATGAACCATTATCTAGTTTATTCAGATGAGCACTCAATTTTTTCTTCCATGAGTAGTTACCTAAAATTTTTTCAGGGCTGCTAGAGCTGGGAAATTAATCACTCCAGCTCCAGCTGACTAAGAATAACTCATATTATTAATATTTTATGGTAATTTAACGTATCTTGCAATATTTACCCTAAAGTATGTAACTTTGATATTGTTACTACTTGAGGCATAAAATGCCATTACTGCTGGTTCAAATCACTAATTTTATAGAAAGTTTCATGAAAGATAGCAAAAACAAGTTATTCTTAATATATTAGATAGTTATAAGATTTGCATTATTGACAATGAACTTAAATGAAAAATCTTGACTTGAGCTTTAAGAGATTATTCATCAGTTAAATCAATTTTTCCAGAGTAAGTAACATAATTTATGTAAACGTGCTTGATACAAAGTACATGGACAAAGTCTCAAGGCATTTCTGAGAGGAAAAAATAAATAAAAGTGAAAGAAGATAAACTCGAGATAATTAAACTTCAATGTTAATAAGCCTAAAATTTTCAATTATTAATTTATTAATTATTAAGATCATGAATTACTAATTATCTTTTTTCTTACAATAGATGGTATTTTCTTCCTTTCACCAAAAATCAACTCATTCACTTTTTCTCTGGATCCCGGTCTTTCTCTTTCTCCAGAATTTTAAATATTTCTTATTTCTACTAAGTGTTCAACCTCACTCTCTTACCTGTTTTTATCTTTTAATCACTTAAAGTTTCTAGTTTTTCCCGTCTAAAAAAGAGAAAAGGAAAAATGCATCACCAACAAATCTGAACAATTCATTCACTCTCTCTTATTATCTCATCTTTCTCTTCCTTTATATAGCCAGACTTACTTGAAAGTAAATATCAACATTAAAAATTCAAATGACTACAACAGCAACTTACTAGGTAAACTGTGATGGCCCCCAAATTTCTATTTTACTTGTATACTTTTTATATAAGCTTAGTATTGATTATTAATCATATATCAACATATTTCCCTTTCTTGAAGTCATATTCTTCCTTCACCTTTCTTAATATAGGTGGAACTTTTACCAATTTGTCTGTTTTTGTTAGAGGCAGTGGATGAAGCAATATTTTTACCTCTTAATTTTTCAATAAGAAAACATGACCATGAACAATATGCAAAATAGCAAGTGATATCCAACTCGGTGTCAAGGAGATTGCAAAGAACAGTTGGCACAGAGGCAAATTCTAGAGCAGTGCAATTCAAAATCACATTTGTGGACTCTGCTGACATAGACACACTTTGTTAGGGTGCTCACAGAAACAAGTATAGAAATTGAAAATAGACTTTTATCTTATCTCTTTACTGATCGACAGTTTTAAAGAGCTATATGTGATTATCTCATTGTGAACCAATAAAAAAACCAGACCCCACTCAGTGAAACAATTTCCAAAGAACAGTATCCATTGAATAGAGACAGCAGGTACTCAGTTGTAGCCATTCTTATTGCCTATGGTGCAATGTGAGATAATACATTATTGAATTTTAGATTTTTCAAGAAAAGCCAAGGATCTGAAAGTTTATATAAAACAATTTCATGTTTAATATTGTTAACTAATGCCATTGAAATAAAAGACTCATCACAGTGGGTTAAATGCATTCTTTAGTGCCTTTCTGGTAAACAATCTTTCCCTCAATTTTCTCACCTCCTATTCCAGTATCAAAATACTGCAAATTGTATTGTGTTTTCATATTCTACTAAGACTGTTCTCACTAATGTCATCATTAATCTTCATGTGGCTAAATACAGTAAATATATTTTTAAATTTTCACCATATTCTATATCTTAGCAGAATAGGGCACCCTTAATCTGTACTAACTACTTCAAGTATTTTTTTTTTCCCTTAGGTTTCCTTCCACGTCTCCAGGAGTTCCTTTTCACCTATATTTATTGGCTTTTTTTCTCCAAGTTTACTTTTAAATGTTGGAGTAAATCAACTCTCTTCCTACATTAGAATCTCATCTAAGACGCCTCATGTTTTCTTATGACTTAATTTACCATCTGATGCAGACAGGACACATATTTATATCAGAAGCCCAGACTGACATTTCTTGCATATCCTAAATACCGTTCATAAATATCTCCAATATATTTTATTAGTCATTAACTCTTACTTATTGCAACTCCTAGATATTGCTGATTTCAATCTAGTTTGATGTACCTTTATTGTCCCTATGTAAAACAAGCTGTATTGTAAACACCCTTACTGATTACATTACCAGTAAGAAATTCAGTGAATGTATTGCCCACTTTTAATATATTGTACAGCCCAGCCAGAATAGTTTGTTGAAAATGCTCATGTGAATTAGGGAATTTGCTCTTCACATAGTTCAGTCTTCGCCTTTTCCCTTTAGAGAAATAGGAAGCACTAGCCTCCATTTTCTTATGTGTTTCTCTTCAGACTTGTGTTGTGCCTTTTTCTCACTTGTCATTTAGGATGCATTCAAAGCTTGGTTTCTTTTATTTTCTCAAATGGACTTTTCTATTTCTTATCTCAGTCATTTCACTTTACCATTTCTTTTTCTTGAAATGTTCTTTCCACTTCTTCAGTTAACTCCAGCTTTTTATTTCCCCCCGAGAATCTTTTCTTCTCATTCACTCCATTTTCAAGACTTGTTGAAGTCCATGGCTTCCACATTCCCATAGCTCCTTGGGTTTCCTCTTGATGACACTTGCATTCATTTATTCACATCTATTTTCCTCATTACACTATAATTATATTATAGATTATATTACACTATAATCTCCATGCAGGCAGCCATTGCACTGGTTTTCTCTTAAACAACTTGAAATTTCTCCTACATAGTGCATGTCACACATATATCTGTAAAATGCATGAATAGACGTTTCCAAATTTGGGTGGAAGTGAAGCTAGCTTTCTTTATTTTTATTTTCTTCTTTCTTTTAACTCTACAAAATAAACAATTACTGATTACACATTTAAACTATGTTCACATGTTGTAATATATTTAACCTATTAAATATTCTATTGATATTGTGATATGATTTTATAAACCATATAAAAATTACGTTTTATTTATTTCATTTGGCTAGTTAAGATATGCATATACAAACATATCTTGTTTTTAAAAAGTATTGAAACAATTGCATATGTATTTTAATTTTACTCTAACTGGTATACTTATTCCATAAAGTTTGTCAAAAGTAACTTATTATTACTGTATACATGTGTGTGTGTAAAAACAGATAAAATATAAAGTTATTTTCAGAAAGTCAAGATTCTAGTATTGACTCCAGGTAAACATCATTGATAGTTCATTAAGCTATGCCGCCTTTTGATTTCTATCCATGTAAAATGGGAAATGGAAAAATGGAACAGTAGCAGCATAATTACTCCGTATTTCTAATGAACTAATAAAATAATGTGAAATTCCTTTGTTAATTTTAAAATGTTAGTCAAATTGATCCTACCATTAATTATTATTAAATTAAACTTGTAAAATGACTCCACATCTGTATTGTATATTAAACTCAGATGTAGCCCTTAAATATACAAGAAAAAGAGTTACAGATTATTTGTTATACTTTTAAAAATAGGTGTAGTATTCTAATCTTTGGAGTGATATAGATCTGGTTTTGAGGATTTTCTTTCATTTTTGTATATTTAGATTGTCTCCACTCAAAAATTCCATACATAGTCTCATATATTTTCTCTTTAGACCAACCATCTAATTGCCATTTTTATTCTCTGCTTTGTAAGAGCTGTCATTGGGTAATGGAAGAATCAATCAAACTTTTTTCCTTCACGTCCCTGCAGCAACAGAACTTTATTATTTTTACTTCAGTGACACTGAGAAGCTTGAATCAATATTGACAAAATATCAAGTCTTTTTGAAAAACTTTGCTATGATAGCACTCAAAGCTTAACCATTTCACATCTTTCATAGCCATGGAAACTCAAAATTTATTTTTCTCACAAACACATACATCTTAATCCCTTGGAAAATCATTCTGCTGCGTTTCAAATGCAGTTACCGTAATTGACTTCCAAGGCACAGAACTGGGATTCATCTCCATATCTGAGAATAGAATCAAGCCCTAAACAAAGGGAACTTTATAATCAGGTTTTGAAGATGAATGTTTCTTTAGAAGGGGAAGCTGGTTTTGGAAGCAATCTGATTTTCTTCCTGCTATTGATAGAAAAGTTGAGTTTCTAGCTGAACTAGTAGAAAAATTTATTTGTAGATAAATGTACACTTTAGCGCTGGAAATAATTTACACTTAACCCTTATTGTTCATTGATATTGATCACTTGAAAACACTCTGAACCACATGCATAGCGAAACCTCTTCCTATTGAATTACTATTAATATTATTCAATATGTTTTAAGTTTTAAGCAGTAAGATAAATAATATAATACCCTGTTACTTAAATAGCTCACATACTTTACTATCCAATTCTATGATTACTCTAATAAATTATCTCAAAATCCAGCATCGGATCCCGGAAGCTGTTTTGTGGTTTGGTTCGTTTTGTTTGTTTTGGTTTGTTTCTTTGGCTCTTTTTTGCCCTTTAGTGCTGAAAAAAAAAAAATTATATTATTTAACTGAATCTCCAGCATTGCCATTGAGTAATGCTCCTCAAACAGGACGTATCACTCAGTAGCTGATCTCATACTTAGTTATGAGCTTAAAACTTGAAAAGAGACAGAAAATCTGTAATGCAGTAAACAGGAAGTCAGACTATGGAGTGTGAATGCATAAGGATATTTGTTTTGTGAAACTCATTTACATGAGTCTTCTTTGGTCTTCAAAGCAACATGTGTTTTCACTAAATAGACTTGTGCTAAGTACACAGACTGTGATGCTGGCATCTTCCTCATTTTACAAGTATGGATCCTAAGTTAAATCTCACTACACAGTGTAGCGTAAAGAGTTGATAGATTTCTAACTGTAACTTAGGCCTCCCAACCACAGTTCCAGGGTTCTTTGTATCATAGCACAGCATACTGCCTATTCCAATTTAAATATAAGTGTGGAGGTTCTCATCCTCTGTTTTTCCCTGAGTTTTGACTTTATATGTCAATTATTTTTTTCTGAATCCCTCGCTCTACTTTCTCTTCTTTGTAATCAGTGGCTTTAATATCTGAGATCATTGGCTTCTGTGTAAGAAAGCGTTACTGTTTTTAAAACTAAATAGTATTTAGTGATTTGCAAACTGTTGAATATTTAAATTGATGTTATTGTCATCAAAACCTTAAAATTAAAACTTAATTTAATCATGGTGCTTTCAACAAGCACTGAGAGTAAATACTTCTATATGTATCTTTAAATTATGCAGGATTATATAGGCATCCAAATTATAGTCTCATAAAACCAATTTTATTTTTTAAAGTTATTTTTTCATTAAATCCAATTTTAATGTGCTTGAATTCATGGTTAAAATGTTTCTTGATTTTTATATATGACTCATAATAATACCTGAATTAATCTTGGAGCCTGGAAAATTAGTAATAGCAGTTCTAAAAGGGAAAATAGGTCTATGTATGCGTGTGTGTGTGTGTGTTTGTATGTGTGACACACATTGTTACACATTTAACAGAGAGAAATGAATTCTTATATCTATACCTATTTATTAATCTACGTAAAAGTAAATGGCACATCCTTTCAAATTAGCCTCATTTAATATGTCTGCATCTATATTATCATTTAAATTTTCTTTTTTAACAGCTATGTACTGAAAACAAACACAAACTTGATTTTCTCACATGGCACAAAGGAACCCCTCACTTTCAGTTTGTATTGGTCGAAGTATACAGTGGCTTGCAGAAGGAATTTTGCACAAATAAGTTAGAACATAAGTCAAACCTCTTGTTTCAAAAGAGTCAAGCATGATAGAAAACACTAAATTTATTTAACTTCCATGTTCCATCTAGCAGAATTAAACTTTCCAAAGAGGAAAAACATAGATTGATGTTTTTAAAATGACTACAGGGTAGAAACTATGCTTCTAGAACTCTACAATAAGCCTAACTTATTGTCAGAAATTGTCCATAAAATTGACATTTTTAAGCAAATTTACATTCCTTCATCACTGTTATGCATGTTATTGCAGACAAAGTTGGTGATTTGAATTCATGATTGATTTATGAGTGTTGTAGAAATGAGGCAGAAAATATTGGACTTTGTTGCCAAGGAGTTCACTTTGGGCAATCAGTAATTACACTGAGGATTAGATTGTATGAATTTGGAAAAGTGTAGAAGAGTCCATGGCATCAGTAATTACAATGAAAATATAATGAATATCTTATGGAATGTGTTTTCATACATAATTCCTCCTCCAGATACTGTATTTTCTTTATGTCCATTTTCAGAGGTGGCTCATATTGCTGTATTGACATCTGTTTTAAAGTGAAGTAAGAAAAAAGAACTAAAGTAAATTTTTCTTTAAGTTTTATACATGAAACTAAAAATAAGTTGAGGATGCAATTTTTTAATTAATATTAATGCACTTCCATAAACACAATCTGTCACTAATCTATCTTTCTGTTAATAACTGGCCAGCTGAAAGTTGGCAAATTCATTCATTTTAAATGCCAGAGGCATAAAAAGTTCTTGTTGGATAGGTTATTTTGTTTTATTGGTTAATAAATAATACACATACATATACATATGTAAGCATATTATTCATTCTATAGTTCAGAGAGTTTTAACAATAAGATGTTCAAATCTTACCATCAGCAGCAACTCTAGAACTAAATCTTTTTTTAGTAGAAAGCTCCAAAGTTAAAAACAGAGTTGTTAGGAATATTTCCTTTAAGCCTTACTACATGTCATTCAAATCAGAATATTTGATATCATTTTGTAACAATTTTAAGGAAATACAATTTATATAAATATTTTTAAATTATAAATTCATCTAATTATAATTTAAGTGCATGAATAAATTAAATATATTTATAAGGTTGGTTACATACTATTTTCAGATTGAAATACTCTTCCAGCCATGTCAAAATTTTGCCTAATGTCTCCTAAAATGTTTATTTAGTGATGGAAACTAAAAATGTTTTAAATCTCCCTCAGATTGTTTTGTTTGTGACGAGTAGATTAATCTTAGTAAAGAGATGTTTTCAAAATGTCATTCTCTATTTCAAGAATCTACAATCACTCTGTTTTTAATAAAATAAAGTCCAAAATAAAATTATCTTAAAATGGATTTACCTTCGTGGATATTTGTGCTTTGAACATTTATACTCTGAAATTTTTTTTGAGATAGAAAAAGCAACCTGGAAGATATTAATAAATTATTTCCTCACTGTATTGGAAAGTCCAGTATAAAGGAAATAAGAGCAGTGGAACCATAAACAGGCAATAAGTGGTGTCTATTCCAAAAATATGAGTATAAGAACAGTAAATTTTGGTATATTTGAAATTGTGTTTTCATGGCCAGTAAATTTGCATATCTAAACTCTTAAATAAATGGCATCCATCGCTTCAAAAGGTGAATGAAAACTAGCAACAATAAAAGGGTCATTGTAACTTGAGTTTCCAAGCTGGCTTTATTTTTCACAACATAGCGAGGTATCATCTTAAGAGATAGCTACTTCCCTGAAAGAAAATAGTGGTTCAAGTTCATTAAGAGACCATTCCATATCCGAAGTATAGGTTAACAACTTTCATATACAAAAGGGAGAAATCAGAGTATTTTATTAATATAAAAGGAAATCCATCCCAACAGAGGTGGTGGAAAAATCTATTCATTATTGTTCCATAGATAGAGGAAAGAAAAAGAGAAAAAAACGGTAATACATTTACTCTAAGAGATCAGTGTCCTTGCTTTTTTCTACTTCTCTGAAAGGACCCTTAATAGGGGTCAAAAAGAAATATACAGACATAGTTTAAGGAAGCCTAGGGCATCAGGGATGATAGCTTGCTTTGCTTAGAAGAGTCTGGAGGTTTGTATACTTCATGATAAAGCCTCACATCCTTACATTCAGGCTGGCACAGTACCCTGTATGTAGTAATATTGAATCATTGTCCAAGGAAAGTGTTCTGTTGAATGAGTCTATGGAAAATCTCATGACTCTTGAGACACCGGGAGTGATGCATAGGTAATCCAGAAGTTCCTGCATGCTCAGGGTCATATGTGAGCTGAGAGGAGCCACGAACAGCAAATTTAGAAGCCAAAACAACAGAGTTCACAACCTTTTGATCAGAGTCAAATACACTTCTTTTGCAGTGTTATGAAGAAAGAACCAGTTAAGACCAGTCCCATCTCATAGATACCAGTTCAGTGATAAAAATAGACAAACTGTGAGACAAAAGTGGATTTGTCTGCCATGAGACTCCATCCCAAATATAACCAGATACTATCCTAGAGGTAAGTAGGAGGTGATGGGGGAAGGATGATGTGAAAACATGAACAATAATCATGAGACAGTTTACATAGAAGAAACTGAGATGTAATTAGCTGGCAAGTTGAATTCTCCTCTTTACCTTAATAAGGTGATTATCCAGAAGACAAATTAAGCATATTTCAGAAAATAAGGAAACTAAATTTTATTTGAACATTTAAGTTGTTAACTCTTACTTGTTAAATAGTGTATTAGTTTCCTAATGCTTCTATAGCAAATTACCATAAATTCAGTAGCTTAAAACAACATAAATGCATACAGTGCTATGGGTCAGGGGTCACTAAGTGCTGGGCCACACACTGGTACTTGTCTGTGGCTTGTTAGGAACCAGGGCACACAGCAGGAAGTGAGCACCAGGCAAGCAAGCAAAGCTTTCTCTGTATTTTCAGCCTCTCCCCATTGCTTGCATTGCTGCCTGAGCTCTGTCTCCTGTCAGATCAGCAGTGGCATTAGATTCTCACAGGAGCAACAACCCTATTGTGAACTCTGCATGCGAGGGATCTAGGTTGTGCTCTCGTTAAGAGAATCTAATGCCTGATGATCCCTCACTGTCTCCCACTGAGAGGTGAAGTCAGCTGAGCTTCTGGGTGGAGTGGGGACTTGGAGAACTTTTCTCTCTAGCTAGAGGATTGTAAATGCACCAATCAGCACTCTGTAAAAATGCACCAATCAGTGCTCTGTGTCTAGCTAAAGGATTGTAACCCACCGATCAGCACTCTGTAAAAATGCACCAGTGAGTGCTCTGTGTCTAGCTAAAGGATTGTAACGCACCAATCAGCACTCTGTAAAAACGCACCAATTAGCGCTCTAAAATGGACCAATCAGCAGGACATGGGCAGGGCCAAATAAGGGAATAAAAGCTGGCCACCCAAGCTAGCAGTGGCAACCCACTCAGGTCCCTTTCCACACTGTGGAAACTTTGTTCTTTCGCTCTTGACAGTAAATCTTGCTGCTGCTCACTCTTTGGGTTCACACTACCTTTATGAGCTGTAACACTCACTGTGAAGGTTTGCGGCTTCACTCCTGCAGTCAGCAAGACCACGAACCCACCAGAAGGAACAAACTCCAGACACATCTGAAGGAACAAACTTGGGACACACCATCTTTAAGAATTGTAACACTCACCGCAAGGGTCCGTGGCTTCATTCTTGAAGTCAATAAGACCAAGAATCCACCGGAAGGAACCATTGCAAACAAAATAAGCTCAGGGCTCCTACTGATTCCACGTGATGGTGAGTTGTATAATTATTACAATGTAATAATAGTAGAAATAAAGTGCACAGTATATGTAATGAGCTTGAATCATCCCAAAACCAGTCCTCCCAACCCCAGTCCATGAAAAAATTGTCTTCCACGAAACTGGTCCCTGATGCCAAAAAGGTTGGGGACCACTGCTATAGGTCAGAGGCCTCAGCTGGCTAAAATAAAAGTGACAGTGAGGCTTCATTCCTTCTGATCGTTCTCGGGGAGCAACTGTTCCCTTACCTTCTCCAGCTTCAGAGACTGCTTGCATTCCCTTGCTCATGACCTTTTGTTGCATCTCCAAACCCAGCAATATAGCATCTTGAAATCTCTCTCTCTCTCTCTCTGGCACTGCTGCTTCCCTTTTAAAAGGACTCTTTTGATTACATTGGTCCCATGGGGATAATCTAAAATAATCTTTCCATCTCAAGGTCCTTAATCACATCTCCGAAATTCTTTTTGCCATGTAAATGGACATATTCACAGTTTTGGAGGATCAGAATGTGGATATCTTTGAGAGAGACACTTTCTGCCTATCACACATGTGACAAGTATATAAAAAAAATCCAAACATTCTTTCTAGCCCACAGGGATCTTTACTTAAATTTTAAGAAAATAATTGAGATTTGTTGAATAAAGAATAAATATATCACACACATATATAGGGTTACAGAATTTACAACTTATTCATTCCAAGACCACCTTCAAAAATTAAAATTAAGTTCTGTACCTAAGTACACAGTTGTGGCAATTGTTTTGGAATCTTTTGTTCATCTCTCACAAGATTAATTTAGTGCTCATTTTAGCCTTTGATGTGTGTTGAAGATAGATAATATAGAAACCTGGTCAGAGACAACTAATTTTCTCTTAATGTCTATATCCTCATCATCATAAGAAACAAAACACAGATTTTTGTTCAGCAATATTTCCAAATTGAATAAAGCTTATATTTCTCAACTTCAATTTCAAATAAGTATGGCCATGTTATTAGATTCTGAATTAAATTTATGTAAAGTAGTCTATCAGATGTCTGTGGACTGCTCTTAAAGAAAAAAAAAAAGAATATCTTTCTCTGTTATTTTCTCCTGGAAATTGCTAATTTTGTGTTATGAGGCATTATCCAAGAATGTAGAACAATAAGACAAGGGACCCTGAGGTAGTTTACCTCCAAAATGTCCACCTTTTCATTTCTATTTATAAGAAAAAAATAAACTTTTATTCATTTTTACCAATGTTAGTTTGAATTTATATGTTATATGGAATTGAATTTAAATCTAACTAAAATAGGTCTCATAACAGATCAAAAATCTATTATATCAGTGAAAAACTTAGCCCAGCAAAGTAATGTTTCTATACTAAGTGAACAGACAAACCTGAAGACTTCTTTAATGAGCGGTTGCTAAGATTATAGAGAAGTGAGTACAGTTAAGAGGGCCAATATGAATAGATGGGTTTCTCCATACAAAGAGAAAATATTATGATAAATGAATTATCTTGAGATAACTATATATTTTTCTCATACATTTGCTGTTAGCTAGTCTGTAGGAACACAAGAACAACATAAAAGTGAGTCCTGAACTCAGCTCTCATGATAGCATCTAGCTGTTAGCTGTAGATTAAAAGAGCAAAAGAATGTGAGATGATGATATACCTCCTAATTCGCTGGGGGACCTCATATGAGATGCCCATCTCCCAGTTGGCAAGAAAGTGGCAGAGCCACTGTAGCTGAAGAAGCTATGACACACGGGACAAAGGAATACTTCGTTAGTAACCAGAGTTGTGTAAAGAGTGCTAAGAGTAGTTTAATTGCCTGCATCATTGAATTCATAGATTAATATGCTTTTTTTTTTTTAGTTTCATAGTAGTAGACTACACATATATTTCTATTGTGAGAGCCTGAATGTCACATTTTTGGGCTCCTTAAAATTAAAGAAGAAGATTAAATATTCAGCTTTATTTCTGAGTGCTATATTTTTTATCATCTACCCAGGCATAGCAGTGGGCATTTGATTGGAAGAATTATTCCAATTACTCATATTTTGAACCTTCATTACTCACTTGTAATTTTTTCCTTATGTAATCTGTAGCACTTTCTGTAGGATCAATCTTCTGTGGTCCTCAGTGTGCCATGCCCCTGCACCATTGCACATGCAGCTAATCCCCTAGTCAATACCCTTCCCATTCTTATTCATTTTATTACAGAATTTAAGAAGTTAGGAAAATATTTTATGAATAACTTCAGCAGAGAATATTCAAAAGTCTCTGGGATTATATTACAATTTTATACAGGTTCTTCAGAAGATATCCATTTTTGTTTCTCACACACACACACACACACAGGCACACACACACACAGCTGCAAAGATGAAATAGAAACAGAAATTTCTAGGCCGGGCGCGGTGGCTCATGCCTGTAATCCCAACACTTTGGGAGGCCGAGGCGGGCTGATCACGAGGTCAGGAGATCGAGACCATCCTGGCTAACACAGTGAAACTCCATCTCTACTAAAAATACAAAAAATTAGCCGGACGTGGTGGCAGGCGCCTGTAGTCCCAGCTACTTGGGAAGCTGAGGCGAGAGAATGGCGTGAACCCAAGAGGAGGAGCTTGCAGTGAGCCAAGCTCTTGCCACTGCACTCCAGCCTGGGCGACAGAGCGAGACTCTGTCTCAAAAAAAAAAAAAAAAAAAAAGAAACAGAAATTTCTAAAATGTCTTGCATTATGTAATTTAAAAAACATGGTGTAATCTCCTAGACACATTCCAAATTACTAAATTTCACTCCAGAATAGATGATCAATACACAGACAGATAATAGATAAACAAATATGCAGACATGTACATGTAAATTAAATATATATTTTATTTATATTTGGCAGTTTTATAGAAAATACTTGTATCTGCATCTGTATCTGTAGCTATATTTACATGCAGTCTAAGTTTGTATTTATTTTTATATTTCACCATCTTACATGTTTATTTATGTATTATTTTTTCATTAAGATTTCCTGTCTATTTTCCATTAACTTATCAAATGTACATATTTTTCCCTCTTGGGTTCTGGCATTCTTGTCATATTTATGAAGTTCTTTCTTATCCTATGCTTATATTCACAATTAAATATATTGATTTCTATTTATATGTTAGAAATATTTTATATTTAATTTTTCTAGAATGCTTTGATAGCAAATGAAGAGCTACTTTTCCCAATAAAATATATCTTAACGTTTATTTTTGAACAAATCTCATAATATCTATCACCAGCTTCTACTGTACTTTCAGAAATGATTTTAATTTTATAAGGAACTGCAATTTCTTTGAGGCAAAATGAGAGGTAATTTTTCAGTTAGTAAATTCATCCATAGGGGACTTTTTTTTTGGCTCCTCAAAATCTTTACTGAAACCACATTTACTCCTCAACTTTATTTTTTTCTAACACATGTATCACCCAGTCCTGAAATGTTCATTTTCTCAAAAATTGCAATCCCAAGCTTGGCAATGTCACTGCCATACCTGTCCAGCTTGTGAGTTCTTCTCAAACCTGTCAACCTGGGTCAGGATGCTCTTCCCCTTTCCCACTTAATTCCAATGGGATGACAGTTCTGTTAAAAGTGTGCCCTCTGCTGAGGTCCAGGCAGAAACATAGAGTTTTAACTAGTCCAGGTGAGCACAGAAATCTGAACAACCTCACAAAGCATAGCCTGACGAAATTCCCAGCCCCGCTGGCCCTATTTCAACATTCAAAAAGAACCATCCATTAATCAAAAGTAATTTAAAATAATTCTAATATTCTTGGTTCTCTTGAAACTCAAAGTACAGTACTTCACAAATGCTGTGTTACTCTTCCTCTTGTTCTCCACATCTCTCATCCATGAGGTGGCCTTCAATCTCTCTCTGCCTCTAACACACTTCCCCTCACTCAGCGTCACTCACAGGACCCGGCCACATGGCCCTCTTCTTTCCTCCTTTTGTCTATTTCTTTCTATTTTCTTTTTTTCTCGGTAACAAATATGTCTGTGCCTACAAACACCCCATTTCTACTTTTGTCCTGTCCTGCTCTAATTAATTTGATTTGCATCATAAATTATAACACTGTGTATGTGTGTGTGTGTATGAGAGAGAACCAAGTAGTAATTACCAAAATGTCCTTCATAGGTAAAGCTTACTAAGTCTATTAATCCTAATATGAATTTTTGGTTTATTTTTATTATTTGTTGTATTGCATTTTTATATAACAGTATGGAAATATAGTTAGAGACATACTTCCAACTCCAATTTCTCATTATAAAAGATGAGAATTTAATATAATTTTGCTTTTATTTTAAAAAGGAAAACTCTATAGCTGTCCCTCGAGTATACCTCAGGAATTCAAAGATTCAAATTATATTTTATTTGCATGTTTTTAGTTTACAGATTTTGAAATTTGAAAGAAAGGTTTATTTGGTATTTCTTCTTAATTAGAATGACTAATTTAATATTTATTCCCTTGGGTTTGTTTGTTAATAATTTGATTTAGGTGCATCTGTCATAAAATTTAGAGATTAATATTATTTTAACCCCAATTGAAGTTAAGGCCTTTATTGGGGAGGTTAAAATGCTGATATGTATTGTTTTAATGTGTTTATTTTGTTATTGCTATCTTTGTAGCTTTGGGTTTTTCCACCTTCTCTTTCCATTGTTTATGTTTTTTTAAATTTTAATAACATATTTTTGTTTTTTCAGTATGATATAAGCAATACATACTGTTTTTAAAATGTAAATACAATTATTTACATTTAATTCTTTAAGCAATATATTACTAATTGTTAAAATACTAAATGATGTTATGCCTTCTGTGTTTTCATAGTATATTTAAGTAGTTTAACATATTTTTGCCAACAATTTTGCATCATTCAAAGCATTGGTAACTTTCAATAAAATTGAAGTGCTGAATCACAATTAATTTTAATATTTTTACAGTGTATAGTTTCTTGCTTTGCATTATACTTGGCTTTAATGTTGCTGAAAGCAAGAGTAATCTCAGATCAGTATACTTTACTGTGGAGATTATATATATATATATATCAGTGCTTGGATAGAGCAAAAATGTTTTTTTAAATTTTTGTTTTTTTAAATTTCTTCTAAAGAAAATGGGATCCATGTGCAGAATGTGCAGATTTGTTACATAGGTATACATGTGCCATGGTGGTTTGCTGCACCTACTGACCTGTCCTCTAAGTTCCCTCCCCTCACCTCCCAGCCCCCAACAGACCCTGGTGAGTGATGTTCCCCTCTCTGTGTCCATGTGTTCTCATTGTTCAACTCCTACTTATGAGTGAGAACATGTGGTGTTTGGTTTTCTGTTCCTGTGTTAGTTTGCTGAGAATGGTGGCTTCCAGCTTCATCCATGTCCCTGCAAAGGACATGATCTCACTCCTTTTTATGGCTGCATAGATTTCCATGGTGTATATGTGCCACATTTTCTTTATCCAGTCTATCATTGATGGGCATTTGAGTTGATTTCATGTCTTTGCTATTGTAAATAGTGCTTCAATAAACATACGTTTGTATGTGTATTTATAGTAGAATGATTTATATTCCTTTGGGTATATCCCCAGTAATGGGATTGCTGGGTCAAATGGTATTTCTGGAATCTCTTTCTGAATTGTGTAAAAAGGCATGGACATTTTTAATGTATTTTATGGATAATGATATTTGAATCTTAATAAAATTCTTACTTATATGCCATATACTCTGTTAATTGATTTATCATTAGTGTTCCACCTAATCCTTCCCCAAACTTCATGGGGACAAGTTATTTCTATAACGAGATACTTGTTATCATCATTTACAGATGAGTGAACTAAGACTCAGCGAGACTAAGAAATTTGCACATTTGCAATTCTAGAAATTGGCAGAACTTCAGTTTGTTACAGGTGGTAGCTAGTCAGGCATGAGCAGGGCAGGAGAGGACTCCACCAACACCCTACCAGGAAAGTCAGCTGACCATCAGGTGATGGTCAGGCCATTGTTAACTGTCTCTCTAAAATAATAATTGGTCACAGCCAGGACTAGGAAAAGGCAGGCTCCCTATTCGTAGGAAACACCTGAAGCTTGTGATCAGCATCTTCCTGGTAAGATCTCACGAGCTGGCTCAGTGGGCTCAAGCATGCTCATTAAAAGGCAAAATGGTGGAGTTTAACTGATGTATGACCCTCCCGGGACATGCTGCAGGTAAAGGGAAGAAGCTTCCAGGGAAAGCTTCAGGTGAGCATGCATAAACTCCAGGAAATACACTGAGCAGACTCACTTCCCAAGCACCAGCAGGCCACTGCGCATGCGGGAAGGTCACCCCTAAGGGAAGAATCAAGGGAAAAGGGATACAAAGATTCCGGAAGTAGGCCAACATATAAAACCCTGAGTCCAAAGTCACATGCGGTGCTTGTCCTGCAAGAATAGGTCAGCTTGGCGCTTTTCTAAGTGTACCTTTCTTTTTATTCCTGCTCGAAAGCTTGTTAATAAACTTTCACTCCTGCTCTAAAACGTGCCTCCATCTTCTTTTTCTGCCTTATGTCCTTTAGTCTAATTCTTTCTACTGAGGAAGCAAGAATTGAAGTTGCTGCAGACCTGTACAGATGCGTTCCACCAATAACAATTTGAGCCAGTGAACGGGAGATGGAAAAAAATAAGTAGATTTGAGGGCTGTTTTAAAAAGTATCCTCTATTGGCTACAACAGTACTCTGTGATGATTCAGCATTGAAGAGAAGAAAGGGAGAAGAGACACAATAAAGCTCAGGTTTCTGGCTAAAGAATCCAGTTGTGTATTATTTACATTTACTGAAACTTTTTAATATTTTACAGTGCCATTTATTTTGATCCTTCATTGAACCCTCTGGTATTACTGTTTTCTTCTTCCTTTTTCTGAAATGTTTTACTTTTGCAGTGTCATTCTCCCCTGTTCCTGCTTTACCTTAAGCATACTATAAAAAATGGATTCTTTCTGAACATACACAGGTTGTCACTGTCCCTATCCATGTAGTACTGCATTTGCAGTTCTGGTACACAGCTTATGAGAAAGCACTAATGAAAATCTCTCATTCAATGTTCAGTTTTTAGTAGGCTTCCGTTATTTGATGAGTCTGTTTGGTCTTGAGTCTGTTTGTCATTAAGACCAAACTAGTTATTTTTATTTTTAAGACAGTATTTCTTGGGAGTGCAGTTGCATGATCATAGCTCTCTATAACCTTGAACTCCTCACCTCAGCCTCCTAAGTAACTAAGATGGTAGGTGTGCATCACCATGCCTGGCTATTTTTATTTTATTTTTATTTACTTTTTTTGTAGAGACAGGATCTTGTGCAGGCTAGTCTTGAACTCCTGGCCTCAAGCGATCCTCCTGCCTCAGCCTCCCAGTTTCCTAGGATTACAGGTGTGAACCACAGAGCGTGTCCAGGTTCTTCAATGCTCTACATTATCAGAACATTTTAAAAACTATATTTCCTACAATGTCTTGGCAACGATATATTTCTTATCCCTACTCCTTCATACAGTGGATCCCCTGTAGGGAGGTAATGTCCTAGAAAACAGTGCAATTGCCAGTCTGTTCAGCCTGTGCTGCTTCCATCCTGACCCCCACATCAAACCATACACAGACCTCCCAATGATCTGTTTTGTGGAAGTTGTCATCACTGATGGAAGAGATATAGTGTATCTTCCTGTTTTTATTTAGTTAGACTATGTTTTATAAGGTCAATTCTACATTATATTTTATTCCAATGCAAACCCCATGCCATAAGAAAAATGGAGTTTCCTTAAAGTTCTTGACAGCATGTGTTTTCTAGTCTTATTTTTTTCTTTGTTTCTTTGTGATTTTTATACATTGAGCTTTTATTTAGTCTGTGTCTTCATGAATATTTTAGTATTAAGAAACCGATTTGAGAGCTGCTAGATTAGGTGTAGTTTATTTTGGAAATTGTCTTGATAGAAGAAATTTAATTTACCAAAATGGGAAAACAATATACTCTATTTCTGGCTTCAGATAATTAAAGCAGTGCTCACTTCCTCATTAAAATGTTAATAATAATAGCTAGAGTTTTTTTTCACAGCATTGTTGAGATATACTTTATATACCATACGACTGACACACAAAAACATAAAATTCATTTTTTTGGCATATTCCCAGAGTTGTACAACTATATCTCAGTCTAATTTTAGTAGATATTCATTCCTCCAAAAGAAACTTCATCCTCATGGTCAGTAATTTACCTTCTATCTCTATAGATTTACCTATTTGGAAACGTCGTATAAATAGAAGCATACAGTAGTATGTCATCTTCTCTGAATTGCTTTTCTCACTTACTATATTGTTTTCACGATTCATCCATGCTGTGTCATATGTCAGTACTTTTCCTTTTTGTTGTGAAATACTCTTCCATTGTATAGCTATACCACATTTAAGATACCCATTCACCGGCTGATGGCAACTTGGATTGTTTCTACTTTGTATTTATTATGAAGCAGGCTGCTACGAACATTCATGTAGAATTTTTTGTGTGGATGTGAATTTTCATTTCTCTGGCGTGTATACCCAGAAATGGAATTGACAAGCTGTTTTCCAAAGTGGCGGAACTATTTTCATTCCTACTAGCAATGTGTGAGAGTTCCCCAATTTCTCCACAATCTTGGCCATGCTTGCTTTCTGTCATTTTATCATAGCCGTCTGTGATGGTGAATACTGGGTGTCAACTTGATTGGATTGAAGGATGCATAGATAGCTGGTAAAGTATTGTTTCTTGGTGTGCCTGTGAGTGTGTTGCAGAGACTAACATTGAGTAGGTGAACTGAGAGAGGAAGACCCACCCTTAATGTGGGTGGGCACCATCCAATCAGCTGCCAGCGCAGCTAAAAAAAGCAAGCAGAAGAAGACAGAATAGATAAGCTGACTTGCTGAGCGTTTCCGCTCTCATCTTCTTCGCGTGCTGGTTATTTCCCGTCCCGGGACCTCAGACTCCAGGTTCCTTGGCATTTGGATTCTTGGACTTACACCAATGGTTTGTCGGGGGCTCTCGGGCCTTTGGCCACAGACTGAGGCTGCACTGTTGGCTTCCCTACTTTTGAGGCTTTTGGACTGGGACTGAGCCACTACTCGCTTCCTACCTCCTCAGCTTGCAGTTGTCCTATGGTGGGACTTCACCTTGTGATCGTGAGAGTCAACTGTCCTTAATAAACTCCCTTTCATATATACATCTATCCTGTTACTTCTGTCCCTCTGGAGAACCCTAATACACCCTCCTGGTGGTTTTGAAGTAGTATCCCCTGGCGGTTTTGATTTGCATTTCTTTAATGACAAGTTATGTTGAGACTCTCCTTGTGCTTGTACCCGAGGTGAGGGTAGACACCCGCCTTTTCCAGAGTCACATCCCTACTCCATTAGAAGGCAGTGTTTGCGTTATGTTTGAATGTTTGAGTGAGGAATGCTTCTTTCCAAAATTCATGTTGAAACTTAATCCCCAATGCAACAGTGTTAAGAGGTAGAACTTCTAGGAGGGTTGAAGCCATGATGACTCCATCGTCATGAACGGATTGGGGCTTTATAAAAGGGCTCGAGGGGACAAGTTTCTCTCTTCCCTTCCTTCTGCCACATAAGGGCACAGTGTTTGTCCTTTGAGGATGCAATGTTCAAAGCATCATCTTGGAAGCAGAGAGCAGCCCTCACCAGACACCAAAACTGCTGGCACTCTGATGTTGGACTTCCCAGCCTCAAGACCAGTGAAAAATAAATTTCTGTTGTTTATAAATGACTCAGTCTCATGTACTTTGTTGTAACAGCACAAACTAGATGGAAACTGTGCATGTGTTTGTTTAAAGTAGCAGACTCTGGTCTTCTTGGCTTGCCCCTCATTATATGAAATTGACATCCTTTGAAAAAGATGGGATGGGGTTGATTAGGGCCCCAGTATTCTCAGCTTGCCACACCTGGGACCACCTTTGGCTCCAAGAGTGGGAACTGGATGGAAAAGGGCATAACTGGTCTTCTATACCACACCTGCCTAGAATGGAGCTTCTGCAATGTGCGGTTGGTAATGGAGGGTGAGAAAAGCAGGCAACCTGCCCCTCCAGGGATGAAACATGAAGCTGCGGGGAGAGGGCAGTACAGTAACTCAGTGGGTTATGACTCAAATGCCCCACCTGGCTGCTGCTCTTACTGAGATTTAGTAGATTTTCTTGATTAAATGTTTTACCATTTGCTATATGCCCTTTGGACAATTTCCAGACTTTAAATGATTGTGTTTTAAAATGTTCACTAGTTAAAAGGCTGGAAAAAAGGGCCACTGCTCTCCTTATTCAACCATTCTATAAGTCCTGCCTAGACTACACTTGAAGTATTTTTGAAATCTTGATTGTTACAAAATATAGCAAAACCTTATCTTCAATGTTCTACAAACTGATTCAGAAATACAACACTCTTAGAAATCAAATATAAGCCTACGAATATTAATAAAAGGATAGATCTTAATATTAAAGAATCTAGTATTTTCTTAAGTAAGTTATGTGCTGTATTTGGTTATAGTTAAATGTTTAGTTTATTTACACAGCCTAATTTTACTCACTAATACACTTAATTAGTGGCAATTACATAGGACTCCAGAAGCAAATTTCTGTGTGTATGCAGGATAAAAGTTTGGTCCCAAGTCAAGAGATTGCTGTATAATTGATAGATTGCTAATGTTAATTTAAAAGAAATGCCACCCAATTTACTTGATAATAGTACTTACATAGCAATATTCATTTGTTGCGATTATCTATTTAAATATATTGTCCATCAAGTATTATCTATTAAAAATATTACCTTTTATAGAATTGCTTTATCAATTTTTTTGACTTTAAGCTTAGCCAAGTTTATTTGTTGAACATTACTTTTGTTGTCAGTTCTTATCAATTTAATATATGAGCCACATTAATATCAGAGTAGCCTAGGCAAAATCCTCTAAAACAATTCTATCATCTTCCTCTTTATTGTATATCATATTTCTTAAACCTAACAATATAATTTTGTTTCAAAGTTTGTAGAGAATGGACTTCAATCTCTCTCTGAAATAAAATTATTATCTGGAAAGCTCAGCTGAGAGGTGAGATAAAGATGAAATGAGTATAGGCAAACCTAGAAGGAAATATAAAAAGCAAGAGTTGTAAAAAAAAGTTTGAGAACACATTTCTTAGATTTTTATTGGGAGCTTTTTTATCTCTTATCTTTATATTAGAAGCATTGATACTTATGAGTTTATCACATGAAATTTTGCAGATAGAGACATAATTATATACACATATATACATATATGTACATACAAACTATATACTGGAAGGGTTTCCCTGAGTAATGTAAATTGACATATAATTAATGTTTAACTCTATTGAAATTTATAGGATCACTTATTTTTCATGCATCTTTTATTCACTGTTACCTAGAAAATAGACTATAGCAAAAGCAAATCAAAACCTAGGTTTGGAAACATAGGTCCACAAAATATAAACTTGCCTGTATGGGCTACTACAGTGACTTCAGCTTGTATGAAAATTCTTGTGAAGACCCACTGAAAGGTATTATTCTGGTAGCTTTCCATTTTATTTATTTGTTTTATTTGTGTATGCACACATGTGTACTCATGTATCTATATCTAAATTTATATCTGCAAATTTTGCTAATATATGATTCTGTAGTGAATTCAGCTTCTATAAAAGTTCTTGTGAGGACCCACTGTGAGATACTATCCTGGTAGCTTTCAGTGATGTGTGTGTATTTTTATCTGCAAAATTTGCCTATATATAATACCACAGCAGCTTCAGCCTTTACAAAATGTCTTATGAGGATGCACTGTAATATATTATCCAAGTAACTTGAATGTGATTTACGTTGAGCTATGATTTATCTTTAGCCTTTCTGTCAGTTAAATTTCCTACATTAACAACTCCAGAATTTTGTCTTTTAACAACAGCCAGTGATTCAGCCCATGAATCTGCAGACTGGCAGTTTGAGTTGGGCTCAGTTGTTGGTTCTTTTGGCTCCTGTGTCTGTGGTAAGCTATATGATTAGTGGCCGAGGCAAGTTGACTTATGAAGGCCTTGTCTGAGAATGCTATTGACTAGGCTTCTCTCCATGTAATGGCTTATCATCAGGCAGGCTAGCATGCATCTATTCACATGATTACAGGGTTACAAATGCAATAAGACAGTGAACATTAGATGTAAGCACTTCTCAAGCCTCTAGCTGTGCTACATTTGCTACTTTTCAATTGTGCAAGATAAATCATATGGTCACACTGAAAGTCAGTGGGAAAATAGACTGCACTCTTGATGACAGAAGCTGCAAGTCACAACACAAGGAAAATGAGTACAGCAGGGAACCTTTGAGGCTGTGTTTGCAATCTACTAACCTTTGGACCTGTTGATTATACTTCATCTGAATAATACAGCAATTGAGTTTTTAGCTTATTGTTTAACAGCAAGAACGCCATCCTAATTGTATTTTTCTGAGTGGTAATTTTAAAACTAAATTTATTTCTGCAAAGATTAGTTTCTCTGGCTGTGGTGGTGGTTTTCTCTACTATTCTGAAATTAACACCTTGAACCTTGAAAACAAACAAATTGAACTTCAGAATAGTATAAAGTGCACCTTGGATAAGTTTCTTGTTTTTTGTTTTTTTTTTAAATTCTTTAAATATTTTTCCAGAGTCATGTTTTTTTTCCTTGAGATTAAAACAATTTAACTCAAATTCTAATGTAATTGAAATAGGACATGATCATGTTAATTTTCTCTTTCAAATATTTGTACTAAAGATTATTTGAATTAAAACAACCAGATAGGTAGATATAGCTATGTGTGATATGTATATGTTATATAAAATATATGTGTGCATCTATAGATCATATATTTATATATAAGTACATGTATAATTTATATGCAGTTATAATATACAATCATATATAAATATATACATCATGCATTTATAACATATATACATGTATGGGGAAAAATTAATGTTACTGTATGCTTGAATTATCCTAAAAATATAATAAAAGTTTAAGTCCATTATAAAAAATATGACAGTGTAAAAAATCAAATCTTCCAAATATTATAAAACATTATCTTTCGGATTATTTTTTTTCCACATAAAATAAAAATCTAGGTGTCTTTAGATTTTATTTTTGGCATAGCGTTTATTACACCAGAAAAATACATGTTAAGTTACTTAAAATAATTTTTATTCAATTGTTTTAAATAATTGTTTGTGCTTTATTTTTACTAATAGCACCATTTTCTTCCCTCCATTGAATTTCAGCTCTCAAAACATAACATTTACTAATTATTAATTTTTAATGCAGAGATACTCAAACATGGAATTGGGAAAAATTTCAATGCCATATTTAGTTGCGAATTATGTAGCAAATAATTTGTACTGATTTTTGAGATATATATATAGCTTCAAAACTTTTATATATATATATATATACACACACATGTATAACAAAGTTATATCTATATATAACTTAAAGCAAAGACACTATTTTCCAGATAATAATGTCGTTTTTACTGACTTGTTGTCAGCCATATTTTCTGGAATAAACTAGAATGAGGCAGCATCCGTTCCCAGGGAAACGCATGGGAATGCTGTACAGGAGAATGTCACTCTTACTGTCTTTTAAGAGATTAGAAAAACAAAATAGAGAAATACTACTTTAATCTACATGTTCTATAAGTTTAAATCTTAAGGACACATACCATTGAAGAATGTGTCATTACACTAATCACAATAAAAAATGACAGCAGTTGAATTTGTCTGTGAATATCTCCACATATACTGCCCCACATATATTGTGGAACATAGATTTGCTGTTACAAGGAGCAGGTGTCTAGAATTATCTCATTATTCAAAGAATCAAATAAGGTTATGGAGACAGCACTAAGTACTCTTTAAAGAAAGCTCATAAATAGCTAACAGATGATGCTTCTACCCCCCATTTCCACCAGGATTAGTCTAATAGTAGCTGAAACTATTCATCAAGCCATGGCCTTATCAAAGACAACCTGAAATCCTTTCAAAAAATCCCATCTGTGATACTGTGATAATGTTTTTCCTTCCAAAATAGTTCCACTTGTTTTTATCCCTAAAACTTCCTTCCTCACATTGTTTTACACCTCTGAATACCATGGATAAAAGGAATATAAGCAGCAAAATTTGCTATGGACTTTCAATTTAACCAAAAATCTATGCATCCTAACCCCCTACATTTTTTAAGGTCAGTCTTCCTCTTTTCAACATATATAATAGAAAATGTTAAAATGCACATTTCCAAAGAATAGTATACTTATCTATTTTCCAAAATAAAATTTTAATTCAGCTTCTCATACACAACAACGTCAATCAGAATTCCGTTCTTGCTCTTCTTGTTGAGGTTGAGGGGTTTTCTTGACTATTTTCTTTGCTGATGCTTCTTTTCTTCACCAATTGATAGAAACATCTTTCTATTTAATGTTTTGCCTTACTGATTTTAAAATTATTATTTTTAATTGATGCATAATAATTTTATGTATTTATAGGACACAGTATGATATTTCAACACAATATAGAATGTATACAGTGTGTAATAATCAAATCAGAGTAATTATCATATCCATCACCTCAAACATATTATTTCTTTGTGCTGGGAACATTCAAAATCCTGTCTTCTAGGAATCAGGAAATATATAATAAATGATTGCTAACTATAGTGCTATAGAACACTGGAATTTATTCCTCCTGTCTAGTTATAATTTCATATCTGTTAAACAACTTTTCTCTATCTCCCCCAAACCTCTACCCTTCTCAGCCTCTAGTAACCACTATTCTACTTACCACTTCTAAGAAATCAACTATTTTAGCTTTCCCATATGAATGAGAGCATATATTTATCTTTCTGAGCCTGGTTATTTTACTTAATGTCCTGTAGTTCCATCCACGTTGCTACTAATGACAGGATTTCATCCTTTTGTGGCTGAATAGTATTTCAATGTGTGTATAGCACATTTTCTTTATCCAAGCATCTTCTGATGGACACAGGTTTATTACATGTCTTGGCTATTATGAATAGTGCTGCAGTAAACAAAGAAATGCAGATATATCTTCAACATATTTATATGCTTTCTTTTGGATATATAGTAGTTCTATTTTTAGTTTTCTGAGAAACATCCACACTGTTTTTCATAATGGCTTACTAATTTATATTTCCACCAACAGTATATAAAAGTGTCCCTTTCTCTGCATCCTTGGCAGCAATTGTATAATAAATTATGTCTTTTTGATAATTGCCATACTAAATGGGGTGAGAAGATATCTCAGTTGGTTTTGGTTTGCATTTCCAATGACATTCTTTACATAAATATTAAAAACAATTCTAAAATTTGTATAGAACCACACACACAGAAAAAAAAGCCAAAGAGCCAAAAAACAATCCTGAGCAAAAAGAGCAAAGCTGGAGGCATCACACTCTCTGACTCCAAAATACACTACAAAGCTATAGTAACCAAGATAGCATGGTACTGGCATAAAAACAGACACACAGACCAATGGAACAGGATAGAGAACCCAGAAATAAATCCATGTATTTACAGCCAATTGATTGTCAACAAAATCTCCAAGAACATACATTGTAGAAAGGGCACCCTCTTCAATAAATGCTGCTGGGAAAAGTGGATATTCATGTGCAAAAGAATGAACCTAGACCCTTATCTCTCACCATACACAAAAAAAAATCAACTAAAAATAGATGAAGGACATAAATGTAAAATCAGAAACTATGAAACTATTAGAAGAAAACAGGAGAAAGATTTCAGACATTGTTTTGCAGAAAGATTTTATGAGGAAGACCTCAAAAATACAAGCAACACAAACAAAAATAGAAAAATGGGATTATTTCAACCTAAAAATCTTCTATATATAGAAAAAACAGTAGGGTGAAGAGACAACTGCAGAATTAAATAAAATTTTTGTAAATTATTTATTCAGCAAGATATTAATATCCAGAATATACAAGAAACTCAACTTGATGATCAAAAAATAATAATCTGATTTAAAAATGGGTGAAGGATCAAAATAGCCATTTTTCTAAAGAAGTCATACAAATTGTCAAGTTTATGAAAAACATGGTTAACCTCACTCTTTTAATTTCTGACAAATATAAAGTAAATGCCAAATTTTTTTATCTCAAGATTCTTGTTAGTATAAAATGTGATAATGTAAATATCAGACATAGACTCTATTTCTCAATCACTAGATTTTTGGAACAAACTCTTCACCATTAAACTGATTATGAGGAGTCATAACATATAGTAGGTAAGAGCATTTTTCAATAAGGTTAAGTAGGCTTAATTTCTGCCTCTGATCCTTCAAATGATGTGTTAACTTACATAAGTCACTTAACCTATGTCTATTTCTTTAGATGAAAAAGAAACAAATAATATATAAAAAGAACTATTTTGATAACTAAACGAGTAAATAAGTGAAAAAATTGTAACTGCATTGACTCGTGTTCACTATTTAATAAAATCTAGTGTGCTTGGGAGTTTGTACATACATATGTAAGTTCAATGGCATATTACAAACATTTAATTGAGCCAGAAAATATCAGCATATGCTATAGGATATTCATATTTATATTATATTTGTTGTATAAATATTTCATTTCAGATTTCATATATATAAATATAAATCCAACATTTTGGCCCCAAACTGACTCAATACATATTTTCCATTTAAATTATTCCAATTACAAATTCAGTACATCTAAATCAATACTCAGCTCTCAGGAATTTGTGGTCCACACATTCAAACAGAAAGAAGACATTGTACCTTATGTTTATTTCAGAAAAACAAATAGCTCTAGTTACTTCAAGAGAAATTAAGTTATTATAGTTGGAACTTAACATTATGCAACCAAAAAGTGGACTGGAGAAGGAGTGGTTGAAGAAATATCTATTGGCTTTCAGGAAAGCTGAAAGAAAACTGCTCTGATAACCCTTGACGACCAGCTCCGTGTAGGCAAAGTGGTTGATTCTCAGGAGAACAAGCGGAAGCTTCTGGAAAATGCCCATTACTCTCTGCTGATGCTTGCTCAGCGTTTGGGCAAGTCAACTTTATACCTAGAGCTCATTTGCTTCAGAACCACTATCCCTAAATTTTTTATCACTATATCAAGGGACCTGGACAAGACTTTTTTAAAAAACCTGCCCTATAATCCTAAGATATTACAACTTTGTGCAATTTTGTAGTTTATTGCGATTAAAGATCAAAATGTATGGAAATAGCATGAGTTACAAAGATGCCTCATCATGCCTGTTACATTGCTGCAGTGTCATTTTCCAAAAATATTCTATTTAAACTCAAGAAAATCGCCACTGTTCCTTTTTAACACCTGTCAGCAGCAACTGCTCATAGCTGACGGGATGTATCTGTTGTTGCGTTCTGACACGTGAGGTCTACTCACATTTTGTAAGACATGTCACTGTCAGAAGCTAAAAATAAAAAGGTAAATGTGACAGCCCTGGCGCCACCATGCCTAAGAGCCACAAGTAACTGTGATCAAGAGGGGTATTTCTAAATATTGCAAAAATATGAAACTTCTGCTTCATTTTAATTTTTTTGTGATTTTTATTGAATTTCATCTTTCACTATTAGTCAAAAAATGTTCTATGATTGTAACCAGTGAAAAATACACAAGATTATTTTTCTCAAGAAAAAAGACTGATACTGTTTTGAAATCTTTTGTTGAGAAAGCTACACTAAATTGAAATCACTTGCCTTAGCTACTTCTGAGGAAAGGCCAGACAGCAACTCTAATGGAGGCTATAAAAATGCATAGGAAGCCACGTAATTCACAAGTGATTAATGATAATGGTAATATAGAAAAGACCTTTGGTAATAAATACACAACTGAGTTTAGAAAATACAACAAAGAGTAATTAGATTAAACTGAGTTATAAACAATGAGCATGTAAAAAAGATACCAAAAATAACAGATTTTGATATTATGCTTGTGCTCGTATTACCGAAAGCATAAATTGTTGCATAAATGGAAAGACTGGTATGATTTAAGTACTTTTGAAGCAGAAAACTCATTTAGTTATTTTACGAGATAAAGACACTCATTGTAAATCATTCCTACATTTGTATGAGGGCAAAATAAATTGCCTTGATAAAATCAAACTGATTTAATGTACAATTCTTTAATAGCACTGGATGAATTTAAAGTGTCTTATATCTTCGATCAAGGCTAAACCAAATTTCTCTCACACACAGAATTGCACACTGACACACACACACACATACACACACACACACACACTCTGATACAGGTATACTCATATACTTAAACCCGATGATCCCTCCTCAAAGACAAATTCACACCCCACTTTCATAAATAATTATTTTGCTTTAGGCAGTTATAACTTGAATCCAATTTTTAGTTTCACATTAATGCGAAATGTCTTACAATAACAACCAGAAAAAATAGGTCTGTTAAAATTGTAATAAAAATCTAAAAGAAGTCTAAATTTTACACCTGTAATTTGATGAGAATTAAAATAATAAAAATTATGTTTCATATGGAAAGAGATATTGTAGTTTCTAAAGTGAATTCCAGCTCATTTTTGAACTCTCAATACTTTTGTGAGATACACAGTGCAGTAATTGTTATTGCAGGGAAAATAAAACTCAGAGGCATAATTGATTTGCTAAAAGTCACAAAACTAGCAAATGACAAAAACTAGCCACTAAATCTGCTCTGAAGGTTCTGGTCGAGGACAAATAGTCTTTCCCCTACTTCAGAATTCTTCTTGAAAAGTTCAAGTTAAAATGGAATTAAAGAGAATAAATTAATATACTGTATTATATAGAAAGAAGGATAATTGATATTTTATAATTTTTAACGTAACACATTTTGTCCTGTTAACCACATACTACAACGCATAAGTAGTAGCTAAATAGTTGAAGCCATATCACGTTGTTATAATGTGCATTTAGTTTGTCATTCTTCTACAGTTTTACTCCCTAATCAAGGTTAAGACTTTCAGTTGCTGGTCAAATTTTCAAGTATTTTTATTTTTTATGATATCTAGTAATGTACATGGAATGTTTTTCAGCATTCATCTTAGTAGATTTATCTGTAATTTCAGTTAACATGGGGGTTAGTTTGCCTCCTATTTATTCCTTGCCCTTCCTCATCTCTGCTCGGTGTCTCAGGGGCCTGAACGCTAGAGGTTTTCTGTATCTGTCTCCCATGTCACCTTACTTTTCTCTGGGTTATGCCTATGGCAAGCACTGGCTCGGGACTGGCGAGCAGGTGATTCCAAGAAGTCCGGTTACTTCTTCCCCTCCTGTTCTGTCCTAGGAGGCATGTCTGGCAGACAGACAAAGTCTATGACTGCAGCCTCTACCTGGTGATCCTGGGCTCCAGGCCCCAGTATGTCCTTGCAGTTTGTGGAAGTGGAGACTTCCAGCAGTTGCCAGTTCCTGGGTTGCGTTACCTTCCTTTATTTGTCAGCTCAGCCATCTTTATAGTTTAATACCTTGCTTTACATATCCTTCATGTTAGACACAGACATTCTGTTTGTGGCTAATACTACCCAAAATAACGTATTTGTCATTTATTAAATGAATATTAAATGAGCCAATTTTATTCATCAAACAGAGTGGAGAGCTGGCTTGTATATATTGCATTAATCAAAATGATGTAAAAATAAGGATCATAATATTATGATACAATAAAATAATAGCACATATTGAATATTTAACTGACAACACTCTGTAGCTCTTTTTCAATTGATATAATTTCTACTGTAGACATAAAGGATAAGTTAACTTTTAAAATAGCACTATTTACAGAAATTTCTTTTTTGACAAATGCACATTGTACTATGGTTTTAAAAAAAATTTTTTGCACTTACCTAAAGAAAATAAATTTTATTATATAACTTACTAGAAATCAAACAGCCCCCCCATATTCAATAGTATTTCTGTGTGATATGAAATTAATAAAAGTGTTCAACTTTTAAGTTGTTTAATATTGCTATGCTCTGGAAGAGTCTTGTAAGCTAAAAAATGTACACATTTGTGTAGCATACAAAAAAATTTAAGTGTGCTCTCAGGCTGAATATATATTACGGAACTTAGTTCACCAGGGATACATTGCATTGTGGTTCTGCTATATTTGGATGGATGCATCTCTTCATTTACAGCCAATAGGGAAATAAGAGCTCACTGCTGCTACACAATGAGGTAATAAACAGCATAAATAGTTCATATAACTTCTAGTTATGCATCATCTACCCAATAACAATCCTCATAATACATGAAAAAGTAATATTACTCTTTTTGAAATAAATGTTTATACACAGACAATTAGTTTTTTCCTTTCATGTATTGCGTGAGGTTTTAATGTCTTTATATCTCAAATTTACTTGTTTTAATATTCAATAATAATACCCTACCTTGATTTCAGCTTACACAAATATTCTTTCTGAATCTCTATTACTCCTCTTTGTCAATTCCATGTCTTTGCTTAGTTGCTGTTTGTTTTACTCTTTTGTTCTCTTCTTATTTAGACTAATTATATCATTTTCAGCCTTTATATTTTTGACATTCATTTTCTAACATTGGAAACTGTGCTCATCATGTTATGCCTTAAACAAGCTTTTGTTTAGATTTCTTCTTTGTAAGAAATTACACATTAATTCTATCAAAATACTGGTAAAATTTTTACATTGTTTTCCTTGATTCCTTCCACTTTTCTCCCAAAAGGGGGCAGTTAAAAAGTATTCTTCCCCATAAAGACTCCTACACTCATCTTTTCTTCCCCGTCCCTTTTTTTAAAGTAAAGATGAGGTGTCACTATGTTGTTCAGGCTGGTCTAGAACTCTTGGGTCTAAATGATCCTCCCATCTTGGCCTCCCAAAATTGCTGGGATTACAATCTTGAGCCATCGCGCCTGACCCACACATCTTTTCATCTCCTTTTGCTTTGCCACCATCTAGAACCTTTAACTTCTCATTTTTCTTCTAGTGTAAAGTTGTAACTCTACACTGTACTGGTATCATGTGATTGTATTTTTAAAATGACGATAATAAGAAAGTAATGCCATGGTTGTCTCTTAATTGTTTACACTGGTTTCCATCTGTCATCCTGTCTTTCGAAGTAATCTTTCTGAAATACCTTACGATTCCATTCCAACTTCCCTCCAACATTCACCCTCAGATACTTTCAATGATTTCTTGTTTCTTACAAGATAAAATTTAGTCTCATCAATTTGGCCTTCAAAATGTTTTCATTAACTGGCCATGGCTATGTATTTAAAATTTTTGTTACTACTCATTATAACTTTACTAAAAAACATTCAGCTTAGCTCAACCGTTTCCATTCGTGCTTTCTTGAATGTGATGAGTTTTTCATTGTAATTGCTTTGCTCACATGTTTTTCTCTGAAAGGAGAGGGGAGTGAAGAGGAGGTACAGGGAAAGGGAAAAGAAAGACCCAAGGGAGGAAGGGAAGAAAGAGAGAAAGGTTGTTAACATGTATGATCACTTTCTATTTATCAAGCACTCAGAAGTCGGTTAAAGAATGAGCATTTGAGCAATTTTTTTTCCCTATGGAAAGCTGGGCATTTTTATAGGGAAAAAATTATAATCTAGATGCTTCTAAGATATCAGTGGATGCTAACATATTTAAGAAACTAACTCAGTGGAGAAAACTGTTTTCTCAGAACCTTTTTCAAAAGGTGTACAGTGCACAGATAATTTTATGAGCGCTTGATAAGTATGAAAGCTAAAGTGTGTCATCAGTAACCTTGCTTTTCCTCTCCTACGCAACCTTCACCCTACTTTCTAATTAACTATCAAACAAATGTTTAAAAAACAATAATTCTTAGAGACACCAAAATATTAAATAGCAAAGCAGGCCAATGGATTTTAATTGTTCCCTTGTTATTATATTAAATGCTTTAAAACACATTATTTTATGTAATACTTATGAAACCCTTAGAGTTAGTATTCCAATGTTGCATATGGGCATAGCTAAGCTTGACTATAATTAGTGATACTGTACTGTATACTTACAAGTTGTTAAAGTGGTAGATATTAAATGGTCTCACCACACACACACACACACACACACACACAAATGGTAACCGCATGAGGTGATGGAAATGTTAACTAGCTTGATCACTGTATTAGTCAGGGATCTCTAGAGGGACAGGACTAATAGGATAGGTTTATATATGAAAGGGAGTTTATTAAAGAGTATTGACTCCCACAGTCACAAGGTGAAGTACCACAATAGACCATCTGCAAGCTGAGGAGCAAGGAAGCCAGTCCGACTCTCGAAACCTCAAAAGTGGAAAACTGAAAGTGCAGCCTTCAGTTTGCGGCTGAAAGACCCAGAGCTTCTGGCAAATCACTGGTGTAAGCGCCGGAGTGCAAAGCCTAAAGAACTTGAAAGTCTGATGTTCGAAGGCAGAAAGCATTTGGCACTGGAGAAAGATGAAGGCTGGAAGACTCATCTAGTCTAGTCCTTCCACGTTCTTCTGCCTGCTTTATTCTAGCGACGGGGCAGCTGATTAGACAGTACCCACACCCACATTAGGGGTGGGTCTGCCTCTCCCAGTCCACTGACTCAAATGTTTTTTTTTTTTTTTTTTTTTTTTTTGAGACGAAGTCTCGCTCTGTCGCCCAGGCTGGAGTGCAGTGGCCAGATCTCAGCTCACTGCAAGCTCCGCCTCCCGGGTTCACGCCATTCTCCGGCCTCAGCCTCCCGAGTAGCTGGGACTACAGGCGCCCACCACCTCGCCCGGCTAGTTTTTTGTATTTCTTAATAGAGACGGGGTTTCACCGTGTTAGCCAGGATGGTCTCGATCTCCTGACCTCGTGATCCGCCCGTCTCGGCCTCCCAAAGTGCTGGGATTACAGGCTTGAGCCACCGCGCCCGGCCGCCCACTGACTCAAATGTTAATCTCCTTTGGCAACACCCTCACAGACACACCCAGAGCAATAGCTTGCATCCTTCAATCCAACCAAGTTGACACTCAATATTAACCATTACAATCGTGGTATCATTTTATAATATATAAGTATATCACCACACATTGTGTACCTCAAATATAGGTAGACCTTTTGTCAGTTATACCTCATAAAAGCTGGAGAAATAGAATTCAAATGATTAAGACATGTTTTCAGGATCACTAAGTTCAGAGTTGCAAGACAACTTGTCCCTTCTTATATTTGATACTTTTGAATAATTATTCAAGACTTATGATTATTTGTGAACTTAGCACAACCCACACATGTAACATATTCTTGCTTATCTTGCTTATCTTGTTTTTTTTTTCAATAAAACTATTATTTCTGGATTTAGCCAGGATTTCTCCTTCGTGACTCATCTACCTGCTTTCCATCTGGACAATTTCATATAATAAAAAATCAGATATTTTTCATTATTTGTGCAATAAGGTATACTTTGCTTTATACATAAATGGAATATTATGTTTATACCTCATTAAATGGTAGACCATTATTGTATTTTAATAAATGGAGACTGGTAAGAAAATTATCTAGAACTACAAAATTATAAGAGTTTATGCACCTGAGAAAACTCAGGTAAATGTCTAAAGTTAGCTTCTATAAAACAGCACTGGAGTTGTTTTAAACAGTAAATATCATTCAGAGTTCTGAAATGAAAGAAATAATTGGTAATTTCTGTCAAGTACACAAGTTTCTCCTTTGAACGAAATTATCTGTTTACAGAACCACTTCTAATCAGGAAGAGGCCATTCTGGGTTACAAGAGAGAAGCAACAAAGAAATAAAAGCCCCCTTGGTGAAATGAAGAAGTTATTGCATTTCTTCATTACTAGACCAGAACAACCAAGCCAAAGGCAGTAAGAGAATAAAATTGATTACAGACTGTATTCCCCATGTGGAATAAGGGATTGGATAGCCATTTATTTTATTTTGCTGCTATAACTCAAAGTCTTCTAACTTATATTTTCACTATGTTTCAGTCTTAAGATTTTTTTTTTTCCTTTCAATATTGTAGGCCTTTCTAGATACATCTGAAGAGGAAAAAAAAAAAAAAAAAAAAACCTTGAAGCTAAATCACTGTCCTAGGATTTGGACATTGGTGGAAAAATGGTGGAGTCTTGGATGTATATGTGAATTCTTCTGGGAATGTTACAAAGAAAGGTAGAGCTAGCCAAGTTTCTCTTAGTTCAATAATAATGCAGAAATCAAGAATCTGTGGATTTCTCCTAATATCTTTTTTTTTTTTTTTTTTTTTTTTTGAGGCTGAGTCTCACTGTGTCGCCCATGCTGGAGTACAGTGGCATGATCTCGGGTCACTGCAGCATCCGCCTCCTGGGTTCAAGCGATTCTCCTGCCTCAACCTTCTGAGTAGCTGAGACTACAGGCGCACGCCACCACGCCCAGCTAATTTTTGTATTTTTAGTAGAGATGGGTTTTCACCATTTTGGCCAGGCTGGTCTTGAACTCCTGACCTAGTGATCCACCCGCCTCGGCCTCCCAAAGTGCTGGGATTACACGCGTGAGCCACGGCACCCGGCCCTAATGTCTATTCTTAAAGAGTTCTTTGAATGAAACTGATTTAAGAGATTGCCAGTACAAGGTATCCCCTAGGGGATGGTAGGGGACTTTGTATCACACAGTATGGAGAAAAGGTATTGTCCTTCACGTCAACAGAGAATACAGCAAATATACTCGTACATTAGATTACTAAAAACAGCACTGGGATATTTGCAGTCCCACTGCTCCCACATGGCTTCAGACAGTATCAGTGGGAGATGGGGCCAATGACTGCAGCCACAGACAGGACACCTGGAAACAGAGGAAAAAGGCAAGAATATGAGGATTCCAAAGAGATACTTAATGCCTTTCCCGCTCACATTTTCCATAAATAACTTTGAGAATTCGGCATAATCTCTATTCATAAATAAAGATCTAACTTCTAAAGGGGTACTTGGAATAGATGGATTCAGAGCCCAATTTTATTATTTATATTGTTATTTCATATCTATATCTGTGGATCTCTATATTTGTATATATCTGTACTCCAATGAGAAAATATGGAAATCATCTCAACTCGTCTTTTCATTTAACACCATAACATTTTAAACATAACTTTAAATGCTGTGAAATAATATCATTTATAAAATTAGAGAAAAAATTATAAATACATTGTCAAAAATAGGAATCAATAGTCTTTAAAAAGAGCAATACCCAGAAATACTAGGATTGTTTATTCTAATAGTGCCAATACGTCTCACAAAGAGAAAATAGTATAATTGATAACATAACAATTACAGAAAAAAATCTTAAAATATTGCCAATAGATAGTGAAGAAAGCTTATGTCATACAGCAGCCGTTTCAACCAAAACACTAAATAGCACAGAGATAAACAAAATCTAGTTAAATATAATGAACATAATTTTCCAAAAGATAGAGTAAATATCTTAAATTGTAAAAAATATTTAAGGAATGAAGGATGGATAATCAGCACTATTATGCAATATTGACATGAGTTTCTAATAAATAGAATAAGAAAAAAATGGAATAAGGGTATAGTTAGTATTGAAAAATAAAAAATAACTTTTATTTCTAATAATATAATTATATATCTGGAAAATCTGCAAACTGTAAAATTGTAGATGTATCAATAAGACATAATAAAAACCAGTATAAAGTGACTGATTTATAATTATTATAATCACATTGTACAAAGAGCTATAGCTTTACTGTAATAATAAGATTTTCTAGGTGATACAGCTATTCCCTTGACAATGAAAAGGGAAAATCTGCAAGTCATAAAAATAAATGTTTACAAATCTACAATTTGTAAGAATAAATAAAATTCATATTTTTTTTAAGGGAGAGAACCATAAAATCTTGTTTAAAGAAATAATAGCTAAACAAATAGAGAGTCCTAACATGAAATTAAAATATTAACAGGGTTTTTTCTGGAAGTGAATAAAGTTGATTTTAATTGTATTTTAAAAAGCAATTACTGTATGCTGTTTAGTTTGGACTTTTGTGTCTCTGTCTATGAGTGAAGTCAGCCTGTACTTTTTCTTCTCTAAATCATTCTATAATGTCATTTACAATTATGAATCAGTATAAATTTAATTTTTCAGAGAAATAATCAATTTCATGATTTTTACTCACATACACTTTAAAAGAACATTTACTTACTTTATAAATTATGCTTTCCTCTAATTAAGACCCTGTTTTTATTCTTAATATTATTGCTGACTTTTTTCTTATTTATTAGTCTAGAGGTAGTTTTGTTTTTCAGGTATTTTTGTTTTTATTTTGTTTCATTGGTTTTGTTTTTTGGAAGGAGGAAGGTAATAGGTAAACCAGTGTTTGATTTAGAACTTGTTTTAAATCTCCGTTTTCTGTTTGAATTATTTCTGTCTTTCTTTTATTATTTAATTTTTTCTATTTTTCTTCTGCTTATTTTGGTGTTCTAATTTTGAAGTTATGTTTAGTTTAATATTAGACTTCATTCAAATATTTATGAAAATGTCACATTTTAAAATGTAGCATTACATATATTTACAATTAATTTATATTTCGCTCCTAGCACATATCCAGAAACATATTAGTAGTTAAATGGCTATCTGTGAATGTATGACCAAGACCTTGGGAATGTGATAAAAGTGGATTTAGCTTGTAAAAATTGTGTAGGTTTTATAGGTGAAACTGAAGGAATACCATTTCATGAATAAGGCAAGTTTAGCATGCATTCTACCGCATTACTTTGAAACTGTTGACATTAAATCAATATTTAAAAGTTAGTACTGTTTGACAGTTATTCAGAAAAAAAGTTTTAATTATTTTGCTATATAACCAAACATCCAGATGAATATCCCAAAAAAGCTAAAAAAATTGCTCAGTTGTCAAAAAGTCATCAAAACATATCAAATAAATTAATTCCTCAGTTTCAGAATGGAAATTAACATGAAAACTACCTTGCAAATGTGGTAAAATCTGTTTTCTGACAACATATCCAAGCACATGTTCGATGTGTTACTTACCAGTCAGGTCTAAAAATAACAGAAGCTGGTGAAAATAAATCAAATACATGTCTATCAAATAGAAGCTTTCATATCAAGATTGGATCAGCAAGCATTCATTTCTTTAAGAAATTAGTTGCAATAACTCGTTATTCAGACCTGAGTCATTTATTAAATAACTCTATAAATAAAACACCTTGGCATCCACAATTTATTATTTTTTATTTTAAACAATATTTTATTTTTTGTAAACAATATATTTTGGTGTATACTTTTCCTAAATTAAATTTAAATTCTGTGCATGATATCTGGAAAATTGCTAACTCCCTTTTTTTAATTTTTACATTTAACACCATTTACAAAGACTTTTCATATAAGAAGATTTAACTTAAACCATTGGGTTTTTGTTTTTTTTTTAAATAATTGACCTTCACGTACACTACTGTTGATTATATTCTAGTTAATATCAGGAAACACTGACAAGTTAAAGATACCTGCATGATGTTTACCTGATGCATGGTTTGAAATACAAAACAAGTGTTCCATAGAATGCTGAAAAGGAGACTAGAATATTCTGCAGGTTACAACTTTAAGAATTAATAATGAAAAATTAAAGATGGTAGAGCAACAGAGCTAGAGAGTTAAATCAGAAATAAATTTAAGCCAATTAGATGTTATGATGCACACAATTGTTATAATGTCAGAACAAACAGCCTCCGAAAGAAGCTTTCAGAATTCCCAAAACACAAAACTCACAGACCGAGTCTGCCATGAAATCTTCTGCATCTGACATGACCAGGAAGCTTCAATCACAACTGTGGCCTCACAGAGGATCCTTAGTATTCACATCAGCAAAATAGATGCAGAAACCCTAGCAATTAACACCTTTGAAGATAAAATCTAGTCTTTGAAAGTAAAATTTAATGAGACCTAAGTTAAAGCTTACACTGACAAACACAAATGTCACCAGCATCACTGATTTCAAGAGAAAAAGCAGAAGCAGCCTGCATCAACTATGCTAAGTTTCACCTTTCAATTCCTAGGCATAAATATATGCGTAGCAGAAATTATGTCACAGGAAAGTTTTGAGAGACTCTGGAAAATATATTTAGCCTTCTAAATGGATTTGCATCATAAAAGAGCCCGACTAGCAAAGAAAATCCTAAGCAAAAAGAACAAAGCTAGAGGCAGCATGCTGCCCAACTTCAAAGTATACTACAAGGCTGCAGTCACCAAAACAGCATGATACTGGTACAAAAGCAGACATATAGAACAATGGAACAGCATAGAGAATTCAAAATTAGACTGCACACCTACAACCATCTGATCTTTGGCAGACCTGGCCTAAACAAGCTACGGGGAATGGATTCCCTACTTAATAAATGGTGTTGGGAGAACTGGTTAGTCATATGCAGAAAAATGAAACTGGACCCTTTCCTTATAGCACAGACAAAAATTAACTGAAGATGGATTAAAGACTTAAATGTAATACCTAAAACTATGAAAACCCTAGAAGAAAATCTAAGCAATACTATTCAGGACATAGGCATGGGCAAAAATTTCATGATAAAAATGTCAAAAGCAATTACAGCAAAAGCAAAAATTGATTAATGAGATCTAATGAAACTAAAGAACTTCTGCACAGCATAAGAAACTATCATCAGAGTGAACGACATCCTACAGAATGGGAGAAAAATTTTGCAATCTATCCATCTGACCAAGATCTAATATCCAGAGTCTACAAGGAACTTAAGCAAATTTAAAGAAAAAGAAAACTTCATTAAAAAGTGGGCAAAGGACATGAACAGACACTTCTCAAAAGAAGACATACATGTGGCCAACAAACATATATAAAAAGCTTAATATCACTGATCATTAGAGAAATGCAAATCAAAACCACAATGAAGTACCATCTCATGCCAGTCCAAATAGTAAGTGTGAAAAGTCAAGAAACAACAGATGCTGGTGAGGCTGTGGAGAAATAGGAACACTTTTACACTGTTGGTGGGAATACAAATTAGTGCAATCACTGTGGAAGACAGTGTGGCAATTCCTCCAAGACCTCGAACAGAAATACCATTTGATGCAGAGATCCAATAACTGGGTGTATACCCAAAGGAACATAGATCATTGTATTACATTATATTTATATTACAAAGATACATGCACAGGTATACTTATTGCAGCACTATTCACAATACAAAAGATACGGAATCAACCTAAATGCCCATTAACGATAGACTGGATAAAGAAAATGTGGTATAAATACACCATGGAACATAATGCAGCCATTAAAAGGAATAAGATCATGTCCTTTGCAGGAACATGGATGGAGTTGTAGACCATTATCTTCAGCAAACTAATGCAGGAACAGAAAACCAAACACCACATGTTCTCACTTATAAGTGTTAGCTAAACGATGAGAATGCTTGGACACACAGAGGGGAACAACACACAATGGGGCTTGCTGAAGCGGGGTCATGGGAGAAGGAAGAGCATCAGGGAGAATAGCTAATGGACTCTGGGCTTAATACCTAGGTGATGGGATAATTTGTACAGCGAACCAACATGGAACACATTTACCTATATAACAAACCTGCACATCCTCCACAGGTATCACTGAACTTAAAATAAAAGCTGAAGAGAAAAGAGGAACAGTGGAGTAGGAGAATCATAGTCTCCAACTAAGTTTGTTTAATGTCACTTTTCAAACCCCATGCATATATGAATGCATGGCATAATATTAAAGAAACCAAGCAGTAATGAAGACTAAAAAATGCCATTTCTAGCACTTCCTCCAGAAAATATGGAATAGACACACCACAGAGGGTTGGAAAAAAGTTGAACAAGGAATGAGAATTAGGAGGACAAAGTCTTCTATGCTGAATGAGTAAAGAAAAACAAAATTTCAAAAGTTGTTCAAATCATAAAGTTTTAAGAAGAAAAGATGAAAACATGAGTGTAGCAGAGACTGCTAGTTTTAACCTAATATCCATTCATTTTTTACAAGCGAAACTCTGTGAATTTTAGATGAACTCGTGACCACCTTTTGGGATACTATATTTTTTGAATTGCCCGAAAGGACAAGGAGACCATGTGACTGTATTTTGGTCAACAGTAAAGGGATAGAATATGTTATTGCAAGGAGGCTTTTCTTCACCATCTCACAGGCTGGAACATGAACACAGAGAGGTGATCCGGATTTGATCATCTGAATGAAGACAACAGCAAGGAAATGGTAGGATAATAAATAAGGAGAAATCTAGCTTTATGGAAATTTCATAAAGCTGACCCTGGAACATTGACTACCTCTGAACTTACATGAGGGAGAGAAATGTTTATCTTTTATAAGCCTATTTTTTGTATTTCTACATTAAAGAAACTTAGCCTATCCTAAATAAAGCAAGAAATATTCTGTAAATCACTTTGGAGAAGAATTTCCTGCAGAAAGGTAATCTATAATGTCAAATTCTGTTAAATGTATATTAAGATAATAATCACAATATATCCACTGCACGTGGCAATCAACAAATAATAACTAATAATGTTATAAAATGAAGCTGAAATTGAGTAATGTAGAAAAAATTCACACGGGCAGCGATTGACGAGTGCACGGGAAGTCTGAATTCCAGATTTTGTGGGCTGATCTGTTCATTCTTGTAGGTCATTTCTAGGCATAGGAGAACTGGATTATGACAGGGGTCTGTTTTTAAAAAATGGCTCAAATTACTTTTAGTTACAATTTTATTGTCTGTTATATTAATAGCAAGATATATACTATACTTATACAGCCTGTTATTTCTTTATTCACATAAGCTTCTTTTTAAAAACAGAAGAATAAGAGGTTATCTTCACTTTCATCACCTTGACTAGAATCAAACAAACAAGTAATAATACTTTCATATCAAACAGTTTTGGACCATGCACAGTGGCTCACACTTGTAATCTCAGCACTATGGGGGACTGAGAGGCAGATGGACCACTTGAACCCAAGAATTCTAAACCAGCCTGGGCAACATAGTCTCTACAAAAAATACAAAAATTAGCTGGGTGTGGTGGCACATGCCTGTAGTCCCAGCTATTTGGAAGTCCAAAGTAGCAGGATGCTTGAGCCCAGGAGCTCAAGGCTGCTGTGAGCTGTGATCGCACCACTGCACTCCTGCCTGGGTGACAGAGGGAGACCCTGTCTAAAAAAAAATAATAATAATAACAGCTTTGAACTCTAATAATAGTAACAGCTTTGAACTCCAATAGATGTGGCTTTTAATCCTCTGTCATTTAATAGTGCTATGAAACTGGTGAAAATACTTCTGTGTCTACATGTGTAAAGTGCCAATAGCAATAGTGAAATCACGTCATTGTAACAAATTCAATAATTAATAATAAAATTAAATAATTTATTAAGTTATTCACATATGAATAATATTACATATAATTGGCAATATGTAAGCAATTAGCAAAGTACTTGGTCTTTGATAAGTTTTTAAATTATTATTTATTATTTAAATTATTATGTTTATAATTACAATCATGGTTACAAACAAAATAATCATCATGAGAATGACTGATATGCATGTTTCAAAATGTTCTAATATAAGAATTTTAGGTGAGACTACAAATATGTTACTAAGCTGCTATTTACTCAGTATTTTACCATTTGTGCAATAATAGATCCTACAAATTAGAGGGTCAATCCTATATTTCAATACTATTGAAGATTTCTCCCATTAGTATTCAAAATTAGATAACATTATGTGGGACAGAGGTAAACATATTCATGATGGAGTTTTGTCTAAATCTATTTTTATTGTTTATTCAACATCAAACTAGTTTTGGGAGCTATTCCACTGCACCAAAGTGATTTTATTGTTCTATAATCAAAGCTATCATTGTAGATTCACAGAATTCTAAATGGTTCACAATGTATTTCACATGAATGAATTGTGAAGGTTTGTTTCTCAAGGCATGCGGACGTGATTTGGGGGATTGTGTTTGTTTACTATAGTGACCATGTGTTAACTGGCATTTGGCAGGCACAGACCTAAGCTCCATTTATTATCTTATTTTATTTTCATGACAAACCTATGAAAACACATTTTTTTACATGAGAAAACTTAGCATGTTGAGATTATTCTAAGATTTCAATGAGTGCAGTGTTGGCATCTAGGGTGTGTACTCTTGCCACTTATGTTTTGTTACCTCTCTGAATACTTGGGCCTTAATTTTTTAAAATTAAAAATGAAAGAAATGAAGAAGTCATGGAGTCTGTTACCATTTACATTAATCCCATAACTCAATGGTGAGCAGAATGAGAAAAGACTAGAAAAATCAACTCATCATTCCTTTTAAGAAATTTGTTAACTGTTTTAATTATTTTTTTTAAGCCCCTGTGGTTGGACAGTACAATTCGTTACTTAATATTTTATTTCCTCCTCTACAAAATTAATCTTTTTAATAACTACCCTCTTTTGACTAGTTACTTCTATTCCCGAAACAAAATCTATTACGTTCCTATGTTCTTGTCAAAGAAAACCTTAGACATTTCTGAAGAAGTGATTGGGGAATGAGGATGGGAAGAAAAACATATTCCTGACAGTATAAGAAATATGTTTGCACTCCAGTACATTATTTTTAGCTATATTTTGATATCACTTTGTTCTGTAACCTACTTTTATCTTTTTCTTGCCAAGAACACACTGATGCCAAAATATTATTATAAGTTGAACCACATTCTAATTTAACTTTTTGAAAAAAGAAAGATAATATATGCAAAATGAGACTTACAGACATCTTAACATCACCAATTTTTGGAATTCTAATAGTCATGAATAAGAGACATTCATGTCACTTGATAAAATAATTAAAGTATAAGTTCAAAGTATAATAATTAAAGTATGAATTTAAGCCAGTATTATATTCCATAATACTGAAAATATATTGGTTACCTCATAATGGCATAATGTTTATTTCCAGTAGTGGCTAGTAAAAGGCTATTGATGCTTTTTTAGAAAACTAAATGCTTAAATAGAAAACATACATTTGCTAAAGACTTTTTAGTACTAATTGTTGTAATAAGTTGCATTATATACTTCCTCCAAATATGTTAACCATTATTCATAGAAGGAATTTATAAGAACGAATAATAGTTAAAGGGGAAAATAAATGACACTTTTATAGAGGAAACATATACATTTAAATCCACATATTTATACTATACAGTGTAAATTTTCCCAGTGAAAATTATGTATCTTTGGGTGTTTTGTTATGTATGTTTTATTCAATGTAACATTAACATTATTCCCCCCCAAAATCCTTCAAACTGGTTAGAGTTTCAATGGTATGGAAAAGTAATGAAAACATTATTTTCATTATTGTTACATTACTGTCATTGTTACTACTAAAAATAGCATCTACAAAATAAAAATATATGGTGTTCCTGTAGGCTTGTCATGTTCCAAGCTTTCTCTCTTTTTCTGTACTCAGGTAGGGCCCCAAATTCTCTGGAAGCATATTATACATTACTGTTTTGCAGAGGTTTGCAAGTTCTTAGGAGCTTCAGAGAAAGCCATTTGGGGTAAAAGAGGCATTTCAAATAAGTGGGGCTCCAACTTTCCTGTTCTTATAGTTATGTACTGAACTGGGCTGGAATTGAAGTCTGCTCCATATTGTAGAAGATACTGTAGAAGACCATGCTTGTTAAAGGAATCTTACTGCCAAAGAAAAAGTAGTTCAGAAAGCTAAGAAAGCTAAAGTTCAGGTTTTAACATCATAAAAATTAAATGGTATATGTTACTAGGTGGTACAGCATATTTCTAAACTCATTGTCTAATTATTTTGTATCTAAGGATGCCAAATGATAAATATATCTATACTATTCTATTTTATGAATATAATACAAAATGATTTTATAAAATTAGAAAATCCAAAATTTGACCTGAGAGTGAAATTACTTCTTAATTATAATGTATAACTTTCAATACAAATAATTTTTAATTAAAAACTTCCTACTTATTTTCGGTAGAAATGAGCAAAATACCAGAGCCATATGTGGCTAAAGAACTTTCTTTTTATTCTTTCGGTAGTTTCTTTTTTCTGTGTATCCTAATGTCAGTTGATCTTTAGATTAGATAGTACTATGTTTCAAACACATTTCTTCTTTATTTTCAACATGTGTTTACACTATATTTTCTTGCCTTCTATGCAGTTAAATGTGGCTGACCTTATGTTTGAGTTCTAGTTCAGTGAATAAAGAGAACACTTTTCTGAGGCCTACATGTATCTTTGAAATATTTCTCATTTGATTGCTAACATCTTTTTTTATTTTACCATGTTAATGCATTAACAAATACTGTATTTGAAAGATGAATGGTAAAGATGAAGACCCAAAATGGCCCCAAATCATCACTTGCAGAAGACTTGTATAAATCAGCATAAAACCACTGAGTGGCAGCTAGAGTATGTTAATCCTTAGCTAAGTTAGAAATATGTTCCTTGAAGTAAGATCCTGCTATTAAAAGTGTGCAGGTACCTACCTAAATGATAAGAGCATAAATAACCCATCCAGCTAGTGAGTGAGTGCAAACTCATAATAGATGCTAAAAAATGTTAGAAACCTTATTATGCAGCAGCAAAATGCCACATAACTGCTGAGCCTATACCTCTGGGGCAAGTGGATGAAAAGGGTTGATGTGCAACGTGTGGGCTGGTGTTTATTTTTTATTATTATTATTAGAAAGCTATTACAAGAAAAAGAGAATCCCAGATCTACGGAGATTTACCTGATCCTCTGGTTTCAGAAAAACACAGAAAATCTTCTCTTCAGAGAAAAGGAACATGGGAAAACGAAAGTAATAAAATGGAGGAGGATTTCCATTTTCACCAATCGCAAAATGCAGATTCACTCGTTTTATTATTTCCGGAATTAGAAAGCACCTATTAATTTCTACCTGCCATATGGCAACAGTGAAATGGCTATTGCTACCTATTTATACACATATAAACTTGCAGATTCGATTCTGTGGCTTGAATCTGCAGAAGACATGATTTGAATATTCTTAAAACATGCTATGTCACCAACACTTTTGATGACGCAGATCCCAATATTGTATGAAAGAACATGGAGATGAAAAACTCTGAGTTGAAATTCAGAAGAGTCAGTTTCTAATTTGGAATGAGTCTCGGGAATAGTTTAACCAATTTACTCATATATTCTTTGTATTATGCACCAAGTATTATGTTTTATGTAAATTTGTATCTAAATAAGTCAAACATAATTATTTTGAGAAACATAAAATAAAATAAGTTATAAGAAAGCATAAGTCAGGCATTTTTTCCTTAGTACATAAAATAATAGTGTCTTAAAGCAGATGATATTTTTTATTCTAAGGATGCATTAAATACTGGGAAGAACTTTAGGTATAGTTATTGGCACATTAAATTAAATAAAATAATACACATCAGAAGAAGGATAAATTTATGAGGAATAACATTCTCATCAAAACAATGTACCCGAGATAATAAACATTTCACTCTTTAAGGCTTAAAATATCTCTTTTTCCTTCTAAATTTGCCACAAAAAATAAAAGAGGATGCGAATGTTATACTATCCAAATGGGGTATCTCTGCAACTCTAAACACGTGTATAAATATGAGATTACTAGCCAAAGAGGAAACTGTCCAGGGGTGTCTGAAAACAAGAGACCAGGTACTGTTGCCCAGAGAGTAATAATAGGGTTAATTACAGGACTTTGTCCATTTGCAGGGCTGAGAAAATTTCCATGTTGGCTTGCCAGGATATCATGGTTTCTCTGAATCACTGATGACTGTATCCCTTATTCTCTTCCATTCTTTGTGGATAGGTATCCTGTCCTCAAATTCATTTTGTGTATTTATTGAGAGAAGATAAAACTTGACAGAGTTCAAAGGACAATGGTTCATGAATATTACATCTTAATGGAGAGAACTGAGGTTTATCTAGGATAATAGACTCCGCTTGATAAGATGTTGGGTCCTCTGTGTTAGTGACAATTGCTGAATGGCTCTGTGTATGAGAAGAAGGTTGGCATAAATAATTGGAAAAGAGGGAATGTGGCAGAGATTTCTTTGAGTTCACAAAATATTTTTTTCTTGGACACAGATCTGGACTACATCTTTTAGTTATTTTGTAGTTGGCCATGTGACAGTTTTTGCCAGTGGTGTATGTGCAGAGGGTGTATGTCATCTTCAGGCCGAGACCATTAACGTTTCTGTAAATCGTTCTCTATGTTTTCTCCTTTCTGAACAATTAATGCAGAAAAACATGCCAAATTTGGAGGGTATCTATAGAAAGTTAAGTTCAAAGGTGCCCAGTTCCTTACATCATAGCTTATAGGAAAGTTACACATGGATCAGAAATGCTCATTTTAAATAAATTGGAAAAACAAATCCTATGTGAAGCCAATGAGATGGAATTTTTCTCTCTTACAACAATGTTTCATCTTAACAAATTCAGTCTTCATTATAATAATCCAGACTATCTATTCCTTGAAGCAGACACAAAATCTCTGATGGTAAACAAACTTATGTCCTCTTTGTCTATTATCAGAAAACAATCCAATTAGAAATCAGACAAAGAATTTAAACAAACACTTCATCAAAATAGATATAGGGATAGTTCTATGATTCAAATAATGGTGTTCCCCCCAAAATTCCTGTTGAAGTTTTAACTCTGATGTAACTATTAAAAATGTGGCCTTTGGGAAATGATTAAGGTGTAAGGATTCTGCCCTCATAAATGAAATTAGCACCCATATAAAAGGTAGCAATTGTTGTTGAGGATGTGGAAAAACTGCATGCTTCATACATGGCTGGCCAGATTGTAAAATGGTTCAACCGCTCTGGAAATGAGTCTTAAACTTTCTTAAACTGTTACACTGAATCAGCAAGTGAAGCTGCCTTTGCAAATTCATTACAGTACAAAATCGGACATAGTCGTGAACCCCGAGCATCTGAGACAGTTCTCAGTTAATTTAGGAAGTTTATTTTACCAAGGTTGAGGACGCACACCTGAGACACAGCCTCAGGAGCTCCTGACGACATGTGACCAAGGTGGTCAGAGGATGGTTTGGTTTTATACATTTTAGGGAGACGGGAGACATCAATCAACATATGTTAGATGGACATTGGTTAGGTCCAGAAAGGTGGGACAACTTGAGGCAAAGGCAGGACAACTCAAAGTGGGGAGGGGGCTCCCAAGTCATTGGTATGTAAGAGACAAATGATTGCGTTCTTCTGAGTTTTGGATTAGCCCCTCCAAAGGAGGCAGTGAGATGTGCATTCATCTCAGTGAGCAGAGGGGTGACTTGGAATAGAATGGGAGGTAGGTTTGCCCTACACAGTTCCCAGCTTGACTTTTCCCTTTAGCTTAGTGATTTTAGGGTCCCAAGATGTATTTTCCTTTCACATAGTTAACTCTATCTTGCTTCCAACCTCCAAGCTCTTCTTGGTGACTCTTGAGCACAGGCAAATTTATCTTTGAGAGGAATTTAGTTTATAGTTTAATTTGAAAGCAAGGATGATAATAATCCATCTCTATAACTGATCCTTTCCTTGTTTGGGGACTGAAACTGCCTTTGTAAGATCAATGAAAGTCCACAGAACAGGACGATGAGAGTGGTTTGAACTCTACCAAGACATAGTTTCTATACAGTTTTTCTGCTCAGGAGTTATGTGGCCAGAGGTCAGAGATGGGCATAGATTTTGTAATTTCTTACTTCTCCTGGGGTATGTGACCAGAGGTCACCAGATGTGTCCCTTCCCCAATTGCTCCTGTAGATAACATCACTATTGAGGAACCTAACATGAGTGTTTTTGGAGATGATTTTCAGGCTAACCTCAGCATGACTTGTGACTCGTGACTCAGCTGATCCTGTGATCCCACTCAGAAGTGGACCCAGGACACAAGGACCATTTTCTACATCCCTGTGATTTCACCCCCAATCAATCAGCAGTACACATTCCCTAGCCCCCTGCCCACCAAATGGTCCATAAAACTCTAACTTCCAAGCAGTCTGAGAAAATCATTTGAGTGATAACTCCAGTTCTTGGACATAAACCAGGACTTAAGTGAATTAAACTCTTTCTGTACTGCAACGCCATGGTGAGGTAATGTGGAAAAGAAAGAAAAAAGTACAATCATTATATCATCATACTCTTCCTTTGGCAGGAATGGCATAGTTATACCAGCGTTCTTCTCTCCTCTTCACTACTCCCTCTTCCCCTTATCAATGCACGTTGAGTCTGAACACACACTTGTGAAGGTGTGTAAACCAGCCCTTTATGCTTTTACATTCCCTTGTTTTAGACAATCAATGTTCTAATTGCACATTTTACTTCTTTGTCAAACTATTACTCTGCGAAAAATGTCACTTTGTCTATTACTGGACATTATTGGCTGAACCGTATGTTGCTTGGTCTGAAGAAATTATCATTGGCCTCTGGCTTTCCAAGTTCATGTAATATTTAGTGTTCTCTCTCTCTCTCTCTTTTTTTTTTTTTTTTTAATGGCACTCTGAGCATTTTCATCATCCAGGAGGTAAGCAAAGTCCAGGGCAGAATCAATGTCTATTCCTGTCAAGACCCATATGTAACCTCCCTGGGACACCAGCATTAGTCTTACTTGCCAGCTCTGTTACTTGCCAGCATTAGTCTTACTTGCCAGCTATGTTCAGGGCATCCCTGCTAGGAAATATATTTCACAGTTATGTGCAGTCTCTGACTCTTGCTGATGAACAGAACAGTTCTTACTGGCATTTGGTGCCTTAGAGGGTAAAAGAAAAACACATCTAGATTCAGCCCATCTCTGCATTGCTGCAGTACCCCCATATGCACTTATTTCATGGATCTAGGTAGTCACCTCAAAGAAACACATGAGGATATCTGCTTATCAATTTGAATTACCTTCCAAACCTGGAAGGAGGCTGTTCTGATGGCATGGAAATGTTCTACTCAAATTTCCACTCCAAGTTCCGTAAAGCCATGTCCCATATGTTTAATAGGCCAGGTTTCCATTGTCTTCCCCTCTGACTGTATTGATAAGCCATTGATCACCACTCGTAAGTCAGTAAAAACCCAAACAGGGGGCATTTGTCTCTGTTGAATTCTTTAGCATACTATTCAGCCCAGAAAGCTGATTTTTTTTTTACCTTTATTCTTTTTTTCATCAGTGTGTCATCCTTTGAAACAGAATGTTGTTTATTTACTTTGGAACTGTCTTCCACACACCAAGCAGTTATTTGCCAGTCAGGTCAGAGGTGTTTGTAGGATACTGTGCAAGTGACGATAGAATTCAGCAACTCCTCATGTACCTCCAAAATTTGCTCTGGAAGAAAAAGAAGCTTTCTGTTACTTAAAATCTCCCCTTTGCATTCACCAGGTAGCATGCTCCTGTGTAAACCATTTTTTTATTTTACTCTAAAACTCCTTGGGCATTTCTAACCTCATTAGAGCATTTCTCTAATGTTACCCAAGACATCATAAAAATTTCACGTTTCATTATTTAATATGTTTCAGTCATAGGGGTAACTTCAGCGATGTTAAGAAAAGACCATGAGATCTACAAGAAAAAGAGAGAGCTTTACTTTCTTTAAAAAATTACCCATAGATTGGGAAATGCAGCCTCTGGTAAAAAGAAAAATATGCTCCTAAGAACAAATAGAGAGTTTGGCTTAAAATGAAAAAATTTCTGTTTAGGTTCTCAATCAGTTTTATTAATGGAAATGAAGTATTCAACTTGGTCTGTTCTCAGTTGTTGAAATAGTCAAACTCTGATTAGGTGGTTTCCAAGTCCAAAACCTTCGTCAGATGTTTTCTTTTAAATGGCTGTTGGGGAGCTTGGTAGCAATTTATTTTTGCTCTGGTTGCAGGAACTGTTTCAGCTCAGAGGTGTAAAACAGGATGTTTGCCTGAGAACCTACAGTGCCTGGTCACTCTTTCTGATTGTGCTGCGGTGTCTGGTTCTACTTCTAATTTTAGAGCATCTGTATTAGCCACAGGGAGTCCATCTTAACTGGAAAGTTTGGGGTCTTAATCTAGAGTTTTATTTTATAATAGCAAGGTAGTAAATTTCCCCCAGGTGGAAATTCTCTAGTTCAAACTCCCAGTAGTCATCACTAGGAGGAATTCACAGGCTTTTGCCATAGGATGCAATTTACATTTCACATAGGGCTACCAAACAGAAAATTTGTTTATACCAGCACTCCAGTTTCTATTTTACGCTCTCTGAGCTTGGGCAATCTTACTGGTTCCCATTTAGCACATTCAATTAATATAGCTTGAAGGGTGGATTTACATGCCTTTTATTTTATAGTTTTAGCTAGGTAGGGAAAATTTTCCCCAGTCAGACATAATATTCATTCCCATAAAGCATTAAGGTAAGTGAGGTCCAACTTCTTTACATAAAGCCTGTTTAACATTTTAACTTTCATAATCCTATTGATAGGGACAGGGGCAGGGATATTGCAGGCAAAAAAGGGCAGGTACCCAGTGAAAACCCACCCTCAAGCCAAAAAGTCTGAAACTGGCCCAAAGTGGGAATTTATATCCCTGTTTTCCTGCTGCAATGTTGCCTTTTCCCAAACCACCCATGGTCCCTCCCTACACCATCCTGTACCTATAAAAACCCCAGACTCAGCCAGTAGACAGGACTATGGTTGGACATTGGAGAGAAGCAGCTTGATAGCTTAACACTTAAGAAGAATCCAGCCAGAGACAAACAGACTTCCGGGGAGGATTACCTACCGACCCTGTCCCCTTAGCTCCCCTTCCTGCCGAGAGCCACTTTCATTAACAATAAAATCCCCCACATTCACCATCCTTCAGTTTATTCGTGCAACCTCATTTTTCCTGGATGCTGGACAAGAGCTCGGGAGCCACAAGTGGAGATACGAAAAGCTGTCACTTTGGCCCTTTGCCCTTGCTGGCGGAGGGCAGCCGCCTCACACAAAGAGGCAGAGGGTCCACTGAGCTGTTAACACGTAAGCCATCTGCAGATGGCAGAGCTACATGCTCCTGTCAGTGCCCCAAAGCAACAGCTCCAATTCCTGCACCCACACCTGTGCGCTCCCTCAGTGGAGGGGTGGAATGCAGCGGGTCCAAGTGAATGGGGTTTGATGCCTCTGGTGCTGAGGCAGCTGGCTGATTCACTGCAGGTTTACTCCGGTTCCCGCACTTGTTTGCTAGCAAGCTTCCTCCGGGGAGTTGTTGAGGGCGGCCGGCTGAGTAGAGTCCTGCCTAGGAGTCTGGGAAATATACTGATTCACTATCAACCCTTACATGTTTTTATATTTTAGTCCCAGGGACTTCTTCATCCTCAGGCCATTTTACCCATTCTTGTGAAAAAGGCTTTGGTTGAGACAAGGGACACTGACCTGTTTATCAATCTTTATCTTAATTAACTTCCCTGACTATTGCCCCAGGCAATTTCAGATCGGATTTCTCATCATAATCTCTGCCTTCTGACTCTTTAAATTTCTCCAAACAACAGAGCAAAGCTTTTTGGAACCCCTTAATGTTGGGGAACCATCAGGGACTCCCTTTGGTCCACCAAACCTTTGATAGTATTGTGTTAAGACTTTTGTTTTAACACCATAAATGCAATTTTATTTTACTTATCTCATTTTAAAATAGGAATCTAAAGATTTCCAGTCCCATGACTTTCCCTTTTTTTCCATTTAGTCTTTTTGTTGTTGTTGTTCAGATCTCCAAATTTATTCAGATTCGTATGTGGAATTCAAGTGTGTTATGTAATTTTTGTACAAATGCATGCTAGCATCCATATAACAAATTTTTTTTGATATCTAATCAACATTTTATTTATTTGTTTTAGTTATACTTTAAGTTCTGGGATACATGTGCAGAACGTGCAGGTTTGTTACATAGGTATACACGTGCCATGGTGGTTTGCTGCACCCATCAACCCCTCATCTACATTAGGTATTTCTCCTAATGCTATCCCTCCACTTGCCCCTCACACCCTGACAGGGTCTGGTGTGTGATGTTCCCCTCCCTGTGTCCGTGTGTTCTCATTGTTCAACTCCCACTTATGAGTGAGAACATGCAGTGTTTGGTTTTCTGTTCCTGTGTCAGTTTGCTGAGGATGATGGTTTCTGGCTTCATCCACATCCCTGCAAAGGACATGAATTCATGTTTTTTTGTTTTTTTTTTTTTACTTTTATTAATTTCTTCTTTGTACACCTTATGTCTTAATAATTGTTTAATAATTTCCACCTTCTATAATACATCCTTTGACTTTCCGTTTGACCTTTCTCCACTCTCTTGTAAATCACTCTAATGTTTTCAGCAGCATCTGTAAGATCCATGAGGGAAAGCTGAACCAACAAATCTGACAAGGCTTCCTAAACTGTCCTTCTGTTTTGCAACAGCAAGATTACACGAGGCATCCATATAAAATGGGCACCCTTAATCACAGCATTTGCCATAAAAGGTATATTCAGCAGGTGAATATTTTGTTCCTCATAAATTCAATCCCACATGGCTTGCATATGAAAAGTATCAGCTGCTTCATCTAAGGCGTTCCACTTGGCATTTACAGAGGGAGTCAAAAAATCTCCCTTCTCCTAATAAACAGATGTTATAGTGGCTTTTTTTTTTCAGTCCACCAGGCTGGTAACTCCCTCAAGAATAACCTCCTATGCGTCTGGATTGTGTATAACTATATTTGATTGTTCCATGGTGAGCTGTGCGTCTTGCATCAACCCAAACATGCTCTTTCAACTCTGCAGCATGTAAAACCTAAAGCACTGCTCCTAAATTTGATTGTCTCACGATCCATTTTAGTAAATGTTCCTGAGGAAGCTGATGAGATATACCTACAAAATAAAACAACTTCTTCACGCTATACCCTCTGGTTTCCATATATTACTCCCCTTAAAAAAAACAGGGTTCCTTCACTTAGTAACAGATGACTCTCCGTGAGAAGACAGGTTTTGATCAATAGGAATTTTATTACTTGGAACAGGTAAGGAAGACACTGAAAGTTTATTCAATTCAAAGCACTGTCTCTCTGAGAGAGAGTGACAGAAGGGTTTTATGGGGTGATGGAGAGGAGAGAGGGCAAATCACTGCATGGAGAGAAGAGGTCCCAGTGGTGAAGACGTGGTGAGTCATTATGCCGGCACATAGGTCAGATGTTATAATAATGAAGCCACGATCCCTCCCAGGGTGGAGATTTTAGCATGGTAATGAGGAAAGTTTATGTGGGTTAATCTATAAATTGCTGGAATCTGTCAGGAGCTGGTTTGAACTGACTAGGTGACCAGATTCCACGCAGGGTTTTGAAAAAACTAGGCTGCAAAGCAGGCTGTAGAACAGGCTGATTGCTCAAGGTGATTAAATTCCTATACCCTGGAGACCCTCCCTGTCTGCTTAAAAAAAATGTTTCTTGGTTTTGTCCTTTCCTCACATTGACTATTTTCTTGATAACCAAAGGTTTTAGAAGTATTTGCTGTTGTCCTTGCAAAAATTTGCCCTTGGGGAATTTTGCCAAAGTTCAGACTGACTGAAATAGGAGCTCAGTATAGCATTAAGTTTTGACCCAGCACTCTCTTTTAACTTCATTTTAGCTATTGCAGAAAACAATAACCAAGAGACTGAATATTTCACTTTTTTCTTATTAGTTTGCATTTCCCTGTGTGCCCAGTGAACCAGCTCTGTGGGAGTTTGATCCATCGCTAAATTCCACTGATAACTTTTACCTTTAGTAACTTCTTGTAGCACATCTGTGGCTCCATACCATGGCTGGCCAGATAGTCCACGAAGTACCAAAGGTTTCTCCTGCCCTACCCACTTATCCTTTCTCTTGCCAAGCCACAGTTTTCTGTGAGCCAGGGCCATTTTAGCAACTTCTGATTCACTGATACCAATTTTGAATTTGTGAACACCCAAAGTGTTGTATCAATCTTAGAATTTGTTCAGTAACTAAATGAGAAAAAACAAATGCTTTGTTAAATAAAATAAGGAAAGCATGATTAGCATAAAGTTTCATGTGTCTATCTAGGAGTAAACAACATAGAGTAGTACTGATCATAAAAGAATAAGGCCAATGAAAATATGATTTTCTTTTCATTGGTAAATAAATAAATTTAGAAAGATACATGTGAAAGTCAGAAAAATGTTCATGAGTATTGACAAGAAGGACAATTAATTTGAAAGAAAGAGGGAAATATAACTAGTTTGTGTTTTTAAATTTGTTATGTCTTTAAAAATAAAAGACCATGCAAAAATAAAGGATTTGTTTTGGAAAGGCAGTCAATATAACAACAAAGATTAAATGAGGTCGTATAATAATTAATTGAATTAAAAAATTCTTGTGTCTACAATACTAAGCTTCATCATAGAAAGATAATACATAACTACTCTGATTTCAAAAGAAAGTGATATGACTATGAGATGTAGTTGTTAAGACCATTGGATTGAAAATTCTTCTTCAAAGTGTCAAGTCAGTCACATTATCTATTTCCTAGGGGCCCATGTGGAAATCATAGAAAACAGACATTTGGATTTGGAACTCCACGTATCACCCAGCTATTGACCTCCTGGTTCCAAGCTACTACTTTTATTATGGCACCCATATCAACTACAAAAGTGTACTAGACAGACAGCCTTTCCATATTTGGTTTTTACATTGTCTGGATTCCATCTCTGTGAATCTCTGGTCTCATTACACCTCATTGGCTTTTTTTCTTCTATTGACTAAAGATTTTTCTGTTGTTGTTTATTTTTCAGGGGTGTTATGTCCCTCCATTGCCTCTCAGCTATTACTACTTTTTTTTTAGTATCTTCTTTGGCCTAGCCTATAGTTAGAGTTAGTCACACTGTAGAAAATTGTAAAAATGAAAATAAATACAAAAAATAAAAATAAAAACTTCTACTACTTGGAAAATGTATCTTGAGCACATTTAAATTAAATTAAATTAGAATTTTAAATCTAATGTTACTAAATTAAAATAATTATATTAAATCAAATTAATAAAATGTGTTAAAATTACAAGTTTTTAAAAGAATTAATCTATATTTCTTATATTTTAGTTAAATATATTATATTTATCTAAATAGAGCCAACTGGGTCTACTCTATCTGTTTGGTGCTAGACTCCATCATCCCAACCATTTTGCTGTGGTTCCTCTCTAAACATGCATATGTAGGTTATCCTTTGTATATGCTCTCTATATTACATCATGCACACATTCATTGTGCCCAAATACGGAAAAGAAATGGTTATACTGACACAGACTAATTATTTTGAACTTCATTGATAAAAATGTATTAACAAGAAGAAAAGCTGTAGATGAAAACAGAATACTGGTCAAATTCTTCCTGAAATCAAGTCTCAATCTCTGACCCTGAGAAATGTATTGAAAGCTGGGTAATCAGGATTGAGAGGACTTTCTTTGTATTTACTAGTTTCTCTGCCTGGAATATTTTCCCACAGCCAACTCAATGCCTGGCTCCCTCCATACTTTTTTATTTTCTTTTATTATTTTTTATTATTTTATTTTATTTTGACACTGAGTCTCACTCTTGTCATCCAGGCTGGAGTGCAATGGCACGATCTCTGCTCACTGCAACCTCTGCCTCCTGGGTTCAGGTGATTCCCCTGCGTCAGCCTCCTGAGTAGCTGGGATTACAGGCGTCACCACTGGACCTGGCTAATTTTTTATATTTTTAGTAGAGATGGGGTTTCACCATGTTGACCAGGCTGGTCTCGAACTCCTGACCTCAGGTGATCTGCCCACCTCAGCCTCCCAAAGTGCTGGGATTACAAGTGTGAGCCACCGCCCCTGGCCGTCTTTCACATTTTTAGACATGCTCTCCTGATCTAAAGCACTTGTGATCCAAAGCATCCCTTGTCCTGCTCTGGCTTCATTGTTCGCTATGCAGAGTCTTGGTTGTGTGCTTCAGAGAACTTACTAGCATTTTCAGCAACAGTATTTCTTTGTTTCTTTGTGATCCACCACCATCAGAAAAACGTACATTCATTAGGTGAGGAACCACATCTGTCTTGCTTATGGTTATTTCCCAGAACATAACATGAGTTTTTGTTTGTTTGTTTGTTTTTTAAAGTATTATTAAATGTTTTTTAATAAAGGCACAAGAAAGTCAAAGTTAAATAAAATATAGAAAAGAACGTCTAAATTTAAAATGCTTTGCTTTGGGAAGCAAGAATTGCAATTCCGGCCATACACATAGACCAGGTAGTTTTTTGTATGTCTGAAGAACAAAGAGAAAGTCAGAGGTTTTATATAAAAAGATAAATGTTATGTATTATTCTTCAAGAAAGTTCATTGGCGCTAGGAAAGTTTTGGGGAGCGAGTAAGTTCTAACTGGTAAATGACTGTGGTGGGCAAAAGTATACTTGGAATTGCAGTAGGTTGTTTCAGTAGCTATTAGATAATGAAGATTTAATAAAAATGAAATAAATATTAAAGCCTTAATAATTATTAATGAATATACAGTTAATTTGTAATTATTAATTAATATTATATTATTAATATAGTATTTTGATGTTGAATTAATTATGATGAGTGATTACAAGTACAAGGAGAAAATCTGACCTTCATTGAACAATAATTGTGTATTGAAATACCTTGAAGGGCAACTTCCTTAACTGGAAAGAAAAATGCCTTTAACCACAGAGGCTCTGAGACTGTCAGATATTATTATAATATTATAATATTATAATCACAACATTCAAATGATTTTCAATCATTTAAAAGGGTGTTTATACAAAAGCTACACAATTATAATATTATAATCACAACATTTAAATGTGTTTCAATCATTTAAAAAGGTGTTTATACCAAAGCTACACAATCAACTAGTGGGATAACAGAAAAAGAATTGGGCCAAGTATGATCACTCAGGCCTGTAATCCCAGCATTTTGGGAGGTCACGTTGGGAGGATTACTTGAGACCAGGAGTTTAAGACCAGCCTGGGCAACATAGGGAGATTTCCTGTCCACAAAAACTAAAAATAAAAACTTGCCAGGTGTAGTGGTGTGCACCTGTGATCCTAGCTAATTGGGATGCAGAAGTGGGAGGATTGCTTAAGTCTGGGAAGTCCAGGCTGTAGTGACCCGTGATCACAACCGGGCACTGCAGCCTGAGTGACAGAGCAAGACCTTGTGATAAAGAAAAAGAAAGAATGAAAGAAAGAACAAAGGAAGGAAGGAAGGAAGGAGGAAGGAAGGAAGGGAAGGAAGGAAGGAAGAAAAGGGAGGAAAAGGGGAAGGAAGGAAGGAAGGAAGGAAGAGGAGGAGGAGGAGAATTGCACAGATCAAGATTTCCAGCTGGGGTGTTTGTTCGTTTGTTTTTGTTTTGAGCTTGAGGCGGAGTTTTAGCTCTTGTGCCCAGGCTGGAGTGATGGCATGATCTCAGCTCAATTACCTTCATGCCTCCTGGGTTCAAGCGATTCTTCTGCTTCAGCCTGCCTACTATCTGGGATTACAGTGTCCGCCACCAAGCCTGGTTAATTTTTTGTATTTTTAGTAGAGACAGGGTTTCACCATGTTAGCCAGGCTGGTATTGAACTCCTGACCTTAATTCATACAAAAAGAATGGACAAATGTGCTGTCAGGTGGATATACAGTATTTTATCGGATAGTACAAGAAATTAAAAGTGACCACTGCAGCTTACTATGTTTGAAGTGCATTGTCTCTTCTAAATGCAAGTTGCCTTGGTGGCAGATGACTCAATATCTAGGCTTGTACCAAGAAGGGGGAAAAAAAACCCACCAATTCATGTTTCTAAGGCAGAAATTTTCTGTTATGGTGTTACTGAAACACCAGGGGTTCAGTCGAGGTCCTGCCACTTGCTGCATAGAAAGCCAATCACTGAGACAAAAATTACTGCTAAGGAAGAAGGCTTTAACTGGGTGCTGCAGCCAAGGAGATAGGAGTTCAGTATCAAATCTGTCTCCTTGAAGGACTAAAATTAGGGGTTCACACAGCATGGAAAAAATGTAATAATTTGTTAGAAAACAGGAACCAGGGTGTGATAAGGACACAAAACGTGGGATCCCAGCATCTCATTGTCCGGATGCAGTGATCTGGTGAGTTTCAGACCTTGATACTTTTTGAGAGGTCTAGGGGGTCCTTTCTTGAGGATGAAACTCAGATAAAATAAATGTAAGTTTCAAGCTTTAAGACTGGAGGAGTCAATTTCTATGTTTATCCAAAAGAGCTGTGTATGGGACTGTCAGATCTGTTTCAAAACTTGAGCTAAAAAAACCTGTTGAAACTCTTCTGAATCTTCCTGTATGCTTCTTCTGGGGATGATCATTGAAATCAATATGTATTTTTCTAAACAAAAGGGAAAGCACAGTTCTTACTTTTCAAAATATCTTTGGATAAATGTATATAGTTGAAATGCTGTCTCACATTCCCTACTTCAAATTAAGAAATAACACTGCATTAAGCTCTAATAATTAAACAAAACAAAACAGATAGTGAGTATATTATCTAGTTACTTTTCATGAAAATAATTTTTAAACATAGCCTATTTTTACATCAAGAAATTTTACCTAATGTCACTTTGATTCTAATTTTACATTTGCCTGTAAAGATCACAATGCATCATTTATTTTTCCAGAAGCTATCTGATTTTGAAGTATCAAAATGATTTTCTGAGAATCCAAATACAAAAGCCTAAGCATGGGTAAAATGTTTGCATATATACTTGAACATACTTGTTATGCATGTTGGTGTACTAAGACAAGGGTAAACGTAGTTTATTTGTATTCAAACTGCTAAACATACACAAATTACCAAGATACACAGAATAAAATGCCTATTTGACTTTTCTGATGGTTTAGTTTATAATAAATTTTCAATGAAACATTTTGTAAAAAATTAAAATAGATATGAAAGTAGCTTGATCTAAACTAAATTTTGTAAAAAGTGCTTTTGCAATTTTCTGCTAGTTTCTATATTTTTAAAATTTCATATTCTTAATTATTGTATTTTAAAACAGATCACATTTCCCCATACATGAAAATAGAAACCAAGTGAGTGTGTGCATGTATTCATTTAGCTTTTGTGTACATATATACACATACACACATATACAGTTATGTATGTGTGTATATGCATGTGTGTGTGTGTTTGTCTGTGTAACAAGATAATAGATTAAATGAAGAGGAATATGGCATATTATTGGTTAATAAGTATATTTATATTGTGTGTTTAATAGGAAGCCTTACATATAAATTCTATCTTCTTAAAGATGCTAGAGTAACCATTATAAGCCATAAACTGTCACATTTTTTTACAAAGTTGGTAACATGAAATTGGATGCTTTTGCATAAATATTTAAGCCCTGAAGAACATTATGTTCTCAATGATTTTTAAAATCTTTAAGTCATCTTTCCTATAGAGCTGAAGAATAAGCCCCAGTATCATTCTGAAAGGCTGTTTTATGGTATTTATTTAATTGGTACTCTAAGGAATTCAGCTTTTGAACAGTAAAATTTTCACTTGTGATGTTTATTTATTGAATGCCAAATGTATCAGAAATTATTCCAGAGACAAATTGACTTTCCTATAAAATTAATATTTAAGGTATTGAAACCTTTGATAATTAAATCCTCATTATATCTTACATATATACTTTATTAGCTAAAATTTTATCTCTCAACTCCCAAATTATAACTTGTTATTCTTCCACCCGTTCTTCTGAAAGAAAGCACTTGGTTTAACACAGCTCCTTAAATAACTTTTTTCCAATATAATCTGTTCAACATTTTTAAGTTGACAACCAAAATATTGATGTTATAGCTGCCTTCACTAACATGACTTATGATTCTGCAAAAGCCTCACTTGATTTATAGAAGATACTTTAACTTCCATTAAATCTTCTTTTAATGATCTTGAGTTCTTTCTTGTAAGAGCATCAAAATTTCTAAACAAAGCTAGGTACAGATGTCTGAGGAGGCCAACCATTATTTCATCAGAGTTACGGGAAGATAGTTTTTTTTTTTATTCAATGTGCTGCCTTTTGGAGCAACAATTAATTTGATATTTGAAGTTCTTTGGCCAGAATGTTAATGTTTTATGCATTATAAAGCCTTACATATTTATTCCTCTTTAATAGATACCAAAAGGAAGTAAATTCATTTAAATAATTAAAATTTCTTGTAAGATTTCTTACTGTGGTTTAAATGTGTCTGCCAAAGTTCATGTATTGGAAACTTAATCCTCAATGTAACAGTCCTGGGAGCTAGGACCTAATAAGAGGTGATTAATTTATGAGGGCTCTACCTTCACAAATAGATTAATGTTGTCATGAGAGTGAATTAGTTATCATGTAAGTGGCTTGTTATAAAAGTTTGACCTCTCCCTCTGTTGCTCTTTTATCTTTCACCACAGAATGATGCAGCACGAAAGCCATCACCAGGTGCTGGGGCCATGCTCTTGGACTTCTCAGCCTCTAGAACCATAAGCCAAATAAAATTCTATTTTTTATAAACTACCCAATCTCAGGTGCTGTTATAGTAATACAAAACAGATAAAGACATTACTAAATTGTTTTTGTTTTTTATTCTTTCCTTTATTTTTCTCCCACTATCTAGTATTATTATTAGGCTCCATAATTCAGAGTAGTATTGTTATATTTACTAAAAAGCATATATTTGATCTATGCTAGCTAAAGGATTCTAGATATATTGGAATATAAAATTTAAAACTTTTACCTTTGGTGATCCATTATATCAAGAAACTAATAATCATAAATAATTCTCATGGAAAGTATTTTTCACCAAAAAATTATTTTGTTTAAAATTAGTTCTCTAAACTCAAACATGCATACCTAAATAATGAACTTGTTTTATACCTCTCCATTTTAGTGAATTACATACTAACTGCATAATAGAAAATAAATCCTCACTTAATATTATCAGTAGGTTCTTAGACATTGTGACTTTAAGTGAAACAATGTATAACATAAGTACTTGTTTTTCATGAGTGTTATAGAAAATGAAGTTGAAGAAAAAGATATCATTTGAGGACATGTTGCATATTGTTTCTTTTAAAGTTTCAGTTTCCAAGAAGCTATCAATGGTGTTAAATAAAGAATTGCTATATTTAATTTAATCAGTGTTTGCCTATGTTGGAAAGGGGTTTTGAGACACTATTTCATTCTGTTCACCCTCTTGCTCTCTGTCCTATTTTCTTGGATTTCTCAGTGTATAACATTATGAATAAAACAGGAATAAATTAAATGACAACTCAATAAAAATATTTGTTCCCAAAAAACTGATATTTCCATAGAAAATACTTGTTATTTTAATTACATTTTAAAAATAAAGTGTAAATAATAACTTCCCAGGTGCTAGCACTCTTGGTACTCTTTACTCTGCTCTGATTGTTCCAAAATGTATATGCTATAGTCAGAATGCTTTTATCCCCATATAATTTATATCTTGAAATCTTAATATCCAAACCAATAATATTAGGAGGTTGGTCTTTTGGGAGATGATTAAGTCATGAATGCAGAGCCTTCATGAATGGAATCATTGCCCTTATAAAATGGCCCATGTGGACACAGTGGCATAGCGTGGACCTGTAATCCCCACTACTCAGGAAGCTAATATGCAAGGATTGCTTGAGACCAGGAGTAGACCAGCTGGGACAACAGAGTGAGACCATATCTCATAATGAATAAATGAATTAATGAGTGAATGAATGAATAAATAAATAAATAGACCCAATAGACCCACTTACCCTTTCTATCATGTGAGGACATAGTGAGAGAAAGCATAATCTATGAATTAGGAAATCGGCTGTCACTAGAAACCATATTTGCTGGCATCTAAATTTTGTGTTTGCCAGTCTGCACAACCACGAGTAATAAATTTCTATGGTACTTTATATTTCAGCCCAAATCAACGAAGACAATATGTCTTCTAAAATGCTACATATAAAATGTACTTATTTATTTGTAAAAATGGTATTGATTGGTTATCTCTCTAGAAAGTAAGTTTTATGGAAGAACTTTGTAAATAAATAAGTGAGTAAATGAATAAATGAATAAGCTGATTTTACACTTAGTCCCTGAATTATATTGTAATTTCAAATATAACTTCTCCTTCAATTTTGCTTCATATTATATGGGTAAGTAAAAATAATCTGGAAGCATATGAACTTTTCAGTGAAACTTTAAACAAAAATATTCTAAATTAAGTTAACTGACAAGGGTTTATTATAATGGAAGAAATATATTGGGATATAATTGGTCAAAAAATTATTGTCATAAAAATTATGACAATAGTTATTTGGGAATAAAAAGACATTTATTAATTATACATTAAAATAAAAGAACAAAACTAGCTATATAAAAATCTTTTGGAATTAACTTTTACAGGCTGCTAGTAATTCTAAATATTATTTACACGCTATTTTAATGGTGAACACTGAGTACCTATTCTGTACTTTCATCCCTCTGCATACAATAATTTCCCAAAGTGTCATAGCAATGTTAACACTAGAAAATGGCTATTAATACTTGTTTATATAAAAGCTGAATTTCATAATTTTAGAGTGTTATAAAATGCAACATCCCTTCTTTTTTTTTTTTTTTTTTTAGACGGAATCTTGCTCTGTCGCCCAGGCTGGAGTGCAGTGGCGCGATCTCGGCTCACTGCAAGCTCCGCCCCCCGGGTTCCCGCCATTCTCCTGCCTCAGCCTCCCGAGTAGCTGGGACTACAGGCGCCGCCATCACACCAGGGTAATTTTTTGTATTTTTAGTAGAGACGGGGTTTCACCGTCTTAGCCAGGATGGTCTCGATCTCCTGACCTCGTGATCCGCCCGCCTCGGCCTGCCAGAGTACTGGGATTACAGGCGTGAGCCACCACGCCCGGCTAACATTTACAGCAGTGTAGATTCAGTTTCCTTACTTGATTCTGTTTCTCACTGTGATTGAGGCATAGGGCAAAAATCAAAACCTCACATTCGAAGTCAAATCAGGAAAGCAAGTGTCTGCTCTAGCTACTCTGTGACTGTACCTTGTCTTTTCAAGGATACAATAGACTACCTGATACTCCTCTCAGAAATGTGGGTGGACTGTGTGTGTGTCCGTCACATGTGCACACACGTATGTGTGTGTGTGATATCAGACCAAAACAGAGATTATCTTGTCCAATTTACCCTCAATTTAGATATTGTTTTCCTGAAAACAGACTAAGTAAATTACTCAGCACTAGGCCTAATTAGTAAAACAACCAGCATTACAAATCATTTCTTCAGACTTATAAGTCAGTGCTTCTTTACCACTACAAAAATCTTAGATTCTAGATATTTTCAATGAATGATGTTCTTCTCTGTTACTACATGTATTCAAAGTACTATTTTTTCCTTTTCCTACCTATAATTTTGTGTATTTTATTATCAGAATCTCTTACGAAATTTAAAATTTGTTGCAAACTTAATAAAACCTAGCAACAAGTATTGAATATTCAGAAGAGTGATTTCCCTGCAAACTCCGTAAGTGCTTCTAAAATTATACCAATTAATACATATAGATAGATAAAAAGCCTCACTTCCTTATAAAATGTGTGAAAAGTTGCAAGTATGTTAAATAATACTATATTTAATTTCCTAAGTAGTGAGTTCGCCATATAATTACTTAAAAATTTGAAATGATGAGGATGAATATGTCAAAGATTATTACCAACAGAACAATATTTTTTTCATCAACTTAGACGGCAGTACACATCATGATAATTTTGAAATAGGGTCAAGGCACTAGCTCATGCTCTGTAAGCATACTTGTGCTAATAGGCTGAAGACCAGTGCTAAAGTTATCTTTTAGAATTGTAAGGTAGCATATGAAAGATACTGCAGTGGCAAAATCTGAAGTTGGAAGTTGACTTGAATCTGCAAGAGTGGACCTCAAGAGGTTGTTTCTGGGTGAAAGCAGAGAATAAGACATAGAAGTGTTTGAGAGACATTAGACTGGTAGAACTGTTTTATTCACTGTCATAACGGTTTTGGGGTAGAGGAAGTGAAAAAAGTGCTACAGGTTGCAAGTAGGTCTTGATGCTTGCAGGAGGCAGGCAGAGAGAGAAGAGAAATGAGTAAGACAAAAGAATATCAAACCATTTTCTAAGCATGGCCATTCAGCCTGTCAGATCTAAGATGGAAGACAGATGTGTAAGACCAGAAATATGGCTCTCATTTTTTATGCATGTTTCAGATGTAAAATTATTATTAACTGTCATAACTAAAAAAAAAAAACACTCAAAGTAATAAGGTAGTAATTGTATTCACAGATAAATATAATGCAGTGGAATAATTGTTTGCAAATTAAACTAATTAAAATAATGAGAACAAAGAAAAATATTTCTTTTCAAATTAAAATAATAATGTTTAATTTACCAAAGCAGAATTGAAATCTCAATATTTGATTTGAGATAATCTGAGAAGCCATTTTATAAATACACAAATGAAATTTCTGAAACATTTGCTGGAAACATAGATATTACAATTATCAAATCCAATCTGTACCCTGAATAGTTAGAACTACTGTAAGATTGACATCCATTTACCAATGGGAGTAGAGATAAATATTTCATAACAGATTTAAATTTAAAACAAATTTTAAAGGGTAAGACAATTAAAAATTGTGCCAATGACATAGCAGGTGAGCTATAAAAGAATAAAAGAATAGCAAATTTAACAAAATAAAATCTCATTACTAAATACATGAATAAATCTGCTTACCAGTCATCTATTTACATTAGATAATAGTTTATATTTTGTACATGCAGGTAATTTGTATAAAGCAGATTTGTAGTTATTCATTTTAACTATTTGAAAGCTTTCTATGAACATATTTTATAGTGGACATTTTCACTCATATGATATTACTGAGACCTGGTATGATCAAAGTTTTAAAAAGATATATAACATTTGTTATATATAACAAATTTAGTTATATCTAATAGGTGTCATATCTTGGGAATTAAAACTTTAAGCATCTGTTTAGTAAAATCTGATACAGTAAACAGTCTACATATTTATACAAAATACTTCAATGTTAAAACCTCAGGTTTAGTTTTAATAATAAATACTCAAACACCATTGGTTTTTTCCAGTTGCCCTTTTTTGAATTGTATATTGCCTCATTTCTTATTTTTTCCTCTCTTGTCTCATGAAAAATATTACTTTGAAATAAAAGCTCTGTGTTTAAAATAGCAGTTAATTGAAAATGGAAATAGAAATGCACATTAAAGAAAAAAAACTTTGTTATAGCACACTCTTGTTAATGTATAAGGGTGTTATCCATTTTTTTCTCCTGTTTGGTTCCTCCTCAATTAGGAATAACTAGGTAATTAGGAAGCAATCTCTGGTAATGAAAACAATTAATTACCTTTTTGTAGTGTTTTTATATTTTAACAAGCAAGGACTAGTAATTATCTTGCTAGGAGAAAAATTGATTATTCCTTTATTTATAGAATAGATAGTCTCTCATCCCTCATAAAATGATCAGTAAAACTGGCTTTACTAACAATTTCTTCTTTATCCATCTTTATTTTAAGCAAGTATCTTTTGATATCCATGCTTTGTTATGCTTACGGTTTTAGGAAAAAAATTCTTCCTCAAAACAGTTCAAATAATATTATTCACTAATGACATTTAAAACTTATTTGCTTTTCTAGCTCATTACTGAGTGAGGTTTGTTTGTTTGCTTGTTTATTTGTAATGGTAGAGAATTCTGAAAAAAAATTATAGGGTGAAAATGAAAAGAAAAAGTAACAATCTTTGAATTGTAATGAATATAGTATGACATAGAAATGCAGTTTAAAATCTGTTTAGTGGCACTAGTACACATAATTAATTATAGTGTATAAAGAAAAGTCACTTGTATTTGGCTTTACATAGCAATATGATTTCAACACATTTCTGTCTTTCTAATAGTTTCCCTATAGTTAAATGGACGATGAGATTTAATTTCCTGAACATATGCAATCTAATAGGTGGAGGAAGCCAACAGAAGCAATGTTGGTGGCAGAATGAAGTCAACCTTGGGTTTCATAAAAATCAGAATGAATGATAGACGTAACAGAGAGGTAGATAGACAGAAATACACTAAAACCACTAAAATTAAATATGAAAATTAAGATTCACTAAAAAGGCCATTTTGGAAGTAATATTTTCTTTTCTATTATATGTAATTTTTAAATGTATGCTTTAGAAGTCAATATTACATGTATGACTTTAGAAGTCAATAATTACATGTAGATAATGATAACTACATTATCATTGTAGTTATATAACATTAATGCCTTCTCTTTCATTAAATCAAAATGAAACTATAACTTTTTTAAAAAATATAAATATGGATCGTCTGCATTAATATATTAAACTCCTCAACTGGGCTTTTCTCTACTAATGGAATTAAGAGTATTTTATTTTTCTTAAATAAAAGCCAACTTGTGTAAGTGCAATGATATGATAAGACCAAAAATGTCCACAATAATGTTGGAAGAAAGGTTTTAATAAAGTAATGCTTATTTAATTTATACAGTTAAAGTATAAAATCTTTGTAATGAAATAG